>NW_027472589.1:16762500-18012500 GCF_030347505.1 Rhynchophorus ferrugineus
CTCACAATTTATTTATAATTATGTTTTGTGTATACGTCATATATAAGGCAAATTTTCTTCAAAATTCCTTCTGTTGGTATATGCCGGTATTTATATACCATTGATGTAAGTGAAGAAATAATTAGAATAATTTTACATCTACTTTGAATAAAAGTATTCCTAAGGCTGTAATTATTCTTAGAAGGGCCATAATTTATACTGAATCCAAGAAAATATAAAGAGGAATATTTTCCATTGAATGCTTTATTCGATTATTGTTAAGTGTAGCCAGTAAATTTCAAGATATAAGCTTCAACATTCTATACATCAAAAATGAACTACCAAACAGAACTCAATGAAACTATCATGAAACTCATTTCTTTATCTTAAGTATTTACTGGATCCCGTATTTGGTATCCTTAATTAGTTGTAGTTAAAGATGTTTTGCTCTAACATTCGTACTATTTGCCGCCGATACAGTCATTAACAAATTTCAAAATTCACAAATGGACTAGAAACTGTAAAATACAATTTAATAGCTCAAAATCTGCCCATGTTAATTTTGCGTTGCGGCGAAATGATAAAAGCCGAATTATATAACTTGATGGGTGCTCGATTTCTTCAGCAGAATCAGGAAATAGTTCATCACCTATTTCAAAAATAGATTAAATTGGAAACAAAGCTGAGCAGACAAGGCTTAAAATCAAAGGCATAACATGTCGGAGGATACTCCCAACTTGACATTAGATCAAAGAGATCGGTTTATCAATCAATTATAAAGATCAAAAACAAGCTCTTCGATTAGGGAATTAATCTATGCTTATTGCTATATAACAAATAAAGCACGATGACCTTATAATCAAATGGATTTACGAAGATATCCAAGATTTTGTCTTAAAACGTGATATAAGGCTACTAAATCGCAGCAACGGAGAAACAAAACAGTAAAACTATTGGACAGCGGATAAGAAAGTTGAAGTAAACCAAACCACACGAACTAAGTTAAGAGTAAGAAGTACTTTGATAACATTGAAAAATGTATAGAGAAGGCTCATACCAAACTTCATATAAATCAGCTCATCTAGAACTTGATATCATGTCAATCGCCTTGGAGAAAGTAGTTTCGAGAAAAACGCGCTTAAAGTTTAGTTTTTAGACACCGCGTATACTTAAGGGATATAAATACGTTTGCGCATTAATTTACGTAAAGAAGAGAGAATACACTTCAACACCTATTTTTATCAGTTTTTCTCAATCGACCTTTCTTCAGTTTGTATAATGTTCAGTTTTAATATAAATAAATATTTGATGTATGGTTTATATTTTGTATATATATGTTTTCTTGTATAGAACTCATTCCATTTTTAGTACCGCTTCATTCAATATTGACCAACGATGTTAATTATATGTTTCGAACGGTCGGATGGTTCGCAGAAAATGCGATAAATAAATCTTACCTGGCGTATTTATTCAAAAATATACGGTCTGAAAAACCTCCTTAACACGACGTAAATCATGCGAGCGGCTAGTAAAACCTGGGGATCGCTGATTATTTATCACGCAGTGGAGCAAAGAAGAGAAAGAACGCGTACCAATAGATCAGTCTAGCATGACGTTAAATAAAAGTACGCTCGAGAGCCTTCGGTTCTTCTGCTTTGGTTCAGGTCCCGTTTATTATTATATTTACCATCCTACATAAGATTTCAAAAATCATTTTCAATATAATCATATATGTGCATATATGATTCCGTCCTTTTCTTGATATTTTAAAATGTTTCTATTCTTATGCAATTAAATATAATTTATAATTATTAAATATATTTTTTAAGATCGCATGAAAGTTTTTATTAAAAGTTCGTCCCATACATCAATAAAAATCATGCCACATAAAATCGAGAATTGGGAAAGAAGAAATCACAAACCGCTTATTAGTGACGCCCTTTGATAAGTCAAGTGATTTCTTGAATGAAACATGTTTTCTTCGGAAAAAGCGTTTTATTTCTCTATAAAATCTCCTTTTAACTCAATACATTTTGCCACGAAAAGCAATCATCATGCTGACATATATATTTAATACCTGTTTAAGATTGAAGCATGTTTCGGAATGCTTTAAGGTGGCACAAATAATTATGCTCAAAAAAACCTGACAAACCTGCAGAACAAGTCGAATCTTACAGGCCTATTTCGCTTGAGCCGTTTGAAAAACTAATATTTGAACGTGCTAAAATTTTTGTAATAATACCAGATTTTCAGTTTGGTTTTCGAAATCGCCATTCAACAATCAATCAAGTGCACAGAGTAACTGCGGCTATTGAAAAAACGTTTGAGAAAAAGAAATACTGCCCTGTAATATTCCCGAATGTCTTAAAAGCTTTTGTTCGGGTTTAGTTTAGGTTTAGCTAGCTAGTAAGATGACCAAATTATTATCGCGTAACTATTCTCAATTGCTGGGGTCATATCTTTTCAGAAGAGAATTTGGAGTATCGCTCGAAATGGCGACATTTAAAACTCGACATTTAAAACTATTTCGGTTGAAGTTCCACAAGGCATCGTTTTAGTACCTCTCCTATATCTGCTCTACACTGACATTCCAACAACAAAAGAAACACTACTTGGAACGTTTGTGATGACACAATTATTATAGCAAACGATATATCTCTGCCTAGGGCAGTAGAAAAAGTACAAGTGGCAGTCAACAAAATCTACAGCTGGACGATAGATTGGAAAATTCAACTTAATAGCTCCAAATCTGTCCACGTTAATAAAAAAAACCTAATTATATCACTCAATGGATGCCCGATTCGTCAAGCAGAATCAGCTAAATACCTTGGAATCCATCTTGATGGTAGATTAAATTGGAAACATCATGTTAGACAAAAAGCAAAACACATTAAAACCAAAATATAACAACTATACTGGTTAGTGAGAAGATACTGTTAACTTGATCTAAAATCAAAGACGTTGATTTATAAACAATCATAAAGCCAATTTGGAGTGCAAATATGGGGTTCCACTAAAAATTCAAATCAACTAGTCATCCAATGCTGTCTTCTTATGTCAACAGTATGTCAACTTATATAAAGTGTATACCTTTAATGTAAACTATAGCTATAAGTTTATAATTTTATAATTCAGTAATGCATATTGATATATTTTCGCGCACTCGTCTTGCTTATGAATTAATCCAAGTACAAATGAAACGTAGTTATAAATTAATTTATAATTAAGATTGTACTAAGCGTATACAATAAGGAAGTTATAAAAAAATTATTCTTAAAAATTAAGTTTCTTACGCCTAATCTTTAGCCTAATCTCTTACTACCCAGGCATTTCTTCAGGGTTGGAAACAGGAAATATTCATTGCTGGCTAGATCAGGATAATATGTTGGAAGGAGTCCATAGTCTAATTTCTAGATTTTTGTCATGGTGGCGGTACACGTGTGCATCTATGCATTATCCTGATGGGGAAACATTTTTTCTTCACCAAACACGGTCGTTCTTAATTCAAATCATTATCAAATATATCCAAAAGCTCTGAGTAACATTCGCCAATGATTATTTTACCTTTTTAGGATAATCGAAATGAGTGACATAGCGTGCATTCTAAAAATCTGTGATCGGCTGACGGGCATAATTTGGCCTTCTTTGGTGCACTTTACCCAAAGAAACTCACTGCTTTGATTATTCCTTGGTCTCTGGTGTCTTGTGATGCATTCATTTTTCAAAACTACACAAACTGAACTTCGCTGAACTTCACCAAGCACTGCTTTAAAATGCTGACTCTTTTGAAAAGAACTCAGTAAACCACTTCTTAACCATGTACACTGAGGGTGAAGAGTATCCATAGTATTTATCAACACCTTCCAAAGCTGTTCTTTTTTGTGCAAGAAATAATGTTTAATAAGCCACGAAAATCACTTTTTTTCATTTTTGTTGAAATTTAAAACAATGTCAATGGCTGTCAAACACAAACTAAATGATGCAGATTACCCAAAATATCACCATAGTCCATTAATAGATGGCAGTTCGGGACAGCAGTAATGCATTTACTACTGTGCTGGAAATTTAAAAGAAAATGTCTTATAAAAAGAAAGAACTAGAAAAAAACTTATCACACTGCCCTCGTATGACTATAACATAACTAAAAGTTTAAAAAAACATAAATCGCGAATGACCTTCACTGTTTTATATACACCAAATTGCTGGAAATATATGGGATGACGTTATTTGTTATAAAGTATGTTTACACTATTCCAGAAGTCAAATTAACATGAATTTTCCTAACAAATATATATTTTACATAAACAGTATCAGAGTAAAAACATCATATATAGATAACAAGATCCGTTAATGTTTACAAAGTTTCAGAAAACAAACTTTAAATTATATGTTTTATTGTTAAAATGGGATTTTAAAAACATTATATATTTTTCACTTTTGCATCGCCTCATTGTAGTAGTTGATATACGCATTATAATAGGGCTCCGCGTTGTGCTTCATATGATATTTCAACAGATATTAAAACATTGCCATTTTTTAAATCAGTTTATATCACATTTCCGTTTATTTATCGACCACTTTTTGATCAATCTCTTACAATGATTCAGTTTTTTTTTAGTTTTACATCCTATTGTCTATAAAATAATCTGTTTTATATAATATAATATTATAATATAACCAAAACAAATATAAAAACAGATTTTAATCTTTAAAGGAAAATATCTTTATATACACACCAAACAAGATAGAAGCATAGTTGTAAACAATTGTACATCTGCATCTTTTAACAACACTGACCCTTAACAAAATAATACTCAAAAATACAATCAAACATGCCGATTCTCAGTGGCAGAACAAACAACTAAATTTATTATCACTTCTAATAATATTAGCTGATTGCATGTGTTCTGCTCAAGTTTTTTAAGAAGCCATTTTTGAGAATCAAAAACTATCCAAAATATTTTCCAATATTTTCTACAATTTTTTCCGCCTTCTAGCAATATGGTACTACCCTGTTGAAATAACGATGTTGTTTTTGGCATTTATCCATTTTAGAATTTCTTCAGCCTTCTGAAACCAAATGGCAGTCAAGCCATGCTGCATCTATGTCTAATGAGTACGCTAGGAGCTTCTTGTAATAGAGTATCCTTCACAATTCTTATCAACTTACTCTTCATACTCTTTCTAAACGCTTGGGTGCCTATGTGGATATTTTTACTGAGCTTGGTCATGACTTTTCGCGCCTAACATTATCGCAGCAACACTACGTCATAAAAAAAACTACTTTTTTGCTTGGCAATCAATGAAACCACATTGCTAAAACTATTTGAAATGGTATTGTTGCTAATAATTGATCTTTCCCATCGCATGTGAACGTCTGAAAACCACTGATTCTTTAATTGATAAGCTATTTAATAGCTCCTTTAGAATTTGATTGAGCTCTATTTTCCAATAATTATTGTAATTAATTGTCTTCGAAATTTTTTGGTCCTGTAGGTAGTTCATTGTTATTGACATCAATTGGGATATGACGAAGCAGCATCACCATAAGTTTTTAAAAGTGTACCATGATTGGCGTGTAAAATGAAAAAGTATTATTTTATGTACAAAAATATCAAAACATTTGATGTAACACTTGTTGACATTGATACGTCGCTTTTAACTCCTAACAATATCCACATTTTTAATAACACTTTATTTGGCTTTTTAATTTTTTTATCAGACCTATCTCAGCTATCTGACCAACTTTCTCAACTAACTTTTTCTCTCGCACTCTCTACCGCTTACCACGATATTGTGAATTGATTCTCATTCAATTGTTTTTGTTCCAATAACGTTAAGATGACCTGGAAGTTCAAATCTACGTCAAAAACGATCAGTCGATGTCTATCTCTATGATGTTGGAACTATCGACTGAAAACACTCGAAACAGTCGATAGTTAAAAAACTAGCGACTGAAAATAGTAATTCAATATAATAGCAAAAACACGGTTCGACTATTTTTTTTTTAATTCATGATGTCAGACGAAGATGTACGAAACCTTTCCTGTATAAAATATAATAAAAAGAGGAAAGAACGGAGGTAATTGCTTGGGGCAGTTAATTTTATATGTGCTTATATTTTCTAACAGTAGTATAAGCGAGAGGGAGATGTATAAATTCCTTCACGAACTAACTTAAAAAAAAAGAAAAAAAATTACTAAATACTATTAACATGCAATTTATAATTTAACTTTAAACGAAGTAGAATTACTTTTATATTTGAATGCTCTGTAGATCCGTAAAAAGGGAATTTTTCTATGGAATAGAATAATACCCCACAAATGTTTTATCGTATACAATATAGTAAAACTTAAATAAAACCTAAAAACTAAATATGTACAATAAGCATCAATACTATATAAAAATTAAACATATACACAACATAACCTAATTATGGAAAAAAAACTAATCCATGACATAATTAAAAATGATCTGAATGAAATGATTTAAGTATTTTATTTATTATTGAACGGAAATATTTGTTAACAAAAATCGAGAAAGTAATCGAAATATTACCTATTATTAACATAAAATCAGTTAAAATATTTTACTATTTATTAACAATCTTGAAAACTATCGTATCAAAATGCTGCTATATTAATATACAATATATTATTATTTACAAATAAACTACAAAAAAAAATCATAAAACTTCATATATTACATATAAATCTATGTAAGCATAAATTGGTTACATTTTTGTCAAGGTCGCGACTAGGACAACAGAGCCAAAATGTTAAAAATCAATCGAACGAAACAAGTAGAACCAAAAATAGTAAGCAAAAGTACGACTGAAACAGTCGATAGTAAATAGTAACAAAATCGGTCGGACCGAAAATAGCAACTGAAAGAGTCGATAGTAAAAAATAATCAATTACTAAACAGTCAATAGTCAATTTCAGTCGATAGTTCCCCACACTAGTTAAAAACCAATCGAATGAAACTAGTCAGACCGAAAATAGCGACTGAAAACAGTCACTGGTAAAAAGTAAAATCAATCGAACCAAAAGTAGCGGCTGAAACAGTCGATAGTAAAAAATAGTCAATTACTGAACAGTCAATAGTCAATTTCAGTCGATAGTTGCCAACACTAGTTAAAAACCAAGCGAATGAAACTAGTCAGACCGAAAATAGCGACTGAAAAAAGTCACTGGTAAAAAGTAAAATCAATCGAACCAAAAGTAGCGGCTGAAACAGTCGATTAGTAAAAAATATAGAAAAAATAGTCAATTACTGAACAGTCAATAGTCAATTTCAGTCGATAGTTCCCAACACTAGTTTAGGGTAAATGATATGGCTAGGTGAATGGAGGTAAAACGAAATGAAACAGTGGTGTTTTCATTATGTGACCGTTATTTATTGGCAATATAAAAAAATGTGAAAAATACAAATAATAAAACGGATGGCAGCGGTGTTACCTGGAGACGAGGCTTGGGCAGTCGATGGTGGCACGTCTAAACTAAACGAGGGTTGAGCACTGAATGAATCGAAATACCCTTCAATAACATCCCAGATAAACGTCTCGCGGTTGCCGCCAGCTACTCGTTATCGGGTTCTAGTTGGCGCTGCTGGCACCCCGCCCATGTTCAACATCTGGGATTATATTTCTGGGTATTTTGTAGACCGTTATTCCACGATGTAAAATTCGACATGCCTCAAGGTCGCTACACTAGTTAAAAACCAATCGAATGAAACAGTCACTGGTAAAAAGTAAAATCAGTGAAAGCAAAAGTAGCGACTGAAACAGTCCATAGTAAAAGGTAGTCAATTTCAGTCGATAGTTTCCAACACTATTTATAACCATCGCTATAAACGTAACACCAAAATTGCTCCGTCTATGTAAATAGAAAAATTTATAATGGATAAATCTTAATATGTCTTGATACTAATGAATAGTTTTGATTGGGATTGTTAAACCAGATTGTTTAATGTCCTTCTGGTATGTTCCGCATTAAATATACCAATTAATTCCCCTTTTATATTTATATGTATTGTGGAATTCAGTAACATTCTTAAACTATAATTAAATTTAGAACAATTTAGAATCAGTGCTTATAGACAAAGTTTAAAAAGCGTATTAAATAAAATATGCATAAAATAAATGTATACTGTACAATGCACGCACATTAATACATAACATAATTTTCACATTAAATTACATGTTGTTCTATAAAGATTCCGTTTTAATTAGTTCTAATTGGTTTTAATTGTTTTGAAAATCTTTTTAACACATTTTCGAACAAAGCGTCATTAGTATTGTAATATACTTCTTATTAGAAACACTTTGTGTTTATTTCGGTCAGTTTTAAATATATCAAGGAAGCATTCACTGATAAGTACACGTACAGGATGCCTTTGTTTATTATTATGTTTATTCTTATTATTTATGAACAACATCAAAATAATATTCAAACCAAACAGGATGAATGTCTTAGTAGCTCTCTAACGCCAAAATAAAAGAGATCTGCTAAGGCTGACATATACATACAAGGTGACTGAATGTGTGTATAGGTATGTAAAAATGTATACAGAAAAAACTGGAAAGATGATAGATACATGGGTAAAAGTACATCAGCGATATGTAAAATAAGGGATGGATATTGGCCACACTATTCAGTTTAATGCTATCGAGCTTTAGTTAAAAATCTCGAGAGGGGTTTGAGACTTATAATCAGCAATGTCAAAAAAGATAAAATCTATTATACCAACAAACGCTATCGAACAGAATGTTGGTTTTAAATTTAATAGACAATATAATATGCCTAAATAGCGTATTGGATTATTAAGGCGACAGGACAGAACTCCTACTGCTACGATAGCCGCGGGTTCGGATCCCACAGACCATGAATGTATTTTATATTTGTGACTGTGTTTGTAAATGTCTCTAGCACAAATATGCAAGGGATAACCCCAGTCACACAAAAAAAACGGACTGGAAAAGACTCTGGAAGTTGGTCAGTGGCCAATACCAATGACCATAGTTCGAAGCCGGAAAATTAATTAATTTATGAAAGCAAATTCTAATCAACATATAACTAGAACATTATTCAATGAATGAATGAATGTGTATATATTTTAGAAGATTTTTTTATTGAACCGACTTCAAAAAATAAATAAGGAACTCACTAAAAACTAAAATATAATAAAACCTAGAATTTTAACACGAAAAAAACCTTTAAAAATAAAATATTTACATAATAATCTTTGTAATAACTAAATAAAAATAAACAGAAACATTATTTGACCTATCTACTACATACATTTTATATTCTACTGTATCTCTTTGATCTCTGATCTCTTTGATCTTAGATCAAGTTTGGTGTATCTTCCTATTGACCAGTACTGTTATTTTGAAGTAATTAATTAAAGATGACAAAACCCAAAAGATCATGTTGTCTTTTAAGTGACTAATGTTTTGTCCAAATTTTATTTTTACGTATATATAGTCTCGAAATTTTAACGCGGCTGCTGATAAACCTATGAGTAATTCGTTGACCCGCTTTTCGATATTTCCTTATACACCGGCTAAACATCCGTTTGTGTGCGACAGGCTAGGCCAACAAACACACGCAATTGTCGTCTGACGCGACCATAATTATTCCTTTCGCAAACCGTTTGATGGGACGCACGTCCACGTTAACACCGTGTTACGATCATATTCGTGTCTCGAATTGCCGATGGCTTTTTTTCCCGATTTGTTCGACCGACAAGGAGCACGTGATCTCGAAAACATTCGCGCCCCAGGTGTCTCAACGATGTTAGATAACAGATGTTATTGCACATCATTTCATATAGCTATTTAATTTTTTATATATTTATATATGCAATATAGGGTAATATTACTAGAGCTACGTATACATACTTCAGAGAATAATTTCCTGATATATACTGAAATATTTCTCTGATATATTATCTCATTATTTCATCATTTTAGTTACTCATTCTATCTCATTAGTTGTATAGAGATCTTCCATGTAGTATAATTGTCTCCACCAACTGAGTTGGCAGCTTTCTATGTTGTGTTCCACTGATCCATCAGTTAATAAATTTACGATTTATAGCGACATACAAATTCATGTTCATGACTATCTTATTCATGCTCATTCCATATTCTCTTATGTGTATCTTGTTCCAATTTCATCTTCTGTCATATTTCATCTTAATCCTGCTTGGGTTTCGACGGTATTGTAAGTTCATGTTGTCTGCAATGAGTGCAATGGTACTTATTATATATATTTCTTGAATTATTCTTATATTTTTTCTTCCTCTTCTTTGCTCTAATATAACATATAGTATTTCTCCTCTTACTTTGTCAAATACCTTTTCCAAATCAATGAATGCTAGATATATCTCTTTTTTTTGAGATGAACTTTTTCCACTATTTGTTTCATACTGAGTAGCAATCAACTAAGATCTGATCAACAGAATATGACATCCCATCTGTATATAATTCCGGAACTGGACGCTGAATTCTTATCATTTTCATGAATTTCACGTAAAAAGCTTTTATAATTTATGTTTTTATATGACTAAATCAGTAATTGTCTTTCGAAAACCAACGCAAGTACGAAATTATATCGCAGTGTCTCTTTGACATTTTAGTTTTTTTACCTCATTTTTCACGTTACTAGACTTATTTTCTTCATGGTCACTGCCTAGTTGGTTAATAAACTGTACGATATCATGGGTAAATTTGACATTGCTGATCGAAATTCATTAATAATTAAAATGTTATCGTCATTTACATTTTCTGTGATTGTATCTGTGCTAGGTTCGGTTCTTTTCTCAAAAAGGCAGACAATATCTGTGTCTAAAGGGCTAAATCTGTGTTTGTTTATGCTATAAATTTTTCCGCATTAACATAAATATCTCTATTCATCAATCTAGTGTTAGTATATTATAATAATTTCCTAATAATTCATTTTATACATGTATTTTCGTATTGTTTGTATAGTATCTGTATAGTATATTTTATTACATATACTCTCGTAAATAACATTAGGTGATAAGTATGAAAGAAAATATCGATATATCGATATATCGATATTTTTTCAAAATAAGCTAAATATAATGTTTAATAAACCTTTTACATTAGTATATATATATATATATATATATATATATATATATATATATATATATATTATAGTTATAGTAAAAATATCGATATTATTTAGAATATCGATATTTTTTTCGGTGGCCAAAACCCCTATTACGTGGCACTCCTACGTTCTCCTCCCTGGTAAATTTTAGCTATGAGTTCTAGAAATTGGAGCATGCATAAAGAGTAAATCTCCGATGTGGCTAGTGTAATTTCATATATCCTATAACTATGTAATAGTTTTGGTGTAATTAAGCCTTAAAATTTTAAAAATATCTTAGATTTTCAATTTATACTCCTAACATAAACCATATTAATTCTGCTAGGACTAAATTAAACCGAACAAATCTGGTGTTAAAGGACAGACAGCAAACAAAAAAACTGGAAAACTATAAATAGCCTTGTCTGGCCGGCGAGGAGAAGAATAGACCGAACAAAAAAACCGATAATTACCGTCATACGTTTGACGGTTCTTCCTGGTGGATGGTTCGCTCGTCGATAAATCACGGCCCGAACAAACGAACTATGATAATAAAAGAGGAAAGCGCGCTCGCCCCGATATGGTAGCGACCTCTAACGGGGGAAGGTCTATTAGTCCATATCGAGGGATCGGCGGGACTGTTGGATATTTTAAAGTAGCGCAACGTTCGCGAACGCTACCGACATATTATGGTCGTCGTCTTCGATTAGGTCTGATAAAAACAAGAAACAAAAACGGCATGTATGGACACGGCTGTTTGATGCAAGTCGACGATGATGGCGCGAGAAAAAAGCGAGAGCGACGCGACCGACGTCAACGGGTACGTTTTTAATCCATTTCGTTTCTTGGGTCAATGATTTTTGTTACGGCTATTCTTTTTTCTTTCACCGTCCCGTTATGAATAATGGAGCACACATGGCGCACCGCCCACATAGACGATTTCATTTAGATCGCCGATACATGGATCTCTAAACGCGTCTTTTGTTTCGAACCCGGCTGATTCATGCCACTATTGACGAGCCCTGTCAATCTAGAGAATCCTTCATTTGTTTTACGATTGTTACATATATTAGAAACGGTGTTCGTGTAACTTTTAATGATTAAGTGTCACGATGCTCAACATTTTGCATCCCCTGGTACAGTGCAACCTCGATATAACGAAACTAAAAAGAATTAGAAAATGTTCATTATACCAAGTTATTGGTTAAAATTAGTTTTATTATATATAAGTTAGGTTAGACTACGATTCGTTTTAATAAGGTTGGTAGGTAGGTAGCATTGGTAGCTTTATTGCAAATAATTGAGTAGGTTGGGACTATTTTATGTTAGGTACTTGCATATATTCTGATAGTATTTTCATTTCAAAAAGGCACTTCTTGGAAAAAGTGCTTTCCATCATTTTCTAGAACTTTTTCCCCATCTTTCTGACAACATGGCGATACCGTGTCGAAAGAACTATTTTCGCACTTGTTTTAGAAATCGTGTGCTAGCTAAGATCAAATATAAAGCTGCATCAATATAAAGAAATGATACTCATAAAGCGCTATGTCTGATGAGTGCAGTGCATACGGCAGAACTTGCGAGAGAATGACTATGCGCCTGTTAGTAGCTATGCTGGTCTATTTTGCAACAATGTGTAGTTCAATTTATTAAGTTGACATCAGTAAACATCACGTATAATATATGCACAGCAAGACTTTATGATCCCGAGTTGTGTATATTGTTTGTGTTTGTTCTTGTGTTTGTAGCAGGCAATTTGTGTAGTTCTTGTGTCTTGTATATAGCTCTAGGCTGTCAAAGAAAAATCAATTTCGGGTGTTGTTAATAAAATATTGTTTTTTGAAAATATTACATTCTATTTGAATTGAAATTGAATGAGATAGCAGACACTCTAAAGATATCAACTGAAGGTGTACATCATATCATCCACGAATATTTGGATATGTGAAAGTTCTTTGCAAAGTGGGTGCCGCGCGAGCTCACTTTTGACCAAAAATAACGACGAGTTTATGCTTTGGAGCAGTGTTTGAAGATGATCAAGCATAATAAACCCGATTTTTTGCGACAATATGTGGTAATGGATGAAACACATCCGAGTGGACTGCCACGACGAACCCGCTTCAAAGCGTGGGAAGCAACAGTCGGCTGGTAAGGTTATGGTGTCTGTATTTTGGGATGCGCATGGAATAATTTTTATCGACTACCTTAAAAAAGAGAGGATCGTCAACATATAGTCGCTGTTATTGGACCGTTTGAATATTGACCGTTGCATTTAAAGAAAAAGGAAGCGCTGCTTCACCAAGACAATGCACCGTGTCACAACTCAGTGAAAACGATGGCAAGAATCCATGAATTGGGCTTCGAATTGCTTTCTCATCCACCGTATTGTCCAGATTTGGCCCCCAGCGACTATTCTATTCTCAGATCTCAAAAGAATGCTCGCTGGGAAGAAATTTTCGTCGAATGAAGAGGTGATCGCCGAAACTGAGGCCTATTTTGAAGCAAAGGACAAATCGTACTACAAAAATGGTATCGAAAAGTTGGAGGGTCGCTATAATCAGTGTATCGCCCTTCAAGGGAATTATGTTGAATAAAAAAACTAATTTTGCCAAAGAAATGTGAAATACTATGGTAGACCGGTAACTTTTCAATTGGCCTGTTATATACACACAATAAAAGTGAAATTATATCCTATCTGTTGTGCTTGTCAAATATTGCCTCTTCTAATTATCATTTAATACTCCCATTGGTGTAAATTAAATACCCGAAAATGGAGTAAATACATCATTTTTTGGCAAAAACTATTATAATATTTCAGTGAAGAATGATTACATTATAAAAATTATTCACTTACACTTACGTACACAATCATTCATAATAAAACTGGATCTACATAAAAACATCTAAATCGAATTCACTGTCCTAATAGTCCATTTATATCCTTGTCAATCAATAATTTATATGTTGATCAATAATCTGCTTTGATTTATTAATATGTTAATTTTTTGCGTTATGTATTTTTTGTTCGATTTTGACTAATTAAAATCTTTTTTTTTTTCTTCAGGGAAAGGAATTGAGAAACGACGAGAGAACGAGCATAACTTCAGGCGATGGAGTGTCGTGTCTTCTACTACAAGACATCACCGCTGATGATAGCGGTAAATACGATGTCAGCGTAGAGAACGAGTATGGCTACGACGGCCACTTCGCCTCTGTTTCAGTGGAAGGTAACAACACAATCTCCTTTAATTTATCGAGTTTCTAATTAATTATGTTAGTACATTTATTTTCAGTTAAAGTATGCCTCTAGCCTTCTAGTCACATATTTTTACTGAGACTTAATGATTTGGAAAACTATTCTAGAGATATTATACTATTAGATCAAAATAAATATACAAAGATATATATGTATTAAGAGGTTCACACTTTTACTCACGCCCTTACATTTATTACTTCCTGAATGTCGGATATAAAAATACAACTATTATTTAGCCACTTGCGGAGGACGGTACTTTGATCATTCGCTACACAATATATTCACTAAGCATTTTTATTATTATACTGTACTATTGCAAAGTAATTGAACATTATCTTAGTGTCTTAATGATGGACTTTTATTTCAGCACACTCTCAACATTATATAGTGCAATAACTATATTTAGAGTATGAACCGTATTTATTTCGCGCGCCTCCAATGCAGGACACTGAAGGCACATTATATATAACACAAAACTATTTTTTTTTGTACTTCTAATGAATAGTTAAACGATTTCCCTAAAACCTTAAGTTTATCAGACTTGGCTTTTAAAGTTTACAGATACGTATCGCTCTTTTCTTCACATTCATCTATTTAAGATTATAATGTTACCTGCAGAAAGACGAATAATTTTTTCAGTTATTGTATATAATGTTTTTAGAAGTGTTTAATTACTTGAATAGATTGTTATTTTTAGATTTCTTAGTTATTTTAGAACTCACTTAGCATAGTATATTGCCTTGTTTGTATTATGAGTATTATATTAGGTATTCTGTATGTATTCTGATCATTTTTCACTTTAAAGTTTCGTTCACTTCAAAATATGTTCGATACTCGTTCCAATCTTTCTGGCCCCATACGGATACCATGTTGAAAAAACGATGTTCGTTTGACAGGCTAATAATTATCGATCCATACTTGTTCAACATTCCGAAGCGGAAGAGAGGAAGGACGGTAGATGTTCGAAGATAAACTTTATCAAGATGACACATTAAAAATTAAAAGACATATGCCGAAAGACCAAAAACAAAGACATATGCCGAAAGACCAAAAACAAATTTCTTTTTCTGCAATATCTTGTTACATAATCAAATAAATTTCACACAATCGAACTTAACAAATAAATTTTAGTTATATTAATATGATCTTAATATAAATTTGAACTTTAATCTTCAGGTTCATGATACAATTGAATTACTTTTGCTGTTGACATATCACATGGTACAATGTTTAGGATAAAAACACATAGACAATGGGATCTTTAAATTTTATCTCGATCCTCAGTTAAACAAACTTATTTGATTGAAATGTTGACACTTTTAACACGCTAGGTCGTTTCATCAGGAATAAGATAAGACATTCTTTGATTAACATCAAATTATTACATGTATTGTTCTACGATCTGCATAAATTCTTATAAAAATAGCTTGGAGTTAAATAATTTCAGAATAATTTCTGGCATAACATTCAGCTTATAATTGAATTACGAATTAATTAAGATTAAGATTGTTACGAATTTAAAACTTTATTGTGAAAAATCATGTACGTTATTATGTTTCATCGGTACCCACTATTAAATGCAACAAACCTTTTGATGATGTTCACTATGCGACTTAATTTATCCTATATTATTAAAATTGAAAGTGATACTTAACTAGAATGGATAGATTAGGAGATCTAAATCGCATGTGATAAAGAGATCCCCTTTTTATGTATGGTATTTCGAATTTTCTGGAAGTGTGGTCATTTCGTAGTGAAATACCAAATGATTAGCAAAAATATTGAACGATATTATCACCAACATCTTTTTTTCGATTCATTTCTGACCTCGTTGCTAAGCCTGCGCGTTCATCAACTTCATTTAATATCCTTGGATAACATATAGACCATTAGTGATATATGTTCGAAATGTCCCAATATTTGTGTATAATGTTATTGCTGAATTGATGTGACGAAAAATCGGAAGTAATTCAGTGTAAAAGCCATTCAGTTTGCTTTTTAGCCTCTAACCATATCATATGACTAGTCGTAGAAACATGGCAGGCAATTGTTTCTATGGTGTAATAGTTAGAACATTTAGCTCTCACGAGAAGGTCGCGGCTTCGATTCCCAACAGAGCTGTAACTTATATCTTTGACAAAAAAAAATTGAACCGACTTCAAAGAATAAAGAAGGAACTCACTAAAATGTTAAAAATAATCAATTAAATACGTTTTTGCTTGTTGTTGTTTGCAGCCTTTTCCAAATATTTGGAAACAGTTTTTGTGTAATGTTTAGTTCCTTATCAATAGAAACAGTACTTAGGTGATGGTTAGTTTCGGCCATATGCCTAACTTTATCCACATCTTCGACAATTGTCTTGGCTGCTACAGTATCAGAGGAAGAAACAGCGTTCAGCCGGCTTGCGTTTCATCTTTATCAAGGAAAAACTGTAAAATATAACGTATTTTCTCCTTGCTAGAGTTTATTTTTAACATGAGTTCAAACAAAACTGGGTCTTGGAACCTTCGGGGGGTTTGTTCAATGAACGCCTCGTGATTCTTGACTCCCGCCTATATCCCAAGCTACGAAGGGGGTACGGGATGAACTACTAAGGGGTAAGGGATAAAGGTGACTAATGGAGAGCTACTAGGAAAAATTATATAAAATATAACTAAGTAAGCTTCTTCTCATTTGACTCTAAAAAGTCTAGTTGTAATGTACGATTTTAATAGTTCGGTGTGTTGTTTTGGTAACATTTTCTATAGTTTATGAACAAGGTCTTCATGCCAAACCTTATCGAAGGTTTGTGCTACATCTAAGAACATGGCTGAACATACTTTTTTACTTTCGTAGGCTTTTTCAATAACATCTGTTATTCTGTGAACTTGGTCAATTGTTGAATGCTTGTTAATAAACCCAAACTGGTGTGTTGGAATTAGGTTCTTTCTCTCTATGAATATCTACTTATGAAATATCTTGAAAATGATATCCGTCCCGAGAATATATCCGACCGAAACTGCAGACAAATGGTGATCTTAATCCACACACCAGAAAGAAAAGGCTTACTAACCTCCACTGAGGGTTTAATGTTTTCAAGGAACCTTCCTCCGCGTAATCACTCTTCCTCCGGGTAAGTGTCAACAGTCGGAGACGCCTATTCTTCCAAATAGCGTCTCCACAGGAACTGAACCCAAACGCTGCCCAAGGCATCTTTTCGAGTCTGATCGAATTCAAATGAGATTCCCAACATTGCAGTACGCTTCTCAGTACCATCATATTTTGGGTATGAAATGTAAGAAGTGTATCTGTCGTGTCACCGCACATATTATTTCAAATCCCACGATCTCGGAAATTCGCAGTGTCCTCCAGTACAGTTGGAAATAACCACCAGCGAACACCGATAACTTCTCCAAAGAGACAATGCGCTAGTCATATATCTGTCGTTCGGTAGGCTCGTTAACAGACGGTGGCTTTTAATGCTGCCGGGGGATTAATAGGCTGCCAACATTTGTCGTATTTCGTAACGTGGACGGAGTCGCCGCGACTGGATAATACGACCTCCTAATACGACGTAATCGCTTGGCGACGGCCGAGTCGAGGGCTGGCGAGCGGATGGCGCCGCCGTCTGTTTTGCATTTCTTCGCTCCGTTACCGAATATGGTCTTGGCGGAGGAGAAAAGAGGGGAGGGGCGACCGAATCTTCCGCTCGGTCCGCCTAGATCCGTCCGAGATCCGCGCTTGTCGATTCGTGAAAAGTTCTAGGTCGTCGATGAACGAACTAATTAATAAACGGGCAAAAATCCTTCGGATTTGAGGCTATATTTTCGGCTAGTTGTGACTGAAAAAAGAACGAAAATTAGGCCTTCTTTATAATATATGTTATATAGAATATACCCTATTGTGGACCTAAGTTAGTCCTCCTTTTATTATATTTTGTCCTATTTCCCCAATTACCAGGTACGCCGGAAAGTCATTACCGGTTTTTCGGAATAAACAATGTATTTATTCAAAGTATTGACCATTTGATTCTATACATCTTGCTCATCCTTCAAAGAATTTATGAATGCCATACAAAAAATACTACTTGTCCTTTGAGCAAAACCATTCCTCGAGCTATTTTCCAACTTCGAAGTTGACGAAGTGTTGCTCTCAAGTGAGCAAGCGCTTGTCCCACAATGCGAAAAGTTGATAGTCATATGTGGCATCCAAGTGTTTTAAGGCATTCTTATAGTTTTGCTTTATGAGATGGCGCGTTATCGTGCTATAAAATCACTTTACTATATCTTCGGGCCCATTCTGGACGTTTTTCAGTCAATGTATTTGAACCATATATTTTTGATCATTTGTTGTCGGTAGCGGTCAGTATTAACTGTTTCACCAAGTTTCAATAGTTCGTAATACACCACGCCTCTCTGGTCCAACCAAACATAGAATCAAACGTCATTATCTTGTGACCAAAACGATTTGGAATCGATCGACCTACTTCGCCAGGTGATAACCTTGATTTTTTTTTGGCTTAAAATCTTCAAAATAAATCCACTTTTTAACACCCGTCACTATTCGATGCAAAAAATGACTTCTGATCATACCTTTGAAACAGCATTTTTCATATTTCACCCATCTTCCCTTCTTTGGGTTTTTCCCATTGCTCGTAATCACTCGCTAAATTTTACATTTTCGAAGAGATATAAATCTATGACGTTGTTACTTTCGCAAAATATAACATGTATTATATATATGTTGAATCATGACATCGCATACTTAAGAGTATCGATATCTGTTTAGAAAAACTCGTAATAAATTTCTGGTACACCTGATATATGCATAAGTTAAAAATAAGAAGAGGTTTAAAACATAAAAACTATTAATTTACTTTAAAATATTATTTTCTGTATGGAAAGAAACGGTGACTTGTTTAACGGCAATACAAAACGACACTGAAGATTTAAGTATATTCGAACATAAACAAAAACTGCCTAGGCGTCTCACACATTACCACCAGTCTTGACATAAACACTCCACCTCGTCTTTGAATATACAGCTTTAGTAATAAGGTCCGTTAGCAGTCGTGTGATATCGACATTCCTCTTAAAGAAACGACCAAAGAAATATGCGTAGTCGTTCTCTCGTCTGAACAGCTTATAGCTGTAAAATTATTTGTAAGTATCACCTGTACCTTCATCCACTAGTTTGTCTTTGTTGATCTTCTGAGTATCACTGTTTCTATATGGAATAGTTCCTAAGTTTTAGTGTCTGTCTAAAGTTCTGTCTAAATTCTAATAGACTGTATTAGCTCACAGCAACTTCAGCCCGCCTTTGATGGCCTTATACCCTGAACTATGTGCATGTGCTGGCAGTCCATGGACCAGGGGTGTCTTTCAAAACTTGAATGTTTCTTACTTGTAATAATTTATAGCCTAGGATCTTTGAGCACCTTCAGTTTACTGTTTGTGACCGCACAGCAACTGCGATACTTTTGCCTAAATTCCAGTTAACTACACCAAGAAACGCTTCGAGTAACTACCGACCTATTGTTAATCCAACGTCAGCCTTTCATCTTTTATTGATAATTAATTTAATTCAGATTAATTTTATTAATATAAAAAACAGAAGAAGTGGCAATTTCTTGAGCGATGATACAAAACGACTCTGAAAGTTTTTATCTGTTACAAAACTGGCCAAACCCCTATGTCGACGATTTCTATTTCTAAAAATATCACTCGTTACACTATTCATTACTTAATCTAATCCCTAAACTTAAAAAATACTTCGAGAATATATTTTTGTTGAGATTAAAATCGGTAAAATATTTTAAGAAGTGAACTGAACTTCGTTTGAACAACTGCTAACAAATTTTCATTCCGATCTTGTGATCAATAGGAATATTAGAACTATTTCTATGTCAACTTGTAAATTCATTTATTTAATGTTTCCTCCTTGATAAAACAAAGTATTGATTATAATCCCAAGTGTGAACTAAAGACACTAACTCCAAATTGATTGTGAGAAATTGTATATAAATTTAGAGTTTTATTGTGAATTTTTCAAACTATTTTCAATCTACTTTTTCCCATCTTCTGGGGAATATTTTTATTTCTCCCAAATTTTCTGCCGACAATAATGTTTAAAATATATTTATACTTCTTAAGATTTGTTAAAAAACAATGTCTCATCAAGTTCATGTAGGTAGATTAGTCAATCTCGTTTAAAAACAAAATTGGTATGCTATAATGATCGAATAAACGCTAGTTACCAAAATCTATTATTATACCCAATTATTTTTTTCCTTAAACGTAAGCAAATATAGTTTTTTTAATAAAACAACGCCCCCATATACTTTGCTACAACTATATTGTAGTAATTAACATGCTAACAGGATTTAAATCCTATAGCGAATAATTCAGAAAATTTCCTTAAAATTAGTAATAATATTAATGTTAATCGTTAAAATATCCAGATATGAATACATTTCTGTTTATCTTGAACATGTATTTAAGACAACAATAATATAGAAATATTTATATCTATTAAAATTTGTGAAGGGTCTATATTTTTTTTGGCGACACTATATGTAAATGATTATTTTTATGTTTTACAGCTGACAGTTTAGATATAGTAAAACTGGAATATTATATAAAAGAACAACGTTTTTATGGCAAAATACACAAATTTAGGCACAACCTAAACGATGAAGTTCAATTTCGCAATGATAACAGTATTAATAGTTGAAATTACCGCAAAGAATTAATGCTTCCACAATATATCTTCGTTTAGCTCGGGCCTTGGACTGGCGGCAAAAATATAATTGGCATAGAAAAATTCCACTAGATGGTGCATATGTACCAACAAAGCTGTAAAAACTATATTTCCAAAGTGATATTCCATACTTAACCTAATCCAATCTACTGTAAACAATTTTTTTAATAATAACTATATTTTTTACCCATTTTAAATTATCCGTACATTTTGAAATACTTTATATTCTATATGTAGTTCTAAAATCTTTATATGCATATAGTGGGATAAGCAAGATCTATTGTATTACAAGACATAGACGCCATTTAAATAAACTCAATAACCTATTATTACAAAAAGGCGAGGTGAGAGAGGGATGCAGAAAAAATATCGCTAGATGATGTATGATATGATGATTGATATTTTCCGAAAGAAATATCGATATTTTTTTTAATATCGATATATTGAAATATCGATACATTTTTTTTTGTGGCCAACACCCCAACGATTACGAGCCATACGCTATTGTAACTCGAATGTGAATTTCTGCCACACTCAGGATTCAACATGGTATTCGACAATATTCGATACTATATTGTCAGAATTTTTTTATTACTCTTAGTGGTTCCACAATCTGCCCATTATTAAGTCGGCTTGGTGGCGCAGTGGTAAAGGCAATGGGACGGTCCTCTTACTGTTGCGATAGCCGCGGGTTCGAATCCTGCTGAGGCATTATCGTAAATTTATGTTTGTGATTGTTTAAAATTTGTGAATGTTCTAGGCAAGAGTGTAAAATTCGACAAGGAAAATGATCCCAGTCGCGCCAGTAACCAGGCTGGATAAGAGCGGATGTCTTCTGGTATGATTTCTAAGAAGTTGATCACCCTCCAGTCGCTAGACTTATACTGAGGACCGTGGTTCGGAGCCCACGTTAAACTTTAGGCCCAGTCCAGATAAACCCATAGTTGGTAAAAGGAGACTTTAAAATATATTTTTAAAAAAATCTGCCCATTAGGCAATAAGTATTTCTTACGTTTATTTATATGGCGTTAAACATTTCAATCCACGCACTTCACTATCACGTCGCATATTTAGCTGATTAGCGAGTACATTGAGATGAACTGACACTCTTTCGAAGTACTTCACACAAACACGTTGAATTACACTCGTTATAGGTTCTAGAGGAATATCGCGTTGTATCGCTTCATTTGAAACATAGTAAAATGAATATCAAAAAACAAAAAATCATACAATATCAACAATGGCATCTCAGAAAGATGAAAAAAGTAGTAAAAAATGATGAAAATGAAAAAAAAAAAAAAAAAAAATATATATATATATATATATATATATATATATATATATATATATATATATATATGTTTTTAAACTTGATAAATGCCTTTTTCAAGTGTAAAAATTATGAAAATACATGTATTGGTACCTCTATTATATATCTCACAATTTATTATATCAAAGCAATAACGCAGTAAGGAAAAAAGTGGGCATGTACAAGTAAAACTCAAAAGCATATAAAGATGATAAAGTTTCCTATAAAATGTATAATTAATTTTTCGCAATAATTACATAGGATTTTTTTATCAGGTCCACCAGATCCACCGAGCGGAATACCCACAATCACCGCCTTTCCTGACACAGTCATCGTAGCTTGGAGCAGTTCGCCCTACGACGGAGGCAAGAAAGTCACAGGCTACGTGGTGGAGTACTCACTATTCGGCAGCGATATCTGGTCAACGGCCATCGACGATTGCACCTACTTAAGCTATCCAGTCGGTGGATTGCAACCCGGAGGACGATATGTCTTCAGGGTGAGAGCCACCAACGTTCATGGCACCAGCAAACCCAGTCACGAATCAGGAATCGTTCAACTGGAAGAACATAGTAAGTTTTTTATTAATTGTTCATATCCATGTTTGTTTGTCGTTTTTGTTTAGTTTGTTTGAACGGTACAAAACGACTCTGAGTGTAAAAACAGTTAAAGACCCCTCGACGACATCTATTTTCAAACGATTTCGAAAAAGGAGGAGGTTCTATGTTCAGCTGTATATATTTTTTTAATATATGTTCGTCGATTTCTCCGTAAATTATGCACCGTTTTTCAAAATTCTTCGTTTATTCGAAAAAGTGCACTTCCGTGGTGATCCCCCTGGAACCAAATCAGGAACTGTTGGGAGGAAGGGAGGGAATCGAGGAAACGCTCAAATTTCAAAGGCTTTTAGTATGTACAAAGTTTTCACATAGTTTTTATCTAAAATAATCAGACATTTATTATGAATAATGTTATTGCTGAGTTGATGTGATGCAAAATCGGAAGTCGTTCAGTGCAAAAGCCATTTAGTTTGCTTTTTAAGCACTAACTATAACGTATAAGACCTCTTAAGAAATATTGTAGACAACTGCTTCTATGGTGTAATGGTTAAAGCGTTTAGCTCTCAAACCGAGATCGCAGATTCGATTCCAGACGTAGACAACAACTTTTTGTTGTTGTTTAGTTAGAATATTCAAACCACCTAGAATAGGTAGCGGACTACGGAACCTGAAGCGTTATTATTTTCAATCATTGTTTTTTATTCCTATTTTTCCTCATACGGGCTGCACCTTTATTTGGTCTACCCATTTTAATATTAAATAAAGTAACTGCATAATTTATTGATTGATATTTTTAACAAAAAAATTGAACCGACTTCAAAAGATAAATAAGGAACTCACTTAAAATTAAAAAGTAGTCAAACTTAGATCTTTAACACCAAAAAAAATTTTTCAAATAAAATATGTACATAATAATCCTTGTATACTAAATAAAGTAAACCTTATTTAACCTATCTACTACACGTATTTTATATTCTTTCATATAGACACAATTTAGCTTAATACCTACCTAAACCTATTTATCTATTTACAGTATTATTTTAACTACTATCAACTGTTAGTTTAGTACAAACTATCAGTTTTCCTTTGTTAATCTTCTAAATTATAATGTTCTACCACAATTTCCCTATATGGAATGTCTTCTCAAGTGTTGGTTAATCGAAATTCCAATAGTCTACAGCTAAGAATCTAAACTATTACAATCCGCACATCAACGCCCTAAACCGTAAGGTTCTATCCAATATATAGTATCTATATATTACGTTAGTTCACCGCAACTTCAGTCCACCTGCTTGTCTTGGGAAACCACGGACTATGGATGTAATTAAAATTTTGATTGTTTTATAATTAAAATATCTTATGGCTAGAGGTTTTTGAGCACGTTCAATCCACCTTTTGTGGTGGCTTACAGAATCACTTGCGATAGTTTTGCCCGAGCAACTAGGAATACGTTTAGTAACATGCGGAATGATTGCTAATCCAACATCCACCTGTCTTCTTTTCTTTTCTTATCGTTCTTCTTTCTTTTTTACATTACCCATCTCTCACAGCCGAACATTTTAATTGATTGTTTATTGTTAAATATTGTTTAATATATTTCCATTTTTGTTTTTTTGGTATCTCTTTTTTATTAATGAACTTTGCTATTAACTGCGAAGTGTAAATTAATAGTAATTTTCCAATTCTGCCGTTAACTTTCTTTTCTTGACTCCATTACTTCTTATGAATCTCCCATTACCATAAATTTTGTATTGTTTTATTCACTATCATTTCATATTCTCTAAGTACCGTGTTCCATCTGCTTAGGGTTTTCTGTAGGTAACCTGGACTCTTCAGTTGTTATCAGTACATCGTCAGCGAAAGACCATTCCAACATTTTAACTTTTCCATTATTATTTCATCCATAAATGCTATTAGCAATCTTGACTTAGAGTTTCTTCTTGTCTTAACCCTGTGTACATTATGAAGGTGGTTGTTTCCTTATTGTCTGTAATTACTGCATTTGTATTTGTCCTGAATATTTCTTGAATCACTGTTATAATTTTCTCACTTCCTCCTATTCCAGTATAATCCATAATATTATGTTTATTTTACAATTACTCTGCCAAAAGCCTTTTTATGAATGAAATGTTTTTCGTAGCGGTGCATATTAAACTTTCTCCAATCTAGCAATCCCTTTTGTCAGTCTTTTTATGTACTATAATAATGAGTACCATTTACCTTCTTATGAAATTCATTCTTTCCATACTCTATTGTATATTTCAGTGATATTCTAGACACTTTTTACCCCATTTTCTAAACATTTGGCAATGTAATTTTCGATTCTTCAGTTTTCTCAGTATATTATGTAATTCCTTCATTTTTGTCCCTTCTACGCCCTCCTGCTCTTCCGAGACAGTTCCCGCACACAAAACAATTCCTGAAATTATTCGTTTTCTACGCAGGTAATGAAATAATTTTCTTGTGAAATTAAACATATTAGAGACGTGCACTGCTTCTTTTTATATTCAATGAGATTGTGTCCCTGTAACGCTTGACGCAGTTACTATATAATAAACAGCATATTATTAAGAAATGTTATGTGACTTAATTTGCAATTTTCCATCATAACTGAAATTGAAACGAAGGTTGGACGGACAATAGAAAGCGAGTTTTTATGGTTTACTTTGTAGGTCGCAAGTCGATTCACTCCGTCAACAATATATCGTTTATTAATAATAAACAAATGATTCCAGAAAAACCACAACGGAAAATTTTACGTATCGCGTGACGTAAATATATTGATTAATATGGCGCTATTTCATTATATGCGGTTATTTAGGGTTCGAACTATTTCTATTTTAAGACCAAATTATGTTTAATATGAAATATGTTACATAAATAAACAAATTTATATTTAGATATGTACATTTGTCAAAAGAAATGTGGTTATTTCGTCATTCGTTGACAGGACAATTGTTTCTAATTGTCATACTCAATTTCTCGACCAATGACGACAGTGCACTATTAGGCTGGGTAAAAAAAAATTTCGGTTTTTTCCTAAATAAATGTTTTAAAACCATACCTAACCGTAGTCATACTGATTCAATGAAGCCATACCATAGCTTTATTTTACTGATATACTGATACTGATAGCATGATTTGTTTATTTACTTTATAAGTTATCCCGTCTTGAAATTTGAAATTCCGGAAGATCTTTTTCATCATATTTTGCTCTTTTACTTTCGAAAAGGGCAGCCGCAGATTCATCGAAAATTGAAAATTGAGAATTCTCAGGTCCGCCAGATTGTTTTTATAGATTTTTGTATCTCAAAACTATTTGTTTATATAGATAAATGTCAAAGCCAGCGACTTTAATAGATATATTAGACAATACAAGCCAGCACTTGATAACTTATCAGTCAAATTCTCTTTTCCCCAAATTGTTTTGTATCTTTTGGAGTATGAAGCAGATTCTCTTTTCTGCGTCACAAATTTTATCATGAAATAAGAGAGTTATTCAAAACTGTTGTGATAACATCCGAAAACTTCATAAATATTTAATATTTTGACTTCCTTTGCTAATATACTCTCAATATGTTATATTGCCTGCTTGGCAGTATCGGTGTTTACGAGGACAGGACAGAAATGTTCTAAATAAAGTTTTGTGATTTTCCATAGTCAAGAGTGTAAAATCCGACAAGGAAAAACATCAAAGTCACGTTGGTAAATAGGCTGACAATAATCTTGATCTTCTAAGATGGTCTCTTAGATGGTCACTCGATAGTGGTTAATCTCAATGCCGAAGACCGTTACCCACTTTAACCAGTAGGACTAGTCCAGATAAATTCTTTGTTAGTAAAAAGGAGACTTAAATAACAGGTCAATTGAAAAGTCCCCGCCCTGACACATAGATGGTGCTACTAGAATTAAATCCACATGATTTTTAGTTAGCCTTAACCCTAAAAAGATGCGTGTATAAATTTGACAGCTGTCGGATCATTGATTTGTGAATTGTAGCATTTTGAGTGAAGCAACATTTGTTATTGTGAAAAAAATGGATGAAAAGGAATTTTAGCCTGTTGATAAAAACTTGGCTTGATACCAAATTTCCGGACACTACCCAGGAAAATCAACCATCAAGGATTGGTATGCTAAGTTTAGACGTGGTGAAATGACCACCGAGGCCGGTGAACGCAATGGACGCCTAAAAGAGGTTGTTACCGACGAAAGCATTTAAAAAATTCACAAAATTATTTTGAATGACCGTAAATTGAAACTGAATGAAATAGCAGACACTCTAAAGATATCAACTGAACGTGTACATCATATCATTCACGAATATTTGGGTATGAGGAAGCTCCGTGCAAAGAGGGTTGATGGTGACAACGACGAGTTGATGATTCAGAGCAGTGTTTGAAGATGATCAAGCGTAATAAACCCGAGTTTTTGAATTGATATGTGACAATGGATGAAACATGGCTCCATCATTTCACTCCGAAGTCCAATCGACAGTCATCCGAGTGGAATGCACACGATGAAACCGCTCCAAAGCATGGGGAAGCGCAACAGTCACATGGCAAGGTTATAGCGTTTGTATTTTTGTGATGCGCATGGAATAAATTTTATTGGCTACCTTGAAAAAGGAAGAACCATCAACAGCGACTATTACATAGCTTTATTGGACCGTTTGAAGGAAGAAATAGCCGAAAAACGGCCGCATTTGAAGAAAAGAAAGTGCTGCTTCACCAAGACAATGCACCGTGTGACAAGTCAATGAAGACGATGGTAAAAATCCATGAATTGGGCCTCGAATTGCTTCCATCCACCGTATTCTCCAGATCTGGCCTCCAGCGATTATTTCCGGTTCTCAGATCTCAAGAGAATGCTCGCTGGGAAGAAATTTTTGTCGAATGAAGAGATGGTCACCAAAAATGAGGCCTATTTTGAAGCAAAGTACAAATCGTACTACAAAAATGGCATCGAAAAGTTGGAGGGTCGCTATAATCAGTATGTCACCCTTGAAGGGAATGGTGTTGAATAAAAAAAACTAATTTTGCAAAAAAGACCTGTTAAATAAATTTTTGTGATTGTCCATAGTCAAGAGTGTAAAATCCGACAAGGAGAGACATCAAAGTCACGTTGGTAAACAGGCTTGCAATAATCTAAGTCTTCTGACATGGTCACTCGATAGTGGTTAAGCTTAATGCCGAAGACCGTTACCCACTTTAACCAGTAGGACTAGTCCAGATAAATTCCTTGTTATTAAAAAGGATACTTAAAAATATAACAAAAAAATATATTTTTTCAAAATATGAGTAGGAAATCTTCACATTTTAAAAAACTTCAAAATTAATTCATACTTCTAATGATGGCTTTATTTTAGAATATCAAATTCGAATCTAATTATATACATTTAAACGTATATCAACCTATAGAATTTTAGATCATGTGATCATATATAAAATATGAAGACAGTAAATTTACATAGCCGCGATACGTCCGAACACAACCAACATCATCATCTCTACATGGCGGAACGGTATAGTTTTACAATGTAACGAACACATCGTCGTACCTGGAAAACTAAACAAAATAATTCGTATTTCGTATTGTGCGCACCGGTGTCCTTGAACCCAAAGCAGGTTTTGTACGTTTTTATTACGCTTTATCATCAAACGTACCTTATTTAGAACGGTAATGCATGTTAATAATTCAACGCTCAGGTAACGCGACCGATATAGAATTGTCGAAAATTAGTTACAACAAATGGTCGGTAAGTTAGCATTCCTATAAATTATTTCCTATTCCAACGATACTATTTTCTATCCAATATCGTACATTGTTTTTTTTCTGATTGTTTGATAGCTGAAAAGATCGAAAATAGATTCGTGTATGTCTGATGGCCTACAAAACTTGGCGTTAATAGGAACTTTTTATTATTGTTTTGGTATTATTTAGTTTTCCCTTGATCTATGTTTGTAGCCTTGGCTATGATTCTCGTTTTGGGTAAACGTTTCGTACCAAATATAAGGATTGGGAATTGATTTCGAATGATTTTTTTGTATATTCAACAATTTATGGTGAAAAAGTGTGAACTCATGTGCGGGTAAAGTCATGAAAATCTTACTAATGAGTCTAAGTCAATCCTAGTAACTAAATTATTCTTTTCGGTACTAAGAAAGAGCTCGACAAGTGAGAATATTTATTTAGAAATTTAAAATATATATTCTAATTCATTTTTTTAAAATATATACATAATAATAAAAACATAAATACTATGTAACATTTAAATAAAATATAAAATACTAAAAATAATAAAATATAATTATAAATGGGAATATAAAATACAGGGGAGTATAGGATATTTATTATATATATATATACTATAGGAGTATAGTATTCTTTCATACATTAAATAACACATGGCCTGAAAACTCCCGGGCCTAACACTTAGATGGCGCTAGTTTTATTCGATTCACCTCTTTTTCAGTTAGTACTAATCTTCGAAAGAAAGCTGTTAAAATTTTATAATATTTTGCTTATAAGTTTGTGAGTTATTGTGCTAAGAGTGACATGATTTTTGTTATTTTGAAAACAATGGATCGAAAACATTTTCGTATTTTAATTTTCCATCGCTTCTTGATGTGAAAAAATACCGTTCGAGCAAAGCAATGTCTAGAAAAGTGTTATAAGGAGTGTTATAAGGTATTTATATATATATATATATATATATATATATAAGCAACAATAAAACGTTGGTTTGCTGACTTCAAACGTGGTCCTAAAGACACCGATGGTGCAGAACGCAGTGGACGTCCAAATGAGGTGATAATACCAGAAAACATAAAAAATCCACAAAATCGGTTTAACTCATCAAAAAGTGAATTTGCATGAGTTAGCTAACATCGTAAACATAACAAAAGGACGTGTTGATTTTACATTGCATGAAGAAGCTCTGTTTAAAGTGTTTGACCAAAAACAAGAACGTGTGGATGAGTCTAAACAGTGTTTGGTCATGTTTAAATTTAACAAATCGGAATTTTTGCGTCGAGATGTGACAGTGGATCCATCACTTCACTCCGGAATCAAAACGATCGTCATCTCAGCGGACAGCAACTGGTGACAAGCCCATTTTAAGGTAAAAGATAAATCGTTCAACAAAAATGGTATTAAAATGTTAGAGCGGGGCTGGAATGATTGTGTGGTTCTTAATGGAAATTACGTTGATGAATAAAGCCATTTTTAACAAAAAAACGCGTTTTCTTTGTTACGCTCGAAACTTTTCAGCCCATGTGTTATAACATATGTAAATCATATCATTCATTATTAATAGTATTAAATTTTTTTCTATTTCTACATTTACCTTTTCAAATTCTAGTGACCTTTCTCATCCATCAAAACAAACATTACTTAATTATTATCACCACATATGTACTTAGTCTTGGTATAAGTTCTTGGTCTTTTTGGTCTTACTGGCTGCTTCCTATCTGCCTGCAGTTGAAAGCGCAGATTCGTATGTTTCAAAATATTATGTGGAAAAACACATTTTATAATTTTCAAATAATTTTTTTATACATATATTTTAAAGTCTCCTTTTACCAACTATTTTTTTATCTGGACTGGACCAACTTTAGAAATCATCCCAGAAGACATCCGGTCTTATCCAGCCTGGTTACTGGCGTGACTGCAATCACTTTCCTTGTCGGATTTTACATAAATTTACGACCATGTCCCAGCGGATGCGAACCTGCGGCTATCGCAGCAGTAGGAGAACCGTCTCATAGCCTTTACCACTGCGCCACCAAGCCATCAAATAATTATTTTTGAAGATTCTAATGTGGACTGAACACCTTCTGCTAATCCCAATATTGAACTTAGATGACCATATTTTCAATCTTGATGGGTTATGGTAAAGAATCTTTGAATAAGCACATGTTATATTTTTAAATTCAATTATGTACATCAACTAATGAAGCTTAGCTAACCAACAGTCTTCTACATTTGGATTCGTCGGGCCTGAAATGCAAAAAACAAACCTTCATATATTTATGTAAGAGCCTGTCGTTTCTGAGCTAGAGCAGAATCCTTGGCACGCCATTTTAAACATAGAAGAGAAGCTTCACATCATGAAATATAACATGTTTATATCTTTTTTACCTTTAAACAATAATTTGTATCGTAAATGCTATTAAAATGACGTTTTAAAAACAAATTTCGTTAAAATGATACAAAAAATTAACAAATCAACAAAATTTATCAAAGATATCTTATCAAATTGCAATCCAAAATTAATAAATCTGTCAGTTTTTTGTTTTTACACCTTCGGCCCTCTGGTGGTTACGAAACGTATATGAGTATGGTCACGTGGCCCCCCAATTAAGTTTCCCTTCTATGTCTTATTTTTTTATGAACTTAACCATCTTTCAGAGATTACAAAATAAAGTGTTTCGTTGTCTTGTCGAAACTCCATACTACGTCTTTTATGAAATTATTATTATGAATAAATTATTGGACAATTGTTGAATCACTAACAAGACTAGTTATTTTTTTTATTGAAATTGCTTATGCTTTTGAATTTTTATGGCGCGGCCATTAGTGGGAAAAGCATCTATTTTTTTTACTATATTATACCAAAAAGTTTTTTTTATAACATCTTTATTCGATACGCTTAGTACAATCTTAATTTACAATTAATTTATTACTACTTTTCCTATGTACTCGGATTAATTAACAAGCAAGTCGAGTACGAGAAAATACATCAGTATGTATTCCTCAATTATAAAATTATAATTATTTATTAATTATTGACTTATAGCTATAGTTTACACTAAATATATACATTTTATATAAGTTCGTATGGTTTTGTTCGCTTCAATCTCCTGACATCTTGCGTGCTGTCCTGCAGTTTTATTACTTCCACGTTAGTATGATTTAGTAATCTTCTTTCGTGTTTCAAGGCGAAATCTTGGATACCTTCGCAAATACATTTGATTTCCAAGTCATCGTGCAGTTCTTCATTGGTTACATAGCGATAGGCATTGGTAATCAATCGAAGAAGCTCGTTTTGACAGCGTTGTATGACTAGTTGATTTGAATTTTTGTATCTTCCGACTAACCAGTATAGTTGTTTTATTCTAGTTCTAATGTGTTTTGCTTTTGTCTAACGTGATGCTATACCAAAAAGTAAAGCTAAAATTGACTTTGAGTGCCACTTATTTAATGTTATTTGGCTGGTCAGCTTGACATGGTATAGTCATAAATAATCGTAGACAGATGAAATTAATGTCATTAAAATTAATGATTGTAAACGTAGTCAATACATACTTAGTTTTCCATGTAGGTTTTCATGAATTTGAGGTGAGTGTCGTTTCCTTTTAAAATTATTTGGAAAATTATTTTTATTTTAGATGGCCTATTCCGACAATACTATTATCTTCTTTCCAATATTGTTCGTTGATTTTTCTGATTGTTTCATAGATGAAAAGATCGAAAATAGAATCGTGTCCTTCTGATGGTCTGAAAAAATTGACGTTAATAGAAACTTTATATTGTTTTTTTGGTATTATTACTTTTCACATAGATCGTTAATAGCCTTGGCTGTGATTCTCGATATGGATAAATGTTTCGTGCCGAATATAAAGACTGTAAATTAATTTCGATTGCTATTTTTGTATATTCAATAATGTATTGGGAAAACTGGTGTACATTATGAAAAAGTGTGCAATAATGTTTGCCATTTATGGCCTGTGGTGTCAAGTTCTTAACAATATTGCAAGTGAGTTTAACATCTTCTTCCAAGTAAAAGGGGTAAAAAAACAGGGACATTTGAAAATATATTCTAATTAAAAATTGCATCTATTATTATATATTAGGTCTATAATTTAAAGCTTTATTGTGAAAAACGGGTACGTTGTATTTTATTCCAAGTGTTGTCCATCGATAGCCGTTACTTTTTCTCATCTTTCAATTTACCGACACCATTTCGAAAGATCGATATACCTTTTGAGGTTCTCCATCACTGGGGCATTTTTTTCGTATCTTCATAAGAAGTAAAGCTCTGCTAACACCGGTCACAACCCATCTGTCGGAACAAGTAATAACCAGAAGGAGCAAGGTCTGGAGAATACAGCGGTGGGGTAGCACTTCCCATTTTAATGTTTTCAAGTATGTTTTCACCGGGTTTTGCAACATGTTGTCGCACCTTTTTATGTTAAGAAATAACATTGACATTTTTATTATCTTTTAGCAGCTCATAGTATACCGCATCAAGCTGATCCCACCAATCACAGAACATTAGCTTGGAGCCATGGTATTCTTGTTTTACCATTGATATTGATGCATAACCAGGTGCACCCACCCCATGATTTTATTTCCCTTTGGATTATCGTAATAGATGCAGTTTTCATCACCAGTAACTATACGATGAAAAAAAATAAAAATTCGATTTATCCGTTAGAAATGTATGTACTCAATGCGATTTAACATACAGTAACACCATCTATTGTAAATCCTTTGATAATTTTAAAGTATAGGCCTAATACATAAGTGGGTGACCGGATGATCGTATCGCCTAAATCTATCTTGAGAGTGTTCATCTATCTCCGACAATAACAATAGCCACTTCGTCGATTATCGGTTAATTAAACCTTCACGCGTGCTTAATGGTAGGTGTTATAAGAGGTGGTTAGAAGCATTTCCTACTCCAAAAACTAACGTAATAGATTTGGTGGCCGAACCAATGGTGACAATTTTACTTTTTCGCCGGCACAACATAACACAACAAATTCACCGCTGTATTTTAATGCCTTAAATATATGTCATTCTACGTGCTCGCTCTTGTTGTGTTTTGAACACATAATCATTGCATTACATTCATTGCTTTCTAAGCATATCTACTTCGTTTATAGTCGTTATCGAATGCAATTGCAATATACCAATATGATTATTATAATTTGTTGCCTCTTGCTAATCACCAATGCGCTGTACACATAAGGTAACTCATTACACATTTGATTGATTTCGACGACGTAAGTCAGATCGTCTTCTCCTTGACATCGTTAATATCAAAATCAAAGCAAGTTTTCCCTCACTAAACTTGTGACTAAATAATAATAAATGTGAAATACATTTACATATGCACATAAACAATCACTACATATTTCAACTCTATTCTTGGTATATTATTACTCGATCGTAATTAGAATACGATTCAAAATTAACGTTGGCAAAAAATTATATCATATTTGGCATATATGTCATATTTTTTTACTTGATTTTCACGATATAGAATCGATCTATAAAATACCTACACTTATCACTACATAGTATAAAACAAAGTCGCCTTTTCTGTCCCTATATCCCTATGTGCGCTTAAATCTTTAAAACTACGCAACGGATTTTGATGCGGTTTTTTTCAATAGATAGAGTGATTCAAGAGGAAGGTTTATATATATAATACATGCATAATATACTAAGGCAACATTGCTAATTTTAGAGGTTTCTAACGTGATGTCGTAAATTAACCTATTTTTTTAGGCTTATTTAGCAATTAGCAAAAACGCTGCCTAACCCTACGAGTTAGATCAAATTAATGTACTACAGTATTGTACACCATAAAAAGGTCTACAAAAAAGTCCGCGATAGTGTATGTTTATCTTTTAGGGATAACCCACATTAACCATTTTTATTGTTTACTTTTTACATGAGAAAATGGCTTATTTACGAAGCTATTTTAAGCAATACGGCATTAATCCTTATCGAATTAAGTACCTTAAATACAGTGTGCAATTAATATAGATCAATATGGTTCCTAACAGCATGTAAATTAAACAAATATTTTCGGAGATATTACAAATTTAAAATTTGCGTTTAAAAATGTGTAATGTAATAAAAATTGTATGAATTTAGATATTCCAAAGATAGCAGGAAATCTTCATAGTAAGTATAGGGGAAGAGGAATTGTTTTACTCCAAATTTAATGCGTGCAGGCCAAGGGCAGTAATGAATGAACCAAAAATACTGGATCGATTTTAATCATGTTTTCATTGAGTGACATAGGCATATATATTTTATGCCCGTGCAAAGTCGGAGCGGGCCGCTATGTTTTTATATACAACGTTCATATTTTTTCTGTAGTGTATTTAATTTAGTATCAGCATTACACCCGTGCGAAGCCGGGGCGGGTCGCTAGTATGAAATATAAAAAGCACTATGATATTAAACAGTCGGTGCCGAAACTCTTCAATGTTTAATACATTATACATTCTACTCGCGATTAGATAATAGTGGCCGATAGTTTTAATCAGTATTCAGCATTTTTAGTCACAAACTAAATTCCCAAACGCACCCATAAACATCTGACAACCAATAAAAATGTCGATCCTTAGTTACACAGAAACTATTGATCACAATGACAATTCTTCATCACACGTTTGGTTCTCTTGAATGTACATAGTTCGTTGTTATCCAAGAGTTACAGCATTTCGATGTTTACATGTCTTAATGTCTCAATTTCTTCTATGACAGTTGAAATCTGAAGGTATAAGTAATTCTTCTTATAGTATATTTCTTAGGATTTTTATTTTGTTAATATTTCATAGAACATGTTCCTTGCAATCAAATTTTACGTCAACATTCATCCTAAGGTACTTAGCATTGCACTTTATGGGATAATAGTAACATTAACATTATTTATTGTACTTTAAAAGTGTCAATGAACATTATCAGTGTTTAAACATCGTAGTAAATAATCTAACAATGATGATTGTTTAGTTTTAGTTTTCTTTGTTTTCACTAATTTTCTTAGAAATATTTGCTTCCTATAGATACGAGGTTTAATAAACTCATGAATTTTCCTTTTTAATATACTGTAAAGTTATTATTGTCAAGATGATAGATTATGTCAGCGTTTGAATTTTCACGAATCGTAGCCACCCACTATCCCCAATGTTCAGGATGTGCATGATGTTCAGGATGTGTACTATTTATATAATATCTTATGATCGAAGATAGTTCGTGTATTTTATAGTATTGAATTGTATTGTAACTGTATACATATGTTAAGTAATATAAGTTATTATTAATTCTGTCGAGTTCGAATTGATGTCAGTTTCATGAATCACTAACATCTCTAAGAACAGCTTATTTTTGGCCTTATTGAACCAGCGTTCCGAAAATTATTTAATGAATTAAAGAAGGAATTCAACATGGCCCTTCTAACCGGATAGAAGGAGCAGATATCGAATCAGCATGGTTCTTCAAGCCAGATAGAAGTAGCAGATAATTCAACACTCAATTAAAACATTATATGTCATATGCTAATAATAATTTCTTCAGAACTACTGTTTGATGAGTTTCCCACATGGAGATCTGAAATGGCGGTCTTACACAGCTTATAATTTTACTTTAATTTGGCAAATACATGATATATTTATACCATACTCAGAACAGTAGTAATAAATTAATTTGTAATGTAGTGTAACAAAATAGTGGCCGACATCTGCCGAAATTTATCAATTTGTTATAAACAGTTAATGTATTAAACACTTTATTTCCTTTGACCTATATATTTCTACCCTATATATTTTACCACTATATTTGTTGGTATCATTTTAGAGCGACTTAATATTTTCACCAAGTTTACATTTTTAGTCAGTTCTTCTGATATTAATTCTAGTTATTTTTACAGATGAATCGTCTTCATTCGAGCACAGATTAGTGGTAACTGAACCCGGTGTAGAATTCAAGCCCCGATATGACGTCCAAGAGGAATTGGGTAAGGGTAGATTCGGAGTGGTGCACAAGGTTATCGACAAAACAACAAATCAAAAATTGGCCGCCAAATTCATCCGATGCAGGACCCAAAAGGATAAAGACAAGGTATTTTATCTCCGTCGATTTTGCTTCGAAACTATATCTTCCTCCCTTGCAGGTACAAGAAGAGATCAAAATTATGAATCTACTCCGACACCAGAAGTTGCTCCAGCTCGCGGCAGCTTTCGAACACGCAAAGCAAATGGTCATGGTGATGGAATAGTGAGTGATCAAACAACCAAAGCTAATAATAGAGAACTAAATTATATATTTGCAGTATTTCGGGTGGTGAACTGTTCGAGAGGGTAGTGGCTGATGACTTTACACTCACAGAAAAGGACTGCATCTTGTTCATGCGACAAATTTGCGAGGGCGTAGCGTACATGCACTCACAAAGCGTCGTTCATCTGGACCTAAAGCCTGAGAACATCATGTGTCATACTAGAACATCACACGAAATCAAAATCATTGATTTTGGGTAAGTTGAATTTAAATCAATTTTTAAGTAACCAGGCCTTAACCAAACTGAAATATGAAATAATATTCCCAAAATAACTAGTGACCTCAGAGAACACAGAGATGTAAAAACCACAGAAATCTTAACGAACCGTTTATTTTTCCTAATAATATAAAATAATAATATTTAGGTGAAGGTTATTATATTGGATTTTAGTAGAATAGTGATAACCAGAAATCTTATAGTACATTTTTAATTGAAGTTATGTAAATTATATAACCTGATTAACAATCATAATTTAGTTATATACTTTGAACCCAAAATATTTAAAATAAAAAGTAAAAATAATAAAAATACTATATAATGTAAAAATACTACATAATAAAGTGTATATGCAACATTGCTAATTAATATTCGGTGAATAAAAAATCATATACTAAATCTAATACATATCTAACCAAAAGAACCTTGGAATGAAACTATTGTATCCAGAAGAGGAAGCCTATAGAACCCATATTGATTAACATATTAGAAATTATTAGAAACAGATTGTTTAAAACAACCGAAAAAATTTAATTAAAATCTATATATTTGGACGTCCTTGATATTCTCACCAAGAAATGTAAAGCATTACAATTATTGTTATACCCTACTGTTAGATTAAACTATTAAGATAGATATTAGAATAAAAACTGTATTGCTGAAGAGAGCTTTCGAAGAACTGCTTATTGAGAATTACGTTCTGAAAAATTAGAAATTCCCAGCTAACATTCTTAATTTCTATGAGATAAATAATAATAATAATTTTAATAATACCATTAAAAGCAGTGATCTCAAAAAATAAATGTTATTTTTCATATAATGTAAGGTTTAACCATTATTATTCTTTCATTAACTATAACTTATTGTCGTTATGTATTTTACTGATTTGAATAAATAATCCCTATTATCTATGTCATTTATCTATACACTGCAAAATCTTTAAAGTTAGCTTACACAACGTCTAATATAATCTGCAATTCTCAAGAAATACATTGTAGACAAATTGGTGAAGTTTAATGTATCGAATATAAAATATATGTGATTTTAAATAACACCAATAAAGTCTTGGAACGAAGCTATACTGCAACAATGAGCTTAATTTTTTTAATTATTATTTAATTATTACATTGTTACTAGTCGTTTCCGTCCAGCCTACAACTTGTCTTTATGATAGGTATATATCTAGGTATATAACTAGGAGGACCCATCGGCCCTATTTTAGTCTCTGGCGAAATAATATTTATACATATCACTGCTATATTTTTTTATTATATGCACCTCACTACACAACACTACACAATATCAGATGGTTTTATTCTTTTGAGTCTGTGTCCTGTTGGTTGAACTTAAATGAATCCCTTTTAACGAATTAATATTAATTGACCCTCTAAAGGAAAATAACAATGTTAATGAAGGTTGTTTAATAGGAACAAATTGTTTAAGAAACGAAATTAAATTTATCTAAAACCTGGGGAATTGGTTATTTGTTATTAATTATTGTTATCCATTCATCATTCTTCAACTCGACTGTTTAGGAAAATTCTATTAAGATATATTTTAGGATAAAAAGCACATAGATGAAAAGAGCTTTCAAAGAATTGCTTATAAATCATATAGATATTGCTAAGGAGTTCTTTAAAGTTTAGTGTAAAAATCACAGATCACATCCTTAAAAACATAAAAGTTGTAGTTAAAAGCAATATACAAAATTATTAGAATCATCAATAATAAATATTATACAAACAACAATTTATCATACGATCAAACATGATATCATTAAGCAAAATGATAATGAAAATGAATTTTATTTTTCATAAAAATAAATATAGTATATATTCATATTTTTAGCCTCGCCCAAAAACTGGATCCAGGTATTCCGGTTCGGGTCCTGTTCGGCACGCCAGAATTCATCCCCCCTGAGATTATTAATTATGAACCAATTGGAGTTGAATCCGACATGTGGTCGTTAGGGGTTATCTGTTACGTTCTGTAAGTTGTTTTTTTTAATGTCGTATCATATATTTTAATCACATCCATCCTTTTTAATTGCCATAGATTATCGGGACTATCGCCGTTCATGGGTGACACAGACTCGGAGACCTTCGCCAACATCACCAGGGCCGACTACGATTTCGACGACGAGGCCTTTAACACGGTGTCGCAGGACGCCCGAGACTTCATCGGAGCTTTGCTCGTAAAGAGAAAACAGTACGTTAGTCATGTATGGTCTATCCAATAAAACAGTGAACTAATCAATCATGAACTCATCAAAACATATGACGTCAAAACATCTCAATGCATAAAACACCATTTTAATGTATCTCAAATATATGTTTTATATTTATTTATTACGTTGTAACTAATTGTTATCGACTAACCTATAATTTGTCTTTACAATAACATATCTAGGTACATATCTAGGAAGACCCATTGGTCCCATCTTAGTCTCTGGTGTAATAATGTTTATGCATTAACACTACTGTTTTCTGATAAACGCACATCACTACACTACACAAGATCATATTCTTTTGATTCTGAGTCTGTATCCCATTATAGTGTTTTCCAAGAATTGTATCACTTCAATATTGATATGAAAATGGAATTTCTTCTCAGCTCTCCTTGCGAATCTCTTGATTTCCTGAGTGACAGTAGGTATCTAAAGGTCTCAGTGTAAGTAGTAATCAGTCCTGAAGTATCTCGATGAACCTACAATACTTCTCAGGGCCTTATTCTTAGAAACTTCCTTGAGGTACACCTGCTTTAGCTCTTGTATTGTAGAGTAGTCTTCGTTCTGTTTGGCATCGATCCATTGAGATCCATGATCGATACATTGTAAAATAAAAATCAAAAAGTTTGTACTTTTACAAGTTAGGTACTAGTAATTACCAAAAATACATTATGGCTTCAAAAAGCAAATAATCAAAATACTTCAGTCTATGTATGAACTTAAATCCATTCCTATATTATTAAAAATTATTATTGACAACAAAAGTATTTTAGAAGAAAGAGATCAAAGGTATCTGCTAAATTTATTATTTTTTATTTTTTCTAATTAACTGACAATTCTTAAGGAACGCATTGAGAATAAATTGGTGAAGGAACTCTTTTTTAGTATTATCAACAAATATAGTCATCGTGATATTTTCCATTTGAGAATCACATCTAACTGGGTAAAGAATTGACCCCAATACACGTCCTTATGGTACACCTGTTTTAGTTTATTTTTTGTAGAGTAGTCTTCCTCTTGTCGGACTCTTGTTACATTCTTACTATAATGTAAGATTGTTAGTATGTGATTTTGGTAAGATTTTCTGTAGCTTGCAGTAGGCAGCATATTCTACATCGCGATGACGTCAATTCACTGTTATTTTAGACAGACTATATATTTGTTAACATTAACGCTAAGGTTTGTTTTCGTCGCACAGGGACAGGATGTCGGCCGAGCAGTGTCTGAAGCACGTCTGGCTGGATCCCGATAATCACCAGGAAACCGTGGTTCTGTCGACGGATAAGCTGAAGAAGTTTATCATTAGAAGAAAGTGGCAGGTATGTAGCAGCGTCTAGTGCGAACAATTTTGCCTCTTTTGTTGTTTTTTTTTAATTAACTCGCCGTCGGGCATGCTTGTTGTGTTATTGTTTTGCTTCTTCTAACCGCAGAAAACCGGCAATGCCATACGCGCTTTGGGCAGGATGGCCACCCTGTCCGCCAGCAGACGCAATTCCGCCAATTCGAACACGAGCACCCCGCGCGCTTCCCTCTCCGGTAGCTCCATCCCGCGCCTGTCCAGTCTGGACGAGGACGAGCGGCTTTCCCGAAAGATCGAGAACGGCAGTTTCGGTAAAATCATCACCGATTCGTTCGACGAGAACGACGAGAGCGTTCACAAAGAGGCGACAGACGAAGCGAGAGAACCACCCAGCAGTAACGGAGAAGAATACGAGAGCCTGGGCAGCATAAGCGACAAAAACCCTGACGAAACCATCATCGAACCCGCCAGCGTTGTTACGACGGAAAAAACAACCGAGCTCACCTCAAATAACGATGACGACGATGATCAGGTCGTCGAAAATGTACTAGAAACTCCAAAGAAAACTCCCACGGTGGAAAGTTACCAGACGAAAAAGGAGATCCGAACCAGGGCGTGTAGCGAGCGAAGCGATAGCGGCATCAGCGATTGCTCCGTGCATCTAGCGTCGGGAAGCTGTACCTCCACCCCTCTTCTCGGGAAGAAGTTTCAGATTAACGAAGAGGGGGAGCTCAGAGGCAGTGCCGAGGACGACCAGGAGCTACCTGCCGATAATAACCTCTATGTAACTTCGGTGAGTATTAGTCTGAAAGGAGAACCAGAGAAACCGGATGGAATAACGCATCAGGGAAAGGAACCTTTCCCTCAAAAAGAGAGGGTCGTCGGCAATGGGGTTGGAGATCATAAGAAGCCATCGACAAGATTAGAGGGCAAGATTCAGAATTTCAAAACCACCATAGGCAAAGGTAAGTTTAGCTGCTGCTTTGGTTTTCTAAGATAGACACTTCGAGTATCTTGTGGATCGCATTAAGAAAAATGTATTTTTAGGTTTGTGAAAAAGTAACCCCCATGTTTCATTTATGTGAAGATTATGTGATTATGTGATAGATTATGTGAGATAGAGTAATAGAACACTTTTTAGTATATCAACTGCCCACTTGCTGTTTTACTGTTTTACTATAACTGGCGTATCACAGTTTTATTTCATATTTTCTAGGTTTTCTAGGTCCACATAATATAAAATAAAACAAAACTAGGCAATATAAAATAGTAACCTGGCTTACTTTTTCGCGGATCTAATACCAATATTTAATAACGTTTAGTAAACTAAAGTACTTTATGTTATTTAGGAAAATCTCCGCCTGCGTCAGAGAGCTTAAGGAGGTTACCAATCTACTCTTCACGCACGGTAGCAAACACAATAAAGAAATTCGATCATCAGGCTTCACCATCATCACCAGCCCCATCTCCAGTTATTCTTATCACTCATTCGCCGCAACTATACCGAAAGAACTACAGCCCCAATCACTTACCCCCGAGCGGCGATACCAAATCACCGGTCTGTCGCAGAAAAGGCCAGGATTCTGTAAAGACCATTGATAAGGTTACAAAAGTACCCAAGATCAGTGTTATTAAGACGGATGAGGATGACAGCAAAGGACGCATATCAAAGATCGATCGCCTCGTCCAGAAACTGGAAAAGAAAAGCGCATCTGATGATGGTGGTGAAATCTTCAATACCGGACGACCCACGGTAAGATATCGTAGCCCGTCACCGAGCCTGTTGAGGAAAACCCAAGCCGTCATCAACAAGGAGCAATGTAACGAGTTATATAGAGCCAAGCACCATCTTGACGTGCACAACAACAATCCTCCGAAATGTCCCAAATCGCCCAGTCTGAACCGAAATAGAAACGACAACTACCAGAGGGCCGCCGCTTTTTGGAACAGCCCGAAAACTTAACTATTTACCTCAAGAAAAGCAGATTTTTCGTAGAAAATTGTGTACACGGTCTCCTCAACATTATCAGATAGTTTTTAGCTTATTAAGTATTTATTTTCATAAAGAATTATATTTTTCTGTTACCGTGACCTAGTTATGACTAGTTACAAGTTGTGTATCTCTCGAACATATATATACGTATATTTTTATTGATTATCTTTAAAATAATTTATAGTCTATAAAAGTTATATTTTAAGCCTTGTTTTTCATTTAATTTATCCTCTCGTTGCACGGTATATCGGAATATAGTATGCTATTAAAAAAATCCTCTACCAATCTCTTCAATTAAGCTGTGCAGATTAATATTTAGAAATTCAGATCAAGTTCTAAATAAAGGGCAGATTACATCATTATTAGAGGAACTACAATCAAGATGTTTTAACAGTCTATTTTTCTATCAACGATATTTTATGGTGCACGGAACATCTTCAAGATAGTAGTATAATAACATTTACAGATGTTTGTACGCAGGATAGGTACCTCAATTTGTTGGTTGTTTTTTTAAAAAATTGAAAATAATATATATACATACAGAGTTCTGTAAGGAGCATATGTTGCGGCATCTGTTGCTTGTTTCCACAAACAAATTATAAATAGGTACAGAGTTCTGTACGTAGGATAGGTGCCGCCATCTGTTGGTTGTTCTACGAAACAATTTATACGCCTACAGGTTTCTGTACGAAGGCTATGTGCTGCTATCTGTTGGTCGTTTTGTGAAATAAAATTTGGTGGATAATGGGTGACGACATCTGTTAGTTATATCGTCAAACAACTATTAATAAACATTTTTACAAATCTCTGCAAAGATTGCCGCTTGCCGCTGTCTGTTGGTTATTATCTGAAACATTTTATAAATATATACAGATTTACAGATTTCTGAACGAAAGGTGTGTGACGCTATCTGTTGGTTCTTTTGCGAAACAACCTGTAAATACATACAGAATTCTGTATGGAGGATATGTGCCGCTATCGGTTGGTCTTTTTCTGAAATAAAATTTAGTACGAAAATATCTGCTGCCATCTGTTAGATGTCTTGTCAAACAACTATTAATAGACATTTTTACAAATTTCTGCAAAGATGACAGGTGCCGCTATCTGTTGGTTACTCTCTGAAACATTTTATAAATATAAACAGATTTACAGATTTCTGAACGAAGGGTATGTGCCGCTTTCTGTTGATTCTTTTGCGAAACAACTTGTAAGTACATACAGAATTCTGTACGGAGGATATGTGCCGCTATCTGTTGGTCTTTTTCTGAAATAAAATTTAGTACGAAAATATCTGCTGCCATCTGTTAGATGTCTTGTCAAACAGCTATTAATAGACATTTTTACAAATTTCTGCAAAGATGACAGGTGCCGCTATCTGTTGGTTACTCTCTGAAACATTTTATAAATATAAACAGATTTACAGATTTCTGAACGAAGGGTATGTGCCGCTTTCTGTTGATTCTTTTGCGAAACAACTTGTAAGTACATACAGAATTCTGTACGGAGGATATGTGCCGCTATCTGTTGGTCTTTTTCTGAAATAAAATTTAGTACGAAAATATCTGCTGCCATCTGTTAGATGTCTTGTCAAACAACTATTAATAGACATTTTTACAAATTTCTGCAAAGATGACAGGTGCCGCTATCTGTTGGTTACTCTCTGAAACATTTTATAAATATAAACAGATTTACAGATTTCTGAACGAAGGGTATGTGCCGCTTTCTGTTGATTCTTTTGCGAAACAACTTGTAAGTACATACAGAATTCTGTACGGAGGATATGTGCCGCTATCTGTTGGTCTTTTTAGGAAATAAAATTTAGTACGAAAATGCGTGCCGCCATCTGTTAGTTGTCTTGTCAAACAACTATTAATACACATTTTTACAAATTTCTGCAAAGATGACAGTGCCGCTATCTGTTGGTTATTATCTGAAACATTTTATAAATTTATACAGATTTACAGATTTCTGAACGGAGGGTATGTGCCGCCATCTGTTGGCTTTTTTGTGAAACAACCTGTAAATACTTACAGAATTCTGTACGGAGGATATGTGCCGCTATCTGTTGGTCTTTTTCTGAAATAAAATTTAGTACGAAAATATCTGCTGCCATCTGTTAGATGTCTTGTCAAACAACTATTAATAGACATTTTTACAAATTTCTGCAAAGATGACAGGTGCCGCTATCTGTTGGTTACTCTCTGAAACATTTTATAAATATAAACAGATTTACAGATTTCTGAACGAAGGGTAAGTGCCGCTATCTGTTGGATTTTTTGCAAAACAACCTGTAAAGACTTACAGAATTCTGTATGGAGGATATGTGCCGCTATCTGTTGGTTACTCTCTGAAACATTTTATAAATATAAACAGATTTACAGATTTCTGAACGAAGGGTATGTGCCGCTTTCTGTTGATTCTTTTGCGAAACAACTTGTAAGTACATACAGAATTCTGTACGGAGGATATGTGCCGCTATCTGTTGGTCTTTTTAGGAAATAAAATTTAGTACGAAAATACGTGCCGCCATCTGTTAGTTGTCTTGTCAAACAACTATTAATACACATTTTTACAAATTTCTGCAAAGATGACAGTGCCGCTATCTGTTGGTTATTATCTGAAACATTTTATAAATTTATACAGATTTACAGATTTCTGAACGGAGGGTATGTGCCGCTATCTGTTGGCTTTTTTGTGAAACAACCTGTAAATACTTACAGAATTCTGTATGTAGGATATGTGCCGCTATCTGTTGGTCTTTTTCTGAAATAAAATTTGGTACGAAAATGGGTGCTGCCATCTGTTAGTTATCTTGTCAAACAACTATTTAGACACATTTTTACGAATTTCTGCAAGGACGACAAGTGCCGTTATCTGTTGGTTGCTCTCTGAAAAATTTTGTAAATATATACCGCTACGTGTTTCTGAAATTAAAAACAGGTATTAGAAAATATATATTAAAAACAAAAAATAATAAATCAGAAAATATATGTGAGAATTGATAGTTGTATTATTACTATTAATTTGATTAAATTCAGAAAGTAATCAGAAACCAGTAGTTTTTATTGGTAATCGAAGAAATGAACAAATCTGAGAAGGCAAATTGAGTTTATGAATATATTTTAATCCTAAAAGTATACGATGTTTTAATGGTACAGAATTCATTTGAAAATGTAAGTACAATTAAAACGAATACGAATAAGAATTATATTTTCTAAATGTGACAATATCAATAAAATTACCCTGCGATTTTCAATGCTCACGTAATGTCTAAGAATGTAAAATGTAACTATATAATGGCAAATGAATTACACCAAATAATAATATGTAAGGAATGGTTACAGCCATTGTAGCAGATAACATTGTACATGTTGATGTATGAAAACTACATAGATACTACTAAATGAAAAATATGAAATTGTAAGAAAAGAATCCAGACATACAAGGTACATTTAGAGTACATAGGTAATATGAAAAAAATCAAATACTAAGAAAATACATCAATAATATGTGAATGTATATAATTGAATATATCGATGCTACTTCATTTTAAATAGTGTTTTGAATACAATACATAATCATATGTATCTCTCGTCTATCGCCTGTATATTAAACATTATATAGAAAAAATTCTCATTTACGCTCTCGCATTTGACGTCCTAACGGCTTAATGGTGACTAAATTCTTGGCGTACAAATTGAAAAAGCATATTTTAAATAAAATGGTGAAGGAACATTTTTTCAAAAATGTCTTAATGCTAATACTAACTGCATGGTGTTCTAGTTACATTTTAATTTAGGTAGTTGATAACTTATATATACGACAAATAGATAAAAGTCAGATGAAGAGCGAGTACAATGAACCGAAAAAGGTAACTGATTGATAACAAAGATAATTACTTTAGATAATGTTTGAACCCGTAACTTGAAAACTAAATGAGAGCGTATAGTGTAAATATTTTATTAAAATACCTTTTAAATATGGGATTGATACGTCCAATTTCTTGGACAAGTGGTAGCGTGGAATATTTTGCAAAGCTTCCAAACTTGACTTTACTATTATATCAATTCTTATACATAGGCAATGCTGATTTGAAAATCTTTAGAACAATTGGCAAAGACTAACATCGAAAAGCCTTCTTTTATAAATGATAACAGATGAAAACTTTTCAGTATATTAAAATAAAACTAAAAAGTTTCTCATATAATAATGATGCTTTATTGATTACAATATTACCCCAATATATACCTAACAGATATATAAAATACTGTTTTATACTCGGTAAGCTCTATAATTGCGAAACTTCATAAAGATAGGCCCCCAACAATTTTGTCTGAAATTTAAAACACAATGTAATACTATAGTTGACGTATTCGTCACCACTAACTTACTCCCTCAATATAATTTCTAATATCAATCTTCTCATTTTGGGAGTGCGCCCCATCATTTCCACATCCTACTGGTAGAAGTATCACATTTTTTCCAGTAGCTTTTTGCAGAACAAGTGTAACAGGTATGGAACCGCCTTCTCGCGTTAAATCAGGCTCAGTACCATACACATGCTTGGTAGCTTTGATACCCGCAGTGTAGTGGGGGTGGGAAGGATTCTCCATCCATGGTGAACCACCATGGGCTAAATATACCTGCGGTAAATGCATCCATATAAACTCTATTACTGATGATAATTTAACAAAACACACCTTCATTTCATTAGGACTACCATATTCCTTCCATTTCTTGGTGACATAATCCACAACATATTTCTCTATTTGGTCTGGGACCTGGTTGGGTACAATTCTTATCGAAAACTTTCCAATTACCTTTCTGGGAATAACAGTTTTCTGACCAGGTTCACTGAAGGCTCCTTCAATTCCATGAATGGATAGGGAAGGATACCTCCAGCGATGCATCAAAATTTTTTCTTTATTCTCATTGTGCAATAATCTCTTGGAACCTATATCAGTTTTGTATTCGCCGACGCTGAAATAGATTTTCTTATAAAGTTTCTGCTCAGTTTCTGTTAGCACTGCCACATCTTTATTTATATCAGTAACTAAAATTTCTCCATCCTTGTTCACTAGGGTCCCCAAGAGATATACCAAATCAGTCATTGCTTCATGACTAAAATAATGCAACATTATTAAGATATTAAAACAATACGAAATAATCTTACACAGTACCACCATAAACCCCACTATGAAGATCCTTGGCAGCACATTCTATTTCTATATGAAAGTAACACACACCTCTAAGGCCATAGGTGATACACGGCTTTTCTGTGCCTAACCAATAATTGTCCGATATACAAACATAATCGACTCCTTTCAAAAATTTCTCAGTTTCACTGTAGAGTAGTTCATCTAAGCCAACACTACCAGACTCCTCCATACCTTCAAAAACAAATTTCACATTTACCTAAAACATGTTATATAAATATCATGAACAGTCAGAGAGTGTGTAATAATTACTGGAATATCAACACCAATAGCTTTATATGCCTCTAATGTATGTATCCAGCCTAAAACAGGTCCTTTATCATCTGAAGATCCTCTTCCAAATAATTTTCCATCTTTCTCTGTCAGTACGAACGGTTCAGAATCCCAACCATCTTCTCGCAATGCCGGTTGTACATCCAAATGACCATAAACAAGAACTGTCTTTTTGGAACTATCATTACCCAATGTCCCTATAATAGAATATTTTGTTTCAATCTTAAATTAAGAAAATAAAAGACTAATTTTTGGAAATTTAAATAATGGATAGTATATTAAAATAATTACGATTTTAATTTTAATACCTAACAAAACATTTTATATTTTACCTAACAAAACAGGAGGTAAAGGAATTACAGATCCATCTGGCAATGTTTGCTTTCCAATATCACGTAATTCTACTGTAGCTCCTAAGGCCTCCAGCTTGGCCTGAGCCCATTCTAACATTTTTTTTATGTCCCCTCTATTTTGGGCCCATGCTGATACTGATTTAATAGCAACTGCAGCTCTTAAATTCTCAATATATTGAAGTTTATTTTCATCTACTTTCCTATATACATAGAGAATGATATTTTAATGTAGAACAAATTAGTTCAAAACTTACTTGAATAATTTGGTCAACACTTCAGGTAAAGGCATTGTGAGTAATTTTTTTTCTTATATATTTAAAATCAAGTGGGCGATGCACTGCTCTTTTGCTGCCAACACACCTGTTATATACAGACACTAACTGTAATCTGTTTAATAATCACTATCTCTGTGGTATTAACAAGATTGATAACATGGATTTATAAAGCTACCAAACCAAATACTTACCTAGGAACACACAATATTTTTACTTTATCAAAACCGTCAACTTGTTATTTAATTTCTATGAAATGTAAATAAATTTTACTATTGTTCAATTGTAAAGCCCTCAATCGAAATATATCGACTATAATCCAATAATTAGTGTTGAACATAAAAGAAATAATCGATTATATTACAAATTGAACGGTTGAATAACAGTAGTAGCGGGTAATACTAAGTAAGAATGTTACTTTCTCGCTTTTAAAACAATATAGTGATATATATAAAATCAAGAGTTTTTAACATAATAGATTTAATATATGTAACATTATGCAACTCTCTATACTGCAAATATACTTATACTGGGTAGTATCAGTAAACCATAGAAAAAATTCAATTTTTATATACATTATACGGTTGCATTAAGTAAATATTTATTATACTTAGTACCTTCTATTAATCCATATTTGTTCTCATTAATCAATTTTATTCATTCTACCAAATTGCTCTTGAAGATAACGCGATCTAATATAAAATTTTCTATTTGCAGTATTAATAATACTGATTCTATTACATTTTTCATACTATGAAGCATATCACATATGGTTTTCCTATATTACATGTAGAATATTTTCCTGTGGGTTTCTGACTTTACTAACTCCTCTTTATACATTGGTAAATTCTTTCAATATATATGTGAAATGTAAAATATGTAATGTAATGTAAATATGTATGTAAAAAAAATATGTAAATAAGAAAGTTAACAAGTCTAAAGATTTTTTCTGATCTGATTTGCATATCATAGAAAGATCCATTGTAGACATCTTGGCATTTTGCAACATGGCATGTTTTCTATGCATGGCATTTTGAGGTTAGCTATATTACTGCTGTGATTCCCAACAAATTCACTTTATGTTCATGCTAATTAAGAATTCACTCAGACGTTATTTCACAAAATAAATGTCCTGTCCAAAGCTTTAAGAAATATTAGCCTTGGTAGTTTATGTACGGTATCCCAAAGTTAACTTTTAGAGATACTTAGTTTTGTACACACACACACACTCACATCGTATTTATATTTACTAAATGAAGGAAGAATTAGAGTTTTAGATTATGATAATGTACAAAATATAGTATGTTTTCTTGTATACTGAGATTAGGATATAGGATTTTGTGTTAGTTGGGTTGCCTACTGTTAATCCCTAGAAAGCAGAATGATTCTGGAAGAAGTTTATTTCATAAGCCTGCTTGATTATAAAATTCCTAATAATGAGAAATATGAGAATGAACTCTCTATCGTCATTATAATTAGTATTAGAATAATGTAATAATAATTCTTTTAAATGTGTGTATTATGTAACAAATACAATACACAATATATGTTTGTAGACACAAACTTTAATTTGTTTGTACTTTTTTTACAGATTATTATAAAAATAAAATAATAGATGTAATAAAAAATATTTCATAAATTATATCATTTTATTCTTTGTACGAAAACTTGCATGATATATATAGTTGAGATCAATTGTTGCGGTTCAACAAAAATATTAATATATATTTGCTTACTTATTTGTTGTTTAAAACATATTTAGACCTGGCCTCTTAATTCTCAGTTATGACAAAGGCATTTTATCGATACATTGTCATAATAATACCGTTAGATAAAGTTCATATCAACAGATACTAAAAATAAATAAAACGGGACTATTAAAAATAAAATAAAACTTGTTGGGTAGTTTGTAATATATGATAAATTACAAGTAAATCGTATTCTAGCAGTATATAAAATAAAAACCGATAACGAATTTTGAAATATCAACAACTGATGTATACTTACAAAGAAACATTAAAAACATACTAATTATTATCATTATTGTCTCCTTACAAATAACATGTTTTGTCATTAATAGAGAGACATCTAGTCGCGTCTCGATCGCATCCTTATCCGATTTGTAGTAGGCTTATCGTGTTACAAATCTAAATAAATAAACGGACCCCCCTCAATTAGGAATACTTCTTGAGGAACTGTGAATGGAACTCGGCGAATTTCTCCAGCATATTCTTGAGTTTATCCGGTTGGGGTAGAATGGTGGTCCTGAAGTGGTAAGTGCCGGGTTGCTGTCCGAAACCAGAGCCAGGCACGATGCAGATGCCGGTGTTCTCCAACAATTCAAACGCATAAAACACGTCGGGTTGTTGGCCTTTTGATTTAGCCGCCTCGATGGCTTTTGGCGGGAGGGTGATTCTGGGGAAGGCGTACATAGCACCCTGAACCGTGTTACAACTGAAGCCTTCCATGGAATTGAAAGTATCAGCTACCATCTTTGCGCGCAACTGATAAAATAAGGATTAGTTAAAATTAGTATAAAAGTAGGTAAATATTCTTATAATATAAATGTTCTAACAAAAGATTTAACAGATTAACAGCAAGTAAATTAAAATATATCTCAAGGTATCAAAATAATAAATAGAGCTTTTGATTTGAAGTTATTTAAGACACCTTCAAGTTATTGAGTAAAATAATTATTTATGAGATTTTTAGTCTCAAAGTTTTAAAAGTAGTAATAAATAAAAGCCTACTAATAAATGATAGGAAAAAGAAAACCCTTTACATATTAATCTGACCATTAGTTGTTATGCCATATTGTTGTTATAAATGCAAAATCATAATATTAGTGTTATTTTTTAGGAAAATGTCTTTGCATTTCAGGGCGACTAAATGATTATTGATTCAAATGACGAATAACATTGCCTAAACAAGATGTAATTCCTAATTACAAATATTATATTTTTTTCAAAGGAGGTAAATTGAGAGGTTTGAAAACTGAAACTTTCGGAATAGACGATTCTGTGCCTCTGTAATGTAAATAGTATTTTCAATTCTATTTTTTAATTTCCTCCTGTAATAAATAAACCCGCTTTACGCGCCCTCGGGTGGCTTTTAGTTTGATCAAAACGTTTGTTAGTGATGTGAGGATCATCGAAAAAATTCCATTAAAAGTACTGGCTATTATAAACCTATTTTATCTCGGTATTATCTGCATTATGATCGCCAGTGCGGGCACAATTGAGCACTTAAATCTTTTAAAGTATTTTTCCATTGCATTGCAGATACTTTTCACTCTAAGTGAATTACTTATGCAATTTCATTGTACTTTATTTATGTTAAAGGCATGTAATTATCTTGAATACAATACCATTAGGTGCTTGCATGTATTCTGATCAATGATATTTATTTGTGAACAGCTGTTAAACAACCTTGTTAAATTTGATGGTTTTGACATTTATTTTGTCGGTTTTTATCCCATCGATTTTAAAGTTGTAATTTTGATATTAATGAAAAATAACGACCTGAGGGAACAGAACATTTGAAGACAGAGAGTTGCAGGACGTATTGGACGTAAGCCCAGCTCAAATTCACAAAGAACTTTGGGACGGCTTAGCAGTTGATGATTTAATGGTTTACAGGCGTTTACATACGGGGATGGGAAAAGTCTAAAAGGAGGAAGAATTGACTGAAAATGTCATTTCAAACCAATTCAACATCCTGGTTTCATTGCTTGCCAGTCAGAAAAAAATAATTTTCTGTGTCATATTGTAACTGGATAAAAAAGTGGATTTACTATAATTCCATTCAGAAAGATGGATAAAGCAGTAGAAAATATTTTGTATATAATTTTTCTCAATAAAAACTTTTAAAGTGAAAAAATTATGGGAATATACCAATAAAACCGCAACAGGAAAATATCTGAAAAGTATTTCTCGAAATTTGTTGGCATTTATGCGTGAAATTATTAATTCACAAAAATACTATGAACTTAAATTTTCCAGTTATCTTTGATAAATAAATTATGGTCAGTTTTCACAAAGTTGCCAGACTCTTAAAAGACTGAATACAAATATATTTCTTAGAATATTTATACCATTTAATTAATGTTCAAGAAATGATGACTAATACTCTTGGCTTCTGGGATTGAAATATTGAAAATTCTGAGAACAAATTACATTTAGTGTTTGACCTTTTACCTTCAAAGAGTCCAGTACAGCACCCTTTTCCTTTTGGAAGGATTCGTAACTCGGCTCGCCCTTTTGTGGTGGGTGTACGATGGTGTCTAAACAAGCTTGTCCCAACACGGTAGGGCAGAGCATGGCGCTAATAGCTTTCAAGTACATGGCTTTTACTTGAGGGCACATGTTGATGACTTCGGCGTACCCACCACGTAAGCCACATTCTCCCATATAACCCTTGGAACACGACATGAAACTGGCTAGCTCCATGGAGCTGTACGGTTCGCCCATCTCGACCAGAACCTTTTTGAACGAATAGAACTTGGATCCGTCCGCGTAAACGTTGTCTTGGTAGACTTCATCGGCCAGTATGAACAACTTCTCTTTGTAGGCAAACTTGATGATTTCTTCGATGTTATCTCGCGAGAGAACCTGTCCGGTGGGATTACCCGGATTGATGACTACTATAGCTCTAGGTTTGCAGTTCTTCTTCGCCTCGGTGATCGATCGTTGTAGTTCGGCGATGTCCAAGCCCCAATTCCTGGACTCGTCCAGATAGTAACCCACTTGGGTAATGCCGAACTCGGCCAAGGAAGCCGAGTACAGAGGATACTGAGGTATAGGGATCATCACGCCTGGTACTTTACCATCTACAGTGCATATCATCAACTTGAGGACGTTCTTGATGGCATCACTGGCACCTACAAAAACTCGATTAACGTCGATGGTGGAGGAAAATAGTTCGAACCTTACCGGCACTGATGATGATATTCTGCCAATCGGCGGGGATACCATCTCGGCGTTCAATGTATTCCGCTACGTGTCTTCGGATCGCTTCGATACCAGGAGAGTCTGTGTACGAGCCTACCGACCCACCACGACATCCTTTCAAGATGGTTCTGGCACGTTCTTTCGCGTCATCTGGAAACCGTGAATCTTCCAGTAACGGGGGGTAGGTGACCAAAGCGAGCACTTGTCGAATGAACGTGATAGGCACTTGTCCCATAGCATGGCAATCCCCGATGTTGGCTTTGATTACTTCATTGAATGGTTTCTTTACACCCTGTAATATAAAATAAAACGATATAAGATTAGTTTGTTCTTTAATATTTTACTCATGTTTAGATAGCGGTTACTATATTAAAACTTATTATTGAATTATAAAGTGATATTAGCTTATCGTTATATGGATATGTGGTTCTGTGGTTAGTGCAAAACAGATATATCGGTTTACTCATTCAATTGATAAAACATTTATGGAATTAATTATTAACTATTACATATTAGCCTTCGTCATATATTCAATTATAACAATGGTTACGGACTGCTGATTAAGACGACGGTTTCATTTTGTATTTTAGCGTCCAATAGTTGTACCACATCTGAGGTTAATAGAGTATTATTAACTACGTGAAAAAGTAATCCACGTTTTCTTTATTATTAAAAGAATACAATTATTCGATTAGCTTTGCTTTAAGAGTTTAAAAGTGGATTCAAAGTAACAGAAGCTGTCTCCTTAAAAATGATTATTATACCAGGTGTACCGGCAAGAAAATGGAAACATTTATTTATTCAAACTATTGGCCATTTGGTTTTACCCATCTTTAAGGCAATTTATGGATGCCATTCCAAAAAAACTGTTTTTCTTTTGAGCAAAACCAATCATTAATCCAGCCATTTTCTAACTTCTTCTTCTTGGCGTGTCGGGGCAAGGTCTTGTAAATTCATTTTAGAATCAGACAAGTTTTTTTACTCTTTGTGATTTCATAATCTGAGTGATTGGCAATACGCATTTCTTATGTCTAAATTAGATATACATGGCATGTAGAAAATCATTTCATTAAGCGATCTCCTGTATAAAATATTATCTTAATTATTTAGTATTATTCTAAAGCTTATTCTAAAGTCTATATATGTCCAGTAATTAGATCAGATGATGTTAAACGTTTTAGTCTACGCACTTCACTATCACGTCGCATATTTAGCTGCTTAGCGAGTACGTTGGGATGCACTGACACTCTTTCGAAGTACTTCACACAAACACGTTGAATTACACTCGCTATAGGTTCTAGAGGAATATCGCGTTGTATCACCTTATTTGAAATATAGTATGGAGCATCAACAATGGCACGCAACACTTTATTTTGGAACCGTTGAATGATTGATATATTAGATTTGCTAGCAATACCTTGTTATCTAATGATAACTTGGATATGAGCCCGATGGGCCAATACATTTTATATAATTTGAGTCCAAGTTGTTTTCGTTTTTCATTTCATATTGAACTGATGGACATGTTCTTCTACGCAGGGTAAAGATTACATGGGTGGATTTTATTTCATTGGCTTTAATGCGCCATGTCTTCAACCATAATTGTATTTGCTCTAGGTGGGTTTGTAGGTTTATTGATGCTGTGCTTGGATCTTCATGAGATGCTAAGATTGCTGTGTCGTCTGCATATGCTGCAACAGTAGTTATTTTTGTGGTGGGCAGATCGGCCGTATACAGAAGATACAGTACTGGACCCAGTACACTACCTTGCGGAACTCCTGAATATATGGGATTTAAATCGGTATGTTCATCGCCTTGATTTACAATAAAATGTCTATCAGTGAAATACGATTGTAGTAACTGATAGTCCTGATGAGGAGTCAGACAATATTTGCCTTCTCATTTAATTCTAATTAAAAAGAGACACAATGTTGTCTGATTAGTTCCAACACGAAAACGAATAAGCCCGTCAAAGTCGTCCGGTTGTCAGACGTATGCAAAATTCTTGAAAACTATAGTAACAATATGTTATAACTCTAACGTATAAAATATTGTGGCTGTATAATTAACTATAGTTTTTAGATGAACTATAATGTTAAAATAAATAATATTTGATAATATTTTTTTTCAATTATTTTATTTAAATTACAATTTTGAAACTGAACTAAAACTCACAGTTGATGCGACAACATTGCGACGTTTTGATGTCAGAAATTTCGATGACGTATGTACAAAATAACTTTGAACAGACTATATGTGTCAAATCATAACACTGCATACTTAAGCCTAGCGGCATCTGTTAGAAAACCCGGTAATGACTTTCCGAAACACCTGGTAGTTATCATATCAGATGAATCTAAAAGTATTATAAATTAAAATCCGATATTAACAATTCATAACGATAACCAATAAACTTAGCAAAAACTTAACACTTTGACTTTGAAGGTACATTTTAGGTTAATTTGTAATTTCAATATAATATACTCTATATATATTATTCAAATAAATGTATAATACACAATAATTGACAACGTCGCAAATTCAAATTTTTGCGCGCATGCTGGGCATCTCTATGGGTAGTTTTGTATGTTTTGGTGCCTTTTGAGCTGTTTTTCCAGATAGACGACGTCATGGCCTTTCCGAAAAAATGGTGAAATAATAATGCAGGATAATCGATTTTTATTTTTGGTAGAATACACTCTCACTGTACTAATAATAAATAAAACTCTATTAAAAAGCCACCAATTCTCGCCAAAACAAATGAACTGACGTTGTGCTCATACGGGGGACTCTTCGAAACGTTATCTAATTGGAACATGTGTGTGCCAAGCCGTGGCCGACATGATATTAGCGTTCTGTGTTGTTTATTTTTAAATAGGACGAGTCAAGGGCGACTACTGATTAACGTTAATGTTTTCCTCATTTATATTTCGTTCGTTTTTAAGGAAGTATCGAGATTGTTTGACCTCGACAGGTGGAATGAGTAAGGTATTATTTTCGCTTTTTTTATTTGCCGTTATGGAACAGCTGATAAAAATCATTTTTGCATAACAGCTGGAAAAATAATTAGTCGCAAATTTAATAGCAATAAACCCATACTAATTTGTAGTAAAATATATGTGGTTAACAGAATACAAATACTTCTAGACCTATAAATCTAGAGTGCCTTGTCTATCAAGCAAACTTATTTGGTTTTCTAGGTCATTTATTGTTATTGTTAGTCTTGATTTGTTGTAACAATGTATAATACAAAGAAAATAGGACATGAGTGTAGGGTAATCAAAGATCAGTAAATATAAACAACACAATCTCTGACGTATATTTTCCAAATAAATCAGGCCAAGACTATATATGTATTCTGATAATTTTTTCACTTTAAAAAGATATTTATTGAGAAAACTTGATACAATATATATATCAAAGTATCTTCCATTATTTTCAAACATCAATGCATTTATTAACCGACTTCGAAAAAGGATGAGGTTCAGATCCAAAGAACAAAAAAGAAAGAAAAGTAATTCTACATTCATTGAAATGAAATGATTCATATTGATACTAAGTCTTTTAAAGCTAGTACGTGAAGGAATATGTACATCTCCGTCTCGCTTATACTACCGTTGGAAAATATAAGCACATTAAAAATTAAATGATCCAAGCAATTATCTGCGTCCTTTCCTCTCTCACAGTTTATACAGGAAATAATTCGTACATCTTCGTCTGATATCACGAATGGATAAAAACAGCCGAACCTTGCATTTAACTGAAAATAGTAATTACTGTGTTCAGTCGCTAGTCTTTGACATATATTATACCTATTTCTCAGATAGCTATTAACAGGTAAATAGTCATACCATAGTGAAACAAATTTTTTTGGCAAAATTAGTTTTTTATTCAACATAATTCCCTTCAAGGGTGATATATTGATTATAGCGACCCTCCAACTTTTCGATACCATTTTTGCAGTACGATTTGTCTTTTGCTTCAGAATACGACTCAGTTTCGTCGATCACCTTTTCATTCGACGAAAATGCCTTCCCAGCGAGCATTTTTTTGACATCTGAGAACAGGAAATAGTTGCTTGGGGTCATATCTGGAGAATACGGTGGATGAGGAAGCAACTCGAAATCCAGTTCATGGATGTTTGACACGGTGCATTGTCTTGGTGACTTGGGCAGCACTTTCTTTTTTTTCAAATGCGGCCGTTTTTCGGCAATTTCATCCATCAAACGGTCGAATAACGCTATGTAATAGTCCGTGTTGACTTTCCTTCCTTTTTCAAGGCAGTGAATAAAAATTATTCCATGCGTATCCCAAAATACAGACGCCATAACCTTGTCAGCCGACTGTTTTGGAACGGGTTCATCGTGTTCGTCCCTGTGTGCAGTCCACTCGGATGACTGTCGATAGGACTTCAGAGTGAAATGATGGGGTCATGTTTCATCCATTGTCACATATCGACGCAAAAAATCGAGTTTATTACGTTTGATCATCTTCAAATACTGTTTCGAATCATCAACTCGTCGTTGTTTTTGGTCGAAAGTGAGCTCGCGCGGCACCCACTTTGCACAGACCTTTCGTGAATGATATGATGTGCACGTTTAGTTGATATCTTTAGAGTGTCTGCTATTTCATTCAATTTCAATTTACGGTCATTCAAAATCATTTTGTGGGCGTCCACTGCGTTCACCGTCTTCGGTGTTAATTTCACCACGTCTGTAACTTAGCATTCCAATCCTTGATAGTTAATTTTCCTGGGGCAGTGTCCGGAAACTCGGCATCAAGTCAAGTTTTTGTTTCAAGTGTATTTTTTCCTTTCAAAAAGCAATATTTTATCAACACGCGAAATTCCTTTTTATCCATTTTTTCACAATACCAAAAGTTGCTTCACTCAAAATGCTATATTCACAAGCTAATGATCCGACAGCTGTCAAATTTATACACGCATCTTTTGAGGGCTAGAGCTAACTAAAAAACATGTGGATTTAATTCTAGTAGTGCCATCTATGTGTCAGGCCGGGGAATTTTCAATTGATCTCTTAATTGATTAATAGTATTATCCAATATCCAAGCAGCAATATTTTCACTTAATGTCAGAATCAATAGCGTGTGATCTGAACTTACCTCAGAGTTTGCTTCAACTTCTATATAACTGGATGTTATGTTTCTAACTATGAAGAAATCTAACAAGTCTGGGATTTTCCCTAGATCAGTCAGCCACTAAGTTGGTTTTCCAGTCCACATGTAACTACATACTAATTCAGCAACTGATTTATGAAGTTCATTGCCTTCAGATGTCGTCATCACTAATTATAATTTTTTCTCGTAGGTTATTTGGGACATTAAATTTTCCTTCTTTTGGTTGAACCTGGAGAATTTTGTTTATATATGATTTGGAAAGGTCAATGGAGTTTAGGAAAAAAAAAAAAAACTATTTTTTTTATTGAAAAGGATAGAAGAAATGAAAAAATAATAGCTGAGATAAATTGGGTTTTTACTTAAGGGTTTGTTAAGATATGTTAAATCACTACATAGTATAAAACAAAGTCGCCTTTTCTGTCCCTATATCCCTATGTGCGCTTAAATCTTTAAAACTACGCAACGGATTTTGATGCGGTTTTTTTCAATAGATAGAGTGATTCAAGAGGAAGGTTTATATGTATAATACATGCATAATATACTAAGGCAACATTGCTAATTTTAGAGGTTTTTAACGTGATGTCGTAAATTAACCTATTTTTTTAGGCTTATTTAGCAATTAGCAAAAACGCTGCCTAACCCTACGAGTTAGATCAAATTAATATACTACAGTATTGTACACCATAAAAAGGTCTACAAAAAAGTCCGCGATGGTATATGTTTATCTTTTAGGGATAACCCACATTAACCATTTTTATTGTTTACTTTTACGTGAGAAAATGGCTTATTTACGAAGCTATTTTAAGCAATACGGCATTAATCCTTATCGAATTAAGTACCTTAAATACAGTGTGCAATTAATATAGATCAATATGGTTCCTTACAGCATGTAAATTAAACAAATATTTTCGGAGATATTACAAATTTAAAATTTGCGTTTAAAAATGTGTAATGTAATAAAAATTGTATGAATTTAGATATTCCAAAGATAGCAGGAAATCTTCATAGTAAGTATAGGGGAAGAGGAATTGTTTTACTCCAAATTTAATGCGTGCAGGCCAAGGGCAGTAATGAATGAACCAAAAATACTGGATCGATTTTAATCATGTTTTCATTAAGTGACATAGGCATATATATTTTATGCCCGTGCAAAGTCGGAGCGGGCCGCTATGTTTTTATATACAACGTTCATATTTTTTCTGTAGTGTATTTAATTTAGTATCAGCATTGCACCCGTGCGAAGCCGGGGCGGGTCGCTAGTTTTGTATATACATTACATTATGTGTTAGCATGTATATTTGATAAAAATATATATGGAATGTATGGGAGTAGATGAAGTTGTCGCAAATATTATACAAGCGTGAATTGTGTAAAGTAAATGAATAAATACTAGATACAAAGATAAAAAATTAAGTTTCAAGATAAAATTCAGATATACCAGTGTTTATATCACATAGGTGGCGTGAAAAAAAAAAAACAAATGAAAAGGTAATTCAAATATTACATGAATATATACAAATAACTCAATGCTGTTAATTCGATATTGAAATATAGAATTTGATATAAATTCTACTCATACTCAAAATATTGATTTTCGTTAATGTTTTGACTGTACTAATTAAGAGTTTTAAAATAAAAAAAACCGGCAGTCTCCGTACTGCCTCGGTCGATAATCGTAATTAATAAAAAAAATGCATTTTTATGATTATTTTCGATTAAGCACACATATTTCATACTTAAAAAACAGAGTTTTCCTGAAATACTGGCTATCTGTAAGGTTTCAATTAAATATATACAGACACACAGTTATGATACAGTTTGTTAATCAATTTAAAGCTTTCTGATAAACTATATTTTTTGTTTTGGTTTGTGGTGCGTAAATAAACAAAGATGACGGTTTTCCGACGCGCGAACACGCGACGTATAATTGTCCATGCGCGAAACAGGGAAACTCCAAGTTGATTCCGCAAACTTCCAGCGACTGGCCTTGAGATTTACTTATGGTCATAGCAAAGGCCAGACGTACTGGAAATTGTAAACGTTTAAAATCGAATGGTAAATCCGTTGGAATTATCGGTATACAAGGGATCAAGACATCCCCACCTTTGTATTTTCCCTTTATGATTGTTGCCTTAATGATGTTATTCATTATCTTTTTCACAGCCAGTCTTGTTCCATTGCACAGTCGAGGTTGATTAATGTTACGCAGCATGATGACAACAATTGTAAGGTGGTAATCCAGACAATTCCAGTGATTTTAAAAACTCCGTGGGATAGTTGACTACGTCGTCCTGGTTCATAACGGTGTCGACTGATTGGAAGGAAACCAACTGTCCCCGAAGAAAATTCTGAATGGTCCTACTGAGATCCTCGACTTTTTTCCTCCTGACCATTTTTTAAATCGACTGCCAAATGGACTACCGTAGGATGTCTTTTATGGATCGCAAATGAAAAGATACGCCAAATCGCTTCGTTACTATTTACATAGCGACCCATCTGGTACTGTGATATTTCGTCATTTGCACCTTTGTTAACATATTTACATATGTACTCGACTTCACATATTTACAATATCCCACATTGATGTGAGTCTCAAAAGCTTTGGATAAATTTGACGAGTATGGCACGATCCAACGATTGTCTACATCAACATTTTGTCCTCTTACCTTCACAACTACCGATCGCCCATTGTCCGCCACTGATCGCCGACGATAATGGGTATCCATCATTTCCAGTTATGATTCCAACAATCAGGTCTCTTGGGTATCCCTTGGAATACTTGCCGTCAAACATACAGGGTGAATTGTAGTTGAAAACTCCGCAAGGTTCATGTATCATGTGTTTGGTAACTGCTGCATGCAATTTTGGGTCAACTGTGGGAAAGTGGCCATGAAATTGTCCTGTATAATATGTGTAGCGCCAAATGATGTCATCTGGAAACAGCTGTTATACTTCTGAATGTTGGCCAAGAAGTGCTTAGATTCATTTCCAATCCCATAAACTAAAAAGCGTAAAGGATCTGGTGATGGAACCAATTGTGGCAATTTTACTTTGTCTCCAGTACAACATAATCCAGTAGATTCACCACTGTATTTTAACGCCTTGCAATATTTACAAATTTTTGTCATTTCCCCAATTGTTACCGATTTGTCGGTACAATAATCTATTACCGCATCATAGTGAAATGCAGTTCCAGGATCACAGGAGCACTGTGTCTGTGGAATCGCTTAATTTCATTAGGTCGTGCTCGTTGTTGTTGTGTTTGATGTGCACGAACTCGTTGCATTCTAAGCCTATCTACTTCATTGTCATTCTCTAAAGAACGCAATTCTGACATAGCAATACGACTATTTTCTTGATCTGTCTCTCTCTGGTCATCAGTGCGGTTAGCACGTGAGGTAGCTCTTCGGTCGCTTTCTCCTCGCCATCGTAAATTGTAATTAATTAAAGTTTAAACCTTCTCTGGACTTCCACAAATAATTCAAGACCAAAATTATCCAAATCGGTCCAGTCGTTCTCGAGTTTTAGCGAGACTAACGAACAACGATTTATATATATATATATATATATATATATATATATATATATATATATATATATATATATATATAAGGAAATAGTATAAAAAATAATACAAACAATTTCGTTAACTAATAACTCATTTACTTCGTTAACATTTACTTCTTGACTGAATATTTTTCCAAAAACAATGAAAATATCATACACAACCAAGTTAGATTGAAACGTTATTTATTTCCTTCAAGTGCGCATGCGCTCAACTGTCACATACTACATCTTGTTTGTTTCCTGTAGTCTCATTTTGGTTAGGTTACCTAATTCTTAACTATTCTTTGTTCATAACCAGTTTAATTAAGTTTAACTAAGGATTGACATTTCTTAATTTAAAATTCCTGAAAATACAAGTTTTATTTCGCTTTATAACGGACATCAATCCAGTACTAAATTATAAAGGGATTGCAACATTGGACTAAATTTAGATTTGGTAACTATCCAAGTTATATGCAATGAGACAGTGTGCTAGGCCAAGAACCATAAAGCGTTATAGAAAAAAATAAGCCTATACAAATAATTCCATTATTATAAAATATAATTTGGTACTTTTTGGCAGTTGATAATATAATAAATAATTATATAGTTTCGAACTAAATAAAAACAAGTTATATAAGTTAAAACAACAGTAAGCTGCTTATACTGTTTTACGTAGTTTAATTTTATAGGTATGTTATGCTTGTTCATGTCATTTAAAAAGCTGCATATTTCAAAAAAGAAGATATTGACTGTGTATTTATTGTATTTCTTTGCTCGCAGACAGTATGTGTTGCATACCTCTAACATTGTCTAAGCATTTTATAACAAAGTATATTAAAAATATATCGACACTGACATTGACATAAAAACGATAAATTTCTTTAAATTTATAAGATATCGGATACGATGATAAATACTTAACTCATAAGTAATAGATTAAAGTTAATTAAAAATAATTTTAAATTCATAAAAAATATTTCCATAAGTAACGTTTTTATTTAACAGTAACGTCATTAGTTTGACATTTTTCGACAACGGATAGTAACATTTGTCGTTAAATACGCTGAAACATTAATTAGTTCTTAATTTAGAATTTCGGAATGAGCAGTCGTTTAGAGTTTGGACTGTTTTTGAAGAGTTTACGCTATTTGTATTGTTTGCGTTAATAAAATTGAACCTAGAGTCCAAAATACAGAAAAACGATCGCAAAAAGATTCTTTGACATATGACCTTCTACAACAATCTTATCATGGCTATCGAGACTAAATTTGTTTTTTATTTTTGCTGAAGAATATCTTAAGGAATAATTGAAAAACACAATTAAATGAATATTGTTACACATAAATCCACTTTATTACCCTTGAATCAAAAAATATAACAGATAATTTATTATATCTCTATGACCCCAGTATAATATCATTTATTTTCTTATTTAATCTGATACAACATTCTAAAAACACTGGCAATAACAAATTGAGAAAAAAAGTTAAATATATTATATATTTTTTTTAGCTAATTTTAATACTCTACTATTAATAAATAGTGTTGATTGACATATAAAGTGAATATAATTTATTTCCCTAATTTATTCCCTAATATAATTTATTATTATTTATAGTTATTTAGTTAATCAACTAGTTTTCGAAGTTTGATTGGTTAACTATTAAGGCCTATAAATTAGTTTTAAAGGAAATATTTTTTTGTAATTTGAAACTTTATTGTGAAAAATCGGTACAATGTATTTTATTCAAAGTATTGCCCATCGATCGCTGCTACTTTTCTCCATCTTTCAGGCAATTTATGAATGCAATTTTGAGAGAACGATTTTTGAGGCTATTCACGAATCGATCCACTCTTGGTATCTACATAAGAAGCGATGTGCTGCTTAAACAGGTTACGACTCATATCCCGGAACAAATAGTAATCAGAAGGGGCAAGGTCTGGAGAATACGGCGGGTGAAGTAGTACGCTCGGTTCGTCTTCGGTGTTAAAACCTCCACTTTTAACACGTCGAACCAAAACTTTGAATACAGAAAATAGAGTTATTGTTTATGATATACTGAACATTTTAATTGGCAGGCTTGAGATAGTGATTAGCGTTTTGTGTCACTGGAAAACAATTTTCACTAACATTAAAAAACAGCGATGAACTATATTAAAATACAATTATAATGTAATCTTTAATTAATTAACAACATTATGAAGCGATTTCTTTATTTTATAATCTGACAATAGTATTGCATATAATCTAGACGCATCTGCCTATCTGTACCGCTACTGCCAACGAATAAATATTATTTGACACGTTTACTTAAGAATATTGTTCTTGTTGATATTCTTATACACCTTGCTAATCTTATCCATATTCCAGTTTCGACTTTATGGCAGTGATACAGGGATTAAAAACGTATGTCTGATATAAAAATAAATTGATAATTAAATATACGTCACGTATTTTTAACTGTTTTAATATTTCGAGTAACTATGCCGATGCGAGCACGAAAACGACGATAGTTAAAATCCGATTTTCGACATATGACCTCCTAATCACCACTCGAAGCCATTATCGAACTGACTAAAGTCTAAATCAAGCTGTGCCACTTCGTTTTGAAATACCTTTTCAATTAATTGTGATAAGATTCCTGTTTTTGATACATGATACTAAATAAAGTAATGCATAACATTAAGCACTGCACACTCAAAGTGGCTTTCAATATATAAAACAAATTTAGCGACAAACAAGCAAATATATGTAATCCAAATTTGATTGTAATCGATCAGGAATTCATAACAATGTATAAAAGGGTGAGAGGTAAAAGTTGTTAAAATCAGATAAAAACATGATCCAACATTCCCGTGGATGCTATATTGGATACAAAACATATAAAATATTATTAACAAAAAAATTGAACCGACTTCAAAAAATAAATAAAGAACTCACTAAGGATTAAAAAATAATTAAACTTAGATTTTTAACACAAAAAAAAACGTTTTACAATAAAATATGTACATAATAATCGTGTTGACAAATGTTTTAACCAAACTAGAACAAAACAAAAAGTTGTTGCCCCGCCAGGAATCGAATCCGCGACCTCCGCGTGTCTAAACGCTCCAACCATTACACCATAGAAGCAATTGTCAGTCATATTTCTACGGCTTCTCATATGATATGGCTAGTAGGGTTTTGGCCATAGAAAAAAAATATCCATATATATCAGAGAAAAACAAATATCGATATATCTTTTGAAGTATAAAAAATATCGATATCGGTGATATATTTATTTTGAAAAAACATCGAAAAATTTCGGCCAAAAAAATATCGATATTTTTTCTGCATCCCTAATAGCTAGTACTTAAAAAGCAAACTGAATGGCTTTTGTAATGAACTACTTCCGATTTTCCGTCACATCATTATATCACATTGCTGAACAATACCATTATACACAAATATCTGATTATTTCAGGTAAAAAGATATGTGAAAACTTTGTACGTGCCTTTGAAATTTGATTGTTTCCCTCGATTTCCCCCCTATCCCATCACATCCTGAATTTTTAAAATTGGTCCATAATTGACCGAGAAATCGATCGGCGAACATACATTAAAATACATATATAAATACATATTATATACACATATATTAAAATAATAAAATAATAGACAGTAAACTTAGTAAAATTTCAACTTGAGTTTCAAGTGAGATTTTATATTAATTTGTGAGAGAATATATATCATACTCTTCAAGTATACGAATAATTTGCAAGAATTATAACATTAAATTGTTATTGTAATGTTTATATATTGACAAATAATTACATACTGTTTTATTTAATCTTTTTCCTTTTCAAAATTATATACTTATTATTATATAATACATTATTTATATTATAGACGAAAAATGTACCAACAATTTTTTTAATTTGAGTCTCAATAGATATATTAGGTTAATTTGTGAATTCAAGATAATTTATTCTATATATATTATATTCTTCAAAGGTACGTATGATTTCAAAGAACTGGCAACGTTGCAAATTTAAGGATTTAAATTAACATTGTGGTAAATTTGGCATAAAATATATAGCATGATTGCAATACATAATCTAATATATAAAACGATAAAACTATAAATATTATTAGAATATTAGTAAAAAAGCAATTGAAATAAAATGGCAATGTAGAAATACAGGTCAGAATTATTTAAATACAAAATTACCTGTTTGTTATACAGAAAAATTGAAGTTAAGATGAAATTAAAAAAAACGCAATATGGTAAAATAGGTTAAAACAATTGAATATAAGTTTAAACAAAACTATATTCTTGCAATAACAAAGTTGTCTGCAATGACACTGGCATGAAAAAATATTTTTCTCGAAAAGATTATATTGACATTGTAATTACATTTAACTCTGTGAATTAACATAATATTTTTTACATATACTTAGCATGTAATAAATAACACAGAAGTCACCAATGATAACAACGTATATAAATATAAAGTTAAATAGAGTTACTCAACACAGCCATATGCGAAATGACGCACTGTGTATCTATCTCCGTTCGGCTACTTCCCAATCAACCATAAATATCGCCGAGAGTTTCCTCACATATGAAACAGTATACGTCATGGATGTTTGGCCTCGATTTTCGTAAACAACCGAAAACTTTAAAAGCGTTTATGGATAGTTCGTAATGATAACGTTATTATCGTCTTATCCAAGTACTTATGGATTTTTCTTCCAACGCCTAATCTAATAAACACTTTTCATTAAAAAAATCACTTATCTTTATCATTTATGACAAAGTTGTTATTTTGATTTTTATATCATTCGTAAAATTAATCCTTTTTGTTTAGATATTGTCAGATTACTTGTCACTGTCATTTTATTCTGTCACAGCTGACATAAAATTGTCTTGCTTCAAATTGATTCATATATAATTGCCTATCTATATTTTTATGTTACTAGTTGAAAGAGTTTTGATTTACATCATTGGAGAATCTGGGTGAACTATTTTGTCTATAAATATTAGAACTATTCTATTTGTATCTCATGCTTTTATTGTACAATACTTGTGTACAATATTTTTAACGTTTAGATAAAATTATATTAGTTCTGTGGCTTGATATTTTTCTTTTTCACTTTATTTTAAAATATGGAGTGCAAATAATGAGTAATTTTAAAACATTCTCAGTTACAATAATATAGTTATATACAGTTATATACAGTCTAGTTTGTAACTATATATACAATATATAGTTACAAACTAGAATCACTTTTTAAGCGAAGTGCCAAAGAAATGTTCTGCGATGGATCTCGAAATGGTCTAGGAACTCGAAATTTATGATGAATAATATAGCCCGTCCAATGAAACAGTTAACGTATGTCATTAAAATTATGACGTCAGCAAAATCATACTTCAGACTTTTAGGTAAAAGCATTTTGAAGAATTTTACAAATATTTGGCAACATAAGCCACCGGTACCCACCCAAAATGAATTTTATAGATTGTGTTACAAATTTCGACGCATCAGACAATATTCTATTTCTTTTTAACTAGGATATAATGAGAAGGAAACTTTGCTCTGAGTTTTTTTTAACGAAGTTTACGTTTTAACGAACTGAAATTGGTACAATACTCCAAGTTATCTATAATGTGCATTGGCTGTTTTATTGAACGGGCTATAGTACTGAACTTTTAATAGAATTGACAAAGAATGCCATTATTTTAAACCAAAAATGTTGAAGTTCTCAAAAAAAGTAAAATTGCAGTTCTCAAACATTCAAAATCCATTGAATATGAAAAATAATGACATTTGGTCGACTCAATTAGGAGATAAATAGAAATATACAAATATAAAATCGCTAATATTTAAAGGTTATGTTGTTGGCAGATGTCCAACTTATAATGTTATATGTCAATTATATATGACGTTTTGCATCAAACAATTTTACATTTGTTTGGTTGAACGAGATATACATTTGGGTGATTTATTCGTACACTTAATATAATTTTATTCTCATCAAAAATGGCGAAATCACCGACATACAGTAATTCGAAATTTTAAAAAGAAAAACCTTAGTGTGTAACTCCCGGAATTGTCGCCTGCTATTACCAAAAGATACACAAGTAGCAAATAAAAAAAAACGGGTTTTAACCGTTTAAAAATTATATATGATATAGCAAGAAAAATATATAAATCTAAAATAAAAAAACTCTTTTTTACGTATAATTGTGTATTGACTATCTGAAACCAACATATTCTATCATATCAACATATCACATTCTTCATGTTTTTTTGCAAATAATAGAAGAACTGAAAGTACTCTACTTTACGTGCAAAAAATATTGATATTTTTCTATAATATTGAGAGTATCGTAGTAAAGAAGAGAAGTATCGAACTTTGAGGTGCAAATAATAATCTTGATATTAAAACCCTAAAAACATTATTATAACCTGTTTTATTATTTGTAATCTTTTGGACCATTTGATTCAATGTCCAGTTTTTCCGTCAGATTTACATCCGTTTGATTTCTGGCTTATCTCATTCTTTCCCGAAAAACGATGGCCATCAAACCAGGAGGTAGTAACGGCAGATGGATATTTTGCGCGCTTTTTGAGAAACCATCACAGTGACTAGAACTAATTAAATAATCTAGTACATTCTGCTCTGTATTAGGTGGATATTCTGTAGTTTGAGATGTTTGAACTTATGAAACCACCACCTAGAGTTCAAGCACTGCGTGTAAAACGAGAAAATATTAACACAATAGTTAAATTCATAAAAATGCCTTTTCATAATTTAAAAAGACAAATCCCATAAAATTATTTCACAGTCTTATATAATGTTCTTATATTATGATTTGCATATTTTAATATCGTTTTCCACCATTATAATCTTTCGAAGAAATGCATGTTCGTGACCTATTATCGATTGCTGAAACGACCATGGCCAAGTATGACGCCGCGAAATGGTCTTATTGAATTTTGCACTGTAATAATGCTGTCAGGATCTAACTTCATATTTTATGTGAATATAGTACCGTATAGTCAATAAACTTTCTCTGCATAACCCGAAACTATTAATAATTCAGGCCATTTTAATGGTATGTTGGTATATAAGAAGTTTATAAGGGCGTATATAAATTATAAAAAGTGAGGTTATTATTTTAAAACGGCGAAGGCGCTTATATATAATTAATTATTACACAGAACCAAAAAAAAACCAATACACATATATATATGATAATCAGAATACGTATTAATAAACAAATGCCAACAATAAATATTTTCCTCTTAGTTTTAAGTTCTTTTCGTTTTATTGTATAAAAACTTTATAGGGGCATAAAAGGAGAAAATAAAAAACAAGGTTATGGGACCATTAAAGGAAGATGGAAGCACCGAAATAAAATTGAGATAGGTCATAGAACCAAAAAATACCACATCTGTTTCGACCTAATAAATAAATTGTGTGCGTATTAGAAAATTGCCAAAATTGCTCAAATAATCTTAAGTATCAAGTCGTAAATTGTTTTAATGGTGGCCAACAAAATAAACGGTTTTGTAATACACCGAAATAACAACCGCAATTTGCAGTCTTTTCTTTGTTTTTAAGTGGGTAGGGGTACAACAGCGAAATCAGAAAGTAAAAGTCAAAGACCGATCTCGATTAAAACCTTTTAACATCACGTTCCAAATCCCGACGAATAAATCAAAGCAGGCTTTGGAAAAATAACATCGAAACGTTGTTACCGAGAACGGAGAAAAGTCAGATTTAAATATATGTACAGTGTTTGTATCGTGTTTACGTTTAGATAGCCAAAAGTATTATATAACATTGTTAAAGATGCAAACAAATAAAACCGATGTGTGAAAAAATAGTTTCGCCTATTTTTTCCAATTGAATGGAAAAAACTCTGTTTTTTGAAATTCCTATTAATATAAAAATGGTTATTTTATGATATTAATTATTTACTTCAATAATTCAAGATCTTTTACTGGTGTTAGAAATAGATAATTATAACATTATAGAACAAAAATTACTTAAAAATAGAAAAAAACTTATGGGTATTTTAATTAAGACCTTAATGGGTACACAAAACATCTTAACTAAACATATTTTAAGGACACATGTTAAAAAAACTACAATTGCATCACTTGTTTAATTTCCATGCGAGAGAAAAAGTTGTTTTTATAACGAGATGCAAATTACCGATTGAACAAAATAATTATAGCTCTTATCTAAAAGAAAACCCAACAATCAAAACAATACGTGTATTCAGACGAAACAAAACAATAATTTTTCGGGAGATTAACGCCGTATCGTTTAACGTACTTAACAAAAACAATGTAAACATTGAACGAAGCTCGCAAAATAAATAAACAAATAAAAGCAACAGATATTTGGTTAAATGCATCGGCGAATTTAAACAGAACCACCTGGCCTAGATTATACGAATCGATCGATCGACAGCGACCTACCTTCTCCAGGTCCTTCTCGATCTCCCCTGCCCTGATCACCAAGGGTCCCCTGACAGCGTACTCCAGCACCTTGATGTGCGGATTCAGCGTGTCCATCGACAGACATGGTTGGTACGAACTCATGGTCCTGCGAGCTGACGCGCCGACGAACTTGCTATTGCGAGGAGCTGGCCGCGCGGTAAACAGCAGGAAATCGCTCACCGTCTTTACGTAACTGACTGACACGAGGTTGCGCCTACCGCCCATGATTGCAGCAGCAGCAGGACACTTCACCGGTCTAGATAGCACGGCGCGAAACGACATCGCTATTGGTGCGATTCCGACGGCTGGGGGTCTGAACAGCTGATTATATCGAAAAATATATGTACAAATAAATCTTTATCCTGTGTAAAGACGTGCCCCGGCCCTTGGTGTGTGTGTTTATAGCAGGCCACTTCGACGCCCGAGAAACGACTCGGGGAACGAAACCGATACTATGGGCCAACGCAAACGTTCCGACCGGTTTATCGTTAAAGAATTATTTTTTCGTTTCGGTAATCGCATGCCTTGAATATCTTTGAAGACATTCGATGCACGCACTAGAAAAGGACGGGATCAGCTGGTCGGAGTCGAAACATACCCGGCACCTTGCATTACGGCTGATAACCCCGGTTTATTTTTCCTCCGAGGTTGTTTGGCTCCTACGAAAAGCGCCAAGGTGTGGTGACGAACGCGCATCGGCTTGCCAAATCAATAACATCACAACAACAACGCTATAGACGACCAGCAATACACCGCGCGCTTCTCCAACCATCCCAATATTCAAAAATTAATCGATATACGCGCAAGTTAACCGTTCGTCAACACACAAAATGAAAGAATTCCAAGGACATCTTCATCACCACCATCTGACACAGATTGAGATCTTTTCGTTCAACTAAAAACTAAATAAAAACATGTTATAATTAAGACACAATACAATATTTCAAAGCACTTCTTACTTTTATTATAGATGCTCACAATCAATGATATTTTTTTAAACAAATTTGATCCAGACGTATGATAATGTGATAAAGGAAACCACGGAAAAAAACTCATATTCAATCAATACGAATCTATATCTCTTCTTGAAAACTAATCAATTATTGTGCGAAAGAAAAAGCTCAAATTAGATCGCGTATTATAATGAATAGACAAAATTAGTTAAGATCAAATAAATCAAGTTTGCTTTGACTTAAACCCTACGTTAAATCGTTAATATTAGGTGGGTGAAAGGTAATCCGAGTAATCGCCATTTTCAAAATGACTATAACAAAAATGTTGACCCTTAGGATCAAAGGAAAAAATGAACCCCAGTTTTGAACTCTTCTTATTATATTAGCAGAATTTTTACAGCTACGATAATGAATTCATTTTTCATCACATTTAAAAATTTGATCAACAAATAGAAGTACAGGATGCGTTCTCTTTGATTATTGATTCACATTCGTTCTTCAATTATTTGTTTATGAACAGTTCAGTATTAATTACACTTATTGAACTATTTTAGACAGCTGATTACAAAATTCCTGAAGATGTTGAACAAGAATTATCGACATATCCTTCAATTCATGGCTCATTTTTTATATCTTATAAATACCAACCGCTTATAAATAAGTTAAAAATCTATATCCTCTTCTTTGAATACATTGTACATACTACTTCACTTGCACTGGGCTAATTCTAAAATTCTTGAACCAAACTTGACCAAATAAGATATTGAATAAAAAAAACAGGCATTTTTCTATTATATAGGGACTATCTCAAAAGTTCCGTTTTGGTTTCAGGCGAATTACTGTCGATATACTTACAAACACTTCAAAACGGGTACCTTAACCGTCGATATACTCTTGGTACAGTTTCTGATGATTCGGAAAGGCAACAGATGGAATCATCTATCTAGATGTAGTACTGGGGATATTATTGTGACTCAATATTGAGGTGTTTTGAGAATTCTAAATTTCTCTCACATTGGCGACGCTTTCCCCCGCTTATTTCGAAATTTCTTGTGCTAGTCGTAACGCTCGCCTGCGATATGGCTTCTTCTTTTATCACAGCCAGGGTTTCAACACCGTTTCTTTTTCAGTTTGATGGTCATCCAGTGTTCGCTAAACCCAGCATTTTTTGTTTCGACCAAACAAAAAATTACATTTTCCTCGAACCCTTGCTCACTCGTCAGCCGAAGAGGAATAAGCGGCAACGCGTTTTTCAACTGAGAGTCTTTCCTACCTTCTTTACCACTTGCTCTTCTAATATACTGCAGAAATTTATTTTATGGAAACCTCTCAAACAGCCCCTACATTTTAAAATTTTCTACTTGCAAACTAGGATCATATCTACTGCATAACATGGGCTTCGAACCACGGTCCCCGTCATTAAACCTACCGATTGGCGAGTGACCATCTCAGAGAACACCCAATTACTACAACCCCTTAACTAGCTGCTCATGGGGGTGGTTTTTCCTTAGAATCTACAAGCTTTCCTATGAACAATCACAGCATACATTTACATCCATGTAATAGGACAGTTGAGTCTCTTTGACCATTATGACTGAAAGAAGATTTAAAAAACGTGGATTACTTTTTCACGCACCTAAACATAATTGTTTCATGAATAATTTAACTTAAAAAAGGACCTTTAACTTGGAATGACCATGATAGGATGACCAGATAGAATAAGGGATGTGTGAATGGTTGCAAAATGAAACACCTTCAATACTTAGTGATTAAATTAAATTGATATGCAAATCTAGTTCTACTTCTTATTGGCTCAATTACTGTTTCAGAAATAAACACGAGATGAATGTAAACTAAACGTTACAATGAGAAATTGATATGACCTTGGTCAAAACGCCAAAATCACCAACATAAAAAATATAAATAACCGTTCGGTTTTATGTAACTTGATATAATGACAAATTAACTACATACACAATTATGTACCATAATAGTATTAATTAATGATGCTGTAAAATGAAAAAATCTCTATATACGTGAAGTGCTTTGAAACGATATGAAGTAATTGCATTTCTATGAACATTAGGAACTGCCCATCCACGATTTTCGTTGAAAATACTAACGGTTTATTGTTCCTTCAGAACTCCTAACTATTCTGGCCAAAATAACTTATGCAAGTATAAAAAAAATGACGGACAATGTACACAATAATATGTCGAAGACAATATTCTATAATTACTATTCGCCAAGTTGCTGCAACTGCTCACTGTACTCCTTATAAAGGCGTTGCCAGGGCAATTTTGTTTTTATCACATTCAAGATTTCTTCTAGGAGATTCCTTCTTGAAAGGCCCTGTAAACAAAAAAAACCGCAATAAAACAAATCTAAAGGCGCACGTCCATGAACATTACCATAATTTCAGTATCCAGCCTGCATTTCTTGACGCTGCAATGCGTTGGGCCTATGAGATCATCCAATATCAGTTTCAATCTGCATTCCGGACCTTTGTCCAGCAGATGATTAACTTGAGCCAGCAACCAATGCCGGTACTCTGTAACGCTTTGGAGTACGCGAGTCGCAGTAATCTGGGATTCTAGGAAGCTCAGGACGACACCTGGCGGCAGTGAAGAGTCTGTTAGATGATATTGAGCCATCGCTCTTTGTAACGAGGCTAGTGGCAGTGAATTCGGTACTTTCTTTACCATGGACGCGCCAGATCTACAGACTGGGTCCAGCGGATTCGATAATTGCACCCTGAAAATATTTCTCAATCAGCATTTCTCAAGTCCATTCTGTGATGCACCTACAAAATTACCATGTTTGTAAATCCAGGCTATAGGAATAAGCACGACCGTCATTTAAAGTTAATATCGGTTGATCCGTGGAACTTAGGTTGCAACCAGTCACAGTAGCTGTAAAATTACTTCTATAAAGAAATTATGAATAATTAAACATACTTAAAAAAATACCTCTTCCGATTAATAAACTCCTAACTGATATTCTGTTAAGTACGCTCTTGGCTTCGTTTAGGTTCCACATGTGCATCAGACCAGTCTTGGTCAACACCAAAAGATGCCCTTTCTCAGAAAGGCTTAGGCACGAAACCAGGTCCTCTATCAACAGAGGCGGTAAGGCCCTGGCGCCGGACTTAATATCGTACGTGTTTATTGTCAGATCCTCACAGCAAGCTACCAATAATTTCCGATTACTTCCTATAGTCCGTATTTGAGATCCTAAAAACGTTTCCCACAAAGGTTTCTTCGTATCCGCAGTCTTACTGATTTCTATTTTAGACAGTGATAAATTGTTGGTGATTTTATGATAATTATTCGTGATCTACGATACGAACGTGTTAAGTTACATTTCCCTTGAAAATGTTAACACTTATACCTGCACTTTTAATTGTCCGGCGTCTTTAGTTATGGTGGTACCTGGGGTAAATTTAATGGGATCTATAGTGTTGATGAATTTTGTGATCGGTTCATCGCCAGGCACGTCTGCGCACATTAACTGGTTAATTTCAGTTCCCGGAGGCTTGGAAACAACCGCATCTGATCCTTGTAATTTTTGGCTGCAAGAAAATACATTCATTCTCGTCATTACCTCTAGTAGGGTTACCAACTTTAATATACCAAATTCTTAAAATAGGAAAAAAGACCGTATATAGAAGTTGTTATAAAACACAGACTCGCAATGAAAGCTAAAGTACATGAAATGGGGACATGAAATAAATAAGATTTTTTTTTTGCATTTGGTATACCATTACGTAGAGTTTTAAGCGATCCAAGATTTTGATTTGGGAGGAACTTGATCCTGCTAAGAGTACATGTAGTCATAGAACACACACAAAAAACACTATCCTTGGAAAATTTTTGGCGATTTTTTCGGTTATCTTATTAGCGTGTAGATTGTGATAAATATATTGGCCTTTTTGTCCACCTCCTTGGATGCACCGCTGTTTTTAAGTATATATTATCATTTTGCCTGTAAAAGTTCTTTGCTATTATTAGTACATATTTTTTGGATCACGTTGAGTCCTATTGATTCTAAATACAATTCGTCCATTTCAACATTTAATTTGGTTTGTAATTATCATTTCAAAACGTTTATACTAAACTTCAGAAGATATATTAGGAAATATTGTAAGGAAATTTTCTTCGCTAAAATCAAATTATATCCTCAAGTTCCTTAAACTCTCATCAATAAAATGTGAAAAATTACTGATAAATTGAGAAATATTTGCATGTATTCTGATCATTTTTCACTTTAAAGACATTTATTGATATTTTATTCAACCATTTTTTCATTTCTCTCTTTCATCCATACATTTTCGCATTTTATCATAATCAGGCCAGCAATGGGTACATAAATTACGACAGAACTTCCCATTAGCGTTACAACAGTGTATTCTTCATAGTTATTATAACGTGTAGCTATGCGTTGTCATGCATGAATATGTTAGTTATTGTTGGCTATTGTTTTTACCAGATGTTAGTTTTTTTAATTGTTAAAAGGTTGAAGTTGTTATTGTAAAACGCTGTTTTAAGATGAAAAGGTCACTGCGACATTAATATGATCTAATATATTTTTGTGGGACACTGTAACAAGTTATAAGGTGCCTTAAAAATAACTTCGCTTTTGTTTGCTTTATTTCCTACGACCAAGCACTGGGTGTGCAAATATGAAGCGATAGGAAATATAACAACTGCTTTGATGAATGAATGACTTTGCGTCTGTTGCTCGGTTCGCCTTTTTTGCGACCTTACATCATTTCACCATCAGTTGTTTCAATTGACGTCGGTTTTAGCAACTCATCATACGCCACATCTTGCTGATCCCACCATATGAACAGCAAGACTTTATGATCATGGATATTCCACTTCGGTGTCACTGTGGGTAGGTGTCTTAAATCAATTTATGACTTTAACCTTGGAATTATCGTAGCGGATCCACCTTTCATCAGCAGCCAGTTGGTGTGATAGATATTTTCTCTCATTTTGAATCTTTCTCATCGCGTGCAAACGTATGATTTGGAAACGGTTGATCCATAAACTATTAAGGTCTCTTTGTTAATGTTCCACAAGAATTTAAGTTAGACCTTTTCCATGCCCTTGTTGTCATTGTCATCACAATCACCACATTTAAGTCATGATTAAGCGAGTGATTTTAAGTCCTCTGGAGTTTAGTCGTTGATTCATAATGTCCCACTTAGGGTAAATAAATTGGAATATATAATATAAATCAATCAAACAGAAAATTGTAGCTTTTTGTAAAGACAATATGAATTGTAATTTTGGAGAGAAAAATAGAAAAGGAACCAATAACGTTTATGCAAAATTAAACATATCATCGGGATTAGGTATGGAGTCAACATAGTTCACAATGCAATAAAAACAGAAGCAGATCTCTGAAACAGTTCTGTTATTCAATAAAGTATCAGAGTCTTTTAGGCTACAATAAAGTAAAGTGATTTGTATTAACGTCAGCTCTAGAGGGAGTTTTGAAAACGTTTAAGCCTCCGAAGATTATATTAAAGTTTTTTCGAAAACCCCTGCCCTAACTGTTATATGTTATCACCCCTACCCTACACACATAGGCAAGTACGATTCATTGAACTGAATTAAAAATAGAGTAGCAAAACATGTTTAATAGAGGCTGCAAAGGATTATTCGACTCGGAGGGACTGGCACTTTATGAGCACTCAAGAAGAATGAGCACAGTTAAGAAGTTACACTGTTGTTGACCCGGAGAATGTCAACATTACTGCACATGCATTTTATATAATAAATAAGGTCTTATACTTGGACCAGTAATGTTGGTTCAACGCAGATCTAGAAGTGTATAGATTGTAAAATTTGTTTAAAAGACATAGCACAAGGGTTTCTTAGCTGCAATAAAGATACGGAATTGTTCGTTGACTTTTCGCTTATTTGAAAATACATCATAGAAGAATAAGTCACTAGCTGGAGTGCTAAGGATGTTAGTATTGAAGGCTGTTGGGTGGAACATGGAGAAACACTTTACATTTTATGATACGTGAAAAACTTAGTTGATCGTTACAGTTTTATAACCAATTTTGATAACGAAGACTAACATCAATAAACCATATGCTCATGAAAAATTTACTGGATATTTTGAAATTGAAATGTTTCGCCGACAAATATATAACACCATAGACCTTAAGATGTTAATTTTTCATTTCTACACACTTCCTAAGTTGTCTCGCTCTCATAAGGAAATTAAATGGTCATGCTATGCATACATATAATAGATCGAAGAAAATTTAATTTCTTTTTTTTCAAAATAAATGGATTTAAAATAGCAGCAGTACTTATTCAATGAAGCCTATCCACATTATACCGCGTTTGGAACTTAAGTTATCACGCCTTGAAAATTGAGATTGCAGAAGATAATTTAATTTTGTAATACTTTTTCGCAAATATACATCACAAGCTCATCGAATGTTGTGTTATCGCCATAAATACTAGTTTATGGTGATGAAGTTCTTAAGTGAAAACCAGTGTCAGAATTGTTTGTCTTAGGAATTTTAATGTTAAAAATGTACCTTGCCTTGGCTTCATAATATATCAAGATACCAAAACCACATGAGTTAAAAATCATAAATTTAATCGTCGCTGAAGCGAAACGAACTGGAATTTTTTTGGAACTCACAAACGGTTGAAAAGATAATGTTAAGCAATCGTTCCTCATGAGCTGCTGCACATTTGATTCTCTACTGTCAACTATTGCGATTAAAACGTCATAAATACAGCCGACTTCGTTGGAACAGTGATCAAGGCGACAGGACAGTCCTGCTACTGTTACGATAGTCGCGGGTTCGAATCCTGCTGGGGCATGGACGTATTTTATGTTACTGATTGTAGTTGTAAATGTCTTTAGGCGACAGTGGAAAATCCGATAATGTTTTCTGGGATAGTCTCTAGGTCCCAGTCGAGATGAACCCTTGTTGGGCAAAAGGAGATTTTAAAAAATAAAAAAAAACACACATTAATGATTAGCGTTTGAAATTCATTTATATAAATTCCCTTTGAATACATAAAAAAAATAGAAAATTACCTTTTATAGAACATATTCCACCTTTCTATTTTTACAGCTGTTTATTAAATGAATACAGTTCTCTTCTCGTCATCACTTTCTATTATGAAGTCTTTTTGAGAAATACCGCAATGTATCGGCAGTTTTTTAAATGTTTTTTTTGACTTAAAAAACTAATAAGGAATCTCTATGCCAAAGAAAGTGTTTTGATTTACCATTTATGTAAGAAATGAAGTAAGGTACGTTATTATGTAAGTATGGTTGGTAACCCTAATCCCAATATCCAAACACTACTACTTACCTGACAGGTTTCGTCTGAACTATTGGACTAGGTCTTGACTGGGGCTCTGTTCTAGTCTCAACTACTATCTGACTTTTGGTCGGGGAAGACTTGCTGAACGTACCTGACTGAGAAAAGAATTGCGTCGATTCGGTATTTACCCTGATAATAAAAAAAAATCAATTACATAATAGTGGTCTACAGTGGGTGTTGAACTGTTACCACAAATTGGTGGAGCTACCGTTGCTTTGTGACGGCGATACCGTTGTAAGTTGCATGGGGGTGATGCGTCTTTTTCCGGAAGGAAGCCTTGTTTCTACCTGCTTGTTTACCGGAACTAGCAGGTTCTGATTCGGTTTCGGACTCTCGTAACACACATCTCTGTTAGGAGTTGGCTCTTTAATTTCAGGCACCTCCAACACATTTTCCTTTGATTTCTTATTCAACTCATCTATGGCGCAGAGTATATCTGGGTTTTCAACTATTTGAGTTGCGCTTACATTCATGTTCCAGCTATTTTGCAAGGATTTGTGATAAACCCTCTCATATAGAGCATTCTAGAATGTAAATAAACACCATAGTATTAACAATAAGCCAGCACAACCTCAAAAATACACATACCTTCTCTTCTAAAGAGAGAGGAGTACCAATTTCACTTTGTTCAAAAGTTACACAAGCTACGGTGCCATCCCATGAGCACGCCAATAAAAAATTACCAGAACTACTCCATGATATATCTAAAACACTATCATCAAAAAGATCCTTTATGACCACCAAAGGACGTTTTAATGACGTCAGCCACACACTTATAGATCTGTCTCTGGAACCAATGGCACAACAACAATACTGAGTGGGTTTTTTTGGATTGTCTGGGCAAGGTTTCTTGAAAATGTTTGAATTGAATCGCTATAAATAACCAAAATACAAAGCTGTTTGCTAAAGTCTGAACAATGTTATACCACACTGGTTACGGCTTTTCTATGCCCAACAAAATCTTTGTCTTGTCTCCAACCTTCACGCTCAATAATCTGAGCAGTTGGACCACCACCATTCATGGCATGAGCTGATACTAAGTACTGACCATCTGGAGACCATGAACATCTAAAATATGTTCATTACAATAAGTAAGATAACAATTTTCTTCATCGAGTCACCTTAAAACATGTGTTGTAGCTGAACATTCTTGAAAGGGATCAGTTACGACTTCCTGTTGATTCCAGTCAGATGTACGCCATATTCTCAGAGATTTATCATCAGATTGACTTGCTAAATATTTACCAACTGGATCCCATGTAACACCTTTAACCATACCAGTATGGTTCCTTAATACTGCTACCTTTTCAGGAAATTTATGAGCATTCCAAATAATAACACTATTGTCTACGCTACTTGAGGCCAACCTGGAACAAATGATTCTAATTAATCTAAATCTAAATAGTTTAGTAAATTTTATGATTATACCAGCCATCATGAGGAGCCCAAGCTAAATCTAAAACATCTCCATTATGTGATGTCAAAGTATGTACACACTTCCAAGTTTCTACATTCACTTTGTTACTACCAAAAATTGATGAGCTACCTTCACTGCTTAATCTCCAAATCATGACAAGCTTATCATCACTGCCCGAAGCCAAAAAATGACCATTATTACTCCACCGTACAACATTCACACAAGCTTAAAAAAAAGATATAATATAAAAATAATTAAAAATTATAAAAATATTTACCCAAATGATTATCCATTTGGCAAAGCATTTTTGCAATGTTTGGGTTAGATTCATCATTTTCATTTATCACAGGACTCACGTTCCAAATAACGATTCTACCACCTGAACCTCCTTGTCCTCCTGTAGCAAACCTGTTTCCCTTTGGATGTATATCCACTGAGAATATTGGCTTGTTATCTATAATATGATAAAGTTATATAAAACGACATATAATAAGATAAAACCAAATACAAATAACTTAATTGTATTACTATTTAACTATTAATAGAAAAATTAACAATTCAATTCAAGATAATTTACCTTCATGATTGATCCAAGCGGGTTTAAAAAATAACATTTTCTTATTTTCACTGAAATAAAATGGTATTTCCTAATAAAACATGGTTATAATATCTACAAAACAATTAAAATCGGCGAAAAACACTAAAAAACAATTCAAAACTATAGTTTAGTTTTTTTACCAATAATAAATTAGGGTTAAGTTTGACAGGATTTGGACGCCGAGAAAATACAGATGCCGCATGTAGAAGTATTTTTTTATAACCTATAAGATATAATGGCTTGAATACATTTTTTAAGATCTGATTTAATTTAAGTTAATGTGATGGATGCAAAGTCTGAAAGTGATCCTACACCCGGCAAGAGAAAAAGGGCTCCTAATTTTACTGACAGAGAAATTAGAATATTAATGAAATTGGTCTTTGCTCATATAGAAATAATAGAGAGTAAAAAAACGGATTCAGAGACATGGAAGGTAAAGGATATTGTCTGGAATAATATAACAGAGAATTTTAATTCTCACTCAGGTAATTTCCGACAGTAATATTGTGATGGGTTGGCTTGGAAGTGAACAATGTGTTTTAAGGCACGACTAAAAGAACAGTTGAGACTGTTAGACAAAAATATGACAGTGTCAAGAAATTAGCAAGAAAGAAAGATGCTAAAAACAAAGATGAAGAGACTAAACCTGATCCTGAATACATAGACATGGAAGATTATGAAAAGGAGCTTATGAAAATTTTGGAACTAACTGGGAATAACAACAGCTCACTTTCTTATGAAACAATAAATATTCTTCCTGATACATGTAAGTCATTCATTATATATTTAGTTTCAAACTTTAGTTATTATTTGTCTTGTAGCATTTAATATTAAAACAGAATCTGCATCAAACACTCAGAATTCTACTGACAATGAAGACTGCAGAACAGATGAAATATTTACCATAATTGATGATGACTTGTTATGGGATTTACCCAGTGATATAGTGAATAGGCCTCGTTTAAATCTACTAAAGAGATTAACACAGAAAATACAGAAAGAGGAAGAACTTGCTGTGATTGAACATAAATATAGGATGAAAACTTTGTGGATGAAAAGAAGACTTTTAATAAATCAAGAGAGGAGGGCAAAAGCTGAGCACCAGAGAAGAATGACCCTTCTGGAAATGGAAATTGCAACAAAGAGGAAACGAAAACAAAACAATGCTCATATAAAGAGGGCTATTTGAATTTTTCTTTAGGTTTCATTTAGATGAGGATATCATAAGGTATTTAAGGAATTATAGAATATTGTTACTGTTGTGTTCATAATTTTTATAATCAAAATTATGTTGATATTGTAGATTAAATATTTTTCTTTAAATTTTGTAATATGTTTTATTATTTATATACAAGCAGTAACCAAAATATATCTGCTAAAAATAACCTATGGACAACTAAACATAAACATTATATTTTAAAATATAGCTATTTAAAATAAGAAAGAAAGTCAAAAATGATCTCATCAATTAACAATTTTGACTATTTGTGGATAGTTTAAAAAAATTGAGCATTTAATTATAAAATTAAAGATTAGCTATAATCAAATAAGTGATAAAACCATAGCTTACTTAGTCAAATAATTTATAAACAAAATGTGTTTATTTTATAATAAAAGTATAAAAAGTTTTTAAGTATATGAAAAGTACCTTTTTGTAATATTTGGAGTCTTCCTAGAAAACTTAACCTGTTAGGATTAACAGATATTCATTATTTGATTTTATACTTTATAGTAGCCTATGCACAAATATAAATTACATCCATGCTGTGATGACATTTGAACCTGCATCTTCAAATAGTAAAAATTTGGACTAATTGGAATTGTGTTATCATTGTTTAATATAAAAATGGTTGTACAGTTTTTATGGGGATATGTTAAGGATGAGTCTTATTACAATGAGCTATAACAATTGTTGCATTTCAGAAACATTGAGCTAATAGAGAAGTAGAGCCATAAAAATTACAATATTCTGTAATGTAATGATTATCAGTTTTGTAATGGTAATAGTATATGATCATCAATTAAAAATTATTGGTACAAAATATGGCAATATTTTAAAATATCAATCAGTCAACATTATTTTTGTCATTTATATTATAGTTTTAATACAATGTAATAGTGATATAAAATTTTTAATTTGATAGTGACTTTTTGCCAAATGGTGAAATTCTTTCTATGATTAAACATGGCGCATTCACAGATCAGAGAAAACTACTTGATGGGGTGATTTTTTATTTGGATCGGCTTTCTAGAGATGCTGTATTGCGCGATTAACGTTGTAATATAAATTGTGTTATATTATGTTGAATGTAATACATGCTTTTAGAGATTTTTATATTTAATATAATGTTGTGGTTTTAAAAATAACGTGTTAGTATCAGTTGGTGATATATTTTTAAATAATGACATTGAAAATTATAATTAAAGTTATTAATAACATGTATAAACAAGCAGTAAAATACATTTATAAAGTAAAACGACATTAATTATATTTCTTGTTCCGTATAACCCTTTATTTCATTGATACAATAAATATGCGACCTCACCCTTCGTGTTATTGGTAATAATATTTATCAATAATAAAAAAATAAAACAAAATAAGATGTTCGTGCTGTTTACGAGTACGTTTTGATAAATTTCGTGTGGAACTCTGCAAATTTCTCCAACATCGTCTTGAACTTCTCGGTCTGGAGCAGGATGGTGGTTCTGAAGTGGTGTGTACCAGTTTCTTGACCGAATCCAGAGCCAGGAACGACGCAAATACCCGTGTTCTCCAGCAGCTCGAAGGCGTAGAACACGTCGGGCTCTTTGCCTTGCTTCTTCGCGGCTTCGATCGCTTTAGGGGGCAGATGAAGTTGGGGAAAGGCGTACATAGCGCCCTGTGTGGCATTGCAGGTGATTGCTTCCATGGAGTTGAATGTATCAGCAGCCATCTTCGCACGGAGCTATGAAGGGTTAAAATGTTGATGAATTAGATGGTTTAAGTTTTTTTTATAAAGCTTCTGACCCTATGCAATACACTTTATTATTTGTCATTTTGATGAATTGGTGACAATTTAACTTGTTGGTCAATAACAGCATAACAGTTAACAGTATAACAATATCACAGTATAACTGTTATGTTGTGAAGGTCTATTAGTTAATTAAAACAACATATCCGGGTAGTTTTATCTTTTCTATTTCTGTTCAAGGAAAATTTCCGATAAAAGACATGAACTGGTATTGTAGGTTACGGTGAATGTAAATAGTAAGATATAAAAATATTGGTTTAATAATGACCAACTGATGGGGGCGCAGTGGTTAAGGCGACAGGACGGCCTTCCTACTGTTGCGATAATCGCGGGTTCGAATCCTGCTGGGGCATGGATGTACTTTATGTTTGTAATTGTAAATATCTTTACAAGAAACAGTGGAAAATCCGACGAGGAATAACCATCCCAGCCACATTAGTAAACAGGCCGGATAAGACCGGATGTCTTCTGGAATGGCCTCTAAGCCAGGTCGCTGGCCAGTCGGTAGCATTAATGTCAAAGACCGTGGTTCGGAGTCCTCGTTAAACAGTAGGTCCAGTTCAGTTAAATCCTCGTTGGTAAAAAGGAGACTACAATATGTATATATAAAAATGATCACTGAATAATTTCGAAGATTACTCGATAATGATTATAACTTAGTAATGATGAATACGGATTACTTTCAAGGATGTTTACACATTGTACTATTAACTAATATAAAATATGCACCTATTTGTTCATTATCCACATACAGACGAAAATTCTTCACATACGCATTATACAATGAAAGAAAAAAGTAACCAGTACCCATAAAACATAGTAAAAATAATCTCAAATAAATTTGCAATTTATCATTCATTATTTAGACTCTTACATTATTTTTTTAGAATAATTATACATAGAAGTTACATTAAAAATAGCATCACGTTAGACAAAAAGCAAAACACATTAGAATCAAAATAAAACAACTATACTGGTTAGTCGGAAGATACTCTCAACTTGATCTAAAATCAAAGAGGTTGATACAATTATAAAGCCAATTTGGACCTATGGGGTGCAAATATGGGGTTGCACTAAAAATTCAAATCAGTTAGTCATACAGCGCTGTCAAAACAAGGTTCTTCGCTTGATTACCAATGCCTATCGCTATGTAACCAACGAAGAATTACACGATGACCTGGAAATCAAATGGATTTGCGAAGTTGTGCAGGATTTCGCCTTGAAAGACGAAAGAAGATTACTAAATCATACTAACGTGGAAGCAATACAACTGCTGGACAGCGCGCAGGATGTCAGGAGATTGAAACGAACAAAACCATACGAACTTGTGTGAACATTTAGTGTGTACTATTAGTATAAACTATAGCTATAAGTTAATAATTAATAAATAATTATAATTTTATAATTGAGGAATACATACTGATGTATTTTCTCGCACTCGTCTTGCTTGTTAATTAATCCAAGTACATAGGAAAAGTAGTAATAAATTAATTGTAAATTAAGATTGTACTAAGCGTATCTAATAAAGATGTTATAAAAAAAACATTAAAAATACACATTAAAATACGACGATTTTTTATTAAAATGATGATCTTTTGTTTTATAAAATCTCTTGTGATTCTAATATCACCTTAGGTACATCTCCAACTACATTAATTTAGTAAAGGTCAGTCGTTAGAACAAATAAGTATGTAGAAGTACAAGTCAACGTAACTGCTGGAAGAATTGTGGGAATTAACATTTCTTGGAGCAATTAAGAGTGCAACTAAAGGACTTAATTAAGGAATAATTAAGTCTTTTAATTGAGATTGTTCTTTAATTATCTTATTTGGCGCAATAAATATTGTCACTATTTCTGCTCGTTCTTGTGGCGTATATTTACCTATAATAAAATTTGGACGTCTACACAGCATATTGGTGAAAGAGAAACTGAGCTAAACGTCAAATAACCAAGATGGCGTGCAATCAAATTGGTAGTGGAACTTTTGCCCAACCCTTCAGAAATAAGAGAAAACGAAAACCACAAAAAATGGCAACAGAACACTAGAAAATAAAAACACATAGCAAAAAGAGAAATAAAGAAATTTAATAAGAAATCCATAAAAAATATCTGCCAAATCTAACACATCACAGGAAAACAGATTATTTGAAAACTCTTATTGAATAGATTAAAACAAAACATAGACAAAATCTCATACCTACCCCTCAGTTTCAGCTTGGGTTTATGAACAAACATTCAACAAATGATCAGATGCATAGAATCATAGACATTGCTGAAATAAGGCTACGAGGATCAAAAAAATGATCAGCTGTATTCTTAGATGATTAGAGTAAACCTATTCTATAACAAAAGTAGCTAAAGCAGATATTTCACAGGGAAATATATTGGGGTCCAGTCATTTATCTATTTTTCGCATGTGAATGGAATAAATGGAATTTATCATTACGGGCATGTTTGCTGATGATTCTGCAGGTACTTACTGTTGGAGGAAATAGTGAAGTAGCAACCAAAATATTACAGCAGTCTACTAACAATATAAATAACTGGACCACGGCTTGGAAAATAAAAGTTAACCTAAGCAAACCTGTACATATTATTAATTTATTTACAACAACACTACATATATTGGGATGTACCTTGATGCAAAACTCCATTGACAGGATCACATTAAAAGGAAAAGAAATGAACTGAAAAGAGCTAGATTTGAAACGTACAAAAATGTATTGATTTATTGGATGAACTTTCAAATTATTCGTTACCTAATAAGTTGCTGTTCTTAAGAATAATGTCCAATCATAGATGTACTCAGATACTATGGGTATGATACTTATACTGAGAGTCTTAGATATCGATTTTTACTCAGGATATCAGAAGAACCCCAAAAAGATACCGGGAGAGACTCCACTTTCAGGTTCAACGTCGAACTACTGCAGCTCTTGAATAACAGTCGAGCAAGACAGAGGCTCACCCGAATCAGTCTATTTGATCTCGTAGTGCAGTGAAATGTATTTACCAGGAATAACAATAATGTTAATGACATACACTAAACCGAAACCGCCTCATACTTGGCCCCGGTGGGTCGCTAGTGTTACTGCATTAAATTTGGGGATATGGCACCCGCCAACCAGGTAGCCGTTATTGGAAACGAGGACCCGGCGAAAAAACAGATAGTGAAACTAACTATAGATTCGCGAACTTTTGTTAACACACGACTAGATGCTGTCGGATGGGGGCAAAAGTTATGACTGCAGAGACGGACGAGGTGGTTTCAGCCTGGAAAAGGGGGGTTAGCGGTGACGCGGTGGTAAGCTCCCAGCATATCCATCAGGTTGCGAATAAGCGTGTTTTCAGAAGAACTTGAACTGAGTTGTTGTTTGTGGAAGGATTGAGATATGAAGTGCTTGATTTCTGGAGTGTCAGTTTGCTTGTTAATTTAATGTTAACGAACAGTGTTATTATAGATACTAAGGACCAATGGCTTCCCTTAGATATATACTTATTTTTTAAGTAATTGTGAAAACAAATTGTAGATTAGCTGTTAATCACTGGTTGCAATACATTCATAAAAAAGTTTGGTGGTGAGGAATTAGTAGTTCAAATTAATGCGTCACGTGATCAGATGCGTTTGAGTTGAGTATTGATGGTACTAAAATGTGTAAAAATGTATCTAGAAACAATGGTACATTCTTCCAGATTGATATGCCATGATATAAATTATATCATCATTTCGGAATCAATTTTGGTGTAAAACTCTGCTGGAAGGAACATGTGAAAAAGAAAAGGAAAGAATCGGAGTTCAAATATAGGAACATGTATTGGTTAATTTTAACAAAATCATAATTATCAGTATATAATAAATTTCTATTATACGAGCAAGTATAGAAACTTATATATCGTCGAAAGTCGTCCGATTGTCAGACGTATGCAAAATGCTTAATAGCAATAGTTATAAGAGGTTATAACTCTAATCTATGAACTATTGTGGCTGTATAATTAACTCTAGTTTTTAGATGTACTATAATGATAAAATAATTTATATTTGATAACATTTTTGTTCAATTATTTTATTTAGATTAGAATTTTGTTGTATATCAAAGCCAAACTGAACTAAAACTCAGAGTTGATCGGTTACAAATTTAAATGACGTATGTACAAAATAACTTTGAACAAACTCTACAAAATAAATTTGAATAGACTATTGACATATGGAATTCAATTATGGGGATGTTATGCGAAAACTAATATAAGTACAATACAAGTTTTCCAGAACAAATTCCTTAGAAGTATTGTAGGGGCACCCAGATATTACAGGACTGATTATTTACATCGAGATCTTCGAGATTAAGAGAATTGCAAGGAGTCATGAGGATTTTTATGGTAATATCGAAGTAATACAACTCCTGGATAACACCAGAACAGGACGCAGAAATAAAAGTATCAAACCATTTGTTCTTGTGTAATGTAGTGTAGTGTGGTGCATTTAATAGAAAAATAACAGTGTTAATAGGTAAACATTATTGCATCAGAGGCTGTAATACGGCCGATGGGTCCCCCCTAGATAAATACCTAAATTTAAGTTATTTTAATGACAAATTGTAGGTTAGTTGGCAACGACTAGTAACAATGTACTAAAAAATTTAAAAAATATTCTAAAACAAATGATAGATTAGCTGGTAATCAGTGTATTAATTAAACTAGTAACAGTGCATTAATTAAAAAAAAACTGAAAAAGTTTAGCGATGAGGAATTAGTACTTCAAATTGATGCGTCAGATGCTCAGTTGCGTTTCAGTCGAGTATCGTTAGTACAAAAATGTGTGAAAACTTATCTAGAATGAATGGTATATTCTATCATACTGATGTTTATATTATTGCATTAAACTTATTTGAATATGTTTAGAATGAAATAAACGGAAAAACGGATAAAACTACCGCAAGTGTACAGCAAGTGGAAGAAAGCTACATAAATTGATGACAATGAAATTGAAGACGAGAATACCGAGATTAAATAGACTAAATATACTAATTGTATATTTTATGTAAATTAAAACAGAAAAAGCAATAATTATGTTGACTTGTATATTCAATGCTTGTTTGAGGCTGAACCATGTTCCAGGATGTCTTAAGGTTGCTCGAATAATTATACTTAAAAAACCAGTTTATCAGGTTAAACTGGCAGAACAGGTTGGATCTTACAGACCTATTTCGCTGCTACTTGCGATATCAAATTTGAGAAATTGCTGTTAAAACGTATTAAACCATTTATAGAAATACCAGATTTCCAGTTTGGATTTCGAAATCAAAACTCGATAATCGATCAAGTGCACAGAGTAACAGGGGTCGTTTGTTGAAAAGGCATTCGAAGAAAGGAAATACTGCCCTGCAATATTCCTGGACGTCTCATAAGCTCTTTACTCGGTATAGTATTTGGGATTAATATACAAAATGAGCAAATTACTACCGCGGAATTACAGTCTATTGCCGAAATCATATAATTTTGAAAAAAATCTCATGAAGGGGCATTCTCAACACTTAAACCTATTTCGGCTGGAGTACCACAGGGTAGTGTCTTGGGGTCACTCCTATATCTGCTCTATACTGATAATATCCCAACAACAAAAGAAACAGTACTTGGAACATTTGTCGACGACACAGTTACCATGGCAAAAGATGTATCTCTGACTAATGCTGTAGAAAAAATACAAGTAGAGGTCAACAATATCTAAAAATAGATTAGATACTGCAAAATATAGCTTAGTAGCTCCAAATCTGTCCAAGTTAATTTTGCGTTGCGACGAAATGACAAAAACCTATTTATATCACTTGACGGATGCCCGATTCCTCAAGCAGAATCAACCAGATACCTTGGAATATATCTCGATGGTATGTTAAACTGGAAACATCATCTTAGACAAAAAGCTGAGCAGATTAGACTCAAAGTCAAGCAACTCTACTGGCTAGTCGGAAGATACTCTCAACTTGACCTTAAATCAAAATGATTGGTTTACGAGCCAATCATAAAGCCAATTTGGCCCTATGGGGTGCAAATAGGGGGTTGCACTGAAATATCCAACCAATTAGTAATCCAACGCACCCAAAAAATTCTACGATATATTATTAATGCTTACCTAACCAACGAACAACTGCACAATGACCTCGAAATCAAATGGATACACGAAGTGATCCAAGATTTGACTATAAAACATGAAATAAGGTTGCTAAATCACAGCGACGTGGAAGCAATACAGCTATTGGACAAAACGTAGGAAATTAGAAGATTGAACTGAACCAAACCACACGAACTTGTTTAGTGTATAAGTGTATTCTTAACTTTAGCTTAAGTAGATTAATTTTATTTTAATTGGATTAATTTATTTTAATACATACTGATATACGCCTTGCTTGTGTATTAATGCAAGTACAGTAGTAGTAATAACAGAACAGTAGTAATAAATTAATTTGTCAATTAAGATTGTACTAAGCATATCTAATGTAAAACGTAATTAATAAAAAAAGTATATAAAACGCAACGTTCTAAAAAATATTAGAATTTCAGCTGATTGTACTTCAAGTACCAAGAATGGTTTAATAATTCGGAAGAATTTTCACTTGTAACAAGTAATTCCTCAAAATTAATCATCGGACCGTAAACTTTTTAGCGATTTTATCATATATTATTATAGAAATACCTTTAGGGATTCTAAAACTGCACTCTTCTCCTTTTGGAAAGACTCATAACTGGGCTCTCCCTTCTGCGGTGGATTGGTGATGGTGTAAAGGCAGGCCTGTCCTATTACCGAGGAACAGAGCATAGCGCTGTTACCCTTTAAATACATGGCTTTTACTTCGGGACACATGTTGATGACTTCTGCGTATCCAGCACGGAAACCACACTCTCCCATGTAACCTTTCGAACAAGACATGAAACTGGCCAGCTCCACGGTGTTATAAGGTTCGCCCAGCTCAGTCAGGACCTTCTTGAAGGAGTAGAACTTGCAACCTTCCGCGTAGACATTGTCTTGGTACACTTCGTCGGCTAAAATGTATAGATTCTCTTCGTAGGCAAATTTAATGATTTCTTCAATGTTTTGGCGCGAGAGAACTTGTCCCGTAGGGTTACCAGGATTGATAACCACAATAGCTCTCGGTTTACAAACTTTTTTAGCTTCATCGACCGCCCGCTTCAGTTCTGTTATTTCGAGGCTCCAATTTTTGGACTCGTCTAAGTAATAATTTATCTGAGAGAGACCGAATTCGGTTAGACTAGCAGAGTAGAGAGGATACTGTGGAATGGGGACCATTACTCCTGATTTTTTACCGTCCACATCGCACATGAACAGTCGGAGGACTTTCCTAATAGCATCGCTGGCTCCTAGAATACGTTGATTACGTTCAAGTTCACTAAATTTTTGAATAGGACACAAGTATTTACCTCCACTAACAATGACGTTCTGCCAGTCAGCGGGGACGCCATCACGAGCTTCAATGTACTTGGCGACCTGTTTCCTGACAATCTCTAAACCAGAAGAATCCGTGTAGGAACCCACCGAGCCACCTTGACAGCTGTTGAGGATCGCTCGTGCTCGCTCTTTGGCATCGTCTGGGAATTCGGGGCTTTCCAGGAAGGCTGGATAAGTGACCAGGGCCAAAACTTGTCGTAGGAAGGTGAGAGGTACTTGTCCCATAGCATGGCAATCTCCAACATTGGCTCTAATTACTTCGGTGAATGGTTTCTTGGCACCCTAAACATTATTTTGTTAATTGGAATATTGATGGTATAAAATACATAATATAGTTAATCTTAAATTAGTGCTTTATAAATTACTTTAGATGGATAACACTGCTAACCAATTTCAATTTTATTCAACAATTTTTTTTATTAATCTCCTAGAACCTCAACAATCTGCCCGTGGGCAATAAGTATTATTATATGATTTCAGTTATTTAATATAACTATCCTGACATGTAGTAGATCATTTCAGTAAGTGAGCTACGGTACAACTTATAATCTAAATCTTATTCTAGATACTATTCTAACTTATTTTAAAGTCTGTCCTAACTTATTCTAAAAACTGTTTTAGCTTATTCTAGAGGTTATTAAATCTCACTCTATGTCTATTAATCAGTTCGTATGGCAATTGAGCGTTTGAGCCTACGCACTTTACTGTCATCGCGCACATTTAACTGTTTGGCGAGTGTTAGTCTTTCGGAGTACTTCGTACTAACACTTTGAATCACACTCATTATGGGTTCTATGGGAATATCGCGCCGAATCAGTTTGTTGGACACGTAATATGGGGCATCGATGATGACTCGCAACACTTTATTCTGGATTTAATAAATGAAATCGCAAATTATTTTATTGTTTTCTTTCTAATGGTTTAAATTTTTTAAAATATTTAAAAGAGTTTACAGAAAACTTTCTCGCACTATCTAGTGGGAGTTATTAACAGTTTAGCAGTTAAAAATCTACAGACTATTTTGAACATTTCACATATCAAATATAAATCAGATAATACGATATCGATTCTCACATATTATCTTCTATAGCTTCTTCCCACCTTTCGTGTAGAATGAGTGACATTGTTTTGCCAGCGATCCAATACACTTTCGTATTTCTCCAGCCTTTGGAAACCCTGTATTGCATCGATCTGAACAAGTATTGCCATTTGTTTAAAAGTGGTTGAACTTTCCAATTGACAATTCCAACAGTATGTCCCTAACAGATCTTGCAAAGTGGGGCCCAGTAATATCATACAACGGATGACTTTGCGTCTGTTGCTCGCTATACGTCATGCATTTATTCAATTGACGTTGATAGACATCTGCAGTAACATCTTTACTTGGTTTTAACAGCTCACAATACATTACATCTTGCTGATGTCATTATATGTACAGCAGAATTTCATGGTCATGAACAGTTAATTCATCAACTGCTAAGCTATCTGAAAGTCATTTAATAGCCCGAGACTAGTTTTTGTCCAAATAGGTCTTGCAATTAATTGTTTTCGAAATTATTTGGTCCGCCAAACATTTATCTGTCATTGACACCAAAATCATTAATTTGGAGCTTCTCATGATTTGCATCTGTACACAGTCCCGGGAGCAGACAAATATTACTCGGTACTTGCTTTCCATAAAGCAACTCGGAGATTTCAAGGCCAATTATTTGAATACCACCTATTAAAGATGGTCAAAATGAATGGGTTCGACGCAACGAGGAAAAGCTGAATTATTCGCAGAACATTTAGCTAACGTATTCCAACCGAATGATATAGAATTTACGATAATATAAATCCTGTTTATCAGCCGGATGTAGCTCTATGAGCTCTGTGAGTAAATCTGATTTCTCCAATGGAAATTGCTATAGAAATTGACAACCTCAATCCTAAAAAGGCTCCTGGAATTGATGATATTTTACCTGGGTTATTTAAGGAGGTGCTAGGAAAAGTAATAATCATGTTGACATATATATTCAATGCCTGCTTGACAGTGAAGCATATTCTGGAATGTTTAAAGGCTACTCGAATAATTATGCTTAAAAAACCTGATAAACCGGCAGAAGAGAAAGTGCTGTTAAAATGAATCAAACCACCCACATATTTACGTATATTAGTATGAGGTTTAATACGTTTTAAGAGCAGTTTCTTAAATAATTTTGATATCGCAAGTAGCAGGAAATAGTAAACGTATTCCAGTTTGGATTGCGAAATCACCACTCGATTGTCGACCAAGTGCACAGAGTAACAGCGGTTGTTGAAAAGGCATTGAAGAAAAGAAATACTACCTGATATTCCTGGACGTCTTGCAAGCTTTTGACCCGGTATGGTACTTGGTATTAATCTACAAAATAAGCAAATTGCTACTGCGGAATTACTGTCTACTGCTGGAAACATATAATTTCGAAAGAAAATTTAGAGTATCTTGGGACTATTACTATATTTGCTCTATACTGCTGGTATCCAAACAACAAAAGAAACAGTATTTGGAACATTTGCCGATGACACAATTATCGTGGCAAAATAAGTATCTCTGGCTAAGGATGTAGAAAAAGTACAAGTAGCGGTCACATATATAGGTATTTATTTATATATTTATTATAGATATTTATAATTTTTGACTAGCTTTAGGATAAATTTGTCCTTACTCTTTGAAGTTACCATGTTGACATACATACATAGTCAATGCCTGCCTATTTGATACAGAAGCATGTTCTGAAATGTTTTAAGATTGCTCGAATAATTATGCTAAAAAAAGCTGATATCCCGGTAGAACAAGACGGATCTTACAGGCTTATTTCTTTGCTACCTGCGATATTAAATTGATTTGAGACACTGCTGTTAAAACGTAATAAATCTTTTGTAGAAATATCAGATTTCCAGTATGGATGTTAAGTTATCACCCGACAATCGACCAAGTGCACAGTGTAACAGCGGTTGTTGAAAAGGCGCTGAAAGGCGCGCAAGCAAGAATACCTTTTAATTTTAAATCGATATAAAGTTGGATCAAAACAAATCCAATTTTTTGCTCGGCACTGACTTCAAAGTTATCAGTCGGTAGTAGTTAAAATAATTTTGTAAATAGATAAATGGGTCTAGGTAGGTATTAAGCTAAATTGTCTGTAAGTAGTAGAATATAAAATACATGTAGTGGGTAAGTTATAAGGTTCTTGTATACTTTTGTTTAGTTATTACAACGATTATTATGTACATATTTTATTTTAAAACGATTTGTTTTGTGTGTTAAATATCTAAGTTTGATTATTTTTTAATTTTCAGTGAGTTCCTTGTTTATTTTTTAAGTCGGTTCAATTTTTTTACTAAAAATCTTTTATGTTTCTTCATATTGAAATAATTTAATTTTTCTGAGCCCCCCCGGTTTATTTTGTTATGGATAAAGAAGGCCTGAGGTTGCACAAGGCTGTTCATATCAACTATGTATGTAAGTGTGTTTGGAAAGATGTTTACACATTACAAAATATTTTTTACAAAATTAATAGCGTAGGTTTTTGTTTTTTTGTTTGTCTTGTTTGTGACGTCTGTTTGGCAGATACTTTAATATTCAAGATTATGATGTGCCTGTGTATATACCAATATATATTGTCAAACGTGTCCAAATAATATCTGTCCTGATAAAATCTGTACAAGAAAATTAAAACACAGTTTTTACCCTGTTTGTAGCATTTTTGATCTCTTCTCGAGTATTAGCCGACAGAATATATTTACTACTACTTACAACTTTGCATTAAATCGCATACTTCCTTCAGTTCCTTTTGTATTTCCAGTGACCTGATTGGTAGAGGTCCTCGAACAGCATATTCCAACTCTATTAAGCGTGGATTTAAGGTAACCATCGAGAGACATCGCTGACGAGAAGTCATACTGCAAGCAGGTTGATGTTCCTTCTGTCCGGATCGGCCGGCCGACTATAAATAATCGCAAGTAGCTTTCGGGTGGTCACTGAACGAGCTCCCGACTACTTATCAGCGCTCACGGTAACTGATTTAATCACTATAGATAGCAGGAATCAAGGTCAACCTAATATTAGTGACATTTAATCTCCAATGTTTGTCTTTTGTAATAATATTATTCATGCTAAATTAATATCATTGAAAATAAAATATTTTATTTTATTACTATTAAATTTGGCAAACATAAATTAGGGGCTACATATGAAGGCTCCCAGGACGTAAAATAATTATATTTAAATAGAACAATATAAAACAATTTAACATCTTAAATAAATAAAAACTGAGATCAAAATAAATGATAGACAATGGTAGACAATAAATGGCAAAATATATAAGGCAAATTCTAAGCGTGCCAGATCTCGATGTCGAGGTGGTCGGGTGACTTCTTCTGAAAACCAAATGAAAACGTATCAAAGCAGCCAATTTTTAATGAAAGGGTGGAATTAAAAGTACACATGAAATGTAACAAGAATCGGTATTTATAGCGACAGATACGTCTAATGTCGGGTAATAATGAAGTATAATGATACTAATATTTAATATTACGGGCAGCTAATAATTGGGGTAATTAATTTTGCGGACGGATCATAGTACTGATAAATAAATGTATTGATAATGGATGGTATATGTGGATATATAATATCAATAACAGACAATGACGGAATAACCATGACGATTGACAACAATCACATTAGTCAATAACATTGACAGACAGTATGTGTAATATGGATTTATCTATATATGGATAATTGATAGAAATAACAAACTATGGTAGGAAGAAATATGACATGTGTACACTAGGTTCTATCCTAACAATAATGGACGTGCAATGCGATCAAGGGAAGGTGACGCGCGAGATCCTGCGACTAGAGTTTGTAGGCCTCACTATGGTAAAGCTAAAATATCAAATAAATAAATAAATAAGCAACACTCTTGCTATTACGCACTCACTTCTCTTAACTCCGACTAAGATAAACGTGCATGCGTGGAAGGAAAAAAGCCAAAAGCAAACACGCTAGATATGCTGCAACCAAAAGCACAAAATATAGAGGAATTAGAAGGGTAACTCCCATATATTACCTATAAACAAGTTTAGCGTTCATTCGCCTCCAGAGGGCGTGACTGACAATATGAGTAGCGGAAAATTTAAAATATTTTATTAATAATAAAATAGTAAAATAAAGCAGTAGCAGTAATAAAATAGTAAAAATAAAAATGCAATAAAAGTTTAAAAATACATATTATTTAAATATATGTAAAGAAGCAAAGAAGAAGTCATAGAATTTTCTGTGTTTAATGTCAATACTACAATACAATATTAAAACGTAATATAACAAATTTAACACAAAACTAATACTTTTAAATATACAAAATTTAAGAAACAATTGAATACGGAACATTTTATATTATCTTAAATATAACTCGGCCAAATATACAAAGTACAGAATAATATATATTTTGAAATGTCTTTTTAAATATTTTTTTCACGAATATTGATTGTAAGTATATAATTGAAAGTCATACATACAAACTGTTTTATATTTAGATGTTACAATAAAAAATTGTGTCGTTTTTGCCTTTTGCTGTTTTGTTTACTTTTCTCACCCACCAAAACAAAAAACACCTAACTATTACCTTTCTAACTACGTCTCGTTGAGAATACTCAGTACAGTTGATCGTTTTGAAAATACAGAAATTTGCTGATATAAAATATTGGCCAGACTGTTTGTTAAGTTTTGTGCACAATCTGGGAATTAAATAGAACAGTCGAGATATTATTTACCAACAAAGTAAAAAAAGTCAAATATATATCATACTGCCGAGCTTCAATAAATTTACTGTTCAACTCAATGATATTTCCTGGCACATTTGAATCAACGTTTTCCTTTTTCTATGCCACAGTTAAAATAGAGGCATGTTAAGCAAAACTTTCCACGTTTCGGTTTGTAGTCAGCCTTTGTAAAATGTACGCTACAAACCCTTTTGCTCTTATTTAAGACCTCACAAGAGACTCCCATCAGTTTGTCATTACTTATTGCTAAAAGCCATTTCTGACATAGTTCTTATAACGATTATTATATACATATTTTTATATTATTATATTATTATATTTAAAACTTCTTAATTGAAAAATGTTTTATAAAAATGTCAGTGGTAACTATTTACAATAATATAACAGAATTAAATTAATAATTCAGAGTAGGATTATTATAAAATAGGATTCTCCAATATGATTTCTTTGAAATAAGAATGCTTATGAAACTATGAATATAATACAATATTTAATAATAAAATATATGGAAGAGAATTTGAAATTACTACATTATATATAGAACAAATGTGGTTAAAATATTAAGTTAAAACACAATTGCAATAACAAAAATATAAAAATTAAAACATTTTATTTAGTCATCGCTTATTAGGTCTTAATTCAAATCTGATAATCTCAAACTGATGTATATTTAAAACATATCGCTTACGTCGTAATTAAGTCATTGCTCCTTTGAAGCATATCGTTACAGAACCATGCATAAACCCGGCAACAGTGTCGGATTTCGACTTGTCGATATAGTGTCAGAAAAATTTATTATATACACGTTAGACCCCACATTATATTGCAAATATATAAAAATGTATGTATATAAACGCATATATAACTTCTCTGTTTTCCCCCTAAAAATTGTTACTGAATCAAGTGCATGTCGGGTTGCATGTTATGACATGGAGCCCATCTTGTATTGCACATGTATATATATATATATATATATATATATTATATTCCACTGAACTTTATTTAAAAATTTTATTTCAGAAATTAAATTATGTTTTATTTAAATTACTGATACTCTATGATCTATGATGACAGACCAAGTGTTTAGTAGAATGTAAGATATGGCTTCATTGTACTGATAATAATGCACTTTAATAACAAATAAAACGAAACATAACTATATTTATTATGAATAACCTTAATAAACATGTTTTCCCTACTAATTATGAATAGTTTTTGATAAACTCCGTGTGGAATTCGGTAAACTTTTCCAGCATCGTCTTGAACGTATCGGTTTGCAACAGGATGGTGGTCCTAAAATGGTAGGTACCGGGCTGTTGACCGAACCCAGAACCACCAACGATGCAAATACCCGTTTTCTCCAACAGTTCGAAGGCGTAGAACACGTCTGGTTCTTTGCCTTGACTCTTTGCGACCTCGATGGCTTTCGGTGGTAGATAAATCCTGGGAAAGGCGTACATAGCTCCCTGGGTGGGGTTGCAGGTTATCGCTTCCATGGAGTTGAATGTCTTGGCTACCATCTTCGCGCGTAACTGTTAAAAGTTAATTACATAATTATTCTCATTCATTACACAGTAATTACTGATCATGATTATTTTGAATAAATATATGGAATGTGAATTAATTTTAAATCATTTATAGATATTTAAGTGTGATAAAAAGGCCATTTTAGGTAAAAAAATTATTCTTCAGCCTGGTGTCTTTTGCAATATATTCTTTAGGTGAGAAATATTGATAAAAGATAAAGACTATATGAATACATAAATGAAAATATGCAGCAGTTAAAATGAAACTAACTACATAATTGGCGCAGGGGGAATAGATCAGAATCATGAAATTTTAACAGTAAATTTGTAAACATTTTAAGGTATTAATAAACATTAAGGTGATTAATGTTATTTGATATGTAACTATCTGATATTTTATTATTTTAAGTTTGTATCAGTTATTTTGGTTATTTAATTTATAGCCCTAAGTTTAGAAAAATTAATAGGTGTGATTGTAAATATACTACTTTAATATACATTTCTAAATTGTAAAAAATAGATTATCTAATTGTGTTCGATGTTGTTTTAATATACATGCGAAAGTCTAATATCAATTTCAAAATTGTTTTATTCATATATTCCCTGTGTGAATTTACAAACATATATACTTATATTTGACGCTCTGAAGTTGTTACAGTTCTGAAAATAATTTTACTTATCATATTTTGTTTTAATATTAAGTGCTGTAGTAATTTAAACATATTAATACTTTTTTGGTCATTGAAACTTAACAGAAATTAGATATAATTAAATTCTGTTTAAAAAAGCTTAGTAAGGGTTAGTTCTTAAGATGTTATTTTAATATCTTTTAATATACAGAGATGTATTATATAGTGAAAAAAAGTTTTAGTAACATATCTTTTTAAAACAATTCCCTTTACCTGAGAGACATATTGCGATCACTAGTACATATAAATATAACTATTAAGGCGTTTTCTCGTATTTTGGTGGATTTTGGGAAAAACTATAGATTTAGGAGATTGAGCGATATGAGTAAATCAAATACTTGAATGAATCTACTCTTGACTCGCCTAGACCTTAGTAGAATCACACAATGAGCATCTCGAATGATGATCGTTTAGCATCTCCGCCAGCAAAACTTTATTTTCTGTTGACGAGGCAACAATGAAAGAATTACGAAGAGTAATAAAATCATTAATGTGTGCTAAGACGGATGTCGACCAAGATATAGCAAAATCAAAGCCTGTGGGGAAACATTATGTATATGAAATAAGAGGAAAGCAATTGTATATACCAAAAGTTGTACTGTAAAAGCTACACTTCATGAAAAACAGACATGGCCGTCAATATGATGGTACAAACTCCTTGACCTGATTTGATGTACGCTGATAGCATCATATTCGTTAATGCAGTTATGTTATGCTGAAGCTTCTAGCATTCTTTATAATATAAGATGACTGGCCGTTATTGTAAATCTCAATGGGATCCACGTAGATCAAATTAGAGTGTAGATACAGGGATTATTAGATGTAGATACTGGAGAAGAAAGTAGCATCTACTGCTAAAGCACTAAGCCGATTCGGTCAAGCTGCGGGAGCTTTTGTTTGTCTAAGATAGTGCATGTGGAAGAGAGGAAATGTTACAAATCAAGACTAACATCTGTCTCCGAACGTTTATTTTATCGAATCTTCTGGATATTACCGAGACCTGGACGTTGTAGCAGTATTTAACTGCACTGCCAAATAACTTTATATGAGGATATTGAAGCTGAAAGGCTGAGTTATTTAACAGGAAATGAAATATAAGTATTAAGACATAGAAATCTCCTAGAGTAGGACCAAAGAAATACAGAAAGAAGTGATAATACCTATTATGACATACGCTGCGGAAATTCAACTCAAAGTTAATTGAAATGAGGGTACTTCGTAGAATAATTGGAAAAACGCTCTTGGACACCTCCTAGGGGATATATGAAGAACATGGTAAAAAGCGCGAATGAGTGTTTAGTAGAAAAGGCAATAGAGCGGGTACATTAGTAGAATGTCCTCATTAGGTCAGATCAAAGATTAAGCTTAGATCAAAGAAGGAAAAAGACAATGCTTAACTATATGTTTCTATACTATTCGTATGTGACTGTATAGCACATGAAGTAGTTACATAGAAACTCAGAATGAGCGACCAGCCTATTCTAGATATGTTATACACCCATTCAATTATATATTAAATATGATGAGAAAATATTAAAATGCTTAACACAGTAATAGAGTGGGACTTACGTACTTACGTAAACATACCACTGGTAGGACACTCCGAAAGCCATTAGAAGCGACCTATATTAACTTATTCAACTATTTAAAAAAGTTTCTTTCTGCCAACTCAGAATATGACTTAAATTTTCCCATGTAGACTGGTCTCGGCAATACTGTCTGTCTAGGGTCTTCCTAACCTGATGTTTCTTGTTCTGTTAGTAAGGTGAAATCACCATGGCAAGTTATATAATCGAACAATACGTTCAAATTGTACAATTTTATTATGAAAATGGATGTTTATATAAAAATAAATCGGTTAAAATTAATTCACAGACATTATTATGTCATTTACTAATAAATAACAGGATGAGTTCAGTTTAGAGATCAGATCAGGGGCTTTTCAGTAGTGATTCATTTATGACATAACACTTAAAAATACCTTTAAAGAGTCTAATATGGCATTCTTTTCCTTTTGGAACGACTCATAGCTAGGTTCGCCTTTCTGTGGTGGATTGGTGATGCTGTACAAGCAAGCCTGTCCTATAACTGAAGAGCAGAGCATCACACTGTTACCTTTCAAGTACATGACCTTTACTTTGGGGCACATATTGATCACTTCCGCATATCCGGCACGAAAACCACATTCTCCCATGTAACCCTTCGAACAAGACATGAAACTGGCCAGCTCCACAGTGTTGTAAGGTTCCCCCATCTCAGTCAGAACCTTTTTGAACGAATGGAACTTGCAGTCGTCCTCGTAAACGTTGTCTTGGTACACTTCGTCGGCTAAAATGAAGAGATTCTCTTCGTAGGCGAATTTAATAATTTCTTCTATGTTTTGACGCGAGAGAACTTGTCCCGTGGGGTTACCAGGATTGATAACGACTATAGCTCTCGGTTTACATACTTTCTTCCCTTCAGTGATCGCTCGCTTCAATTCCAATACGTCTAGGCCCCAATTTTTGGATTCGTCTAGGTAATAATTTATTCGGGCGAGACCGAAATCAGTCAGTGTGGCGGAATAGAGAGGATATTGGGGAATGGGGATCATTACGCCTGAAGTTTGACCATCTACATCGCACGCAAATAGTCGGAGAACTTTTCTAATGGCATCGCTGGCTCCTAGAACAAGTCGGGTATGTTTAAGTTTCCCAATAGGACGTATTTCTTACCTGCGCTAACAATGACGTTTTGCCAGTCTGCGGGGACGCCATCACGAAGCTCAATAAATTTGGCGACCTGCTTTCTGACAATCTCTAACCCAGAGCAATTAGTGTAAGAACCCACCGAACCACCTTGACAACTGTCCAGGATTGTCCGAGCTCGTTCTTTGGCATCGTCTGGAAAATGGGGATTGTCGAGGAATGCCGGATATATGACCATGGCCAATACTTGTCGGATGAACGTGATTGGTACTTGTCCCATCGCATGACAATCCCCGGCATTGGCTCTGATCATTTGGGTGAACGGTTTTTTGACACCCTAAATATTGTTATTTTGGTTTGAAATAATGACACTATTGAAAATATTCACATTATGAAATATTATATTTATTAAAATTATTGGTGTTATGACTATTAGGTACTAGCATGTACCCTGATGACTTATTTACTTTAAAAAGAAATTTAATGAGAATGAGAATGACTTTTGCAGGGATCCAATCATAGATCCGTTTTCCTATTTCTCCAGCATTTCGGAAGCAGCAAGTTATTAAGATGAGTAATGTATTGTCTACTGCAGTTTTTAAATTCTTTGTAATACCATACTGTATTTTCCTTCTCATTTTATTCTAGTTAGAAAAAGATACAATGCTGTCTGTACATTTTAACACGTAACCGAATCAGCCTGCAAAAGTCGTTCAGCTGTCAAATGTTTGCAAAATTCTTTAGAAGAAGTTTCTTGAAATTTTTGGAGATAACGTGCTCAACATTGTAGTATTTTAAATCATTACTTGGTAAATATAAATGAAATGTGTTTTATGTAATTTATTTTTTCAATAATTGGCTTGAAAAAAGATACATATTAATTCATATATCTGAACAACACGATCAGAGAGGGTAACGTCTTTCTCCTTATCATTGTATATTCAATCAAATCCAATTATTATGGGATGTGGCAAAGAATAACTACTAACTAACTAATCAGTCACTGGTCAGCAACATACAGGTCGAGAATAATATAAAAGCAAGAACTGTTTCGATATGTGGAAATTATTGTCTCGGACATTGATGAAATTGTGAAATAGTGTTAGATTGGAAAATAACAGCTTAGTTATTGGTTTGAATAGTGACTCAGAGTGACAGTGACTAAATGAAACTTTATGGATGAGAGATTATGATTCAATACTGACAATACCAAGACAGGGTGTTGAGAGTGGAAACAACCAAAAGAGATTATATTAATTATATATAACTGTAGGAAATCATATTGTAGGGTGTAGAAGATTTATGTTCATATATATGTGTGAAATTATTTATAATATATATGAGCATTTGGTTGAAATGTACGAGGAGAAAATTAATACTAACTGCTTTGGAGATATAGTAAATTCAAGTAGTGGCTATTTTCCCTTTTTTGGATCTTTCTTATAGTATGTAAATACTAGGAAACAGTTGATTCGGCATCTAGTAAATTCTTTTAAAATTATGTGAGAGTTTATGCTGGGTTTTCATCTTTGCCATTGACTTCAAAAACCCACTTCTGAACATGTGAAACCAAAACCGACCATCCACTTAACGAAGAAGATTGCAGATTGCTGCAGATTTTTTCATATCAAACAACAACAACAACACAAACAACAAACAACAAAAGTATAGACTGTCCAAAAATTCAATCTTGAGCATTCCATGATTAGCGTGTGTATACACTGAACAACTCTATGCAGAGAAATATCGAAACCATGGAGTTTACCAATTAAGTTAGGTTGTTTAATTGCCGTTTACTTAGTATTTTTACATATATACTAATATAATATATACTATATATATATACTATATATATATATATATATAAATATTACTAATCAAAGTATATGTAAACACTAGGAGATATTTTTCTAAAAGCAATAATACTACGTGTTTTAGAAGTTTGAACATCTAGTACAACAAGAATTATTATTGATATTTCATCGTGGCTGCTGATGAAAAATTGATAGGTTACGATAAACTTAGTGTCAAAGTATGCTGGACAATCATCACGTGATAGTGCAATTATTTCGTTTTCTCGCATGGAACGAAAAAGTGGTTGTAAAAGCAATGGGGATTAAGCAGTACAAATATGAAATATCACAATGACTATAAAAATAAATAACGCTATGATAACGCTATGACGGAATTTTTTAAATTGTCTCAAATAACATTGTAAATATTTTATAGAAATCAGATACTATACGGAATGCGAATTAACTTTAAAACGAAAGAATAAAGTAAATAATTGAAATATAAATTATCTGGTGAATACTGGATAATGTAAGTATGTGGTATGCCTTTATAAATGTAAGATTACTTTTATTGAGTTTTCGATTATTTTAAGGGTTTCTCATTCACTGCTTCGCTTAAAATATTTACTAAACGTGATATATCATTCTTGAACTTTTCGAATAATATGAAAAGTGATATTAATATATGAGGAGTAAAACTTTATGTAAATTATTTTGTTTGGACATTTTCGAAGATGGAAAAAATACGATATTTCATACATGTAAAGCATATAAAGCATGATAATCATATTAATTAGATCTGTCTATGATAGTTAATTATTTAACAGACAAAGACCCAATTAAGGGTGGAATAAAGTGACTGTGGCCCATTCTTATAAACATGACTGAAACTAACTTAAAAACTTACGAAAAAAAAAAGATCAATTTTGGTCATCTCAATTTTACTAATTTTTGCTAACTTACAACTTAAGCATTTCCGTACCTCCTTTAATTCCTTCTGGATCTGGAAGGATCTGGCTACTAGAGGTCCTCGAAGAGCGTACTCCAACTCTTTTATATGTGGATTTAAGTTGTCCATCGACAGGCAACGTTGGCGAGACGCCATGGTAGAAATTTTATTGCTGTTACGTTCAGGCTTAACTGAGGATTGATTAATAATAGCCAGTATACTGTGTATGGCCACTGAACGAGGTTCTGACAATTTCTCTGTGTTCACAGCAACATATTTAGTACTTATAGATAGCAGAAGTCAAGGACAATTTCAGAATAATTATGTTTAATCTCTGAGATTGTACTTGTATTTATTGTATGTAATATGCATGGTCGAGAACGTAAATATACCAGAGTTTTCAATAAGTCTTGTCTTCTGATGGGAAAAATACGATTCTATGGTTTGAAATACATTTTGAAGGGCATTACAATTGATTGCATTGCATTCTTGGCGTGATAATTTAGTTGCGCCTTGCTTCACAACAGTGTTTTGGTGAACCGTCTTTCAAAATAGGTTGTCGTGCAAGCAAACATCGATATTGCACGTAATCTTATAAACCAAGATTTCATTTGGTTGTAAAAAGATTTGTTCGCGTTGGGTCCCATATAATCTGATAAATGTTGTAAAAACAGCTCGTATGAATTGGTACAAAGAAATGTTAAAAAATGCGATAGGGTCCATCAAAAGTTGTGTATTAATGATGGATGGATGCCGAAAACAAAACAGAAATCGACTGTATGGGACATCTAAGATGAAAATATTATTTCTTAGCAATGTCGTCGTTTGAGCAACGTAAGACGGTTAAGTTTGCTCTATATGCCACCATTTATTTGCCAGATGTCTTCGGAGAAATTGGGAAAAAGTCGAAGGAGAGGCGAATAGTCTTCATTGACGACAAAGTAAAAATATGTGTATCCAAAGAAGTAGTGAGCATACGTCATCAAGATGTTTAATATATTTCCTCTTGCCATTTGTAATTTTGTAATACTGCCCTGTAATATTCCTGGATATTTTACAAGCTTTTGACTAGCTATGACATTTGGGTTAATCTATAGAATGAGCACATTTCTATCACGGAATTACTGTAGACTGCTGGAATCATATGTTTTCGAAAGAATTTAGGGTCTCGCATGAAGGGGCAATCTCAACACTTAAACTTATTTCGGCTGGAGTTGGTTGGAACATTTGCCGACGACACAGTTATAATTGCAAAAGATGTATCTCTGTCTAAGGCTGTAGAAAAAGTACAAGTTGTGGTCAACAAGATCTACAAATGGACTAGAGACTGGAAAATACAACTTAATAACTCTGTCCATGTTAATTTTACATTGCGGCGAAACATCGGAAAATACCTTGGAACACATCTCGGTGGTACGTTAAATTGGAAACATCAGGTTAAACAAAAAGCGGAGCAGATTAGAATCAAAGTAAAGCAACTCGACTGGTTAGTCGGAACATACTCTCAACATAACCTAAAATCAAAGAGATTGGTTTATCCGTCAATCATAAAGCGAATTTGGATCTATGGTGTGCAAATATGGGGTTGCCCTAAAACATTAAACCAACTAATAATCCGACGCACCCAAAACAAAGTTCTACGATTAATGAGCAATGTTTATCGCTACGTGAACAACGAAGAGCTGTACGATGACCTTGAACTAAAATTAATATACAAATCGATCGAATATTTTGCCTTAAACCATTTCGGATTACTAAATCACAGTAATGTGGAAGCAATCAAGTTACTGTAAAACATGCAGGTAATCAGAAGATTGAAGCGAACCAAACCACATGAACTTGTTAAGTGTATTTTTAACTTTAACTTAAGTAGTTTAGTTTTATTTTAATTTGGCAAATACATGCTGATGTTTTCTACCACCTTGCTGTGTTTCATGGAAGTAGAACAAGTAGTATATGATTTTTGTAAATGATTCGTCTAAGATATCTAATATAATATCTAATTAATAAAAAAATGTTTTGTTAAACTACAGGAGCAATGCTCAATATTTATTGGATTATTTGTAATATGATATTTCTAGGTTTGATAATATTTAGCTGAGAAATAACATTACAAACATATTTAATTAATTAATATCCCTTTGTTCTGTGTACATTGTTTTTAATCCACCGCTAGATATTTTAGAAGCAGCTATTACGTAAAATTTTGTTTGAAAGTGTACTATAAATAATATAGCCAGACCTAAAGACAATAATATGAAAATTAAATCTCACTCTAATTGCACACATAAATGATGTTAATTATATTTTGTTATAACGTACAATTGTTATTTGAATAAGATAACATTATTATCATAAATATTGTATCAAGTGCGTATATTAATATATTTAAATGCTTTATTTTGTAGTATGTAAAGTTTTCTTAGAAAAAAGAAAAAAATCACATGTGTATTGTGATCGTGTATGACTTAATCCAGAAAATATTTTCTATTGTTTTCTACGACCTTGCACTATTTCTTACAAGTAGTACAAGTAATATATGGTTGTCGTCAATGCTTCGTGTCGATAACTATTCTTCTTTGCCTAATAAATTACTTCTTTTGATGAACTTATTGGTGCAGTATGTTTAATTGCTGACTGTGGTGTATTATCAATATCTAGATCTTAATAAACTAACTGCACTATCTTGACGCGATGTTCCACTGGATAGCCAGAAGAAACTTATTTAGATGCATGCCTCGCATTGACACTGAGTAGCAATAAAAAATGTACATGTATCAATTTTCGACAAAAAAAACCTCTTCTTATTCAATATTAGGTTGTTTCTTTATCCCTCCTATCATTTAGTACCAAATAATACAAATTCATTCCAGTGATATTAATCAGCATATCCTTATTTGAATTTTTATATCATGGTGAATATGCGATTTATATGAGTCGCTATCGAAAACCTTGCTATTCCAATAAGCTAGATAATTCACGCATATAATATAAAATAGTGATAGTGCGATAGAAATTCGATCACAATTTATACTTCCACTATTCATTTAAAAGAGTAGCTGTTGTATATTTATTTCTGTCAGTAAATTTATTTATTTCAAAATATTATTTTATGTCATATTCTGGAATCCCACCATTACAGATAGCTGATCTTTAAATTGTCTTCTATGGCTTTCTTTATTCTATTGCTTTTTCACTTTGCCTTGTGTCCCACATGAGGATCAAAAACTCAACAACAAATGAAAAATTGAAACATTCATTTTAACTCTTTATGTACAAATTATTGTATTTATTACCTACAATATAGTTCCGTTCCAACCTTCATGGGGTGAAGACGTATTTTCAATACGCTCCAAGCTCTAGAAAGATACCTTTCTATAAAAAAAACCAGTATTTTATTACGGTTAATTAATTGAGTGTTAAAAACGCATAACAGATGCGGCTATCCGTCTCTCAGTGGACCTAAAGTGTAGTGAATACGTGATTATGTGACCAGACAAAAAGACTGCATCTCATTTTTATTAGTGTTTTAAAATTATTTCCCCTTACTTTACAACAGTCCTTTTGAAATTCATTTATAGTGTTTTTGGTCAAAAACTAGTGCAAGAAATAATACGTAAGGGAAAAATGAAGTGCGTGAAATAAACAAAGTATGTATTTTATTTTTTTATCCTCTGAAAATAATAAAATAAAATATTAGAAATCTAAAAATGGCAAACCACAGCGATGCAACCAAATCACCTGCACACTTTGATATAAGATTAGAACAATCAGCAATAACGCAAACTCCACCATTAGTATGGACTACAGCCATTAATAAAAAGAAAGCGACTGAGAAGCCCAGAAGAATAAATTGCGAGAAAACAAACAAGGATCAGTGACTATTGGTTACAGAAACCAATAGAGACAAAAAACAGCTTTAGCAACCTATCGGAAGAAATTGAAGAGAATATACAACCAAGCCCTGAAAAAGTTGTTCTCAAACCACCACCAATCACAGTCTATAAGGTAGGAGTAATAAAAAAAACACATCCATGACCTATTGAAAACCATCACTACGAACTACACAATTAAAACAGTGAGCTATGAAACAATAAACATTCAATTGTTCGAAGCGGAGCACTTTAAAGTTCTAGTAAAAGAACTAGACTAAAAAAAAACACCCAGTACCATACATTTAGACCTAAATCCGAGATAACATTTAAATTCGTGCTAAACGGATTACATCACGGGACGGACTTTAACACCATCAAAGTAGCCCTAGCTGAACAAGGCCATGAGGTTGTAAATTTTCACAATATACGACATCGCACAACAAAAAAACCTCTGCCTATGTTCTATATTGATATTAAACCTAATGGAAATAATAAGGCGGTGTATGAAATCACCAAATTAGAAAACAACATTATTAAATGCGAACCACCACACATAAAAAGAATTATACCACAATGCACGGGGTGTCAAGTTCACGGGCACACAAAAATTTACTGTCGCAAATCATTTAGATGCGTAAAATGTACAGAAGAACACAAAACAGGAGATTGCACTCGTAAAGTGCGCGATGAAAAGTTAAATGTGCTAACTGTAATGGAAATCATCCAGCGAACTACAAGGGTTGCGCAGTTCACAAACAACTACAGCAGAACCTATACCCAGCCTTAAGAGAAACAAGACATCAACCGCAACAAAAACAATCCATACCTACCAGTCTACCCACCAGACGAAGTCAACCAGACATAACTTATGCACAAATGATTGAAAATGGTTAAAAACAAAAGCGAGAAACCACATCACAACCTATGGAAACTGGCAGTAACATCTCTGGATTAGAAAACATGATGGCCAAACTAATGGATCAAATGAGTACGATGCTTGGTCTACTCACAACTGTCGTCAGCAAACTTGCCTAATGCCTGAAACCATTAGCTACAAAATCGCCGTCTGGAATGCCATTGGGCTCCAATGGAAACTCCCAAATATAAACTTTATCATACAAATCACATACAAATCATCATGATATAAAGCATTTCTAAAAAGAAAAATTCCGCAAAGACTACCTGCAAGCAATCAGTATAACCATAGAGGAAGTCCATGGATTATTAACAATGTCTGCAATTTATTGCCCACCCAAACATAACAACAAAGCAGAACACTTTCAAGAATTCTTCAGTACGTTAGGTAATAGATTTATAGCCGAAGGAGATTACAATGCAAAACATTTAATGTGGGGTTCAAGAATAATAACCTCAAAAGGTAGAGAACTGCTAAAAGCAATAAAGACAGATAATTTACAACATATCTCTACTGGTGAATCAACATACTGGCCTTCAGACAGAAATAAAAAGCCAGATACTATAGATTTCTGTATTACAAAAAATATTGATACAAAAAAGTATCATGCAGAATCATGTTTTGAGCTGTCCTCTGATCATTCACCAATAATAGTAACACTTTTTTCAAAAATTGCCATTAAAGATTCTCTTTTCCCCTTCTCTGTGCAATAATAGAACTAACTGGTCCTCATTTAGAGAAAACTTAGACCGAAACATCTCTCTAAACTTACCGTTACAAACTGAAATTGACATAGAAATGGCAGCAGTAAATATAACGAAAAATATACAGGAGGCAGCATATTCTGCGACTCCTAACAGTGAAACATTTCCAAGAAAAAATACACATGTATCATGTAGAATACAGAAAAAGATAGCAGAAAAAAGAAAGTTACGACGGAATTGGCAAAAGCAAAGGATTGAAGAGAATAAGAGAAAATTTAATAGGGCAATAAAAGAGCTGAAAGAACTAATTCAAAATGAACAAAACCAAGGCATTCAAGAATACCTAGAGAATTTGACACCAACTGAGGCTACAGACTATTCGTTGTGGAAAGCAACAAGAAAGATTAAGAGATCCCATCAGCATAACCCACCTCTTAAAACAAGCGAAAATAATTCAGCTAGAAGCAATAAAGGGAAGGCCGACATTTTCTCAAAACACTTAAAGTATGTTTTTAAACCTTTCCAGTCTCAGCTACATAAAGATGATGAAAATAACATTACTATTAGCTTTCTAGATTCGCCATTTCAAATGGGCTTACCGCACGAGAAATTAACGGTCAAAAAAGTTAAACAAACAATAATGAGAGAAATTAATATTAAAAAAGCTCCTGGTTATGACTTAATTACTGGTAAAATTTTAAAAGAACTATCAGAAAAGGGTATGAAACTACTAACATTTATATTTAATGCTATGCTACGAATTAATTACTTCCCTAACATCTGGAAAGTAGCTAAAATACTAATGATTCTTAAACCAGGAATAATACCAGAAGATGTGACCTCCTACCGGCCTATAAGTTTATTACCGATAATCTCGAAAGTTTTCGACAAACTGTACATCAAGAAGCTAAACTATATAATAGTAAAAAAAATTATTCCAGAACATCAGTTTGGGTTTCGCAATAAGCATGGGACTATAGAACAAGTGCACATACTTGTAAACAAAATAAAGCCAAAAGATCCTCATCCGGAGTATCAGTTATTAAAATCGTATCTCACTGATAGACATTTTATTGTAAATCAAGGCGATGAACATACCGAATTAAATCCCATATATTCAGGAGTTCCGCAATGTAGTGTACTAATTGAAAATTCGAAGAATGCTTTTATTAAATCTAGTTTTATCAAGAAAGGTGTATACATGTATTAATAGAACAAATTAAGGAGAAATACAGTGATATCAAAATGTCTTTACAAGGAAACACTGTACCAAAGGACGCAAGAACTAAGCATAAAAGGTAAATATTCTCTCTAATGAGAGTTAAATACATTACTTGTATGTTGTTATATTTTGATATACAATTGTTAATTAGGTAGATTAGGCCTCCAGGGGATACAACTACATAAAAAACGCGTCTAGAACCCTATCGATAGTAGTGTGGAAAAAGCTTAATGTATATATAATAAAACAACTCTAACCTATAAATTATTGTGGCTGTATAATTAATTATGGTTTTAAGTTGTTCGATAATATGTGCATTAGATCTACTATAATGTTAAAATAAATTATAATACATAACGTGTTTGTTCCATTATTTTATTTAGATTATAATTCTGTTATATGTAAAAGTTAAAATGTACTAAAACCCAGAGTTGCTGCGGCAACATTGTCATGGATTAACCGATCACGTGGGATGACTATTGTTTTGAATTGACTAATGATGTTAAACACGGGGATACCACTACATAATAAAACAACTCTAACCTATAAATTACTGTGGCTGTAAAATTAATTGCAGTTTTAAGTTCTTCGATAATAAATGCATTTGATGTACTATACTGTTAACATAAATTATATTTGATAGAATATTTGTTCAATTAATTTATTTATATTAAAATTTTGTTATATGTCAGAGCTAAATGTACTAAAACTCCTAGTAACCGCGGCAACATTGCGACGTTTTAACAAGTCTCCCGTGTCACTGCTATTTTGAATTGACTACAAATTATTTGAATTTATGTATCTTGATGAAACTTGGGATATTTCAAAATGGTTCATTGGGGCATTCTTGGGAAGACAGTAACAGAAAAAGTGTAAAGACAACAAAAATTGAAGGAAAAAGGTAAAAGTTACAAAAGCATTTGATTCGTTTTTTTGGATCATAATATTTATTAATAACTAATTGCAGATATTTTGTTATTCATGTTATTCCTGGTGCAGAATTAGTGTTTTCTTCCAAATGCAAGGGCGACTACCATGGAGAAATGAAATAAGAAAATCAATTGTTAAGAAACCTGGAGGAACCATCAGATATTATTTTGGACAGTGCACCATATCATAGCATACGGGTCGAAAAAATCCCAACAATAGCATCAACAAAGGCTGTAATGAAGAAAAAAGATATACAGTAGATCCAGATGGCTGAATAATATGGTCACATATTATTATGACTTCCGCCCGATCACTGTATATTCAATACAATCGAGTTGATATGGGGGTAAAAAAAAATTATTATAATAGGCATGCTGGTCGAGAAGGATATTCGAACAAGAACTGTTTGGATATGTGGAAGAAAGCATTGTCGACCATTACACCTTCGGTTTGGATAATCTAAATAAGACATACAGAGGAAGTAATTGATAAATGGTGGATCGTGAACATGTTTTAGACAGATTGGAAATTAACAGTTTAGTGATTGATTTGGCCAGTGAGTCGGAAAGTGAAAGTGACTGAAGGAAACTTTCAGGATATGTGATAATGCTGGAAATTTCCGAGACATAGTGAGAGTGGAAACAACTAAAGGTATGCATATAATTAATAGAATATAACTGTAGAAAATGGCATTGTAGGGCGTGAAAAATTTGTTTGTAAAGATATGATTGTACTTGTTCAGAATTAAACATGAGCATATCCAAATAGTTTTTGATGGAATATCCTTCTCAATCAGCAATATATCTGCAATTAACTATTAATAAATATAATGACCAACAAAACCCAATTTAATGCTATTGTAACTTTTACCTTTTGCATCAATTATATCGTCTTTACACTTTTTTTGTTACTATCTTGCCAAGAGTGCCACAATGAACAATTTTGAAATATTCAAGTTTCTTATATTATTTTATGCCATTAATTGGATTCTTTTTAAGGTAATGTCTGGAAATTCTATTAAACCTCTCCGTAGGTTATCTTTACACCATTTAAACCCTATACCCTGTAAGCAACAATTCGCAGCAACCCGCTAAAAACATTTTCAATAAAATTGTAGGGACTTATATTATTTAATATCATCAATAATTACCTCTCAAACGGTATTTACCGGCAAAATAGCACTTCTGTTATGTTGTTCCCTTTCGAAATAACCTATTGAAGCCGTAATCAATTTGTGATCCTGAATATCTATTTTTTCAGCATTTTCAAACGAAGTTATATGATATATTACGGAGCGACATAAAATTTATCAAAATAAAGGCCTAAAATTATGTTTGCCGGTTTATAACCTGCAGTAATTATAACTAATATTTTGAATAATTTAGCGTACACTGACAACCAGACGGCGACCAGTTGTCAGACGTATGCAAAATTCTTGAAAACAATAGTGATAAGAGGTTTTAACTCTTACCTATAAATTATTGTGGCTGGATAATTAACTGTAAATAAATTATATTTGGTAACATTTTTGTTCAATTATTTTATTTAGATTAGAATTTTCTTGTATGTCAAAGCCAAACTGAACTAAAACTCAGAGTTGATGCGGCAACATTGTAATGTTTCGACGTCACAAATATCCACGACGTATTACTAAAAAAACTTTGAATAGATTATACTTATATTTAATGATATAAAGTTCTTATTAGATTTCTGAAAATAATGTTACTTATGATACTTTTATTATAATGTTCAGTGGTAAATTAAAATTAATAGTAATTAAAATTAACAGTAATTTAAAACTATAAATTCTTTGTTGATTATTGAAATTTAAAGGGAATTAGATTTCATTAAATGAAATTTAAAAAGCTTAGCGACTGCTAGTTCTTGAAATAGTTTGCGGTGATTTTATGTTGAAAATATTTTCAAAACAGTAACCTAACCAAATATTTTTGAATTAATCGCTTTACTCTATTATGTGAGAAACATAATAAACTCAATAAATCGTGGTCGAATTTCGACCACTTTGCGGTCACGAGTTCGATAAATTGTGTAAGATCCGGAAAACATTTCTATTTTAAATATAATTTTAAACTGAAAGAAAAAAAAATGTAAAAATTAAACCATACATCTAAAATATTGCCTCGCCACCCCAACTGAATAAATCATGGAAAACTGCTACTGTTATCACTGTATAACAACAAGTTAGGTTGTATGTTTTTTGTTGTTTTAATTTTTATTTATCGAACTAACTCGCTATTTTTTGCTTGTCTAGTTTCGAGAACAAATTTGATTTAGAATTTTTGCCATATAAATTATTTTAAAGCCCCCGATAGGTGTCGTGCACGATGCCAATCTCGTGCACAACTATTATTCAGGATCTTTGTTGTGTTTTTATATTTAATATGCAGGCCAGATTCGGCACTTTCACACGGACAACGTTAATTGTATATGTTTAACGTTAACTGTATATATCAATATATTCAATCAAAATTTTGATTTTGTTGTTTTTGTTATTTGTCTGGTCTTAATTGTGCTTTGTTGGATTTTACATTCTTGTCAGGTAACAGGTTAATTGAAAAGTCCCTCGCCTGACACATAGATGGCGCTACTAGAATTAAATCCATATGTTTTTAAGTTAGCCCTAACCTTCAAAAGATGCGTGTATAGATTTGACAGCTGTCGGATCATTAATTTGTGAATTATAGCATTTTGAATGAAGCAACTTTTGTTATTGTCAGAAAAATGGATAAAAAGGAATTTCGCGTCTTGATAAAATATTGGTTTTTGAAGGGAAGAAATACAGTTGAAGCAAAAACTTGTCTTGATGCCGAGTTTCCGGACACTGCCCCAGGAAAATCAACCATCAAGGATTGGTATACTAAGTTTAGACGTGGCCCAAAAGAGCTTGTTATCGACGAAAACGTTAAAAAATCCACAAAATGATTTTGAATGACCGTAAATTGAAATTTAATGAAACAGCAGACACTCTAAAGATATCAGGTCAACGTGTGCATCATATCATTCACGAATATTTGGGTATGACAAAGTTCTGTGCAAAGTGGGTGCCACGCGAGCCTACTTTTGACCAAAAACAACGACGAGTTGATGATTCGGAGCAGTGTTTGAAGATGATCAAGCATAATTAACCCGAGTTTTTGCGTCGATATGTAACAATGGATAAAACATGGCTCCATCATTTCACTCCCAATTCCAATCGACAGTCATCCCATGGCACACTATGAACCTGCTCCAAAGCGGGGGCACAACAGTTGGCTGGCAAGGTTATGGCGTCTGTATTTTGGGATGCGCATGGAATTATTTTCATTATTATGTTGTCGAACTGGAAGATACTTAAGGTCAGAAGAGGTACTGTCGCTGAAACCTTTACAATGAATAACTATGGAAACCCAAGAAAACCATGCAGAAAATTTACTTACATTAACAAACTTAATCAACAAAATTTGGGAATATTGCATACATAACAAAACAGGTGCATATAGGAAATTTATGATGAAGACTTATATTCATGACAATTACTATTATCTCTCGTTATAATTAGGTAGGGAATCTTAAAAAATTAAATATAATTATTGCCGGATTGTTTCTTGTTAAACTGTCAGAAAATATCTGATAATTTTGCGTGTTATTATATTATGGCACAAGTAAGACAACAAAAAAGATCACGAATATAATAAAAATGATGAACGTAATTTTATAAAGGGTATCACTGAGTGGGATGACAAATATAGATAACATCATATATGTTCATATAATATAACAAAACGTGAGGTATCTTGCCAGCCGCGTTTATAATGAATATAATACAAATAAAATGGAAAACGGTAAAGAAAGAATATGATTTAGCGGTATTGAAATATGGTTATATAATATTTGTAGAGTGTTGATTATTTCTAATACAAATATAATCTTATTTTTTTATGGAATATCAAACAAAATTGTTTATCTAGTAATTTAAAAAACAAAGCTTTATTTTAGTATTAGCTTATATGAATTCTGATAATTTTGACGTCATTTTGAAATGCAGTTATTGAAAACATTTGATGCAATATATATTAATTGACTTTTTCCATTTTATTGATCACATATAGGGTGTTGAAGCAACTAGGTTAGTTTGTCAATCATTGATCAATGTGTAAGTGGTAATCAGAACTCTGGTGAGTACGTTGGATCCGGTCAAACTTCCCAATTGGACTGCAACAGTGTATCTTTAATAACTCTTAATACTAGTAGTTATTAACGGTTGTTTATTATATATATATATATATATATATATATATATATATATATATATATTGGGCTGTCTGGTGAAATTGAAGATTTTTTGGCTAAATTGCTAAAGAGCGATGAAGTCCATTTTCTTCTCAGTGGCCCCGTTAATAAACAGAATAGTCGGTTTTGGGGAACACAGAATCCTCAATCAATTGATGAAAGATTATTGCATCAAAAACTACATATACATAAACGTATAAACGTCCACTCTAAACTTCTAAAGAAATGTTTGAAAATAGATCAATATATGTAGACAATAATAATGAAGCTTTGATTTTAGAGATTTTACTCAAAAATTGATTGACATATCGCCATACTTTTAGTAGTTAAACATATTTCAAAGAACTTATGAAATATACTCTCGAAAAAAAGTAACATAAGCGTGTAATTTGCATCAACAATATGATCAGATACAGTTTATAAATATATTTATAAAACATCTCAAAAAATCAGCAATAAATCCTCAAGTTTTTTTAGTAAACTTTATTTACTTACATTATATTTATGTGACATATCTTGAGGTTCCTTATGAAGTGGCCAAAGGTGTAAAGAGCACAGCATAAGTTACATAACTTATGTTTTCAGGAAACACTCAGGATGATGGTTGTGCAAGAAATTGATTTTAAGAGTCATTAGACAACCAAGAGTATTTAACTTGTATATTCTATCAAATACGATAAGTTTATATGGTTAGAAACTAGACAATCACGACTTCTTTCAAGAATATGCGAGCCTATTTTTTCTTTTGTACTCGTGTTCCTTCGAAGTTGGAATCTATTCATTTATGAATATCAGCCCCATCGAAATTAAATTCTTTCAGTTTATATTTTAATAATTAAGTAATTTTTTTACACACATACGACCGTGACTTTTTATATAATTTATATTATTAAGCTTTTATAAATTATTTCAGTAAATCCAACTCAAACATATATGCGGTGTTGATGGTTGTTCTGTTGTAATGTTGTAATAATGTAAGCTTTATAAAACCCTTTTATTGACCACACAGTATGGTGACAACTTTTTAATTTCCACACAACATTCAATCCTCAGCTGTACAGTTAATTTTTGTAAATTATATTCAATATTTTGTGAAGTCTCTTTCATATGGACAGAAATTAGTAATTATTTTAATTAAACAATATTTTTTTGATATTTCATTTGGTTACATTAGTTATTCTTGTTGAAAAAGTATTTCCATCGTTGATCTCTGGAAATTCCTGGATACTTCTTCATCCAAAAATCAGCTCCCACTATTGTGTGATTATTCTATTGGTCTGATATCGCTTGGTCGAATTTGTTCAAGCCTTTTCGTCAGCTTGAAATTCCGCTTTGGTTGACACAGAGGTCAAGACGACAGGATGGTCAATGTTCAAATAGATGTAGAATGGTCTAGCTCGAAATGCTCAAGTAGCGTGAAGTTACCAATATCGTTCTTTCGGCACCATATGGCTATATAGCCATATAGATGAAGAAGTTGTAGAAAGTGATGGAAAATGTTTTAATTAACATATATTTTAAAAAAATATTAATATATATATATATATATATATAACACTTAAGAATATTTTTTCTACTATTATTTATGCACACATTTTTTTAAGGAATCGCCTTTTTGGTATAATCTTGAACTAAATATAAACAAAAACTTGGTGTTATGGATATTTCTTATATTAAGCATTTAAGTGCCATCTTTTATTAAATATGCTTATCTTAATTATAAATAACCAGTTTTCATTTATACTTATCCTAGGCATATCTCAGGCTTTTGACACAGTAGGGTATACGGGCTTGCAAGTTAAATTAAAGAAACTTTTCCCTCCGTATTATCAGTTACTAAAATCGTATCTCACTGATAGATATTTTACTGCAAAATAAGGCGATAAACATACCGAATTACAATCAATGTATTCAGGAATTCCGCAAGGTGGTGTACTGGGTCCAATACTATTCCTTCTATATACATCCGATCTACTCACCACAAAGATAACTACTGTGGCAGCATACGCAGACGACACAGCAATCTTAGCACCTCATGAAGATCCAGTCACAATATCAATGAACCTACAAATGCACCTGGAACAAATACAACTGTGGTTGAAGACATGGTGCATTGAAACGAATGAAAGAAAATCCATAATAAATATATCCCATATAACTTGTACCCTGCGTAGAAGAACATGTCTACCAGTGAATATCAATCATTTTCAACTGCTTCAAGCAGAGGATGTTAAATATCTTGGTATGCATTTAGATAGACGCCTAACCTGGAGAAGGCACATATTCGCTAAACGAAAACAACTTGGACTTAAATTATATTAAAATATATTGGCACATCAGACGTAAATCCAAGTTATCATTAGACAACAAGGTATTGCTTGTATGAGCCTATACTCAAGCCTATTTGGTCATATGGAATTCAACTATGGGGTACCGCTAGTAAATCTAATATATCCATCATTCAACACGCCGGTGTCATTGTGGATGCTTTGTACTATGTTTCAAATGAAGCGATACAACGCGATATTCCTCCAGAACCCATAACGAGTGAAATTCAACGTGTTTGTTTGAAGTACTTCGAAAGAGTGTCAGTGCATCCTAATGTACTCGCTAATCGGCTAAATATGGGACGTAATAGTGAAGTACGTAGACTAAAACATTTAACACCTTCTGAATAAGACTAATTAATTGAGATAGTATTTTATACAAGAGATCACTTAATGAAGTGATTTTCTACATGCCATGTACATATATAATATAAACATAAGAAATACTTATTGCCTATTTGGCAGATTGTGGAACCAATAAAATAATAAAAAAATATACTTAGATCGATTCATTAGCAAGTCCAATACAAGATAAATATATTACAAGCTAAAATTAATAGATATTATTACGCGCTGAATACAAATATGTATAGTTTGATTCACATTGTTCTGATTTCTTGGGCATTGTACCAGAAGTGTATTGCTTCTAAACTGCTGAGATTGAGGTTGAGACCTAATATTTGAGTTTCTGTTTTTTTTTGTCTTAACGCAAAATTAACATGGATACATTCGATCTATTAACACTGGTAGTAAAAACTGCAAGTGGTTTTTCTATAGCTCTAGAGAGAGATAAATATTTTGCCCGATATAAATCCTTATGGATTACAGCCGAAATAGTTTTGTGTAGTTCCTTTATATTCTATGTTAATTCGAGGCAATTGTCTTAACATACTTAACATACAAATACAAAACTTCAGTCAATTAGATTCATTCTAGAAGGAATCGCATTTGCCCGACATGAACCTTTGATAGTCGCGGGTTCGAATCGAGCAAATTTATGTTTGAAATTGAGATTGTCCAAAAGGCAAGAATAGAAAATTTGACAGGGAAAATGATCCCAGTCACGCTAGTACCCAGGCTGGGTAAGACCGGATGTCTTCTGTGGTGATCTCTAAGTTCGTCACTCGTCAGTCGATAGGTTTAATACTGAGGGCCATAGTTCGCAGTCTACGTTAAGCAGTAGGTCGAGTACAGATAATCTCTAGTTGGTATATAGGAAACTTTCAAATAAAATTGAAAAAAAACTCTACCGGAGTGTAAAAAACGTATTACTATGGGCAACTCAAATTCTAAAAAATTAATAACTCTTCAGTGTTTTATTCGATAGCGATTTTGTTAAAACAAAATAAATTTGATTTGTCTTCATTTCTTAAGAGAAACCGTGGGACATGTCGTTTTTTATATTCAGTTGATCAACTCGAGAGTAACAAAGTGGCGATTTTGTCGTTACGACAATGAGTTCAGCGCGACGAAACTGCACGAGGTCTCCGCCATTTGGTAATAACCATACCGATTACGATCTCGAACACAGAAAAATGACATTTTCGAAATGAATGTACTCGACGGGAGCTGATATTGCAGGGAGGCATGCAAGAGCCCGATGTTTTTTCGTCCGACGGTGGCGTTTCTCTTTCTTGCACCCCAAGGACCTCGCATTTTATGATTTATAGGGTTAAGTAAACAAGACCGTTCGGTTTTCCGTAATTAATTAAGTAATTCGCTACTATTATAGTTATTGTGAAATCTAAACAATGAAATACTTGTAAGTAGTGGAATGTTAATTTGTTAGGAAGTTGTTGACATTTGTGGTGGGATATCAAATATTAGCATTTCCATGAACTTTTGTCTGTAACTATACTACTTGTTTACTAATGTTACTAATGTTACTTGTTACTAATGTTTAAAATTACTATATTTTTAGTTGACAATTGAAAAATTCTACAATAAATCTTTAAAATTATATTACTTTTTTTGTTAACTAACCAATAATCTTAAATCTAAATATGTATCTAGGAAGAACCGTCGGGACTTACTTAGTTTCTAATAAAATAATGCTAATGCATTAACAATGCTGTTTTTTTTCTGTTAAATACACCTCACTATGGTGGTTTAACAGAAATGGAGTCTGCTATCCAAGAGGGGCAATACTTCGAGAATGATTTCTCTCCTCATATTTCCTTACAATTTTCACACCATTGTGTATGAAGCAATCTTCGCTATGGTACTTGAATGCACTTCTTACGATACATTGTTCTGGAAAACTTGGATTATATATACATTGACATTAGCATAAACCAATTCTATAAGTTTATATGGGTTTTAATACTTTCTTGTATAATAGTAATTTTTTATGTTTGATTATTGTTTGTTTAATCCAATTAATCAATATATTTTCGTATATTTCAATTCCCTTTCAAGATCAAGATCATTTCGAAATATTTGTCACTGACCTGTTGTAATTTTAGAGCTGCTTTTTTGCTATTGTTTCTGATATCAAGAATCGCAGTATCATCAGAAGATTTAGTCATCCTGATATTTTTGTTTTACAATACAATACAGTTTTTTTTGTACGCCTGCTTTAGCTTTTTTTATTGTAGAGTAGGCTTCCTTTTGTTTGATTTTAAGCAGTCAGGCTGTGTTATAAGATTTTTTAGTTTTTTTAGTTTTAATTTAGTATATTGCCTTGGTAATATTTCTGTCGCTTATCAACGAAGTTGTCGTGTCAAAATTCTTGAAGGTTGGTGCTACAACTAAAAATATAGCTGAACATACTTTTTGTCTTCATAAGATTTTTCAGCGGCATTTGTTACAATACATTTTTAAACAATCAAGTAGGTACTGGAATTCTTGAGTGAATATAAGTAACAACAAGATACTGAACCTAAACATCAAATCGTCATCACATCCTCGTCAAAATTATGTCAGAGATTCCGAGAGCCAAAACTGAACGAAAACAATTTGCAAATAATGAAATGGTCATTATCATCTCTCTTCTATTGAATTAGAATAGGATTATCTTGACAGAAAAGTGAAGAATCAATACCCATCGTGCTCAGTACAGTTGTTGGTACACTTTAAAAGCAGTTATAGAATGAATACTTTAATAAGTCGAGATGATAACAAAATGAGTAAAATTTGTGAACAAGTAATTAAGGGTAAGGATGTTTAACTAACTTTAACTAAATGTTAGTCTAAGATTCTTCGACTAATTTATTACAAAAATATGTGTGCATCAAACAGAAATAAGAAAGAAAGCTCAAATCGTTGACGAATCCCACGAATGTGGAAGGAATACAACTACTGGAAAATTTAAAGGAAATTAAGCTTACGTTTTTAGTAGTATTTAATTCACTTGCAATTTGGATAATACATGATAATGTATCTCGCATTCGTCTTGCTTATGAATTGATTTAAGCACAAAATATTGCAAGTTATACATACATTAATTTGTAATTAAGGCTGTACTAAGAATTTTTAACAAAATATGTTACATTAAAACATGTTTTTTCCATTTAATATAAGAAATTTTCAATTTCTTTAAAACAAAAATGTTTATATATTGTATGTCGGAATGACTAGAGATAATTTTTTATAATTATATATTTTAACTTTTTTTAAATAATTATTTTTTTTGTCATATTGAAGTGGAAGAAACATTCAAATTTGACAAGTGTAATTCGGTTAAATAGAACTAAATAATTACGAGATGATAATATTTTATTTTTGAGTGGATTTTCTAAAATATTCTCACCACTTTCTTACTTAAAAAAATCATTTATCTCTTTTACCCAAACATTCATGTATATTCTCAACAATTAAATATATGCAAATAAAGCTTTTACATTCTATTATTCACTCCAATAGTTCAGTTCAACTATATTAATTATATACTGACCTTTAGTGGTTTTCTCTTCCATCATCCAGTCTTGGTAATTGTCAGTATTGAATCATAAACCAACATTCCCAAAATTTTATTCAATCACTGTCACTTTCAGAAACTTTTGTAACTTTCCGTAATTCCAGACAGTTTCGTTCAATAATTCTATGCAATACCCCATATCAACTCATCAACAAAGGGTTAAAAATGCAGTAATAGGTAAGAAGACATAATACTCTGTGGTCATATTCTCAGGCTTATTTCATAAAATGCAATTAAATATTTCATTTATATTTATCGATTAACAATTTCAAATAGTTCATTGCTTAACATGGTTTCTTCAAGACTTATTTTATGTACTTTAACCCTTGAACTTAGAGGAAAACGAAGGGAACACGAAGAACTATGTGTCTGCAATGAATTATTAATAATTGTTATGGCTAACAAAACCTAATCGATAGTTATTCCAAAGTTAACCTTTTTCGATCAACTTGTGTTTTCTTTTCGCTATATTTATTACCATTGCCATGAGTAACCAAATGTATCATTCATAAATATCCATGTCTCATCTAAATATACAAATTGATATAATAATTCTTCCTTGATTTTGTTATATGTATTTAAAAATTGTATTCTTTTAAAAGCAATGTCTGGAAGTTCCATTAAACCCCTTCATTGGTTATCTTTACACCACTTAAATCCAATAGTCCATAAAGGGATGTTCTACATCCCTCAAATAGTTGCATATCCTGCAGCTGTTTATGGATACTTTTCAGAATAATTCCTTCATTCCCTGAAATAATTATATTAAATTATGTTTCGATTGAAAAAACTACTTACTGTTTTTATACATTTCGTATTGTTTCAGCATTCACGGTTTCTTTATGGCGAATTTAAGGTTATATTGTTTTTTATCCTTTTTGTTTTTTGAGATATTTTAGTGACCTTGCGCGTATCAATATTCAGTGCAGCTGCAATACGCTAAAAATATTTTGAATAAAAACCGCGGAGATGTGAAACTTATTAAAACAAAGCGTTAAAACAACGTTTTCCGGTTTATAACCCGTACTTATTATATTGTATATTTGTATTTATTAAACAGCATTCTATCTCTATTTAATTATTATGAAATGATAAGGCACATATTGATGACGTGGGTTCACTGCTGTTTTGAATAGACTATATATTATAAATAATTCCTGTTATGTGATGAAGTATCAAAACTATCGAATTATATAGTTAGGTTAGGTTGTGTAACAGCATTTACATCTATACTTCGCACTTTCATCAACAGATGTCGCTGATAAAAATATATGTGCACAATATTTCCTAACAGAGCTGTGAAGTGAAAAAAGTAATTTTCATCTATCAAAATTGAATTAAATCTATCTCCCCAATTGTCGTGTGCTATGGGAACGTGAACGGGCCGACATCGAAACGATTAGAATCGAAACAACGAGGGTGCAACAGGAGTGACTAACGCACGCCCCCTCTCTTTTGCATGTTCACTTTATACCCCCGCCGGTTTTTCTATAATCCTGCGGGCTTGTCTGGCCGGCTTAATGTTTTGCACCTCCCATGTTTATCGTGGTCTCCTGGGGGGAGAGGGGTAAGCGAAGGGGTCTCGGGAACAATGCAAGCCGAACTACATGTTGTGAAACTATTCAATTATTAGAGGGGGTGGGGGCGCGCCTTCATAGTTCCGAGGGGTCGCTGCGGCGGGCAGTTTCGACCTTCTCCGACCTCCTCCTTCGTTCCCGTCCCGCTCCTCTTGCCGTCGGCTATGCCATTGTTGAGGAATAATAAGCCGCTCGCGCCACGAGGCGAGCAATACCATATGTTCCTCCTTGTTTGTTGTTTTAGCCGGTCTAACAGGCAGATACGGTCTGGGTATTTTGTAAATGAAGCCGTCGGCGCCGGGATGGTTGAAATTTTATTTGGAATCCAGCGTTCTCGAAGTGTTAAAACGCTAAATAACTAATAATTTGTTGAACATATAAATAATTGTGGATGCGCCTACATTTATATATGGTTGCATAAGTAGTTGTTAAAGTAGTTACCTGTAAATTATAATAAACGCTACGGCGCATGCTCATGTTAAAGGCTTTAATCGAATTGTTTGTAAAAATAAATAGAAAGCGACTCAGTTGAATCTTGTGTTTTAATTGCCCAAACACCTTCACCAAATAAATTCTACAAAATCGGTTCTAACAAATTGTTACCTGCCTATTTAAATCCAGAACTCTAAAATGCCCAATCCAGTCCAACCCTCAATCAAAATTAAAAAATAATGCCATTAATGTTTACGCAATTTCACAGATATCAGATAAAAATCTGACAACCTGACCATTTCGATCTCGGGATGGTAGAATAAGGGGTGAGTTAAAAGGTTATTTCACTTTTTTCGTGTTTTTTAAACTTTTGCTACTTTTCCGGCAACTTCCTTCCCGTTTAACTAGTTCTGGTTGTCATAATAGGAAGTCGTGTTAAGGGTTTGATCAGGTTTGAGAGGCCGATGATGTCCTCGACGTTAATAGGGTATTTGTAATAATTTTGATCAACTTCTAGTGTTTCGATAGTCACGATAGTCTGCTGTGCCATACATGTACTTTATGTCTGTGATTGTATTTGTAAATATCTTTATAGGTAACAAAGAATTATCCGACAAGGAATTCCAGTCACGCCAGTAACCAGGCTGTCCCTAAGTCCCTGGTTCGGAGCCCACGTTAAACAGTAGGTCCAATCCAGATATATCCTTGTCGGTAAAAAGGAGACTTTAAAATAAATTAAAAAAATTAAATATTATATTGCTAAGTGATCCAATAATGTATTATAATATATTATAGGTGTTTTCCTTTGTGGAAAAACTTTTTTTGGGTCAAAACTGTAACGCGCATTCACATTTCAGGTGGTTTTGACAAGATCGGAACAAATGTAGTGGGGTGGGGCAAGGCTTGGGCTAATCTAACACAACCTCCAGCCAATTACCCCCAACTTTTTACCAAGTCATCAAACATATAGTCTATTCAAAACAGCAGTGAACTCACGTCATCAATATGTGCCTGTCGAAAGTTGTTAATTCGTTTTACAGTCGTAAAATATTTTCCTTCTCATTTTAGTCCATTTAAAAAGAGATAGAATGCTGTTAGGGAAGTTCGAACATGAAATTGAATGAGCCTGCAAAAATTGACCGTTTGTCAAACGACTGCAAAATTCTTCAAAATATTATAACTACGGGTTATAAACAGGGAAACCCTTTAATGCTTTGTTTTAATACATTTCAAATCGCTGCCGTTTTTATTGAAAATATTTTTTTTGCGAGTTGTAGCTGCACGGAATGTTAGTATGGGCACGGCCACTAAAATATCACAAAAAATAAAATACAATATAACCTCGTATTCCCCAGAAAGAAACCGTCTTTATGTGAAACGGATGAAGAATCAAGATCAGCTTGTTGTTAGATCAAATATACGAAATATATAAAAATAATAAGTAGTTTTTTCCATCGAAATATAACTCAATAGAATTATTTATATATGCAGCTACTTGAAGGATGTAGAACATCCCGTGGTATAAAGATAATAATAAAATATAAAAATAATAATATAACGAACGGAATTAATAGAATTTCCAGAAATTGGTTTTAAAAGAATATAATTTTTAAAAACTTATAACGAAATCAAGGAAGAATTATTATATCAATTCGTTTATTTAGATGAGACATGGACTTTTCGAAATAGTACATTGGTTACTAATGTCAAGATGATAATAGATATAATGTAAAGAGAACAAAAGGTGATGGAAATAGATAAACGTTGCAATAACTATAGGTTAGGTTTTGTTAGTCATAACGTTTATTAATAATTCATTGCAGACACATAATTCTTCATGCTATAAACAGAAAGCATCAGTCATTGTTATGAATAATACATCATGGTAGTACACTCGTGGAGAAGATCCCAAAAAGTGCATCAACAAAGGCTGCAATTTAGGAATAAAGTACATAAAATAACATCAGAGGAAACCATGTTAAAGAATGAACTATTTAATATTGTTACTCGGTAAATATAAATGAAATATTTAATTGTATTTTATGTAATTTCCTTTTTTAGAAATAAGCCCGAGAAATGGTAGATGGTAGATCAGATTGCTGAACGTTATGGCCACAAAGTATTACGTATACTTTACCACAGAGTATACTTCCTCCCTATCACTGCATATTTAATCAAATTGAGTTGATATGGGATATTGCAAAGAACTCTTACAATAGACATTCAGGTCGAGAAGGACATTCAAACCAGAACTTTCTGCATTTGTGGAAAGGAGCATTGGCGGCAATAACACCTTCGGTTTGGATGATCTCAATCAGATATACTGAAGCATAAATTGACAAATGGTGGAACCGTGAGCAACTTTTTGATAGATTGGAAATAAACAGCTCAGTTGTTCACTTGAGTAGTGATTTTGAAGTATCTAATATTTTCACTGTAGGAAATTGTATTATAGAGCGTGAAAGCTTTATGTGCATGTGTGTCATTGTTCAGAATATATATGAAAGTTTGGTTAAAATGTAAGAGAAATAATACTAGCTCTTTTGCAGATATGGCAAATGAATAACAAGAACGCAGTAATTAAATCTAGTTTTATCAAGAAAGGTGTATACAGGTATTAACATAACAAACGAAGGAGAGATACAGTGATATCAAAATGTCTTTACGAGACGCTGTATCGAAGGGCACAAAAACTAAGCGTAAAAGGTGTAGTACTATATATGATCTATGCTGCCTATGCTCTCTAATGAAAGAAAATACATTACTTATTGGGGGGATGACATTATATAACTATTATTATAATAAAATAACTCAAACCTATAAATTATTGTGACTGTATAATTAATTGTAGTTTTAAGTTCTTCGATAGTATATGCATTAGATGTACTATAATGTTAAAATATGTTATATTAAATAACATTTTTGTTTAGTTATTTTATTTAGACTAAAATTTTGTTATATGTCAAAGTCAAAATGTACTACAATTCTGAGTTGATGCGGCAACATTGCATCATGAATTCAGATGACGTGGTTCACTGCTGTTTTGAATAGACTATATATGCGCTCTAACATTGTCGTTATGGTAAACAATGCTTCTCCTAGTGATTAATTTGGTTAAGTTTGTTAAATTGTTTGATTTAGTAGTTTTAGTTGTGAAAATAGGGAGTCGAGTTAACGGTTTGATCATGTCTGAGAGGCAGATTATATCCTAGGCGTTAACAGGGTATTGGTAATCGACTTGATCAAAGCACGTTCTTCATCATACATATAATCAAACGTATTCAAATTTTTATCGTCAGTAACCATTTGTTTTAAAGAACGGCTCAATTTTCATAGTGGAAACCCCAAGTATCGAACTTTTTTTGACATGCAGTCGCAGTGTAGTGTTGCAGCTATGTTGCACATTGAAATATTTAGTAATATCATTGACTGACTTTTTCAACAAGTGGACGGTCAGGACGAGGTTAATCTTTAACATCGAAACTTTCGGAATCAGATCGAACGTACCAACTCGCTGGCGATTACTTAATCGCTCATAACTGGATATATCTATGTTTAAAGCGCGACTTTTGATCCATAAACTGCCATTTTTCAAACGCGTTATAGTATATCATCATTGAATAAGTATTTCCTGGAGATATACGACTTTGAAGTTATCTACTAGGAACAAAATAAACACTAGACTATGTATGTTGGATTCCTCAAAGCTCTAGTTTTCGTGGCTTTATTTTAAACATTTTATGTTTCAAATTAAGGCCTGTTGCGTATTGGCGCCATTTTTTATTTCCAAATTCACCACATATATATTTTAAGGCGTAATTAACGCTTATATAAAACATAAGGAATTATTAATTTCATATTAATTGGCTTTTCTATTAAATTATATTCGCGCTTCTTCAGCATATCGAAACTGTCTGTCACTCAATCCATAATGTATCGATCTGAACAAGTAGTAATTAGAAGACGCCAAGTTTGATGAATATACTGGGTAAGATACAACTTCCTATTCGGTAAGATATTTTGCGTATGTTACTCCATATTGCTGGTCTTTTTAGCAACAATACGTCGCATAATTTATTTAACTGGCGTCAGCAGGCATCTAAATTAACATAATCATTCGGTGTTAACACCTATTAACAAACTACACCTTACTGATCTCATAATATTATCCTCAAGTAAGGCCTTATTGTGGGTGGATCTTTCGGATTAACCTATAACTTTTTTGGATTGTCATAGTAGATCCATTTTTTTGTCGCTAGTCATAAAACGACATAGATCTCTTTTTCTTTTGTTTGGCAATTTTCAATAAATTTGTACGGTAATCAACGTCACTCGTCTTGGATCTAACCCATCGCACGTGAACCTCGTGAAACAGCTAACCTATCTGCAAATTATTTCTGAATATAATATGCTGGGTTTTCGTCTAATAAGGCTTGAACTTTTTTTGGTCTCCCACGCCGTTCTTCGTCGTTAACATTAAAATAACGACTTTTAAATAGTTGGTGCCAAAATCGATAATTGGAATATGATGGAGGCAGCAGCAGCATGTCTCTAAAAGTGTTTGATGAACTTCGGTTGCATATCGCTATAAATCAAACAACAAAAAAATAAATGTGGAAAATGTACTTTTGAGCGTTTACACTGAATAACCCCATAATACTAAAAGGAAACCTATTAAGCTATTAATAAGCTCTTATTTTATGCAGAGAAATGTCAACATTATCGAACTTAACAGTTTGGCTAAATTGTTTAACAGTTGTTTACATTGATACTTTGAATTTTCATATTAAAAGAGCAAATATTTAAATGTTAGCCGGTTTGGTGGCGCAGTAGTTAAGGCGACAGGATCGTCCTCCTAGTGTTGTGAAAGTCGCGAGTTCGAATCCTGCTGGGGCATGGATGTATTTTATGTCTGTGATTGTAATTGTAAATATCTTTATAGGCAACAGGGAATAATCCGACAAGGAATCCCAGTCACGCCAATAACCGGGCTGGGTAAGACCGGGTGTCTTCTGGGATTATTTCTAAATTGGTCACTCGTCAGTCAGTAGGCTTAATGCCTAGGACGGTGGTTCGAAGCCCACGTTAAACATTAGGCCCAGTCCTTCTCTTGTTGGTAAAAATGAGACTATAAAATACATCAAAAAACATTTAAATGTTACGTTGCTAATTGATCAAATAATGTAATAATGTATAATATATTATAGTTTTCTATCGAATGCTGAAAACTAATTTATACATCTGATAGTGTTTCGTTTATTCTACAGTTGCTATATTTTTCACTTAAATGTATTATTTGATAATCAGGCCAACGACTGGTCGCTTTTTCATAAGCGAAATGGTCTTTTATCGTCGAGAGCGAGAAGGAGGAAATAATAAACCAGACAGCGATGAAAAAATTGGTAAGCCAGACGTACATAGGTAGACGTAATGTCCCCCATAAAGCAGACCCGCGGCACTCGCCTAGGTGGAACTTACATGAATTCTTACTTAGGCCACGATTTAACGTCGGTTATAAACGTCACCGCGCCAGATTTGCCACTTCGCCACGGCCAGGATCTCGCAGGATCGCAGGCCCCGCACTCCCGCCGCCGCCGCCCTTAATAATAAAAACGGTTTAGGCGGCGCGGTCGCGAGTTACGACGCCATCTATGAGCGACGAAACGGCTAATTCACCCGCCGGAATATTTAACGTCGTTCAGACGACGTTTAATATTCGGACGGAGTCGGGAAGAGCGCCCTCGGCCGCCCGACCGACTCGCGGCGCTTCCGCGTCCCGCCGCCAGGGGCCGATTCTCGGATGACAAATACGGAAAAGTGTAAATATAAAGTTTTAATGCTCGGGGAGGTTTTAGGACCGGGGACCGAGATGTGGCGAGATAACGGTCGGGATGTAAAGTAATGAGGAACTGTGTTAATTGAAAAGCTCTCGGAATGTAGGGATCAGCATGGATAATACTATTGACATAAATATGAATATAAATATAAAATATGCTTATTTTAAAACAAAAACTTTTCATTTAATACGTATTTAAAAATGCTGTAATAATATTTCTATTTTCAATTACCGTTTTAAGCTTCTTGAGAGATATTCTTCATTATACGATAGAACTTTGCGCCTGTCGCTAGATGGGGCTAATTTTACATTAATACAGTAGAGCTTGCTGATAGAAATGTTTGATGGGTTTCGACAGAGCATTGTTCCAAATTAAACATCAAAAACGATGATTTTGAGCATCTATAATTAATAACTTGTAGCGACCGCTAAAGCCCTTTAGGCCACCACGCATTCACCTGCAATAAAGTCAAAGGTTGGCAACGCTGATGGATTGGTACTATGCGGTTCCCGGCTACAAAAGACCACCATGACGACGTCTCGTTCTCTATTCTTTTCTTTACTCCCTTATAACAGTACCGCTTCCATGGCGCTTCGGTACTTCCTTTACTTAACCTAATATCCTGTCCATTCCCCCGTGGACGACATGTAGCACTCAATATCGAAAGAAACAAGTTTTATTCAACCATTGTTTTTAGTTCTTGTGGGAATTCCTTCCACAGAATAGTAGTGAGAGTTCGGACAAACAATCGCATCGACAACCACAAACTCCGACCGACCGGACGAACATTTCTGCAATTGGTGACCCCGACGTGATCGAAGTGCCTAACAGGTAAACCAGTTCAACAGAGGCTCGACATGCGATCGACACAAGCATGGAAGGACATGGAAGGATATCACAAGGAACGGAACCCATCAACATCACATGGTCGACGTTATCCCACGAGAGTAACGCGATGGACGAAGACCACAAAAGCCCATCATGCATGATATCAACGCATGAAAACTCTTGAATCACCAGACGGGACACGTAAGGCACCAAACTCAAACAAATACCCTCAGTACCCTCAAACAAATCGGAACGCCCCAAGATGAACGAGGTCCTGCAATATCTTCGATGGCTGCTGATAAGCAGTCCCTGAGCGATTGATTGCGTGATTGCGGGTGCACTCAGGAACCTGCACTACATGGAGGTACGTTCCACGGCAGCTCCACTAGGAGGGGAGTGATATAGCGACCGTTACAACCCTTTAGGCCACCACGTATTGATCTACATCAAAGTTAAAGGTTGGCAACGCTACTAGAGTGGTACCATGCGGTTCCCGGCTATAATAGACCACCACGATGACGTCTCTCTTTCTTTTGAACAGTACCACTTCCATAGCGTTTCCGTACTTCCTTAACCTAACTTAATATCCTATCCATTCTTCCATCGACCACATGTAGCATTCAATACAATGAAATAAACAAGTTTTATTCAACCAGTGTTTTCAGTTCCTCACACGCGAACCGATTCCTTCCACAAAATAGTAGTAAGTGTTCGGACAAACAATCGCATCGACAGCCACACATTCCGACGGACTAGACGAATATTCCTACAAACTCAATAACACATAAGGGAGAACGATTATTTTAAGAAAAAATTGTCAAAGCCGCCGTATAACAGTTAGGCAAACTTTTTCAATACTTGTTTATATTGATGCTTCTCATTTTTAGAAATCATCATGAAGCCGATCAAAATACATGCCTAATAAAATTGATGATATTTAAGGTTTTTGATGTTGACTGATCTTTTATAATATGAAGTTTTACGTCACATAATATTTTTTTGTTAATTGATCCATTGCGTTGTTATAAGTCATTGTCAACTAACGTATAATTTGTAACATTATTATTTTACATAAAATTCACCTCGCTACAAAATACCACAAAAGATCAAATTGATTGATACTTTAGAGCCTGTGTCTTGTTCTGGTGTTATCCAATAGTTGTATTACCTCGATACTGACATGAGAATGGAGTCTCTCCTCGTGTATCCCTGCAATTCTCTTGATGTTCTGGGTGACCCGGCCGGTATCAGAAAGTCTCGATGTAAGTAATCAGTCATGTAGTAACCCGATGGACCTACCATACTTCTCAGGACTTTTGATCAGGATTTTTTGTCTTATTTCAGATTGACCATCTAGAACTAAGTGATCTTTTGCTGAGGTCGCTTTGGGTTCGGGATAGAGAAGTTTTGCGAGCGACAGAGACCTTGGGATATGAATGGGATTGTCGTAGTTGGTTTAGCTATCGGGGTTTGTAGATGGGTAGAAATTTGATCAAGATGTTGTCGTGTTGTAAGGCGCTTAGGGAGAACCTTACATTAAGCATGTTCGTGAAACTTTTCATGAGCAGGATGCCTTATTCGAGGTGAGTGTATACGTTCCTCATAAATCATCGGGTATAGAATAGCCTGAGTTTGCTGGCGTTAATTTTCAGCCGCCAGAATTTGAACGACGCAATCGCCTGGTTCAGTTGGATTTGAAGTCGGTGGCTGATGGCGTCGGCACTGTAACCGGTGGTAAAGAAAGCTGTATCATCTGCATAAAAAGCTATGTGGGAATGTTTGTGAAGTGGAAAATTAGCCATATAAAGGTTGAACAGGGCTGGGGCTAGTGGAGCACCTTGCGGGACTCCTGTGGAAATCTGTTTATGAGAGGAGATTGCGTCACTGATCGTCACTTGAAAGGATCTACCGTCCAAGTATGAATGCATAAAGGAGATTAGGTTATTCGGTAGGCCTAGCTGGTTCGCGTTGAAGATTAGACCATTGTGCCATACTCGATCGAAAGCTTTAGATACATCTAGAATGATGGCTCCAGCTTTGCGACCTTTTATTAGTGCTTGGTGGATGGTTGCCGCGACGCGGGTAGCTTGATGAAGGCTTGAATGTTTGGCACGGAAACAGAATTGTTCGTTCGGGATTAGCTCGTGGCGCCAGTGAAGCTATTTTAAGCGTGTATTATCGCTTTTTCGGCAAGTTTGGAGAGTGAACTAATCAGGCTGATGGGCCTATAGTCAGATGGATTGGACTTGACTTTTTTTTTGGAATAACAGAAACAAGCGCATGTTTCCTATTCTTTGGAAAATGCTTGAACTTGAAGGATGGAGTTGATGATGTTGGCACTTTGTTCAGGAAAACTTGCATTCTCATTGTATTCCATATGTCCATATAGGTTTCAATATTTGCTTATATAATAGCAATTGAATATGTTCTGATAATTGTGATTTTCGCCGCTTGTGGTCGATCCTCGGATGACATTGTTACTAGTAGTTTCCGACTAACCTACAATTTGTCTTTATGATAACTTAAATCTAGGTATATAACTAGGAGGACCCATCGGCCCTATTTCAGTTGGTGAAATAATGTTTATACATGTCCCTGCTGTATTTTTTATTAACTGCACCTCACTACACAACACTACACAAGATTAGATAGTTTGATTCTTTTGAGTCTGTTTCCTATTCTGGTGATATCCAAAAGCTGCAATACTTCAATATTCTCATGAAAGTGGTGTCTTTCCTTATGCCCTCTTGCAATTGTCTTGATTTCACAATACTTCTCAGGACTTTGTTCTGAAATTTTTTATTTTGTTTATGTTACTCTTTGCAGAATATCCCCATAATTGAACTCCGCATGTCCATATAGGTTTCAGTATTTTTTATATAATAGCGATTTATTATGTAGTGATAATTTTTATTTTCTTCCAATTAGCCAATACGTTTTTCTATATTTCAATTCCAGTTCCTTTATATGTCCCTTCCAGCGAAGTTTTGCATCAAGATTCATTCTGAGATATTTAGCGTTGTTGCTATATGGAATGATAGTATTATTTAATATTATTGGTGCTTGTACGGTCTAATTGTAGGTGAACTGCACATGCACAGATTTACTTTCGTTAAAATGTAAATATAAGATTTAATGTGAAGGGAGGTTTTAGTACTGGAGACTGAGATCTGGCGAGATAACGGTCTGTAAGTAATGAGGAACTGTGATAATTGAAAAGTCCTCGGAATGTAAACGTCTCTGTGTATAACGTGCTTAAAAGTGCTGTAATAATATTTATATTTTCAAATACCGTAATAAGCCTTTTGAGAGATGTTCATCGATAAGTATATATATATTTTTTACCCTCTCCGATCTGCGCCATAGTAACCTGTTTCAGACGGAACAATAAGTCACAATGTTTTAAGCAAACAATTTAAATAGAAATATTTATTTTGATTTACTCATATTTACAAATTATACAATGCCGTTCAAGACACAAAGCATGTTTGAGGTAGTGATTGATCTTCTATTTTTCAGTGATACTTTTAGTGCGGTCATGAACGGCTTTACGAGAGGTAATTTTATGGATGCTCAGAATTTGTCCAAAATATGGTAGGTAAATATGGTAGTAAATTGATATCAGTGTGTATGATTGTCCGTTAATGTTGGATACAAAAAATGGTTTTATTTCCTTAATGAACGGATAATTTAATCTATCTAATTTGCCGTCCATTCACTATTTGTTGCATCAAGAAACTTCATTTCTAATAGTAAATTGAAGGACACGAAACTCAAAGCTCATTTTATTTTTGGAATTTTTGGAAAAATGTGTGTAATAACTATACAACCTTGCGATATTGTGCACAACTTATTTTGTTCAACAATATTGCCTTTGACATCTCTGTGAAGCTTCATTTTCTATTCAGGCACTGAAATGATTATATATATATATATATATATATATATATATATATCCCTGTCTATTTTTTATGTTGTTTGTAGATATTCTTTGTGATGTGTAGGTGGGATATTCCAATTCAACAATTGTTGGATAGTGTTCGCTATCATGTAGGTCTTCTAGAGTCGGTTGTTGCGGTTATAACTTCATTTTCCTTGAAAGTGAAGCGTTTGAGTGAGATTATTCCCTGAGCTTTAACATTTTTAAGAAATTCAATTGGTAAAAACTAGCAATTCATTACTGGGGATCATTCCTTTGCAAAAGTTCAGTGATGGGTGAGGGGATACATTTATTTCGACCTTGTCAAGTTTGATTATTTTGATGGTCTTTTCCGATTGTTTGTAATTAGCGGTGATAGCTAGTAACGAACCATTCCTCAATTTTTGGCTTATTCAAGTTTACCAACAGAAACCACCAAGCATTTTTGTACAATAAAAGGTGAGAGTTTTGCTAGAAAATCATCTCTTATTACGATCAAAAAGTATTTATCATAATCATTGCTACTATACTTAATCATTGGCATATATGTAATCCTACCGGAAATGCTACGCACACGCTGGATAATGGTCGAGCGAGCTGCGCGGCCACCCAGAGAACATAAAAGACACATAGAGAACATAAAAGGGCACAGCACCAGACACATCCATTCTATGGTTGCAGAACATAGACCACAGTCTGCACTCTCTAAATACAAACCCTTGAGGGGACGCGGGCCGTCCCCCCATGGGGCGTCACTAGGTCCCGTGAGTAGTTTATTCAATATAACCATAACTTAACGCAGTTTTTTCGGAGAAAACCCTTGTCCCCGAAAGTATTCATAGAAAACTTAGGAATATGCAGCTTTTTGATATATGTAAGTCATCCCTTCAAACACTGCTGCAACGTAATTTTTATTTATATAAGTTTTAGAAAATTGTGTAGTTTAAAGTTTAAGAAAATTGAAAGTGATATTATTTTCTTTTCTTTTTTTTAACCTAATGGTTCAAGGCGGGTAATATGTTGCGACAAAAATTTAATTATTTATATTTGGGGTAGTCGTGTAAGTTTAAGTTTACGTTAATTGTAGAATTCTTTTTGTTTTATAGTTAACGGTCTAATTTATTAGACCTTTAATTGATGTTTCTAACATTTGTGACATGGGAAAGGAATTATGGCTTGATACGACATATAACATCGCATTGTATTGAGCGTTTGGTGAAATTAACCAACCAAAAAAGGTACTGAGTAAAGAGAACATACGTGCTCAACAAAGAAGAATTTCATCGGCTCATTGGCGAATGTTTCGGATCACGAACCGAGGCTAGACGAAACATGTCAGAAGTTAGATCTGGTAGAGGACTCCTTATGGCGCCTATAACCATAAACATCAAGAAGACCCGAAATCGTGGAATTTTCGGGAATTCGTTAAGAGTCCAAAACGCACATGTTTTATGAGCGTGAGAATTTCCCAGCTGGAAGAGTGTTTCCCACGCCGATAATCTCAGCGAATCGGAGTACAGAAAAGGGTTTCTTGCACCAGCCTTGCCCACTACCACCACCAAGAACCCGGGGGAGGAGCTTCAGCGATAAAACACTGTGCATCAACAACGAGAGGACAGAATTTGCATCGACAATGAAGAAAGTATTTGCATCCACACCGAGGGAAAAAGTTGAAATGAGAAGAAGAAAGTATTGTTGAGAATTGCTTCTCAATTCGAATCGAGAATTGAGAAGAAGGTATTAAACTAATTGAAGAAAGTATTGAGTTGATTTGATTAAAGAAAGAATCGAAATGAGCATTGATTGAAGAGAACATTTAAATAAGAATTGTTAAAAGTATTAAGCATGAACACAGCATTGAATTAATATTGTTAGAAGAATCGAAGAGAGTAATGTTAACTGCATCCCACCAAACGCAACCAGTAGAATTCCTGTCTATAATAGCCAAGCTCAGGCCAGTTCTCAGTATTGATTAATATCTTTATATATATATATATATATATATATATATTCATTATTAATTAAATAACTCGTAATTTACTCATAGAAGAGAGTTGTAAAATAAGTTGTATTTAATTTATAACCTTGTTTTCTCGCCCACATCTCAACATACACTGTTGCAAACATTTAGTTGATAATTTAAATAGTGAAAAGAGTTTTAATAGAACTTCCAAACATTACTTTTAGAAGAAGGCAATTTTTAAAAGACTATATGTTCTTGTTTGTGCTCTACAATCACGCTCGTTTTTCTTTTTAGTCCACCCCCGTACTTCCCAATGCACAAAAGTATTATTGGAAATATCCGATTTGGAACCGGTCCGCCGGTATTACTCGAAGATTACCGCCACATAAAGTTTGTTTGCGGATCTGATACTGACAGATAAAATAATACGAACCCCGGGGTACGGAGGCAGGACGGCGACGTCTGTCGGTCGAACGGGGGAGTTATTTTTTCAGCCATCGGCCCGGTTCTTTATTTCGCTCACGGTCGTCTCGTATTCAGTAGCGAGAGACGTTATAACGGCGCTCCTGAAAGAAACAAAAAAAAATGGAAAAGTTATTCGGGACGGGTCGTGAGGGGCCGACATTTCCATTGTCACGATACCAATATTAGATTTCGCCGGCACTCAATATAAACACGCACGTGCCCCGACTGCGCGATATCCCCGTCCTTTTAAATAGAAAACTTACCCGGAAGACTTCGGACCCGTTGCCGCCGTCCTCTACCGATAGTTTCGCGCACCGCCGCCCCCCACTTCGCAGGTCCCCACCCCCGTTCTTAAAAGCGATTCCCGAAACTGAATTTTCCAAGTGAACGGAACGGGCGGCGGAGGCAGTGGGTCCAGTTTGAATTATCGCGTCGTCGGGGTGGTGGGGTTGGTAGGGAGAGAGGGAGGTCACGGTCGATAAATGCTGACTGACGACGGGAGAGCAACGGCTAAAAAAGTTTTCGACGATCTTTCTCTCAATGAAACTGGCCGACACGAAACATAAATCTCGATCTTTGGCTTCGGCAAAGGAGACGGTGTTTAGAATTTTAGAATGGATTGTCGATGGCTGATGGGAATGTTATAAATATCTTTGTTATCCTTAGGCAGCTCTGTCATATATATCATTGCTTTTCTTCGTTTCTGTATCCTACACTTTTAACCACATGCTGACCATTTGGGTACTACTTAAATCATTTCCGCAAATGTTCCTGACGTTGAAGAGCGCGCATCATAAAGAGAAATAATTTATTTATATTTATTTATATATCGACCTGTCTTCTGATCATTCACCAATAATAGTAACATTTTCTTCAAAAATTACCATCAAAGATAAACCCCCTTCTCTGTGCAATAATAGAACTAACTGGCCCTCATATAGAGAAAACTTAGACCAAAATATCTCTCTAAACTTACCGTTACAAACTGAAATGGATATAGAAATAGCAGCAATAAATCTTACAAAAAATCCCAACAGTGAAACATTTCCAAGAAAAAATACACATATATCATGTACAATACAGAAAAAGATAGCAGAAAAAAGAAAGTTACGACGAAATTGGCAACAGCAAAGGACTGAAGAGAATAAAAGAAAATTTAATAGGGCCATAAAAGAGCTGAGAGATCTAATCCAAATTGAACAAAACCAAGGCATTCAAGAATACCTAGAAAACTTGACATCAACTGAGGCTACAGACTATTCGTTGTGGAAAGCAACAAAAAAGCTTAGGAGATCCCAGCAGCATAACCCACCTATTAAAACAAGCGAAAATAACTGGGCGAGAAGCAATAAAGAGAAGGCCGACATTTTCTCAAAACACTTAAAAAATGTTTTTAAACCTTTCCAGTCTCAGCTACATAAAGATGACGAAAATAAAATTACTAGCTTTCTAGATTCGCCATTTCAAATGGATTTACCGCACGAGAAATTAACGGTCAAAAAAGTTAAACATACAATAATGAGAGAGATTAATATTAAAAAAGCTCCTGGTTATGACTTAATTACTGGCAAAATTTTAAAAGAACTATCAGAAAAGGCTATAAAACTATTAACATATATATTTAATGCTATGCTACGAATTAATTACTTCTCTAGTATCTGGAAAGTAGCTAAAATATTAATGATACTTAAACCAGGAAAAATACCAGAAGATGTGACCTCCTACCGACCTATAAGTTTATTACCAATAATCTCGAAAATTTTCGAGAAATTATACATAAAAAAACTAAACTATATAATAGAAAAAAGAAAAATTATTCCAGAACATCAGTTTGGCTTTCGCAATAAGCATGGGACTATAGAACAAGTGCATAGACTTGTAAACCAAATAAACGCTGACCTAAATGCCAAAAGATATTGTTCGGCTGCTTTCCTAGACATATCTCAGGCTTTTGACAAAGTATGGCATACGGGCTTGCAGGTTAAACTAAAGAAACTTCTCCCTCATCCGGACTATCAGCTACTAAAATCGTATCTCACTGACAGACATTTTATTGTAAATCAAGGCGATGAACATACCGAATTAAATCCCATATATTCAGGAGTTCCGCAAGGTAGTGTACTGGGTCCAGTACTGTATCTTCTGTATACGGCTGATCTGCCCACCACAAAAATAACTACTGTGGCAACATATGCAGACGATACAGCAATCTTAGCATCCCATGAAGATCCAGTCACAGCATCAATAAACCTACAAACCCACCTGGAGCAAATACAATTATGGTTGAAAACATGGCGCATTAAAGCCAATGCCATCAAAGCCAATCAAAATTCACGCATATAACGTTTACCCTGCGTAGAAGAACATGTCCACCAGTGCATATCAATCATCGCCAACTCCCCCAAGCAGAGCATGTTAAATATCTTGGTATGCATTTAGATCGACGCCTAACCTGGAAGAAGCACATACTCTCTAAACGGAAATAACTGGGACTAAAATTATATCAAATGTATTGGCTCATTGGGCGCAAATCCAAGTTATCATTAGATAACAAGGTATTGCTGTATGAGTCTATACTCAAGCCCATTAGGACATATGGAATTCAACTATGGGGTACCGCTAGCAAATCTAATATATCCATCATTCAACGGTTCCAAAATAAGGTATTGCGTGCCATTGTTGATGCTCCGTACTATATTTCAAATAAAGTGATACAACGCGATATTCCTCTAGAACCTATAACGAGTGTAATCCAACGTGTTTGTGTGAAGTACTTCGAAAGAGTGTCAGTGCATCCCAATGTACTCGCTAATCAGCTAAATATGCGACGTGATAGTGAAGTGCGTAGACTAAAACGTTTAACACTACCTGATCTGATTACTGGACATATGTAGAGTTTAGAATAAGCATTAGAATAAGACTAATTAATTAAGATAATATTTTATACAGAAGATTGCTTAATGAAGTGATTTTCTACATGCCACGTATATATAATATAAACAGAAGAAATACTTATTGCCAATAGGGCAGATTGTGGACTCACGAAGAGTAATAAAAAAAAATTATATATTATAGATCCATCAGCCTCCGGGACTATTTAGGGTTTATTTACGGATATACAATGTACAACATATTTAGAGTATCAGTTATCAGTTAAGGTAAATAATGTTATTAGAAGTCTGTTTCAAGATGACAAGTTGAATATGTAAAAATTGAATGCTACAGTATAATGGTCGCACAACCCATGTCAGTTATTAGGATACAAGATACAAAAGCTCAAACATGCATGATATTACATAGATGCACTCTATCATATTTCCCGTAGTAGTCCTGTTACGGTTAGAAAATTAATCAGCTTGTCCAGATTCTCCGACCTAAGACACTGATCCATCGTCTCTCCCAGGTTGACCAACCGTCTTAGCGAGTTGTATCTTCGACATTTGATGAGTATGTGTTTGGTAGACAGTGATGAACCACATTCAACGTACAGCGATGAACTTCTTCCCTTAATGAGAAACTCATGGGTTAGATTTCAGTGATCAATTCTGAGACGCGTGAATAAGCTTAAGTTGCGCCTGCTGTTGTTAATGGTGTTAAGGTCCTGATAATACTCTTTTTTCACCTACAAAAGCTTGTTGTTTTCTCTTATATCCCATCTGAGTTGGTCTAGATGTCTAAAGATTCTAGTAGAGTGGTGCTTCATATCTCTAATCCAGAAGAAGAAATTTTCAGTAAGTGACTACTGACTCTTCTTCGCCTATTAACACGCCCTTTCATGTTCATTGATCCCAGAGTGAGAAGGGAGCCACATAAAGATGACAGTTTTGTCGCTCTTTTTCAATTTAGAGGTTAGTACTCGGTTAAACGCTACTAGAGAGGTATGTTGGAGTATGTATATGGTTGGAGGCACTTTAAGGAGCTCATTGAATCGGAGGTGATAACTAATCGTTTATCTTGTACATCTTCCACTGAGATTAGGGCCATATATATGGCAAACAGTTCAGCCGTCAATACACTCAATGAAACAGGGAGCCTGAAATGTCATTCCGACATCACCCATGTAAATGCTGCCCCACGTCGTCATTGATTTTGGAACCGTCCAAGAATATGAAAAGGTATTTCGGATATTTCTCAGTTTTATATTGATTGAATTGGGTATTAATATTGCTAGAGTAAAAATTATCCCTTGGTAGACTCCTCATGGACAGATCGACAGTCGCCTGCAACAGTTGCTATGGAGGCAATCTATCCTCGTAGGTGTATATCGGTGGAAAAGCCAGAGATAAGCGACTAAAAACTGCAGGGAATCTATATCAAGAGCCCCTGAGTTGCTCCCAAGGGGGGTTGAATTTAGTGCTTGATGGAAATAAATGTCTGTAATGAGACAGACTTGATTTACATCTCAAGGAGATGGCATATTTAATCAAAAGCAATTCGTGTCTGGTATCTATTAAGAGATTTCTGCTTCGCAGCAAGTTTACTTATTCTAAGATCTGAGTTGTGGATTAGGTTCAATCTACTTAAGTAAGAGGAGGTAGCGGAAATGAAGCATTGGCAGCCATAGTCCAATTTGCTTAGCGTTAATGCTTTATAAATATTTAGTAATATTACCCTATGTGTGCCCCAATGAAAGTTGGCCAAAGTGCGCAAGAGACTGATATCTGCCAAACATTTATTCCTTACATAGTTAATATGCGGGAGCCAGCTAAGGCAAGAATCTAATATAAGTCCCAAGATTTATGGTCAAGCTTATTGCTTATGGTACATCCGCCAATCGTCGGGGTGCTCACTTTGGGGAAATTTCTCATTCTGCAGAAATTGACACTGGCAAATTTTCCGTCTGAGAACGATAATCCATTTGTTTTGGCCCATGATGTTAGGGTATCGAGATATTTTTGCAGTAGCCTTTGCCGTAACTTATGGTTTTAGCTGGTGTGGTAGATGAAACTGTCATCCGCAAAAAGTCGGACCCTGATCTGATATCTGGTATCATCATATTTATCGAATTAAAAGCTATAAGGGATGCATTTTGCTAATGTTTAACCCTTGTGGTACTCCGTTAGTCTGGGAATATGAGAATGAGAGAACTTCATTTACTGTAACCCTAAATGAACTGTCACTCAGAAAGGATTGAATGAAGCGGTATATTTTGCCTCCGATTTTTCCATTCTTTAAGAGTGTTAAGATTGTTTGATATTTTAATTGCATCGAAGGCTTTTTCTAGGTCTAGAAAAGCCGCTGTGGTGTGTTGGTTACTAAAGAGAAATAACAACGTTCAAGGAAAGAATTGCACTAAGCTATGGTTTATTCAATGACTGCTCTAAGCTCGATTGCTTGATTGGGATACCATTTCCCAAGATAATGGTATCCCAAATCGTAATAATGCCCAAACCAGGCAAACCACCAATGGATAAAACCTCGTATAGACCTATAACCTTCCTACCAGTAATTGGTGAACTAATGGAAAAATCATTCTAAACAGAACGAAGCAGCACTTAAACAACAAACAACATCCAGTCGCCAATTTGGAGTCCGAGAGGATCCTGGGGTAATCGAACAAGTATATCGACTGCAGTGCTCTATATCGATGTTTGGACATTAGTCAAGCCTTTGACAAGTCCTCCACGATAGAGTAGCATTAATACTAAGATCGCATACATTACCACGTACTCACATCCTACCTTAATCTAAAGGGCTTCATGATGATCGCTATTATACTTGATTTACAATGTTCTAACTAGTGAGGACACATGGCTGCTGACGACACTCTAGCCCTCTGTGGATATTCTGACTCAAAGACTGCTTCTTTCCAACTCTAATTCCATCTAAATAAAATTAAGAAACTAATGGAGAATAAAGGTAAACCAAATCAAGTCTATTCATGTTACCTATACTCTAAGAGAGGAACCTGTCCATCGGTATAATTATATAACGAGAAAACCGCACAAGAGGAACACGCCAAAAACCTGGACATTTACATGGATTGTAGGTTAACTTGGCGGAAGCATATCTGGACCAAATATAAACAATTCGACAGTAGGCTCCATAGTGTGAATTCGTTAATAGGTCATCCATCCCACTAAAGCAACGAGAGCAAAATAATGGCATACAAATGCATCATCAAGGCTTAATCTAGATATACGGCATTTAACTAAGGGACACAGCAGGGATTTAGGTCAAATATATACAGTTTTGTAATTAGATTATGACTCTCTCATAAAAGCCCTATTGCCAGAAAACTTTTCATTATAGACAGGTGCTAGATACGAACTATAATGTGGATGCATAATAAACATATTTCAACTGTCCGCTGTGTTTTTCCTTGTTCCACAAAGATGAAAAATAGTTTTATCAATTACGGATTTTGTTCTAATTAAAACATTAAGTTCTCTTTAGATTGCTGATTACAGTCTTAGCAATTAAGCTCCCGCAGTATATTGTATATTGGCCTTGCCTTTATGGAACACTAACGAATTCCTGTCTAAGTGCCCAAATTTCCAGACGACGGTCCAATTGTTCACAGTACGAGTACAAATTAAAAGTTTGGCTGTAGAGTTGTTTTATCGTATTATAACCTCATGTCAATTTCACTAAACGCATAGGAAAACCTTCCTGACTTGGCCACCGCGAGTGTTGGTTTACCACGACTGTTTTAAATTGGCGTTGTTTAGTAAGTGATTAATTTTTCATCTGCTAGTCACCATCTGCTTTATGAATGGTTTGATGTTGCGACTAATAGATATAAAGTAAGTCCATTAGCTTCTTTCTGAATCAAGTGTTGCCCAAATGGTTGAAACGGTTGATTATGAAATGTGTAGCGGGTGGGTATTATCAACACTGTCAGGTATGGAAATTTCCACACAGTAGTATGAATTTTATCAATATATATTCGACAAGGGGACTTTTAGAGAGTGTACACGTAAAGTGTGTAAAATATAGTTACAGTAGATAGGCTAAATAATATGACAATCATATAAAATAGTACTTTTTTACATATTGCTATCACTGCTTTCATGGAACTATATTTGAAGCAAACGGTGAAAAAACGAGTGACAGTAACCACCCGAAATGGCATAACATATGGTAAAATATTATAGTGGAAGAGCAATAGCGGATGAAAACCAAACTTAATTGATAGAGACCAATGAACATTAAAAATAATTGTAGCTTAACAACTTACTACCGTGGTAAAAGTGACAGTTGAACTCAACTCGAATAGTACTGTTTCAAAAAAAAAGTATAGCGGGAGATCCACAAAGCTCACATTCGTGGAAGTTGTGACATATTCTTGGAGATAACAGGCTAGAATCTAAAATGAATATAACAAATAATTTCGCACTCATATGCAGCTAATGAAACCAACTTCCTATTAGAGGAGTTCAATGATTTTAGGGGGAACAAAACCAGCTTCCAAAGCTGTCCAAAGTATAGACTAGTGCATATAGTCGTAAGAATAACAAAAATCAACATAAACGACAATCCCACGCTTCTGGTTAATTGCTTCCTTCACACAATTTAATAGTTCACGGTACAAGTTCAAATTAAAAGTTTGGCTGTGGAGGAGCAGTTCATAGCATATTGTGGGGCAAAAGTCCCTCTGTATATTCATTGGGTCATTTGGTGGCAATCATTTACCCTGCCTCTTTCTTTTGCAATACATTTTTTACAATACAATACAGTGTTTTCCAAACGGTTTGTGCAATGTGTAGATCCTGGGCTGTAACAACATTTTTAACATTAACATGACTTTTGTTCACATTTTCGACAATTGAATTTCTGGAGTGTGGCGTCCCTTTCACATTAAAATTGCCTGAGTAGAATCGAAAAAAGTAGTTTCACTTTATTGGCTGTTACAGTATCAGAACTTTGATTACTATATTTTGAGTCGCCTGGCTTGTTCACAATTATGGAAGAAATAACAGTATCCTCGGCATATACAAAACATAGGCGAAACCACAATCAACATCAACCCAATCAACTAACAAAGACCATCGTTAACATTGTTACAAATGGGTGTGTTTATGTATAGAAAATTCCAAAATAAGTTTACGATTAGAACTGCCTGTCAACCATGGGGGAGGTTCCGTTATCATTTGGGCGGTAATGTCGTTGTATTCAGCTGGTCCTCTCATTCACATCACTGGTCGGATTACTGCGACTGGACCTCTGAACATTCTCATTGATGGACTTCTTCATTATGACATTATTATGACATGATTCATTATGACTAGCACATTGCTATGAACATTGACATATTTCCAGATGATAATACCTCATACATATAGCCAAAGAAGTATATTCTAGGTTTGAGCCGCATAAAAATATTGTCAAGCATTTTTCCTGGGCCAGCACAATTGCCAAAACTAGAGTTAACCATTCATAGAACTGCCAAATCAGTTTTAAAAGTATGAAATGTCTACTTTCTAAAACTACTTATTCTAAACCGAACAGGCTTTTACAAAACTAGAAACACTTTATCAGAGCCATTTATTTAAGAAATGTACTTGTTAGAAACTATTCTGGCAACCAACGAATCTATCCCTCGAAAAATTACAGCTGTTTAAAAAAAATGGTGGTTCAACACGTTATTAATAAACAAATATTGTGTATATGTCAATATAAATATAAAGAGTTCAAATATAAGATTGAGTCAACCATTCACAGAACCGCCAAATAAGATTTTCATGTATGAAATGTCTACGTTCTAATACCATTTGCTCCAAATCGATCAGGATTTTACAGAGTTAGAAATAATTTATCAAAGCCGTTTATTTAAAAAATCTACTTCAGGCACGTAGCAAAAAAGTTTTAGTCTAGGTGTGAGTAGCAACAGAATATCGTCCAACACCTTCCCTGGTCAGCACAATCGCCAGAACATAATTGAGCCGTGATAAGATTTAGAGTAGATAGTGGGGAGTAGATTTCCATCTCCAACATCATTGAAGCAATTAGCGATGTAAATGTTGTGGTACAAGTATGTGACAATATTTTGTTAGAAACTATTCAGACACTCAACGAATCTATCCCTAGAAAAATTGCAGCAGTTAGAAAGTTTTAAAAGGTGAATAAATATGAAAATGTTCGAAATTAAAGAAAAACAACAATTTTGTTTTTTCTTTGATGTCGAGGATCGAATCCGATAATCTACGCGCGCGAGAACTTTCTTAACTTCGGTGATCCTTTGTCATAGTGACATTTCAAATTATGTGCTTTTTTTTGATTTTTTGTGACAGTGACACTTTACTGCTAAGTGCGCGAGAACTTTTCTCACTTTGATTAATTACAATTTACGATGCTGATGAGAAGAGGACCTGACTTAGGTCGTGGCAGTCAATCAAATGTGCGAAGAGCTTCCTCACGTGCTAACCGCCCTGATGACCAGAGAGGGACAGATCAAGAAAATAGTCGTATTGCTATGTCAGAATTGCATTCTTTAGAGAGTGACAATGAAGTAGATAGGCTTAGAATGCAACGAGTTCATGCACATCAAACACAACAACAGCAAGCACGACATAATGCAATTGAGCAATTCCGTAGACACAGTGCTCTTGTGATCCTGGAACGAGATACATTCCACTATGATGGGGCAATCGATTATTGTGCCGACAAATCGGTAACAATTGGGGAAATGACAATCATTTGTAAATATTGCAAGGCGTTAAAATACAGTGGTGAATCTACTGGATTATGTTGTGCTGGAGGCAAAGTAAAATTGCCACAATTGGTTCCACCACCAGATTCTTTACGCTCTTTAGTTTCTGGGATTCCAAGCACTTCTTGGCCAACATTTAGAAACATAACAGCCGTTTGCAGATGACATCATTTGGTAGAAATTAGAAAGCATTTATTAGAAAGCTTTATATTGATTAACAAACTGTATCATAACTGTGTGTGTCTGTAGATATCTAATTGAAACCTTATAAATAGCCAGTATTTCAGGAAAACTCTGTTTTTTAAGTATGAAACATCATGTGTAATTAATCGAAAATAATAATAAAAATTCATTCATACCGAGCATATTTTTTTAATAATTACGGATTATTAGGTCTTTTATTTATCGATTGAAACAGTACGAAGTCTGCCGGGTCAGATAGTTAATATATAGATTTTGTGTATATGTCAATATAAATATAAAGCGTTCAAATATAAGATTGAGTCAACCATTCACAGAACCGCCAAATAAGATTTTCATGTATGAAATATCTACTTTCTAATACCATTTCCTCTAAATCGATCAGGATTTTACAGAGCTAGAAACTATTTATTAAATCCATTTATCTTAGAAATAATGGATTTATTTATACTAGACCTAATATTACTTACGACTTTACTACAATCACGATATACGGATAACCACGAACTTAATAAAAACAGCTTTACGTTCACCATAATCCATGGAAAACAAAATTATTACAACGGTCTTGTACAAGTTCCGACGATATAAACCATACATGGTCCCACGACGGAGCGATAAATAAATGGCGTCTGGATGGCGTAGCGTCGAAATGGCGCGGATGTCGTACCCGTAAAATGAGAAAATTCCTGAGGGACGTTTAACACATACCTTTTATAGTTTCATTAAAATTCTTCCTCCTCACGAAACAACAACGTCAGACTGATTTAGGCGATGCGCCCGAGCGTTCGGCGGCCGCTCTATCCCCGGAACCGAAAAGAATTTTCATCGACCTTATTATGATTTTATCCGTTACTGCTGCCGCTACGTTCGTCGTGCTATATTAATGGACCTGCCGGGGACGTTAAGAAACCGGAGGAGACGGATGGACCCGATTGAAATATGAACGGATTTTATTTGCATTAGTTGGTGATTTAATTTTTTCCGTTTTGATTTAAAAAATTAAAATTTTATACTATTTAATAAGTTTGTTGAACACCATTAATTAATATAATATTATATAAAATCTATAAATAACATCACACTTTGGTACTTGTTAACTGAGGGCTTCCCCGATCTCTGCCGTTTTGTAATGTTCGACCTGCGGTTGAACATTGCTAAGCACACCTTTGAAGAAGTCGTACAAGTATTTAGAGATAAACATAGAGATATAGAATAGGAAATTAAACGGGAAACTCCTTAACCAGATTCTCAATGTATGTCTTAACCACTAGAGGGCCGGAAGTATAAAAACAAGAACTGGGAGAAGACATCTGAAGTTATATTTGTTTTTTTTATTCTGTGTATAATTTTAAGGACATTTGTTGTTTGGACATTATCTTTGAAGCATTTAAGGTTTTTGAAAAAATTATTCTCTTAGCATTCCACAATCTGTCCAATGGGCTTATAAACTATATATTATTATATTTAATTTCATTACTATTCTGATAACTATTCTAGGTCTATTAATCAAGCCGAATGGTAGTAAACTTAGGCACTTCATTGGCATCGTACATATTCAATTGTTTGGCGAGTGTATTCGGATGCACCGAAACTTTTTCAGAGTAAATGAATTTTATGGTTTATGTTTATGGTTTTCACGGCGATATTGCGTATAGCCCTTTATTTTGGAATCTCTGAAGAATGGTTGGATATGGATATTCAATTTGCTATTAGTACTCCACTTACTCTTAGTACTGGCTTTCTATATTAGTACATCTTTCTTCGCCGAAACTCATTATCATTAAGATTTCCTACGAAAGTAAAAGAGTATGCTCAGCTACATTCTTAGATGTAGCTCAAGTTTTCGATAGGATTTGGCATGAATGGCTTGTTCATAAACTACAGAAAGTTCTATCAAAACAACACACCGAAATATTAAAATCGTATATTACAACCAGAATGTTTAGAGTCAAACAAGAAGAAGCTTACTCTACAATAGAGGAAGCTAAAGCAGGTGTATCACAAGGAAATGTACTAGGGTCAATGCTTTATCTACTGAACACTTGTGATATACCACAAATAGAGAATATTACGATGGCTATACGTCAATGCTTGAAGTATTATAGCTTTCGCAGACAATACTGGAGAAGCCTCACGAAAATTACAACAGCTTTTAACAATGTAAAGCAAGTGAGAGTATAAATAATTAGACACAAGCTTGGAAAATAAGAATTAATGAAAATAAAGTTGTACATGTGCAGTTCACCTATAAACAGACTGACAAGCACCAATAACATTAAATAATACTATCATGCCATATAGCAACAACGCTAAATATATCTGAATGAATCTTGATGCAAAACTTCGCTGGAAGGACATATAAAGTAGAAAAGAAAAGAACTGGAATTGAAATATAGGAAAATGTACTGGTTAATTGGAAGAAAATCACAGTCAGTACATAATAAATTGCTATTATATAAACAAATACTGAAATATATATGGACATACGGAGTTCAATTATGGGGATGTTCTGCAAAGAGTAACATGAATAAAATACAAATTTTTCAGAACAAAGTCCTGAGTGGTATTGTGGGCGCACTCAAACACTATAGGACTGATTACCTACATCGATACCTTCAGATACCCACAGTCAGTCAAGAAATCAAGAGAATTGCAAGGGGGCATGAGTAAAGACTCCATTCTCATGAGAATATTGAAGTATTGCAGCTTTTGGATACCAACAAAAGAGGAAACAGTCTAAAAAGAATCAAACCATCTGATCTTGTCTAGTGTTGCCTAGTGAGGTGCATATAACAAAAATACAGCAGTGACATGTATAAACATTATTTCAGCAGAGACTGAGATAGGGCCGATGGGTCCTCCTAGTTATATACCTAGATATAAGTTATCATAAAGACAAATTGTAGGTGAAACGAAAACGACTAGTAACAATGTAATAATTAAATAATAAAAAAAAGATTTATCGCAGGACAAGTCCTTTTCCGCAAAGGTAATGTTATGTGAGTAAATTTTCCATGTGCCTTGATGCGTCATTTTTTCAAGCACAAAGGTATTTTGTAGAGATGAAGTTGTGTACTAGTAGTGTTTGAGGTCGTTAGGTTGAGGACATTAGCTGTCTACAGGAGATATAAGAATGGGTTAAGAATATCGCCCTGTGGAACACCTGATTATATTTGATGTAGTTCAGTGTATTCGTTACCTTATTTGACAACAAAATTGCTATCTGTGAGATGATTTTATACATTTAAAGTAAATATTATTTTCTTACACGCAAATGATATTGTTTATTCTGAACAATTACATATATATCTGTGCATATAAACTTTTACTTTCTACAGTAAAATTTGCTACAGTTATCTTTTATTAATTATATACTCATCTTTATTTGTTTCCACTCTCATCACCCTGTCTTAGAAATTGGCAGCACCGAATTATATCATATTTATAAGCTCTCATTCAAGTAAATTAGTAAGCTGTTAATTTCCAGTCTATCTAACATTTCTTCACAATTCCATCATTTGTCAGTTTCTTTTTCAATGTGTCTTAACGGGTTTATCCAAACCGAAGGTGCTATTAACTATTCCTGTTTCCAGCATGAAGTACAATATATCTGCAATAAATTATTAATAAATTTGATAATTAATAAATCCTAATAAATTGTTATTCCAACATTTACCTTTTTATATCAACTTTTGTTGTGATAACACTATTTTTATTAACATCTCTTGCCATGAGTGACTGTTGGGTATATTGGTCCCATTCTGAAATATCCATGTCTCATCTAAATACTTGGATTGAAGTAATAGCTCTTCCTTTATGTTATTATATGCTTTTAGAAATTTTATTCTTTTGAAAGTAATATCCGGAAGTGCCATTTGACCTCATCGATACTTTTGAGACCGACAGTTGAAATAATTGTATTAAACTATGATTTTATTGAAAAACTACTCACTGTTTTTATACATTGCATATATTTAATCTTTGATAGAGCTAACATCAAGCTGATTTTGATTTGTCACACGCTTCGTATACGGATGGTTTCTTTCGGTGAATTTAAGATGATATTTTTCAGTTTTTGAGATATTTTAGTGACTGTGTCTAATATTCAGTGCAGCTGAAACACGCTAAAAATATTTTCAATAAAAATGGCAGCAAATTAATACTTACCAATAAAAATGCTTACCAAACAAATTTTACTGGCAAGACGGAGCCTTTATTATCTCGTTCCTGTTTGAAGTAACTGATAAGAGACGCAATCTGTTCTATCCGGATTAGGTATTTTCAATCAGAGTAATAACTATGCAGCGATTTGAAATGTATCAAAATAAGCAAAGCATTAAAATAACGTTTGCTGGTTTATAACCTTCTATTGTTTGGAAGAATTTTGCATACGTTTTACTCATATTAACAAGACTAAAATTATAAGGAAAATATTGTCTGATTCAAAAACGAATTTACAAATTGCGGCAAACATACGTACAAAAAAACTTTGGATATACTATATATCTTTAAACTTTAACCTCTTTTTTATCTTTTTTATCGAAAAAGAAGAATTGGTTGCAGATTAAACATTGGAATCAGCAGGTGTCAGCAAATGGTGATCTTTAAAACGATCAATTATATGTACAATGAAATGTACAATATTCTGAGCAAAGACAATGTAATAGGAATAATAATAATTAACTGTTGCTTGTTCTTTTGGATGAAGAATATAAAAGGGATTGTAAAGAGCAATCATTAAAAAATTTGCATAGATATATATAATATGGATAGCACCCAATTAAGTTACTATAAAATATATAAAATAAGAAAAGTAGGCTTCGTAAACAAAATTGTAACATGTAATTAATTTAAGTATATTTTAGAGAAATTTTTTTAATTTATAGTTTTTTACTTTATAACATTTAAGGCAATAACGAAGTACAACTGGAAAATAAGTTATCGGCTGTAATTGTAATGTAAATATATAACTCTAAATTGTAAATAATACGTTTTGGTTGATTCTAGAAAAAAAATGATCGTTCCTATTTATTAAAATATTTACCGTGTCCCCTTCACTATTTTCTTCTAGATAGTGTCAATGTTTAATTCGTCAAGATATGATTTCATAGCTAGATGCAGAGCTTGTATTAGTAAATAAAATATTAATATTATTAAAATACCTACAACGCTCATCATATTGTGCTGCTCAATGTATATATGATGATTTCCACAAAAATGAAACTGTAACTCAGCCAAGATTTCCAATTATAGTGGTAGTTTAAAAGCAGTTAATATATATCATTTGAAAATGATAAACTTTGATTTACATGATTGTAATTTAATTCTTATATCAAAAAAGTTTGAAATTAAATCTTTTATTATGGAATATATTCTTTCTCATTTTATTCTAGTTAAAAAAAATACAATGATATCTGATTAGTTTGAACACGTAAGCAAATGAGTCTGTTATGTCATGTCATGTCATGTCATGCAAATGCCAAAGTCGTCCGGTTGTCAGACGTACGTAAAATTCTTGAAAGCAATAGTGGTAAGAAGTTAAAACTCTAACCTATAAACTATTGTGGCTGTATATTTAACTGTAGTGTTTAGATGTGCTATAATGTTAAAACATATTATATTTGATAAAATTTTTGCTCAATTAATTTATTTAGATTAGAATTTTGTAGTATGTGAAAGTCAAACTGAACTAAAACTCACTGTTGATGCGGCAACATTGCCACGTTTTGACGCAAATAACTTTGAATAGACTATAAACTCTTATGGCTGTAGAACTAAGTGCGTTTTAAATTATTGGATAATATATCCACAACCTCTACTATAATGTTAAAATAAATTATGCTTGATAAACGGTTTTGATTCATTATTTTATTTGGACTAGAATTTTGTTTTATGTCAAAGCCAAAAATAAATTAAAACTCAGTGTTGATGCGGCAACATTGCAATGTTTTGCTATTTTGCCGTATTAACGCACATTAAGTAATACAAATCTCTATAGACCTAGTTGTGTTTTGAAAGGAAACAATCAGAGATAATAATAAAAAAATAGCGAGAGCGATAAAGCATAAAAGCGTCAAAATCTAGCCGAGGCCGTTTTCATTACAACAAAAGTGGAAATATTATTACATTATAAATGGAATTTTGACGATATAACGGAAAAACGAACCAACCAGCCGTGACGTGGCGGCGTGGGGGTGGGGGGCGAGTTCCCCGCACCGTTCGTCCCTGGCGAATTTAATTTTCGGGGACCCCGGCCAATTTAAAACAATAAGGTCTTTGTTGATGCCCCGCCACGGCAATTGGGGCGCGGGCTATCGGGCCATCACCAACTAACCCAATCCACTTTACGATACCGGTATTTAAATTTGCGACAAAAATTTAGCACACTACACATTATTCACTAAAACTATTAATAAAGATATTTATATATATATATATATATATATATATATATATATATATATATATATATACATATACATATTTTAAAGTCTCCCTTTACTAGGGGTTTATCTAGACTGGACCTACAGTTTAACGTAGGCTCCGAACCACGGTTCTCGGTATTAACCTACCGACCAGCGAGTGACCAACTTAGAAGACACTGGTATCATTTTCATGTCAATATCTAAGAATTACAACTCTTATATAACACAAAAACAGGACACATACTCAAAATAATCAAACCGTTTGATTTTGTGTAGTGTAGTATAGTGAGGTGCAAATAACAGAAAAATAGCGACTAAGATAGAGTTGGTGGGTCTTTCTAGACTTACAAGACCTATAATTAAAAATATCTTTAAGACTTACAATTAAAAATGTCTAGTGTGTTAAAGTTTTGTCGCGGGGTGACCGAAAATGTATTAATTCATGGATTTTAATTATCGCTATATAGATTTTAAGGCTTCGAGCATTCTTTACAATGCCCCTTGGTCTGATTACAACATTGAAAACTGATGGATCGCTTGATATTGTACATTTGAAAGAGATCCAATAAGAGTTCAAGTGCATGGGATGAGTAACAAAGGAGAAGAAAGTGGACTTTACTATTGAAGTAATAAGGCAAGTCGATCAACCTGCAGGAACATTTATGTAAAATGTTGCTTATAGAATGAGTCTTTGGAACCCTTATTTTGCGAATTCTTCTGTATGACATCACGATTTGGATACTGCCTGTGATCCAGAAACTCAGATTGTAGTGGTTTGGACATGTCTGATGAATGAGAGGATAATGAATTCCTCATAGACGTTTGTGGCTAACTCAGGTTTAGCAAACTTTTGGCAGGAAAACGCAACGGGTAGTTTCGAAAAGACATGGATTAAAACCATTAAGGGCGCCTGAATATGAAGCTAGAACGGTTGCAGCCCCGATCTGATAAAAAAAATGTGAAGCTCTAATGATGATGAGCATTCAGTTAACATTTATATTTACAACTACTTGCCAACTAAGTTTTGCTTGAACTAACATATTGCTCACTAAATCACTGTCTTGAACCTACTGACTAGTGAGTGACTAACATACTAAGCATCCGATATATCATTGGTATTCATGTATATAGAGATAGTTGATGCATGTTGAGAATACTACTAGTGCTTAAATAATGCGATGGCTATGTACTGCTCAGTTCAAATGTCAAGTCTTGGAGGTTATAGTTCAGAGTATTATACGTTTTATTCTGCGACGGTTAAAACAAGCGATTAGTGAAACGTGTGATCTCTCAAATCTCAAAAGAGGGCAAATTATTACTGCTTCAGTAACAGGAACATCTGTGATAAAAACAGTTGGAGCAGAAATTGCTGAACATTAAAAAGGAGTATGACTAGACAATATAAAACTACCCCGTAGAAAGTTGTAGCGGAACTCAATACTAGTCGGAGTTCTGCGAATGAATATCTCAACATTCTCGAAGATCTTACTATGTCTGGCACATTGCTGCCAAATACTATCATATTTCAAGATGATAATGCGCCCTTACTCGCAGCCAAAAAAATTTCATTCTTGGTTTGAGGATTATCAACATATCACCAAAGATCTTTTATGCTTTCGCAACACAGTCGCCAGGTCTCAACATAATTGAAGCCTTATGGACAGATTTGAAGCAGAGACTGAAAAGTATATTTTCATCTCCAGCATCATTGAAGTAATTGGCAGAGATTTTGATACAAAAATGGAACAACATTTCGTTGGAAACTATTCAGGAACTTTATAAATTTATTCCGCGAAGAACTGAAGCTGTGAAAGTGCTGTGCTGGAGAAATACTGTGTATATGTCAGTATACTGTTCATATTATTTTGTAGATCTTCTATATATACATATGTATATACAATTGAGTGAATTCGAACTAACAAATGTCGCAGAATAAACAGTCTCGTTCCATACACAATTGCGCCATTAATCAGTTCATTTTGCACTTATTTTATGAAGATATATAACAAATCAACAATATTCTAAGGCAGTTACCAAAATTTATCTTGTAACCTTGAATAATTTCATACTGTCTTCCAATAGAAAGCGTTGGCAGGATTGCGTGAGTGTAGATTATGTTGACGGAAACGCATCTAATCGGTGGTTTTAACGATTCATGATGAACAGAAAACTGAAAATAGAAAACAATTAAAATGGTTTATCGACGAAAATCAAATTAAATAAAGTTTGTCAAGAGCTAAATTAAATCTTCTCGTATATTAGATTAAGTTGATCATGAAGTATTTTGGATTCTGCTATCTTTGAATGCTTATTATTAAATTTGGTTAATTATTAGAGGCGTGGCAAAGTAGTGCATGTTTTATAATTGTTAAATATGATGAGTTTTTTATATAACTCATAAGTAACTCATAACTCATTTATATAACTAATAAGAGTGCTGGAAATAGGCTGTGCCAATTTCGGCATAATATATTCTGTATAGAACAATAAAAAAATCACATTTTAATACAAAAACTAATTACTCAAAATTTCATACAAACATTATTCACTTTTTTTTTTGATGGAACTAAAATTTAACTTATCGTCAGTTTCAATATTGGCCCCAAGTGAATTTGTAATATTAGGCCCGAGTTGAATAAAGGGTGGTTTCCTTATATCGTTTGTCACGCTTTTGTTTCAAAGTCGAGATTTTCTAATAGGAGATACAACGATCAGGTCTTGACAGAAAGTCTGGAATAAAATGAATGTCAACTATCTGACAAAAAGTTTCCGCTAGCACCTGAAAACGATTGTGAAGTTGATATTCTATTCGAACACCAATTAAGGATTGATGAGGGAAATAGGTTGAGGGAATGTTCTGTACAACAACTCTACAAAATATTAATAATCCTTAAGAATTTCCGGATATCCATGAATTCTGCACTTAATATGAAGATATTTGCAAATAGTTAATTTTATTATTTAATTCTATTATGTGCTATTAAAAAGAACAGTTTCTATGTTAATGTTTTAATTTAAATTATTTCTGAACTCTACACAACGAATTAAGCAATAGGACAAAAACGGTTGGAATTACACCTGAAAGAAACCCTGGAAAAAAATATAACAGAAGTACTTCCTATTTAAATATTTGAAAACAAGTATATCAACAGCTTTGTTGTAATATAACTTCGTGCATTGCCATATCGCAAAGGAACTTTGTTTTTATTATATAGTCTATTCGAAGAAGTTTTGTACATACGTTATCTAAATTTGTGATGTTTTAGTTCAGTTTGGCTTTGACGTACAATAAAGTTCTAATCTAAATAAAATAGTCAAAAAAATACTGTTATCAAATATAATTTGTTTTAAAATTATAGTAAATGTAATGCATATATTATGAAACGACTAAAATTACAATTTAGTACACAGTTATAATAGCTTGTAGGTTAGGGTTGTATTTGATTATATTTACAATGAACTCTTTTCCATACCACCTATGAGTTAGAGTTTTAGGTGTGTTTGTAGTTGTGTCCCCTGGGAGCATAATAACCTAATTAACAATAACAATTGCATATCCAAGTAATATACTTTACTTTCATTAGAGAGCATATTTACTTTTTACGCTTAATTCTTGTGTCCTTCGGTAGAGTGTTTCCTTGTAAATACATTTTGATATCACAGTATTTCACCTTCGTTTGTTTTCTTAATACCTGTATTATATCTTTCTTTCTATATTATCTATAGTATCTTTCTTTAAAAAACTAGATTTAATCCCTGCATTCTCCTTAATATATTTGCCATATCTGCAAAATAGTTACTATTCTTTTTCGCCTGACACATTTTAACCAAATGATCATGTATATTCTGATCACACATAAATCTTTTACACTCTACAATAAGATTTCCTATAGTTATCATGATTAATTATATACTTACCTTTACTTTACTTGTTTCTATACTCATCAATCTGTCTGAGAAATTACCAGCAATGAATCATATAATTTTCAGAAAGTTTCATTCAAGTGAATGATTAGTCAATTTTTTCTTCAATGTATTTGATCGAGTTCATCCAAACCGAAGGTGTTATTAACAATTCCTGTTTCCAACATGAAGTACAATATATCTGCACTGAACTATTAATAAATGTTATGACTAATAAAACCTAATCAATTGCTATTTCAACGTTTACCTTTTCCATCAACTGTTGTTGTCTTCACGCTATTTTTATTATCATCTAATAAGAATGACCTATCTTGCTAAGAATGACCATTGGGTATATTGTGCTCATTACATTCTTTTAAAAGCAGTATCCGGAAGTTCCATTACACCTCCTTAATACTTTTGAGACATAGTTTAACAGTTTCCTTTGAAATAATTGTATTTCGAAATTCGAGTTTATAATTTTTTGAGATATTTCGGTGACCGTGTCCATACCAATATTCAGGGCAGCTGCAATACGCTAAAAATATTTTCAATAAAAATCACAACATAAGCAAATTAATATTTAACAGTAAAAATATTTACCCCTCAAACGAATTTCACTGGTAAGAGGGGGTCTCCATTATCTCTTTCATGGCTAAAGTAAGAAGAGAAGCAATTTGTTCTGTTTGTTTACGGAATTTTCAATCAGAGTAATAATAAACAGCTATTTGAAATTTATCAAGATAAGCAAAGTATTAAAATAACGTTTGCCGGTTTATAACCTCTAATCACTATTGTTTTGAAGAATTTTGCATACGTTTAACAACCTGACGACTTTGGTAGACTAGTTCTGTTACACGTTCGAACTTATCAGACAGCATTGTGTTTCTTTTTAACTAGAATAAAATGAGAAGGAAAATATTGTCTGATTCTAAAACGACATTACAAATTGTGGCACACAATACATTATGGTGGGTACAGACCTGAGTATTCGAGGCGAAATTTGTGAGAAAATTGAATATGCGCATGAGCAGAACTGAATTCGGCGAACATTCGTGATGAACAGGTTTCAAAATTGGTTGGCGACGAACAGAACGCAGTTCCAGGAGCCTCGGATCTGGTGAATAAGTTTCAGCGAAAGTGAGAAAAATTGGTGGGAATCTGAATGACGTATGTTTTGGTTTCGAATTTTTTCGAACCCTGTTTTCCTTGTAATTTAGTTATTACTATAAAAATGACTTTGAATCATAAATATGTGTTTTATATCTATTAATGATTAATAATGATATATATAATTATATAAAAACCTCATTAATAATACGAAAAATTAAAATTTCTGAAATAACATTTAACTTTGATTTCCATTTTGCAAACGGTAATTACAAAAACACCTGTCAAAATTATGGATTGTTTTTCTTATCTTCCATTGCAGGGAATTACATTTTTTGATACTCTCCACAGTACAACATTTATGAAATAATATGGAAAAAGTATTGCATAACTGGTGAGAGAAAAGATGTTTAATAATAATCCCATATGAAATAATTATTAACATGAAAATATTTTCATGAAAATATATAGAAGTTCGCTAACTAATTTCATTTAATTCATAGAACAATGCAAACATTTTAAAATGTGACAAACACATCAGCATGTAAAAATAATCACCCATTAAACGCTCTATACTCAACAATTGCTTCTTTCCAAATAATACTACCATATCTTCGACCTAAAATATAACGTAAAACTCATTAAATACAGTAGTTTTAGAGAAAAGTGTCACTTACCTATGTTATTCTTCACACAGCAGATATATCACTAGTTTCAGGGTTACTCCTTCATTTTTTCCAAGATATGTCTCAAATATGCTTGTTAGCAAGTTAATTTTTTACTTTATAATTTGAAAAGATACTAGCATAATATCCTCTTATAAGTACTGTGGCTCTTCCATCCAAATCATTTTGCACTTGTCAGCTCTTATTTTTTCATACTTCTTATATATTTTTCATACTTCTGTTTATATAATTTCTGACCCTATCATTGACTGATGAATTGCCTGATGACTCCATCTATAAATTTTGTGCTACCAAATAAAGGTAATATTCTTAATTTAAGGTTTTATTATGTCTACCTAATAGTGAAATGTACACATACACATTCTTTTCTCTTGGGTCTGGATATATCTTCTGGTGATTTTGGATCATTTTGTAATCGTTACAGAATTAAGAGAATGTTTGCAATCTCTTCACGAATCTATAAATAGAATACTAAAGCCATATAAGTATAACAGTTTTATGTTATATTCTTACCATAAACTTCAAACTAGTTGAATTTCAATATTTTTCGTATTTTCTTCCTTATAATAACTTTGTTTATTATGTCACCAGCGATACTTACAATAATTTGGTACTAAAAAAAACGATTAGACCGTATATATTATTTTAGCAATAAACATTGCTTTTTAGGAAACAACAGTACATGTACCGTCGAAAAATGATTCACAAGACATTTTATTTTTGCATCCCATTGTGAAAATCATAGTTATAAACAAAAGAATACACAGTTCCGAACCAAACGATGAAAACCCTCAAATGATTTTTGGAGATCGAAACTTTCCGAGAAGAACCGAACCATGCCGAATCTTCGCGCAGACCCCGAACGTTCGCTTCGTTCAACTCTGTACTCACCATTAAACATCTTGATGGTGTGTGTACAAAACTTCTTTAGATAGACTGTAATTATTTTGTAACACGTATTTAATTTTTATCAAATGCTAGTTGCGAATATCATCTTGTGTGGATATGTTGGATAGTCCGATACTTTTATTGTCCCTAATCAATCATTATAACTAACCTAAAATTTTCAACCTATTTAATGGGTACAATAATTATATTGTCAACAGCAGGCAATTTCTTATTGAACCTAAGGTGAAAACGGTTAGGCGGCACCGCTCCCTATCACGTCTGGATTCCCTAATTTATTTTCCGGTAAGTATTTTAAAAACACCTGCGTCTTTTCTTTTGCGGTCTCGCATTCCGAGTCCATTGTCTCCGCGTCCCCGTCACCTTTAACCAGAGGCAGCCAACCGACCTCTCCCTCCCCCCTCTGCCCCCCGCGTTCTCCAGCGCCGTTCCGACCGACCGAGTCGTTTTTCTATCTGGGCGCGCTTTCCACGGGATTAGTGACGCGTTTTTCCGTTCGCCCGGAATCTATTAAGTCGGGCCGCAGCTGCTTTATTCGCCTAATCAGTTCTTCCTGTCCCTCCTCCTCCCCCCGCCGTCGCGCCCATCGACAAGGTTGATTTTTTCCCTCTCTTTCGGTGCCCCGACGCTGTTTAACGCGGTCCTCGTTTTTTTTCTCTTCGCATCGTCGACCGAGCCGGTGGAAGGGCGAGGAGGAGAAGGTGGACCGGAAGGTTATAAGGGATTTGTCGCAATTTAACGATTTTTATCTTTGCTTAAATAAAGGGAAGCGAAATTACGAGTCAATTTTTCAGGCCCGTAAATGTGGGATCCCATTATAATGGACGGATACTCGACGGAGGCGATTTTAAATGTCTTTGCGACGATGGCGAGATTACGGCTGATTTTCGTCCTAAATAAATATGAATGAAGCCGCCGCTCTTCATATCGTTTAATTAATTTTGTGTAACGTCATGCGTTTTTTTGTGGATTAAAACTGTCGAGTTAGTAGTTAAATATGTCCTAATATTGTTTTATTGTATTTACTTAACACGGGGATGAAATTACGATTATTGAGAATAGACAAATTTAGTGCAATATGTATAACAGATGGTGCTACAGTTTTTCTAATAATAATTGTTTAATGTTCAATTATTTGTTAGATTATGTAAATACAATAGAACTAAACTAGTTCAGCCTAATGAACAGTAAAAGAAGTATTTCGTTTCCTCAGCACTAGATTATTACATGTACAAGCCTCTTCTTGAGGAACGAATAAATCCTGCTAAAGAAAACAGACTCTCTATAGGTCCATATTGTATGAACACGTCTACTGCTACTTTCGTTACACCCAGGTATTATTAATGTTTTGTGTAATTTTCCTAATTACTATATTATCATTAAGCATTTTGTAGCTAATGTGATGTTAATATGGCTCCATTTATTTGCATGACTATGGTGGTTTTATAAACTTTTTTAAAGCTCTTTTTTAGTTATGATAAAATAACAGTGAAATGTATCAATTTTCAATCATGTAGATGATATAAGTTTGCTCTAATAATAATTGTTGGTAATATTGTAATAATGTATTTCCACTATTCCTATTTTGGATCGATGTCCAAGAAAATTTGAGATACCGATTTGGGGTTTCTTGATATATTCTGTAACAAAGTACACTTAGGAATTGCTGAATAGTGAACCCTCATAACACACATGTTCACATCTGAAATACCTAGCAAGGTAATTCACAATATCACGTACCGTATGAGTGTGGTGCTACTAATTTTAAATATTGACATATTTAGCCATTTTGATCACGAAATCTATCCATCGTTACTTCTACAGAATGCACCACTTAATAAGCCATACGTATTTAAAATACTAACTAAAAAATACTTCATTTGTATTTGTAAGGGGATAAAATGAAGAGAAAGGGGAAGAGATGTATTAGCTCTAGCCTTTTATACCACAGGTCCGTATGCTACCAAACCTTGAGCATTGCTAACCCTAGAATACAATGTGGATGTGTATAAAAAAAGCATATATATATAATGAAGTCTATCCAAACTCTATCCAAATAGAAAAGATCATTTTTCAATCAACCAAAATGTCATTTACATCATCATCATTTACAATTAGTTCAACATGATTCGTTAAAACCAAGAGCCACATGTTTTTTTGATATACTAGTTAACATTTGTATAAAACCTTTTCAAAATACATCTAGAAACAGTCTAATCTGAAAACCGATTACATATTTTCGAATTGTATTTCGTTATTGCCTTAAATGTTGTAAAGTAAAAAGCTATAAATTAAAAAAATCATTTGCCTAAAATATACTTAAAAATACAATTTTTGATTTAGTAATTACATGTTACAATTTTATTTAAGAAGCCTCCTGTTCTGATTTTTATATTTTATAGGTACTTAATTGGGTACTATCCATATTATATATAGCCATGTAAAATTTGTAATTATTGCCCTTTGCAATCCCAATGATTTTTTTCATCCACAAGAACAAGCAACAGCTAATTATTATTTTTCTTAATACATTGCCTTTGCTCAGGATGTTGTACACAATTAATCGTTTTAAAGAAGATCGCCAACGATATAATTTGTTGACACAATATTCGAAAGATAATTTTTGTTCTAATTCTCTTTGAAGATTCTAATGTAGACTGAGGAGCTGCTCATTACAATGTTTAACATGTAGCCACATTTTCCCTTTCAATAAAAAAGATAAAAAAATAGGTTAAATGTTATAGGTGAAATATATATAGTCTATCCAAATTTATTTTGTACATACGTCATCAATATGTTTAATGCATTGCCTTGCAATTGCAATTTGTAGAGTCGTTTTAGAATCAGATAATATTTTCGTTCTTATTTTATTCTAGTTAAAAAGAGATAATATGCTATCTGATACGTTCGAACATGTAAACAAATCAGCCTGTCAAAGTCGTCTGGTTGTTGAACGTATGCAAAATTCTTAAAATCAGTAGTGATAAGAGGTTATAAACCAGCAAATATTGTCTTAACGCTTTGCTTGGTTTGATAAATTTCAAATCGTCGCTTATTATTAAAAATGCCGATTCCAGACAGAATAAATTGCCTCTCTAATCGTTTACTTCGAACAGAAACGAGATAATGGTGGCTTCCTCTTGCCACATAATTCGTTTAGACAGGTAAGCACTAGTGTGTTGTAACTGTACTGAATATTGGTATGAACATCATCATTGAAATATCTCAAAAAATGAAAAACATAATCTTAGATTTACCAAAAAGAAACCGTCCTCATACGAAGCAGGTGACAAGTCAAGATCAGCTAGATCAGAGATCAAATGTATAAAAATAATGAGTAGTTTTTTGAATATGAACATAATGTAATACAATTATTTCAGAGACAACTGTTAGTCTGAAAAGTTTCGAAGAGGTCTAATGGAACTTCCAGACTTTGCTTTTAAAATAGTACAATTTTTATATAAAATCAAAACACTTATTATTTCAATTTATGTATCTAGATGAGACATGGATATTTCAGAATAGGACCAATATATCCAATGGTCAGTCATGGCAAGATGGTAATAAAAAGAGTGTTAAGACAACTAAGTTTATGGAAAAAGGAAAACGTTGGAGTAATAATTAATTAGGTTTTATAAGTCATAACATTTATTAATAATTCATTGTAGATATATTGTGCGCTATGCTGGAAACAGGAAAAGTTAAGAGCCCCTTCGGTTTGGATGACTTCGATTAGATACATTGAAGAAATGATGGAAACGTGACTGAATGATTATGATTCAATCCTGATTGTTTCTAAGACAGGATGATGAGAGTAGAAACAACTAAAGGTGTGCATATAATTAGTATACGATAATTATAGAACATTGTATTCTAAAGTGTGAAAAATGTATGTCTGTTAGATATGTGTGTGTGTATTGTTTGAATATACATAAGTACTTCGTTAAAATGTGCGAGGAGAGTAAAAATACCTACGGTTTTGCAAATATGACAGATACATATGTAGTACCAGAAGAAATAAAAAATGCAGTGATATCAAAATGACTTGGCAAGGAAATATAGCATCCGAGGAAACAAGAACTAAAAGTAAAAAGGTAAATATGCTCTCTAACGAGAGTAAAATGCATTACTTGAATATAGAATATAAAAACACTACATTTATTTATACATTTTATTTTTACAGTTTATTTTAACATTATAATTTAAACTATAACTAATTACATTACTTTTTCACAGGACCCATGAGATAGTTTCTGTTTTATTATTTTACTTAAACTAGAAATTTGTTTAAACAGAGTTGATGTTGAAACGATATTTAACGTAATCTGTTTATAATTGAGCCATAATTTATCAGCGTCTTATTCCAGTTGAATCAGATTGTTTATTTTATTTGTTATAATGGGATATAGGTCCATATAATATGGGAGACTAGGGATATCTCTGCCATTTCGAATCGGTTCTTAAGCTGAAGAATCTGCTGCGAACACGATAAATGGACGATAATATGGTGTCTGAAATATGCATATTCAGTTGCGCTCAATAGAGCTCAAGGAATTAGTACAAATCAACCAATCATTGCATTTAAATTCCAGTACAACCTGCTAATTCTTCTATATGGCTATTAATTATAAGTTCCTTTTATAGATAATCCGTGTATTGTTGGTAGCTTAGATATCGCGAAAGAAGGTGACCGAATAGACCTTTGAGGATGCTAGGACAAAATTCTTCTTACTATGAACCATTTGCAATTTGGGACATGGGTTCTCTGTGAGGCGAAACAACAACAGCGGGATCAGTGTCGCACTATTTTAGTTTCTAGTTAGTATTAAGTGTTTACATGTGCTTTAAAAATGTACTCTTCGTTAAAAAACTTCAGCAGTATATCGAAACCGTATGCCACTGAAATATTCCTTCATTGCTCTAAACAGATGTAAGTAGAAGTTCACAATCACTGCAACGTATGGTTTTGTAGCCTTCTTCGTGACGATATTCGCCATGATATTATTCTAATAGGCTCACTTTTCATATCCAATCACAATATGTTACAAAACCATCTTTTTCTTTTGACCGAGGAATAACAAACCCCGATCTTGAGACGGTTCGAAATGGCATTTTCAGTTGATTCATGTAGTGGGTATTTTTTTCATGACCAAGCCCAAAATGTCTCCTTTCGAATCTCATTGCATGTAATCGCCTGGAAACAGTTCATTCATCAATAGTTATCTGAAAGGTTTGGAGAGTTTGAGCCAAATTATTGTACTATAACCATTATAATTCATAGTTATCGAACTATTTTGGTCATCTAGGCCGTTGTAGCCCATTTATATATAGTTTCAAAAAAATGTTTGATGGCCTTTTTTTGATCACCAAATTTTCAAATCATACGACATAAATGAATGTCGAGCGTTCCATTATTAGCGTAAATTCATCAAATGACAGTGTGTTAAGCGCTAGTGACCCAGTTTCAGTCGATTCAGGGTCAAGTCATGTGGACTCTGGGAAATAATGGGAAGAGAGGAGAAATATGCAGTTTTAAAATCCAAACTGTTTATTAAAGTTTGGCTGCTGGGTCTAAGGACGTTGCATATCATCTCTAGCGAATCCTGTTAACTTGAGCACTGCACTACAACCAAGATGGTAATTTTACAAAATTATTCAGTTTATTAAAATCCTAAACAAGCTCAGTTTCACTGTCCCAAATAATCTTTGTTTTAGTATTTTCTGAGCAAGGAGTACTATAACTGTTAAATAAATATTTTAGACGGGAATATTGTCGTAAAATGTTTTACAGGCACTTGTTCACAGAAGAAGAAGTGTATAATGGAATGTTTTAGAATAATAACGGGTTGACTATGCATAATCGGTCGTTAAATGTTGAAAGAGCGCGAATTTATCAAATAACAGTGTGTGAAGCGTTAGTGTCTCAGTTTCAGTCGATTCAGGGTCACACCATGTAGACTATGGGAAATAATTGGACAAGAGGAGAAACATTCAGTTTTAAATTCAAACAGTTTATGAGAGACTGCCTATTGAGTCTAACGACGTTGCATACCATCCCTAGTGAATTGTCATGTAGACTTGACCACTGCACTACAACCAAGATGGTAATTTTGCAAAATTATTGAGTATATTAAAATCCTAAACAAGCTCACTTTCACTGTCCCAAATAATCTTTATTTTGGTACTTTCTGAGCAAGTACTATAATTGTTAAATAAATATTTTAGACGGTGATATTGTCGTAAAAAGCTATACAGGCACCTGTTCACGGCAGAAGAAGTGCATAACGAAATGTTTTAGAATAATAATAGGTTAATTATTTACAATCGGTCGTTAAATGGGGAAAGAGCGCGAATTTATCAAATAACCATGTGTGAAGCGTTAGTGGTTTAGTTTCAGTATATTCAGGGTCACGCCATGTGGACTATGGGAAATAATGGGAAAAGATGGGAAATATTCAGTTTTAAATCCAAACAGTTTATTAAAGTTTGGCTGCTGGGTCTAAGGACGTTGCATATCATCTCTAGCGAATCCTGTTAACTTGAGCACTGCACTACAACCAAGATGGTAATTTTGCAAAATTATTCAGTTTATTAAAATCCTAAACAAGCTCACTTTCACTGTCCCAAATAATCTTTATTTTGGTACTTTCTGAGCAAGTAGTATAATTGTCAAATACATATTTCAGACGGTGATATTGTCGTAAAAAGCTATCCAGGCACCTGTTCACGGCAGAAGAAGTGCATAATGTAGTGTTTTAGAATAATAACAGGTTGATTATGCATAATCGGTCGTTAAATGGGGAAAGAGCGCGAGATAAGGTAGGCGTCGAGACGTTAACAAGACGCCACCGTCGCCATCTCCGACCCATTAGCCGAAGTGGTCGGTAGAGTGAGCCAGAAGGGGTGGCGGTTGTGAGCGCAAAGAGTCGGGTGTATTGTTACGTCGACGACAATCGGGCGTCGCGACGCCTAATGACGTCCCGCGAAATGCACCGTTACGTCGTCTTTTTTCCTATCCCGGCGCGTTCTTTCGCTACGGAATTGGCTTCTTTTGTGGAGGAAACGGGATCGCTCAACGAGAAATCAACGGAGTTTGTTCTTTTTCGCAACAAACGACTTTGCGCCTTTTTATTCGGAACTACGGCGCTCTTTACTTGCACAACGTTGTTATATCTACATCGTTTAACATCTTAGAGAAAAATATTAACATTGTTATTGTTGCTTCGCAATAGTTTTAAAATGAGTGCATATGTTGATTAAATTTTGGACTTGGTTAGAAAAAAATTGCCTGATAAATAATTGGTTTGGCTAGCAAACTTACATACACTCAAGTTTGTATTCTGCATTTGCTGGCGTGCACCTAATTACAAAAGTTGTCAAAAAGACTGTTGTGTAAAGAGGTCATCATTAAATTTACTGTAATTCAGTAATCATTTTGATAATAATATCCGGAGGATATATATAGGATATTATTCAAAGCGTTGTCCATCGATAGCCGCTACTTTATCCCATCTTTCAGGTAATTTACGGATTATGTAGTAATTAGAAGGAGCTAGGTCTGGAGAATACGGTGGATAGGGTAAAATGTCCCATTTTAATGTTTCCAACTATGTTTTCGTCAGTTTTGCAAGATCTGGTCGAGCATTTGTCATGCTGAAGAATAAGATTGGGTGTTTTTGCTCGTATTCCGACGGTTTTTCAGGCAGTGCTTGGATCAAACGCATTAACTGTAGTCGAAAGCACACACCAAGATGGATAAATATATAATCAAATATTTTGGGATTTGGCCAACGCGCGGCCGGCTCCAATTCTTTGGAGCGTCCATTGCTGTAAGGAAACCAACATTGGACACTTAATTTTTAAAATTAAATTCTGGCAACGATGTATTGCAAAACCGGCTGGCAATTTTGAATATCAATTTGAATTTGAATGTGAGTCTGTTAGAGTATTATTAAACGTAATTTAATTTTAAGCAGTATTGTTTAAGATTGTGTGCCATTTGCGGTTAATCCCGTATTGTTGGAACTATTAAAGATTTGATAAAAAGAAGTATGATCACGTAAATTTATATTTGGTATTTTTTGTAGAGAGAACAAATTAATGTGTCTGCTTTATCGGAAGGTCTATACAGCTGTGAAATAAATAGTCAACCTATTCGAAAATGTCATCCCAACATAGATTAACATTATTTGAGAATAACAAAAATTGTCTGTTCTCTTTTCTTACCAGATATTCAGAATTTAGAAATCAGCTTATGATTCAATTTGATGTCTGGTGGACAGAGAACAACTAAGAGAAACTGTTCTTGCCTAAGGGCTTATAATAGTAATTGATATGGTTGGGAAGACATAGTATATCATTGTATTAGAGGAAATTCTAAAATTTATTAAAATTTTCTGTAAGTTTTAGTGGTATTAACTTTTGATTCATTTGATGTTTATTTAGTAAATGTATTTCTTAGCAAAGTACTAATCGAACATTACAGGTAATAAATACGTCAATTTGTGCAACAAGACCTAAAATAAATGTTGCAAAATATATAGTTTCAAGGAATTTGAATTCTTCATTTGTTGGCGAATTGTTTGTTCCCATGTGAGACATAAGAAAAATTAGAAATTAGTGGACAGCATAACCATAGTAGACATATTAAAGATGAGCTATCTGCAAGGATGATATTGAAGAGTGGAATAAATAAGCAGAGAATGATGAAATTTTATTTAAAAATTTCGGTAGAAATTATTCTTTTAATCAGCATGGTGAATTTATACTTTTTGCAATAGGTATTTTAAGTAAGATATATGGATAAAATATAAAGGCTATAGAATACATAAATGAAATAATGAAAATATGTAGCAGTTAAAATTAAACAACATAATTAGCATAGATGGAATACATAAGACAAATAAAAAATTAATAAATACTAACGGTAAATTTGTAAACATTTTAAAGCATATAAGATATGTGACTATATGATATTTGCTTGAACATTCTATCAATTATTTTGATTATCTACGTTAAGACCTAAGTTTGGAAAAATCAATTATCTTTAATGTAGATTTCAAAATTGTAAAAAATATATTACCAAATTTTGTTCGTAATTCTTTTAATATACATGCTATAGACACATATCAATTTCAAAATTGTTTTATTCAAATATTCTCTTTTAACACACTAACATGTATTATTTCATTTATTATTCCATATTTATGTTCATAACATAAAAGTAAAGAAGGATCATGTATACTTATATTTGATGCTCTGAAAATCTCAGAATCAGTAGTTCTGAAAATAAACTTACTTATGTTACTTTATTATTGTGTTCAGTGGTGTAGTAATTTAAACACAAACACTTATTGTTTTAAATAATGTATATATTAAATAAATATCTAATCTTATTTTTAAAATACCATTACAAACTGAAAATAATATAGAAGCAGCAGCAATGAATATTACAAAAAAATTACAGGAAGCAGCATATTTCGCGACACCTACGAATGAAATATTTCCATAAAGAAAAAAACATACACATCAAGTACAATTCCGGAAAAATTTACAGAAAAAAGAAAGTTGCGAAATAAATAGCAACAGCTAAGAACTGGAGAAAATAAAAAAAATAATAATAAAGGAATAAAAGAGCTGAAAGAGTTCCAAAGTGAACAAAACCGACATTCAGGAATACTTAGAAAATCTGATACCAACTGACCCTACAGATTATTCATTGTGGAAGGCAACACGAAAACTCAAGAGGCCCCAGAAGCATAATCTTGCTATTAAAATAGATGAAAATAATTGGGCTAGAAGCAAGGCCACCATCTTCTCAGAGTATTTAATAGTCTTCTCCTTATCTCAGTTATCTCAAGATGACCAAAATACATTTAATAGCTTCCTAAATTCGCAATTAACACATAAAAGTTCACCGTCAAAGAAGTTCAACAAATAGTAATCAGAGAGATTAATTGTAAAAAAGCACCTGGATATGATATAATAATCGGAAAAATATTACAGGAAATATCAGAGAAGGGGGCGAAATTATTAACATACATATTTAATGCTATATTACAAACTAATAATTTTCCTAGTATCTGGAAACTATCTCAAATAATAATGATTCCCAAACCAGGGAAAACGCCAGAAGATGTCACCTCCTACCGGCATATAAGCTTATTACCGATAAAGTCAGACTTTTTAGGAAACTGTATATAAAGAGATTATATAATAGAAGAAAGAAAAATAATCCCAGAACACCAATTTGAGTTTTGCAATAAGCATGTGCACAGACTTGTTAACAAATTAAATATGAACTTAAACGCCAAAAAAGATTGTTTGTTCATCTGCGTTCCTAGACATATATCAGGCCTTTGACAAAGTATGGCACGGGATTGCAGGTTAAACAATCATATTGCACTTCTACCTCATCTGAATTATGAGCTACTAAAATCTTACCTCACAGATCGCCATTTTACAGTAAAACAATATATTCAGGATTTGCTTAAGGTAATTTACTGAGCCCAGTACTATATCTTCTGTACATAGCTGGTCTACCTAGAACAAAAATAACGACTGTGGCAATATACGCAGACGACACGGCAGTCTTAGTCTCTCATGAAGATCCAGCCATAGCATCAATGAACCTACAAACACACCTAAATCAAATACAAATATGGCTGAAAAGATGGTATATAAAAGCCAACGAAACAAAGTCAGTCATATAACTTTTAGGTTGCGTTGAAGAACATGTCGAAAAATCTATATTAATAATTGACAAGTTCCGCAAGCAGAGGATACTAAATATCTTGCCATCTTGGTATATCATACAACGGTTTCAAATTAAAGTGTTGCATGCCATTGTCGATGCTCTATAGTTTTTTTTATAACATCTTTATTAGATACGCTTAGTACAATCTTAATTTACAATTAATTTATTACCACTTTTCCTATGTACTTGGATTAATTAACAAGCAAGACGAGTGCGAGAAAATACATCAGTATGTGTTCCTCAATTATAAAATTATAATTATTTATTAATTATTAACTTATAGCTAGAGTTTACACTAATATTACACACTAAATGTTCACACAAGTTCGTATGGTTTTGTTCGTTTCAATCTCCTGACATCCTGCGCACTGTCCAGCAGTTGTATTGCTTCCACGTTAGTATGATTTAGTAATCTACTTTCGCGTTTTAAGGCGAAATCCTGCACAACTTCGCAAATCCATTTTATTTCCAGGTTATCGTGCAGTTCTTCATTGGTTACATAGCGATAGGCATTGGTAATCAATCGAAGAACCTTGTTTTGACAGCGCTGTATGACTAACTGATTTGAATTTTTAGTGCAACCCCATAGGTCCAAATTGGCTTTCTAATTGTATTATAGATCAACCTCTTTAATTTTAGATCAAGTTGAGAGGATCTTCCGACTAATCAGTATACTTGTTTTATTTTGGTTCTAATGTGTTTTGCTTTTTGTCTAAAGTGATGCTTCCAATTTAATCTACCGTCAAGATGGATTCCAAGGTATTTTGCTGATTCTGCTTGAGGAATCGGGTATCCATTGAGCGATATAATTAAGCTTTTATTATTTCGCCTTAATGCAAAATTAACGTGGACAGATTTGGAGCTATTAAGTTGAATTTTCCAATCTTTCGTCCATGTAGATTTTGTTGACTGCCACTTATACTTTTTCTATTGCCCTAGGCAGAGATATGTCGTTTGCCATAATAATTTTGTCGTCAGCAAAGGTTCCGAGAAGTGTTTCTTTTGTTGTTGGAATGTCAGCAGTTTAGAGCAGATACAGGAGAGGTCCTAAGACGCTACCTTGTGGAATCCAGCCGAGATATTTTTAAATGTTCAGAACGCCATCTCGTGCGATACTCTAAATTTTCTTCCGAATAAATATGACTCCAGTAATTGACAATAGTTACGCGGTAACAATTTGTTCATCTTACAAATTAATCCCAAATGCCAAACCCGCTCTATACTATGTCTCAAATGAGATGATACAACGCGATATTCCTCTAGAATCACTAACGAGTGTAATTTAACGTGTTTATGTGAAGTACTTCGAAAGAGTGTCAGTGCATCCCAATGTACCCTAATCAGTTAAAAATGTGAAGTGACAATGAAGTGTGTAGACTAAAACATCTGACACCATTTGATCTGATTATTGGACATATATAGATGTTAAAGTAAGCTTTAAAATAAAGACTAATTAATTTAAATAGTATTTTATACAGGAGATCAATTAATAAACTGATTTTCTACATGCCATTTACATATATAATATAAACATAACAAATACTCGTTGTCCTCGGGGCAGATTGTGGAACTAATAAGAGTAATAAGGAAATTTTTAAAATTATTCTCTTTACTCTGTTATGAGATAAACATAATAACTTTGATAAATTGTGGTCCAATTTTGACCATAGGGCGATTACTAGTTTGTATTAAAAAAACAAAGATAATAAGGCAAAATTAATGGAAGATCATCTTCCAACTAATAAAAAAATCGCCTATCCGAAAACTCCCATTTTCAACACAACTCCGCCGGACTATTTACAAATAACGAAACAAACGCGACGATTTTTTTGCCGTCGCTCTTCAAATAAAGCCTTCCTCCTCCCGGAAACGATAAGAGAGGCGAGAAGGAGAACGACGAGGCGTCGGGAGCGCGGGAGCGAGAGAGACGCCGTTCGCGAACCGAAGAATAAATAAATAAAACGACGCCTCTGTCTACTCGCACACGCTCGCTGCTTCATGTTTATTCTGTTCCTCTACGGCGCTTTTTTTTATTCACTTGTGTAGCGGCAGCGGATCCGAAATCCCTCCTAACGAGATCCTTTTGTTGACTCGGCAACGCCGCCTCGCAGATATGTAGATTTTCACGGTTCGGATGGGCCGCGCGAAAAGGCGTCGCGACGATGCATTTTCGTGTCGGACACGAGCTGGGCGAGTTTTGCTCGTTAGGGGCTACGGGGATGCTTCAAGTCGTCTGGCGTCAGCAGGATCGCAGCGCTCTCTTTTTTTCGTTTCCTTTGTATCGGGTATTGCTGGTGTGATGCACTTTGCGATGTCGTATTTTTCTCGGGTTATAATCCCCGTGAAATGTGGAATTTAACTATAATATTAATAGCAACAAGAACTCGTATAGTAGCGAATCCATAAAATATTTTATTTATAGTTTATTTTTAAATTTGTTCTTCAATATTTTTAAATGTTGCTCAAGTTTCCGATAAAGTGCAGCATTAGGGTTATAGAATAAAATTAAAATGCTTCTTCCTGACTAATATTTAAAAATTCTAGAGTTATATATAACTCACCGATGCTTAAGAGCTAATCAAGAGGATGCCTATTATAACATGAGAAAAATACAAGCAGGTGTACCACAGAGAAGTTTATTGGGACTAGTTCTCTATCTGCAGCATGCTGGATACTGTTATTGCTACATTTGCAGATGACATATATATTTAATGCCTTGCTAATTATGATGAAAAAACTTGACAAACCTGCAGAACAAGTCAAATCTTACAGGCCTATTTCGCTACTACCTGCAATATCAAAACTATTGGAGAAACTAATATTTAAACTTGTTAAAAATTTTGTAATAATACCAGATTTCCAGTTTGGTTTTCAAAATCACCATTTAACAATCGATCAAGTACACAGAGTAACTGCGGCTATTGAAAAAGTGTTTGAGGAAAAGAAATACTACCCTGCAATATTCCTGGATGTCTTGCAAGCTTTTGATCGGGTTTGGCATTTGGGATTAATCTTACATGAGCAAATTGTTACCGCGTACTCAATTGTACGTACGCAATTGCTGGAATTATATATTTTCGGAAGAAAATTTAGAGTATCGTAAGAAATGGCGTTCTCGATATTTAAGACTATTTCAGCTGGAGTTCCATAAGGTAGCGTCTTAGGACCTCTCCTATATCTGGTCTACACTGCTGACATTCCAACAATAAAACGCTGATGATAAATTTATTATGGCAAACGACATATCTCTACCTAGGGCAATAGAAAAAGTACAAGTGTCAGTCAACAAAATCTACAAATGGACGAAAGATTGGAAAATTCAACTTAATAGTTCCAAATCTGTCCACGTTAATTTTGCATGGCGGCGAAATAATAAAAACTTAATTATATCACTCAATTGATGCCCGATTTCTCAAGCAGAATCAGCTAATTATCTTGGAATCCATCTTGACGCGTAGATTAATTTGGAAGCATCACGTTAGACAAAAAGCAAAACACATTAGAACCAAAATAAAACAACTATACTGGTTAGTCGGAAGATACTGTCAACTAGATCTAAAATCAAAGAGGTTAACTATAAGACAATTATAAAGCCAATTTGGACTTATGGGGTGCAAATATGGGGTTGCACTAAAAATTAAAATCAACTAGTCATACAACGCTATCAAAACAAGGTTCTTCGATTGATTACCAATGCCTATCGCTATGTAACCAACGAAGAACTGCATGATGACCTGGAAATACAATTGCTAGACAGCGTGCAGGATGTCAGGAGATTGAAGCGAACCAAACCATACGAACTTATATAACGTGCAAACTTAGCTATAAGTTATTATTAAGGAATACATATTGATGTATTTTCTCGCACTCGTCTTGCTGGTGAATTAATCCAAATGAAATCCAATTAATACAAATGAAAAGTAGTAATAAATTGATGTATAATTGAGATTGTACTAAGCGTATCTAATAAAGATTTTATAAAAAAAGTTGCAGGTGACGTTGCAATCCTAGCCATCAGAGATAACACTGAATCAACCGAAAAGTTATAAAAAGCTATTGTTAAAATATAATCCTGGACACAAAAAGGCGAATTAACATGTATCAGAATATATCAGTGCATATTGATGTCACTAACAAAAGAATCAAGCAAAAGCCAGCATGTATAAATCCCGTAGCCCTGTATTGAAATATAGCCGAATATCTTGACATGACCCTTGAAAAAATATGATGAACTTAAGCTCAAATACAAAAAATGTACTGGTTATTTGGTAGATATTCAGCCTTGTGAGTATATAATAAGCTTTAGCTTTACCAAGTCTCGAAACCAGTGTGGCCTTATGATGTTAAACTCTGGTATTGTACCATAGCCAAAGTAATAGAAATATTAAACAAATATTCCAAATCAGGGTACTTCGAGGTATTGTTGACGCTCCATGGTACATTCATAATGACAATTTGCATAAGGACCTGAAGGTAGTAACTGTTGATAACGTGACCAAGGATTATGCCCAACGACACGAACAAATGCACCATAAGAACATCCATGTTGGGGGTTCAACTCCTAGATAATAATGGTTTAGTCAGAAAACTAAAGAAAGTAAAATCATTTAATCTTGTTCATTGATGTTATAAGTTAAATTCAGTCCACATTAAAAACAGTGACATACATGTTAATCCCAAAGTGTCTATCTTAGAACAAGTACTTTGTAATTTGGAAAACCGTAGTAAAGTAGGATAAAAACAAATAGCTTATTAGTGTTAATTCATAAGATTGTTATAATGAATAATAAAAAAAAAATAAAAATTTAAAAAATACTTTTTTAAATAAAATCGTACCATAAATACTTTGTAATTAATACTTTAATTTACTGGATTAATATAATAAATAATAAAACAAAATTTTAAAAATACATTTTAATTAAATAGCTTGTTCAGTAAGTAATATCACGCAGTCTTGAGGTAACAGGTGGGGCAAAAGTCCCGCTACCATTCTGATTGCGCCCCGTCTTGGGCCTATGTGAGGTTAAGCTCAGTTTGTGTTGTATAGACATCCAAATTTTATTATGAATAAATATACTCCACAAGAACGAACAAAAATACTGACTATATTTATTGAAAATAATCCATTATTGCCGAATGAATAGAATATTATAGAATTATTGATGCCGAAATTGCGTCAAAAATATTCTAACCGTCCAGTGCCTCACAAAAGCACAATTTGTGTCGTAGAGTCTTCAGAAACATCAATTCGGGGATGTGGTTCCCAGTTTCAAATTTCTGCACACAGTTTAAGGTGAATTTTGAAAACTGATTTGAAAGTGTTCGCGTACAAAATTCAATTAGTCTAAAAATTGACACCGAGAGATCCTGATCAACGAGTTGAGTACAGTAATGCAATCCTAAGGCTGTGTCGTGAAATTGAAGATTTTTCGTCTAAATTGATAATGAGCGATGAAGCTCATTTTCCTCTCAGCGGCCAATTCAATAAACAGAACAGTCGATTTTGCGGAATACAGAATCCTTAATTAATTCATGAAACATCATTGAATCTACTAAATACAACTGAATGGTGTGGTATTCATGCTGGAAACATCATTGGTCTTTATTTTTTTCGAAAATGACCAAGGTGTTGCAGTTACTGTTACTTCTGAACGGTACCAAGACATGATTCGAATTTTTTTGTACCTGAAATGGAAAAGTTAGGACTAGAGAACATATGGTTTTATCAAGATGAGGTCACAGAACACACAGCTCGTTCTACAATTCAATTAATGAATGACGTTTTTCCACAAAGACCAATTTCGCAAAGTGGCGATTTAGCATGGCCAGCCAGTTCTCCGGATTTAACAGCACCGTATCCGTATTGAAATTTTTTAGATTTCATCAACTGTGTACACCAGCGCAGTGCGATGTTTTTGCAACACCACAATACATCAATTAAAAAAAAACCAAACTTTTAAAATTAAGTACCAATATTAAAGGCTTAAAAATAATTAAATGGTTTTTTATAATGTTTAAATAATAATCTTGTTGTTATAATATCAGAAAATGTTTATGGCATCCCTACTATGGGATACCAGATACCAACTGTTTTAAAGTAAATTGAGAAATTCGCAAGAAGACATGAGGAACGACTCTACTCCCATGTAAACACCGAAACGGGCCAACTTTTGAACATACATCTAGGACGCAGGTTCAAGAGAACTAAACCGTTGTGTAGTGAAGTGCATTAAATGGTAAAAACATGAAACTGAACACTTGTAACACAACTAAAAAATATTACTAACTCTTACTCTATTAGAGATTAAGAAAACGGCCAATGTGTCTCTCTAGATAAGTGTCTAATTTTAAGTTACTGTAGAGACGAATTGCAAGTTAGTCGGCAACTAAATAAAGTAAAAAAAATTTCGTCATCCATCTTATTGAGTTTTTAATGAATAAACACAAATCAATCTAAAAATATACGTATAATATAAAAATGCAACCTATAAATTTAAAACATTATATTTAAATTTAAAAAAAAAACAATACACTTTTCAAAATAAAAGAAAGAGCAATTTATGTGGCTCAAAACCATACCAAAAATAAATTCCCATTTTTTTCAAAACACAGGGAATGTTGTGTATCTTTTAGCAGAGGGTATCAGCCACGCGCTTTACTGAAGCGATAAATCCTGACGCTGATCGTCATGACGCCCGTCCGCCGCCCACCGCCCCCCGCCACACTTCCAACGCCGCTCTTGAGTTATTGCTTTTGGAGTACCCGTTATTTAATAATGTTACATAATCTCTTTGATTGCGTTCTTTTTCCGAGATTTTTGCGAGCCTCCTTCTCGGCTTATTTACAACGATCGTGATGATGGGATTGAGATGGAGATGGCGATGAAGCTTACGTTCGATATTTTTTTTCTAATTATACGTTTTATTAATTAGGTTATTAATTAACTGTCATAATAAATTATTTTATAATATACTTGGAGCACGAGAAACCTTTAGGTGTTACAAATAATTCGAAACGTTTTAGTAAAACATTGGTGTGGGTAAGATGTGTAGTTATAATACATGGGCTGACAAAGAAAACGAGTTTTTCTTGTTTAAGATTGGCTTTATTCATCAACATCAAGTTGCTGTCCACTTAGAAGTAATGGATCATGTTTCATACACTGTCCCATATCGACGCAACATGACCAAACACTGCTCAGAATCATCAACACGTTCTTGTTTTTCGTCAATAGTGAGCAAACGCGGCAACAGAGTTTTCCCATGGTCAAATGCTCATGCAAGATAAAACCAACAATTTCTTTTGATATCTTTGCAATTTTAGCTAACACTGGTGTTACTACCTTATTTGAACGTCCACTGCGTTCTGCATCATCGGTGTTTTTACGACCACGTTTGAAGTCAGATGCCAACGTTTTATTGTGGTTTCTGATGGAGCGGAGTCCTTATAACATTTTTCAAGCCATTGCTTCGCTTGAACGGTATTTTTCCTCAAGAAGAATTGTAAAACTAAAACACGAAATTGTTTCTAACCATTCTTTTGAACATAAGAGAAGTAGTGTCATTTTTAGCACAATAACTCACAAACTTATGAGTAGATTACCATGAAATCTTAACAGCTTTCTTTTGAATGTTGGTATTAACTGAAAAAGCGGCGAATGCAATAAAACTAGCGCCATCTGTGTGTCAGGTTCAGAACTTTCAGCACATGTTATATTCATTGTTCCTCTCAACAATATATTGGTTGCTAAACAGCTATTTCGCGTTCAATAAACCAGTGAACTCACGTCACCTAAATAGATATCGCCAAAACGTCGCAATGTTGGTGCACCAATTGTGCGTTTTGGTTCATTTTGGGTTTGACATACATAACCTGTTCATTGATTAAACATTACGAGAGAGTAGAAAAACCTATAAAGAAATTCCGAATTGTAGAGTGTGTAATTTTAATTAGATTAGATAGGATGATAGATTGTAATCATGTAAACTTTTTTGTAGCACTTTTATTTTTCAAGGTATAGACATATATTTCCTTTTTTATTCATCATCATAATATATTCCAAAAATATGCCTCTAGATTGGAACAACACCTTTAACTCAATAATATTATAAAAAATCTGTAACAGGTTTTGCAACTTGCCAATATTTTGATTATTATAACAAAGTGGTTTCATTTACAATCTATACGTTGCTATTAATTATTACAAATCTGACTACATCATCACCTATTTACCTATATTAACCCCTTATCTATTTTTATTACGCCTTTCTTGATACAAAAATCAACATGATGTGAATAAGACATTTTAATTATCGGAAAATTTACTGGTTAAATGGAAAAATTGTTTTAAGGGAATTCAACGCAAAAAATAGTGTACATGTGGTTTTACTATTTAAGAAATCTGAAATAGTATATTATTAATACAGTTTAGCTAATATTTTAATTATAAAATCACAGGATGATATACAACTGTTAGGGGGTTTGGACCCTCAGAAGACACTTTTGTGTAAAAAACGTATAGAACTCCATCTTACAGGCGGTGTTGGAAGGAGATAAATGTAAATATAATAAAATATATCTAAACTAAAAACTATTGTGGCAATTTGATTAAATGTAGTTTTAAGTCCTTCTAAATGTATTAGGTGTACTATAATGTTGAAATAAATTATATTTTATAGCTTTATTTTTGTCTCCCTATTTTATTTATACACCAGATACTATATGAACGATGAGTTCCCCTAGATACATATCTAGGTCCATACGTATATTTAAATTATTGTACAGACAATTTATAAGTAATAATATATATATATATATATATATATATATATATATATATATATATATATATATATATATATTATAAATCGCTTACGTCTTATATTTGAAAAATGATCATCAGCATATTGAAATCAGAGAATATTGAAAAATTTATTTGCTGTACATTTTTGAACCCTATTTTAAGTGTAAATGTAAATGTATGAAAATGAAAATCGAAATTCCTGAGTCTGTAATTTTATTTTAGATACTATGATGGATTGTATCATTCATTTGCATGCATTATATGTTATATTATTATTTACCAGTATTTTTATTCAGCAAAAAGGGTTTCTTTACAGCAAAAGGGTTTCTTTTACAATCTATACATTGCTATTAATTATTACAAATATGATTATATATTACCCCATTACCTATTTTTATTACATCTTTCCTTATACAACAATCTTTAATACGGTGTGAATATTAGGTTTTAAATATCAGAAAATTTCAGGTAACTATCCCTTGTTTAATTCTTAATAGATTATTTTAAAATTAACTTAAAGGAATTCAAAACAGAAAATGGTGTAAATGTGGTTTTATTATTTAAGAAATTTGATAGAGCACATTACGAATATAGCTAATATTTTAATTACAATATCCGGAACAATGGAACAATCTTGAATACGTACCTCATCACGTATTTTTACTTTTTCTGTTTTTTTACCCAACTTCTTATATTTGACTACAAAACGAGACTTTAACGACCGTTTACGACGGCTAGACACTCGATATCTTTTTATTCTGGTCCAAAATATTAGATTCTACTGTTCCTATTGTCAGGTCTTCACAGAAATTACGTCTGAGGTATAAAACACCTGAGCATGTCTTTTCCAATTTCTGGAATAATAACTGCTACCTTTGTACTTATTTGAAGTAATTAATTTTTCGTAGTTTCACAATGTCTTCGTCGTTTTTTAATATCTATATATCTAATTCTGGAACTTCTGGCAGCAGAGAATTTCGGTTAGCTATTACACATTTTTAAAACGCTAATATACTGGATTAAATGTAATTAATGATGGAAATACTGGTCGACTTAGAAACTGACTTAAATTGTGCTATACAATGGCAATCTCATTGCTTTTATATAGATGTTGAAGACTAAGGTAGGCGGTAGTTCAAGTGGCATAAACTCATAAAAAATAATTTATAATGGGGCTAATTTCATGTTTCGGTAATAAAATAATTACCCATTTGTTTACGGAATTATTACACATCATTATTTAACATATTTTTTTATAAAATAAATATAAATGTCATTTATACAATCAGGGCTTTAATTAATTTTAGTTAAATAGTATATAGAGTTGATTTTTAAAGGTTTTAGTGCAAATTAATTTATTGATACTTTAAGAATAATTTTACATTATTTCTGCAGTAAAAAATTCATGTTAATAATAAAATTATGTTCTTTATCTTACATTTGTCAAATTTGCTTTTAACCAATATATTGATGATATTTATATTATATAATATTCCAAACAATTTCTCATCTTTAGAGTATTACTTTTATGTTAAAAGTCTTATTTATTAAATTATGTATTAACAGTTTTTATTAGGTTTGAGATATTATATTTGATAATAAATATGGAAATAATTTATGAATAGTGATCCCTCTTGCCAATAAAATACGTTAGAGATACAAGTATTGAAACCATTAGTTGTATTTTTATTGAAAATGTTTTTCAGCCTGTTTCAGCTGCACTTAATATTAATACAAGCACTAAGAGCGGCACTCAAGGGGCGGTACAATACAAGATTATCTTGATGTGTGTGCTCTTCGATATCAAATTTATGAAATTTATAAAGAGTGTAAACACAATAAAAATTGATGGAAAAATGGTATTGATGGAAACAGGCATGGGTTTATTTCTAGAGCTGAGTTAGTGTTTGGTCATTCGATAAATATATATCAAATTGTCGTGTTTTATGTAATTTACTACACTCAAAATACGTAATTTACCCAGAATATACATGAGTATTAGATCTGGAGAGAATAACTCTTTTGCATATATGGAAAATGAATTAGAAAGATTGCAATTATTAAATATAAATTTGTGAAGAAAGCATAAAGAAGAACTAAACGTAAGCAGGTAAATAAGCTCTCTAATGAAGGTAAATTACATTGCCTCCATATACAATTGTAAATTAGAGGGATTGGGCCTCCAGTGGATACATTTACATAAAAAAAATGCAAAGAACTGTATCTCGCAGGTGGTGTGGAAAGGAGATAATTGTAAATATAATAAAACAACTTTCACCTACAAACTATTGTGGCAGTTCGATCAACTGTAGTTTAAGTCTCCCGATAATATAGGCATTTGATGAAATATAATGTTAAAATAAATTATATTTTTAACTTTCTTATTGCTTCGTTATTTTATTTACATTTGTATTTTGTTCTTTTGAAGTCAAAATAAAATAAAACTTAAATTTGATGCGGCAACGTTGCATTATGAATTTTTATGACATGTATTGGCTGTTTTATTGGAAGGACTATAAATATTTTTACACCAGAACCTAAGATATGACCGATGGATCCCCTTATATATGTACCTATATTATAATAAAGAAGTTATTATAAAGATAAATTGTAGATTATTCGGCAATGACTAATAACAAAAAGATAAATATATAATAAAAAATATATTAGAAATTGTTTATATCTTATATATTAAATTATATATTAAAAGTGATTATTATTTTTGAGATACTATATTATATATTAGAATATTGGAATATTTAATTTGCTGTAAATTTTCAAACCTTATTTGAGGACATTCTAATAATTTGTATTTAAAGCTTTGGATATACTGTTAAACATTTTGAGACTATTTTCCCACCTCACTTTTCTGCTAATTTCATTTTGAATACATTATTTATAACAAAAACGCTACGAATGAATTCCATCTAGCAATACTCAGCAAAATCAACTTCTTAGAATATTAAAGTTTTATAATCAAGAATTCAATTAACTGTAATTAAATATGTATATTTATATGTGTTTAATTCCTTGAAATTATAAACATTCTCTAACAGGTGTTTGCAATTTGCCAATATTTTGATTATTATAGCCAAAGGGTTTCTTTTACAACCTATACATTGCTATTAATTATTTTATATGATTATATTATATATAACTCAACACATATTATTATTGTACCTTTCCTGATACAAGAATCTCTAACATGGGGTGAATATAAAGTTTTTAAATACCAGACATTTTTTCTGGTAATTATCCCTTGTTTCATTCTTAATAAATTATTTTAAAATTATGTTACAATAATTCAAAACAAAAAATAGTGTAAATGTGGTTTTATTATTTAAGAAATTTGATACAATATATAATTAATATAGTTAATATTTAAATTACAATATCGGCAACAATGGAACAATCTTGAATACGTACCTCATCACGTATTTTTACTTTTTCTGTTTTTACACAACTTCTTAAATTTGGCCACAAAACGAGACTTTAACGACCGTTTACGACGATTGGTCGCCGATGCTGGAACACTCGATATTTTTCTGTTCTGGTCTAAAACATCTGATTCTACTGTTTCTATTATCACGTCTTCATTAGAATTACGTCCCAGGTATAAAATATCTGAGCATGCCTTTTCCAATTTCTGGAATAGTAACGGGTTCCTTTGTACATATTTTAAATAATTATTTTTTCGTAGCTTATCATTATCTTTGCTTCGTTTTTTAATGTCAATATATCTAATCCTGGAATTTCTGGCAACAGAGGACTTCGGTTCGGTATCAGACATTTTTATAAAGCTTAAATACTGGTTGACTTAGAACCAGTCTTAAAGTATGCTATACCCTGGCGATGTCATTGCTTCTATATATATGTTGAAGACTAAGGTAGGCGATAGTTCAAGTATCATAAACTCATAAAAGTATAAATTATATTGGGGCTAATTTCATGTTTTGGTAATAAAATAATTGTCGATTTATTGACGGATTTATTACACATCATTATTTAACATATTTTTTTAAAATGAGTATAAGTTTCTTTTAGTATTTATTTAGGGTTTTAATTAATTTTAGATAAATAGTATATAGTGTTGATTTTTAAAGGTTTTAGTGCCAATTAATTTATTGCTACATGTTTGCTGTTTTAAGAATAATTTTATATTATTTCTGCAGTAAAAATGTATTTTAATAATATAATTAGGGACTTATATAATATTCCAAACAATTTCTTATCTTTAGACTATAACTTTTATGTTAAAAGTCGTTTAAGTCTTATTAAGCCTTATTTATTAAATTATGTATTAACAATTTTTATTATGTTTGATATATTGTATTTTATAGTAAATCTGGAAATAATTTATGAATGGTGAACTCTCTTGCCAGTAAAACTCAGCTGCACTTAACATTAATATAAACACTAAGAGCGGCATTCATTCATTTATTCAGCCTTTGTATTCTCAAAGGGCGGTACAATACAAGATTATCTTAATGTTTGTGCACTTTTGAACATCAAATCTATGAAATGTATAAAGAGTGTAAAGACAACAAAAGTTGATGGAAAAATGTTATTGATGGAAAGAGGCATGGCTTTATTTCTAGAGCTGAGTTAGTCTTTGGTCATTCGATAAATATATATCAAATTGTTGAGTTTTATGTAATTTACTTTACTCGATATACGTAATTTACTCAGAATATACGTGAATATTAGTCAGGAGAGAATAACTGTTTTGCATATATGGCAAATTCATTAGAAAGAATGTAATTATTAAATCTAATTTTATGAAGAAAACGTACACAGGTATAGAAATACACAACAATAGTACACAAATTGTAGTTAGAAATACAATGATATCAAAATGACTTGACTTGAAAAATACTATTAAATATTGTTGCAAATATTTAAGCTGTATTTTTGGTGTTTCAGCTGCAATTAATATTAATATAAACAGTCTTTGTATTCTCAAAGGGCGGTACAATACAATATTATCTTGATGTTTGTGCTTTTCAACATCAAATCTATGAAACGTATAAAGAGTGTAAAGACAACAAAAGTTGATGGAAAAATGTTATTGATGGAAAGAGGCATGGCTTTATTTCTAGAGCTGAGTTAGTCTTTGGTCATTCGATAAATATATATCAAATTGTTGAGTTTTATGTAATTTACTTTACTCGATATACGTAATTTACTCAGAATATACGTGAATATTAGTCAGGAGAGAATAACTGTTTTGCATATATGGCAAATTCATTAGAAAGAATGTAATTATTAAATCTAATTTTATGAAGAAAACGTACACAGGTATAGAAATACACAACAACAGTACACAAATTGTAGTTAGAAATACAATGATATCAAAATGACATGACTTGAAAAATACTATTAAATATTGTTGCAAATATTTAAGCTGTATTTTTGGTGTTTCAGCTGCACTTAATAATAATATAAACAGTCTTTGTATTCTCAAAGGGTGGTACAATACAATATTATCTTGATGTTTGTGCTTTTCAACATCAAATCTATGAAATGTAGAAAGAGTGTAAAGACAACAAAAGTTGATGGAAAAATGTTATTGATGGAAAGAGGCTTGGCTTTATTTCTAGAGCTGAGTTAGTCTTTGGTCATTCGATAAATATATATCAAATTGTTGAGTTTTATGTAATTTACTTTACTCGATATACGTAATTTACTCAGAATATACGTGAATATTAGTTAGGAGAGAATAACTGTTTTGCATATATGGCAAATTCATTAGAAAGAATGTAATTATTAAATCTAATTTTATGAAGAAAACGTACACAGGTATAGAAATACACAACAATAGTACACAAATTGTAGTTAGAAATACAATGATATCAAAATGACTTGACTTGAAAAATACTATTAAATATTGTTGCAAATATTTAAGCTGTATTTTTGGTGTTTCAGCTGCAATTAATATTAATATAAACAGTCTTTGTATTCTCAAAGGGCGGTACAATACAATATTATCTTGATGTTTGTGCTTTTCAACATCAAATCTATGAAACGTATAAAGAGTGTAAAGACAACAAAAGTTGATGGAAAAATGTTATTGATGGAAAGAGGCATGGCTTTATTTCTAGAGCTGAGTTAGTCTTTGGTCATTCGATAAATATATATCAAATTGTTGAGTTTTATGTAATTTACTTTACTCGATATACGTAATTTACTCAGAATATACGTGAATATTAGTCAGGAGAGAATAACTGTTTTGCATATATGGCAAATTCATTAGAAAGAATGTAATTATTAAATCTAATTTTATGAAGAAAACGTACACAGGTATAGAAATACACAACAACAGTACACAAATTGTAGTTAGAAATACAATGATATCAAAATGACATGACTTGAAAAATACTATTAAATATTGTTGCAAATATTTAAGCTGTATTTTTGGTGTTTCAGCTGCACTTAATAATAATATAAACAGTCTTTGTATTCTCAAAGGGTGGTACAATACAATATTATCTTGATGTTTGTGCTTTTCAACATCAAATCTATGAAATGTAGAAAGAGTGTAAAGACAACAAAAGTTGATGGAAAAATGTTATTGATGGAAAGAGGCTTGGCTTTATTTCTAGAGCTGAGTTAGTCTTTGGTCATTCGATAAATATATATCAAATTGTTGAGTTTTATGTAATTTACTTTACTCGATATACGTAATTTACTCAGAATATACGTGAATATTAGTTAGGAGAGAATAACTGTTTTGCATATATGGCAAATTCATTAGAAAGAATGTAATTATTAAATCTAATTTTATGAAGAAGACGTACACAGGTATAGAAATACACAACAACAGTACACAAATTGTAGTTAGAAATACAATGATATCAAAATGACATGACTTGAAAAATACTATTAAATATTGTTGCAAATATTTAAGCTGTATTTTTGGTGTTTCAGCTGCACTTAATAATAATATAAACAGTCTTTGTATTCTCAAAGGGCGGTACAATACAATATTATCTTGATGTTTGTGCTTTTCAACATCAAATCTATGAAATGTAGAAAGAGTGTAAAGACAACAAAAGTTGATGGAAAAATGTTATTGATGGAAAGAGGCATGGCTTTATTTTTAGAGCTGAGTTAGTCTTTGGTCATTCGATAAATATATGTCAAATTGTTGAGTTTTATGTAATTTACTTTACTCGATATACGTAATTTACTCAGAATATACGTGAATATTAGTCAGGAGAGAATAACTGTTTTGCATATATGGCAAATTAATTAGAAAGAATGTAATTATTAAATCTAATTTTATGAAGAAAACGTACACAGGTATAGAAATACACAACAACAGTACACAAATTGTAGTTAGAAATACAATGATATCAAAATGACTTGACTTGAAAAATACTATTAAATATTGTTGCAAATATTTAAGCTGTATTTTTGGTGTTTCAGCTGCACTTAATATTAATATAAACAGTCTTTGTATTCTCAAAGGGCGGTACAATACAATATTATCTTGATGTTTGTGCTTTTCAACATCAAATCTATGAAACGTATAAAGAGTGTAAAGACAACAAAAGTTGATGGAAAAATGTTATTGATGGAAAGTGGCATGGCTTTATTTTTAGAGCTGAGTTAGTCTTTGGTCATTCGATAAATATATGTCAAATTGTTGAGTTTTATGTAATTTACTTTACTCGATATACGTAATTTACTCAGAATATACGTGAATATTAGTCAGGAGAGAATAACTGTTTTGCATATATGGCAAATTCATTAGAAAGAATGTAATTATTAAATCTAATTTTATGAAGAAAACGTACACAGGTATAGAAATACACAACAACAGTACACAAATTGTAGTTAGAAATACAATGATATCAAAATGACTTGACTTGAAAAATACTATTAAATATTGTTGCAAAAATTTAAGCTGTATTTTTGGTGTTTCAGCTGCACTTAATATTAATATAAACAGTCTTTGTATTCTCAAAGGGCGGTACAATACAATATTATCTTGATGTTTGTGCTTTTCAACATCAAATCTATGAAACGTATAAAGAGTGTAAAGACAACAAAAGTTGATGGAAAAATGTTATTGATGGAAAGAGGCATGGCTTTATTTTTAGAGCTGAGTTAGTCTCTGGTCATTCGATAAATATATGTCAAATTGTTGAGTTTTATGTAATTTACTTTACTCGATATACGTAATTTACTCAGAATATACGTGAATATTAGTTAGGAGAGAATAACTGTTTTGCATATATGGCAAATTCATTAGAAAGAATGTAATTATTAAATCTAATTTTATGAAGAAAACGTACACAAGTATAGAAATACACAACAACAGTACACAAATTGTAGTTAGAAATACAATGATATCAAAATGACTTGACTTGAAAAATACTATTAAATATTGTTGCAAATATTTAAGCTGTATTTTTGGTGTTTCAGCTGCACTTAATAATAATATAAACAGTCTTTGTATTCTCAAAGGGCGGTACAATACAATATTATCTTGATGTTTGTGCTTTTCAACATCAAATCTATGAAATGTATAAAGAGTGTAAAGAAAACAAAAGTTGATGGAAAAATGTTATTGATGGAAAGAGGCATGGCTTTATTTTTAGAGCTGAGTTCGTCTTTGGTCATTCGATAAATATATATCAAATTGTTGAGTTTTATGTAATTTACTTTACTCGATATACGTAATTTACTCAGAATATACGTGAGTATTAGACAGGAGAGAATAACTGTTTTGCATATATGGCAAATTAATTAGAAAGAATGTAGTTATTAAATCTAATTTTATGAAGAAAACGTACACAGTTATAGAAATATACAACAATAGTACACAAATTGTAGTTAGAAATATAATGATATCAAAATGACTTGACTTGAAAAATACTATTAAATATTGTTGCAAATATTTAAGCTGTATTTTTGGTGTTTCAGCTGCACTTAATATTAATATAAACAGTCTTTGTATTCTCAAAGGGCGGTACAATACAATATTATCTTGATGTTTGTGCTTTTCAACATCAAATCTATGAAACGTATAAAGAGTGTAAAGACAACAAAAGTTGATGGAAAAATGTTATTGATGGAAAGAGGCATGGCTTTATTTTTAGAGCTGAGTTAGTCTTTGGTCATTCGATAAATATATGTCAAATTGTTGAGTTTTATGTAATTTACTTTACTCGATATACGTAATTTACTCAGAATATACGTGAGTATTAGTCAGGAGAGAATAACTGTTTTGCATATTTGGCAAATTAATTAGAAAGAATGTAGTTATTAAATCTAATTTTATGAAGAAAACGTACACAGTTATAGAAATACATAACAATAGTACACAAATTGTAGTTAGAAATACAATGATATCAAAATGACTTGACTTAAAGGTAAAATATTGGGCCTCCAGAGGATACCTTTACATAAAAAACGCATAGAACTCTATCTCACAGGTGGTGTGGAAAGTAGATAGTTGTAAATAAAATAAAACAACTCTCACCTACAAACTATTGTGGCAGTTCGATTACCTGTAGTTTAAGTCTCCTGATAAAATTCATTTAATGAAATATAATGTTAAAATAAATTATATTTTATAACTTTATATTTGTTTCGTTATTTTATTTACATTTGTATTTTGTTCTTTTGAAGTCAAAATAAACCAAAACTTAAATTTGATGCATCGTTGCTTTATGAAATTTTATGACGTGTATTGGCTGTTTTATTGGAAGCGCTATAAACATTTTTACTCCAGGGTCTAAGATATGACCGATGGGTCCTCCTAAATATGTATCTATATTATAACAAAGAAGTTATTATAAAGATAATTCGTAGATTATACGGAAATGACTAACAACAAAATGATAAATAAATAATAAAAAATATAATAGAAATCGTTTACGTCTTATATATTAAATTATATATTAAAAGTGATTATTATTTTTGAGATACTATATTATATACTAGAATATTGATGTATATAATTTGCTGTACATTGTCGAACCGTATTTGGGGAAATTCTGATATACTATTGAACGTTGTGAGACTATTTTTCCACCTCACTTTTTTGTTAATTTCATTTTGAATACATTTATTATATCAAAAACGGTACGAATGAATTAGCATCTAGCAATACTCAGCAAAATCAACTTCTTAGAATATTAAACTTCTATATTTAAGAATTTAATTAACTGTAATTAAATATGTGTTTAATTCATTAAAAATTGTGAGAGCATAGAAAAACCTATAGAGAAATTATAAATTCCAGAGATATTATTTTTATTTTAAACACGATGATGGATTATATTTACGGCATAGCCAGATTATTATTTATTTTTTAAAATATATATAAACATATTTCTTTATGTAACCACCCTTATAATATGCTCGAAATATATGTCTCTAGTTTAGAATAATACTTTTAATTCTTTGAAATTATAAACATTCTCTAACAGGTGTTTGCAATTTGCCAATATTTTGATTATTACAGTAAAAGGGTACTTTCTTTTACATCTCTACATTACTATTAATTATTAAAAATATTATTATATTATATATAACCCAACACATATTTTTATTATATCTTTCCTTATATAACAATCTCTAACATGGGGTGAATATGAAGTTTTTAAATATCAGAAATTTTTTCTGATAATTAACCGTTGCTTCATTCTTAATAGATTATGGAATGTGGGTTTATTATCGAGAACAATAGAACATCTTGAATATGTACCCCATCACGTATTTTTACTTTTTTTGTAACTTCTTATATTTGGCCACAAAACGAGGCTTTAACGACCACTGAACTCTCGATATATTATTATTCTGGTCCAAAACATCTGATTCTACTTTTCTTATTGACTAGGTCTTCACTGGAATCACAAAAGCTTTATTTACTGTCTCTACTACACCTATTTTATATTGTAATATTTATACAATTTAGCTTAATGCCTGCCTAAATCTATTTATCTATTTACTATAGTATTATAAGTACTACCAACTCATCACTTTGAAGTCGTTGCCGAACCCAAAAAATAATATAATACAATTTTGTGACATATACTAAAAATTAAATTAAAAACAAAACAAATCTAAATTAATATAACTGTTTGGTTGTATATTTTATAACGTTATTTTTGTTTGATTATTTTATTTACATTAGCATTTTGTTATTTTAGAGTTGAAATAAACTAGGCTTTAAATTTGATGCGGCAACGTTGTAATTTAACTTTTTATGACGTGCATTGGCTGTTTTATTGGAATGACTATAAACATAATTAATTTGCTGTTCATTTTTGAATTTTATTTGAGGATGTTCTAATAATCATTATTAAGTTATCGATATACAATTAAAAATTCTGTGGGTATTTGCCCATATCACGTTTAAATTTCAATTAGTAATATGTGGAAAAACTCAATTTCCATCTATACTTAAGCGTTTGATTAACTATTTTGTAGCTTTTTTATTTAAAATATTACCAGTTTATGTTTATTATTTATTTGTTCAACATATAGAGATATATATTCTTTTTATCTTTATTTCTTGATAATATACTCGATATATGTATTTCTGGATTAGAATAATACCCTTGTCTCGTTGAAAATGTAAATATTCTCTAATGGAATGTGCAATTTTCCAATACGTTGATTATTACAATAAAATGATTTATTTTGCATTCTATATTTAGTTATTAATTATTATTATCGTTATTTCCTTATACAACAATGTTTAAGATGGGGCGAATAAGTGCTGCAAGAATAAAAGGGTTGCTGTACCAATATTTCATAAAATATGTAGAGTGAAATAATAAACAAACGTGCTATTGAGAAATCGTTTGAAATATTAATCGACTTTTTTTACTACTGTTGAAAAGTGTTATAAAAGTATAAATAAAGTTGGAATTATTTTATTACCTATAATATTATAATAGGCATACATTGATGATTTTATAATATTCTTACTACCTGAAGGTTTAAAATAGGTATAAAAGCAATGGCATGGACAGCGTATATTTAGTGTATCCAGTTTAAGTCTGACTATAAGTTGGGTAGTATTTTCTATATTTATATATTGAATCCAGTTGATAAAAGTTATAAAATGTCTGCTGTTAAACCGAAGTACTGTACTGCCAGAAGTGGCAAGGATAGATGTGCCGAAGCTAAAAGACGAAGAAAGGATTGTATGAAGCTACAAGAAATTGTTTATGTGAGATCCGCACAAAGGGACCCGCTCATATTTCAAAAAATTGAGAAAGTATGCTTAGAGGTTTTGCGCTACAGAGGTGAATTGAGTGAAGGCGAGAAAACGAAAATAATGAAATCGGCTGTCTCGGACAAGGATAAAAATATACCGAGTGTTGTGTCTGCGCCGTCTAGATGCCGTAAAGGGTCGTTTAAGTCTCGTTTAATAGCAAAACTTAAAAAGTTATGTGTATGGCGTTGATTTAAAATTTCGCCAAGAACCTCTGATAATTTTGCAACATTTAAATTTTCACTTATTCTATAATATACATATTTCTTCTTAATTGTATTTACAGTGGTTGTATAGGTTATCAGATGCGTCATTTTTAATTTTTCATATAATACAAAATAAGTAAAACAAAAACAAGTTGCTGATTAAGTTATGTCTTGTAATATAAAATAAATACTAAAATGATGGTAAAGACTAAACAAGATTACATAACTATATATCTATAAGTTTTTGTACACGTAGCTCAACATTTAACAATAAACCGTATAAATACACTTAATTCTAATTAAAGGAGTGGTAATTTGAAAATTGTAGTTTAAATATGAGAAATAAAAAGTGTAACAATCTCATACATATGTCGCTCATTAAGTTATCTTATGTAATATAAAATATACACTAAAATCTGTTTTACATTTATTCATTTATAACCCATTAATTATCGCCCACCTAAAGCTAAAAATATGATAAATGCAATGATATCCTCAACGTAGATCACAATTTAAATATGATTCGAAGTCGAGTAATATCTAAATTAAAACACGCGACATTCACTCCATATTCGATATACTTTGAAACGAAACTATAGTCTGTTCAAAGCTTTTTTAGTAATGCGTCGTGGATATTTGTGACGTCAAAATATTATAATGTTGCCGCATCAACTCTGAGTTTTAGTTCAGTTTGGCTTTGACATGCAAGAAAATACTAATCTAAATAAAATAATTGAACAAAAATGTTATCAAAAATAATTTATTTTAACATTATTGTACATCTAATACAAATATTATCTTACTTAAAACTACAATTAAGAACACAGGTATAATAGTTTGTAGGTTATATATGTTTGACAATGAACTCTTTTCCACACCATCGATGAGGTAGAGTATCCATGAGATCTGTATACGCCATTTTTGATAAAATTAATCACCGAATTCTGTCTAATGAATTTATCATATCTAGAGAACAGTTAGTATTCATTCTCTCCTCGTATGTTCTAACCTAATGCTTATGTTTAATTTTGAACAATTACAATCATATCTGTGCACACAAACCTTTCACGACCTACAATACCATTTTCTACAGTTATATTCAATTAATTATGTACATACATTTAGTTGTTTCCACTCTCCTCACTGTGTCTTCAGTCACCTTCACTTTCCCACTCATTGTCCAATTCAATCACTAAACTGTTAATTTCTAATCTGTTGTATACATTTTCACAATTCCACCACTTATCAATTACTTCCTCTGTATGTCTAATGGAGTCCATCCAAACCCAAGGTATTATGGTTGACAATGCTTCCTTCCACATATCCAAACAGTTTTTGATGGAATATCCTTCTCGTCCAGCAATATATCTGTAATTCGTTATTAATAAATATAATGATCAACAAAACCTAATCGATTGCTATTGTAACTTTTATCTTTTTCCATCAATTTTTGTTGTCTTTACACTTTTTTTGTTACCGTCTTGCCAAGTGAACCATTTTGAAATATCCAAGTTTCATCAAGAAACACAAATTCAAATAGTTTATCTGCCTTGGTCTTATTTTGTGCCTCTAAAAATTTAATTCTTTTTATGATAATGTCTCTTTTAATTGTAATTTAAATCCTATGCCCTGTAATAGTGTATAAAAAATGTCTTACATCCCTCAAAAAGTTGCATGTCCCTAATTATTTTATGTATTCTTTCCAGAGAGACAATTTTCTCTAAAATAATTTTATTAAATTATATTTATATCGATAAAATAGTTTGTGTAGTTACTGTTCTTATACATTTCGTATATTTGGTCTCCAATAGAACCTATTTAATATTGGTTCTATTTGATGGTCAAGATGGTCAAGATTCGTCACCCACTTTGTATGTAGACGGGTTTTCTTGGGTGAATCTGACATTATTATTCTTCATTTTGTAAGCGACGTTATTCACAGTACCCACAGTAATATTTAGCACGGCAGCAACCTGCTAAAAACATTTTTAACAAAGTTGTAGGGACTTATATTATTTAAGATCATCAATAATTACCTCTCTAACGGAATTTATCGACAAAAGGGTGTCTCCGTTATTTCGTTCCTTTTCGAAATAACCTATTAAAGCCGCAATCAATTTGTGACCCTGAATATCTATTGTTTTTGGCATTTTAAAACAAAGTAATATGATATATTACGGAGCGATTTAAAATGTATTAAAATAAAGGACTACAATAATGTTTGCCGGTTTATAACCTGTAGTAATTATAACTAATATTTTGAATAATTAATGTAGATTTGATAACCGGAAGGCGCCCAGCCGTCAGACGTATGCAAAATTCTTGAGAGCAATAGTGATAAGAGGTTTTAATTCTTACATATAAATTATTGTGGCTATATAATTAACTGTAGTTTTTAGATATACTGTAATGTTAAAATAAATTATATTTGGTAACATTTTTGTTCAATTATTTTATTTAGATTATATTTTTTTTTATGTCAAAGCCAAACTGAATTAAAACTCAGACTTAATGCGGCAACATTGTAATGATTGGACGTCACAAATATCCACGACGTATTACTAAAAAAACTTCGAATAGACTACATATCAAATTTGTTATTAATAGACCTACGTTGATGTTATTTTTGTTTTTAATTATCACAATATAACTTTATATGTATATTTAATAATTTTAACATAACTGGTAATAAATAAGATTACAGAACATGGAATATTTAGGTATTTGTCCTCAATTCCTTTCTTTGTTCCTCAACTCAATTTGTCAAATTTCTAAAATGTATAAAAAGAGTAAGTAGCTTTTTTTATATAAACAGAATCTGATTCAATTATTTCAGAGAAAACTGCTCTGAAAGCGTCTGTAAAAAATTTTAGGGATATGCTCTTCTTTGAGTACTGTAAGTATATGTAAGTCATCTCTTCATACACCGTTAGGAAGCTTAGGATTGAATAGATGTAAAAATAACTCACGATGATGTTCAAAAAATTTTTTAAGGAAGACTTTAAAAGCATATAATAAAATCAAGGAAGATTATGATTATTTATGATAAAATGAAAGATTGGACCACTGTTACTAAGAAACCAAAAACATAAGAACAATATAAGCCTATTTTCCTCGGTATATTTCTGTTTGTTTCATTTTGAATAAATTATTTATGACAAAAAGACTCGAGTATTTTCTTCTATTATAAATTTATAATAGTATATTTAAATAACAATAAGTTATTGAAATTGTGTACTAAATATACATATTGATTTTGTACACTAAATATAGTATATATTTCAAAATGATTTCGTTTGTGAAGCCATGATCTCTATTGAAGCATTTTGTTGACTTATGAAATAATAGGTTGGATGACTGGAATAAAGAATCACAAAAATATTGATTTAGTAACCGACTTCAAAAGAGGAGTAGTTTCTATGTTCGGCTGTATATATATATATATATATATATATATATATATATATATATATATATATATATATATATGTATATATAGTAATATATATAATATATATATATATATATATATATATATATTTTTTTTTATGTATCTTATTGAAACCAAGTTACGATCAGATTGGGGGTAATCGAGGGAACACCTCAAATTTCTATGGTAAGTACAAGGTTTTACGAAACGTTATATTTGTATAATATTATTGCTGAACTGATGTGACAAAAAATGGGAAGTTGTTCAGTATAAAACCCATTCAGTTTGCCTTTTAAGCACTAACCATAGCATATGAGAAGTCGTGGAAACATAGTAGGCAACTGTTTCTACGGTGTGATTGTACAAAATATAATAGAAGGTTAGGCTCACACGTGAAGGTCGTGTGTTCGATTCCCAACAGAGCAGCAACTTTCTTCTTCTTCTTTCTAGTGTGGTTGGAATATTTGTCAAATCACCTAGACTAGGTGCAACATTCCTTAATTTCAGTTATTGTTTTTTATATCTATTTATCCTCCTGCGGGCTGTACTTTTACTTGGGCTATCGATTATAATACTTAATAAAAATACAAAAATAAAATATTTTTACAAAATAAAATTGAACTGACTATTTAGTTATTACAACGATGATTACGTACATATTTCATTTTAAAACGTTGTTTTTGTGTTAAAAATTTAGGTTTGATTATTTTTTACATTTCAGTGGGTTCCTTATTTATTTTTTGAAGTCGTTCAATTTTTTTGTAAGAATATTTTTCATAATAATATGCAACAATGATATTATTAAAAATATATTTATTTTAAAATTAAAAGTGGAATTACTAAGAATTTACCAGCAACAAAAACACAAAATAAAAAGCGCTACAACACACTGACGTCACCTACCGGTTTTTAATTATTGCCACATTCTAACGTTTAAACCTATTAGCGCAATTCGATTTTATTTGAAATGTTTGGTTTATTACAAAGTAAAAATTGGTTTTATGCTACCAAAAAATTTAATTGGGATTTATCAAGGCTAATATCACAGCAAATAACAAATTTTCCCAAAATTGATTCGCAAATATTGACTGTACTCTGTGACTAAAAAGAATACTAGAACTTTTATAGAATTGAAGTGAGCTAGTATTTCGGACACAACTATGAAATGTGGTAGAATTTTGAAGAACATTAAATTAAAATACTCTCAATATAAGACTGAAATAACTGAATAAAATAATAACTTGAAATTATAGCCAATAATAGCACAATCGCCAGATGGGAACTATGAGAGTATTACTATTGGAATTAAGTGATCCAGATTTGCTAAGATATAAAATATTATTATGTTATAGCAAAAAAAACACTCTATTTATATATATCTAAAAAAATACTCTATACAATCTGTGTTTAGACATGTTTTAACTTATTAAATTCTCTTATAATTTCTTAAATAAGATCTCTGCTTATTTTCATTTACTTTACCTGGCTTCAATGACAGGATTTGGGTTCATACATCGTTTGTACGTAAGTATTATTTAAAAGTTTGAAACTGTTATTTGACATAGCACATAAATACTAGGCTGTAAAAATTTCATAAAATCATATTGTTTAAACATATAGGAATTGAATTAGAATTAATATTTAGTTAGAAGTCCGTTTCTTCATTCTGGCTGGCAATCAAAATAACATAAATTTTGTTAATGTTTCTTTCAAACCCATTTTTTATAGAAATAACCTTTTTTTTAAGTAAAGTAAATAAATAGAATAGTTATAAACTAGTTTTTCAAAAACATTCATTTAGTTTACATTTTTCTTTAGATAATAAATAACAATGTTCTTCAAAAGGGCTTCAAAAATGTACAGCAAAAATCTAATAAAGGACGTAAACAACCTTAAACATTAAAGAGATGCTTTTAAAATGTTACATAAAGGTTGTAATGTAATATAATAAATAAACACGCTATTGAGGAATTATTTGAACTATAAATAAACCTGTTAAGGAATACCAACAATAAATTCGTAATAAAGAAAATTTGAGAAATATGTTGTAAATTTCACAACTATATTTTATACTATTGTCAACTTGAGTACCATAAAGTTATGTTATAAGTAGTGAAGGTGTAATAGTATATTAATTTACATTAAATATTTAATAATAAACTTTACACAGATATTTAAGTAAAGCTAATTTCAGTCCTAATTTACTTATCTTTATCCCAAATCAGTTGAAATAAAACAGTTATGTTTATAAAATTTTAAATAGACAAAGAATTACAATTGTATGAAAAAACCGAGATTTCTTTTATTACCAAGAAGATACATACTTGACCACTTTAACTACATGCACTGAAGTCTGACTGTAAGTTGGGCAGTGGTTTCTATATTAATTATATTCAATCCCTTTTCTAAACAGTATTTAAATGTCTGCTATTAAACCCAAGTACTATACTGCCATAATTTGCAAGGATAGATGCGCTGAAGTGAAAAGACGAAGAAAGGATTGTATGAACCTACAAGAAATTGTACATATGAGATCCATAAAGAAGGATCCGCTTATTTTGCAAAAAATTGAAAAAGCATGTTCTGTACTTCAGAGGTGAATCCAGTGTAGATAGAACAAAGGAAACAGTGAAATCCGATGTATTGGACAAGGATAAAAATATACCGGGTTGATTTATAAATCAATATAGCGATGATATAATCGCTCAAAAGCACTGACAATTGTATAACTCTACTTTGTAGCTATAACAAAATGCGTATGTGTATGTAATTTATTATTAAAGGTTTTAAGGTTAAGAATTCATTCATTATTACATATTAGTTATTTAAATTACTCACTTTACTTATTACTTATATTACACAGGTTGACAGTAGTAATAAATAATAATTAGAAATATAATTATGGACTTTATCATAGATTCATCAAATTTTTTCATAACCAGTTTATCGATTTTATTAGATGGAAATTATTCAATAGTCGATATGTTTATTATATCACTTCATATTTTTTATGGCACATATCTCTCTCATTATTATATTTTAATTATATTTTTACTACTGTCAATTTGAGGACTATAAATACAAAATTATGTTATAAGTAGCCAAGACATAATAATATATTATTTGTGTTAAAACATTTAAAAATAAACTATATACAAATATTTAAGTTTAGCTCATTACAGTCCTAATTTAATAGATGTTATAATATAACTGTTATACTTATAAAATGTTAAATAGACAAAGAGTTCAATGGCATAAACAAACCGGCAATTGCTTTATTACCCATAATATTAAAAAAGCCCCGAAGTCAATTAAATATTTCTAAATTTATAACACTTTAACTACCTGAAACTTCAAAATTGGTATAAATGCAATGACATGGACAGTGTATATGCAGTGTATCCAGTTTAAGTCTGACTGTAAGTTGGGCAGTGTTTTCTATATTAATTATATTTAATCCATTTTTTAAACATTATAACAATGTCTGCTATTAAACCCAAGTACTGTACTGCCAGAATTGGCAAGGATAGATGCGCCGAAGCTAAAAGACGAAGACAGGATTGTATGAAGCTACAAGAAATTGTTTATCTGAGATCCGTGCAAAGGGACCCGCTCATATTTCAAAAAATTGAGAAAGTATGCTTAGATATTTTGCGCTACAGAGGTGACTTGAGTGAAGGCGAGAAAACGAAAACAGTGAAATCGGTTGTTTTGGATAATGATAAAGATATACTGAGTGTTCTACCCGCACCGTGTAGAAGTTGTAAAAGGTCGCTGAAGTCTCGTTTTATAGCAAGATTTAAAAAGTTTTGTGTATATTCTATGTATCAAAAAGTCTTACGATTTTACAACTCAACTTTTTAGGTGTAATAAAAATATATGTGTTCTTAAATGTATTTATAGTGGGTGTATAAGTTATCAGCGACGTAATGTTTACTTTATTATATAGTAAAATAAACATTAATCAAAATAGTTGCGTAAAATTATGTTAAAAACTAAACAATATTATATAACAATATTATATACTTATCTTTATCCCAAATCAGTTGTAATAAAACAGTTATGTTTATAAAATTTTAAATAGACAAAGAATTACAATTGTATGAAAAAACCGAGAATTGTTTTATTACCAAGAAGATACATACTTGACCACTTTAACTACATGCACTGAAGTCTGACTATAAGTTGGGCAGTGGTTTCTATATTAATTATATTCAATCCCTTTTCTAAACAGTATTTAAATGTCTGCTATTAAACCCAAGTACTATACTGCCATAATTTGCAAGGATAGATGCGCTGAAGTGAAAAGACGAAGAAAGGATTGTATGAACCTACAAGAAATTGTACATATGAGATCCATAAAGAAGGATCCGCTTATTTTGCAAAAAATTGAAAAAGCATGTTCTGTACTTCAGAGGTGAATCCAGTGTAGATAAAACAAAGGAAACAGTGAAATCCGATGTATTGGACAAGGATAAAAATATTGATTTATAAATCAATATAGCGATGATATAATCGCTCAAAAGCACTGACAATTATATAACTCTACTTTGTGGCTATAACAAAATGCGTATGTGTATATAATTTATTATTAAAGGTTTTAAGGTTAAGAATTCATTCATTATTACATATTAGTTATTTAAATTACTCACTTTACTTATTACTTATATTACACAGGTTGACAGTAGTAATAAATAATAATTAGAAATATAATTATGGACTTTATCATAGATTCATCAAATTTTTTCATAACCAGTTTATCGATTTTATTAGACGGAAATTGTTCAATAGTCGATATGTTTATTATATCACTTCATATTTTTTATGGCACATATCTCTCTCATTATTATATTTTAATTATATTTTTAGTACTGTCAATTTGAGGACTATAAATACAAAATTATGTTATAAGTAGCCAAGATATAATAATATATTATTTGTGTTAAAACATTTAAAAATAAACTGTATACAAATATTTAAGTTTAGCTCATTACAGTCCTAATTTAATAGATGTTATAATATAACTGTTATACTTATAAAATGTTAAATAGACAAAGAGTTCAATGGCATAAACAAACCGGCAATTGCTTTATTACCCATAATATTAAAGAAGCCCCGAAATCAATTAAATATTTCTAAATTTATAACACTTTAACTACCTGAAACTTCAAAATTGGTATAAATGCAATGACATGGACAGTGTATATGCAGTGTATCCAGTTTAAGTCTGACTGTAAGTTGGGCAGTGTTTTCTATATTAATTATATTTAATCCATTTTTTAAACATTATAATAATGTCTGCTATTAAACCCAAGTACTGTACTGCCAGAATTGGCAAGGATAGATGCGCCGAAGCTAAAAGACGAAGAAAGGATTGTATGAAGCTACAAGAAATTGTTTATGTGAGATCCGTGCAAAGGGACCCGCTCATATTTCAAAAAATTGAGAAAGTATGCTTAGATATTTTGCGCTACAGAGGTGACTTGAGCGAAGGCGAGAAAACGAAAACAGTGAAATCGGTTGTTTTGGATAAGGATAAAGATATACCGAGTGTTCTACCCGCACCGCGTAGAAGTTATAAAAGGTCGCTGAAGTCTCGTTTTATAGCAAGATTTAAAAAGTTTTGTGTATATTCTATGTATCAAAAAGTCTTACGGTTTTACAACTCAACTTTTTAGGTATAATAAAAATATATGTGTTCTTAAATGTATTTATAGTGGGTGTATAAGTTATCAGCGACGTAATGTTTATTTTATTATATAGTAAAATAAACATTAATCAAAATAGTTGCGTAAAATTATGTTAAAAACTAAACAATATTATATAACTATATGTCTATAAATTATTCTACACGTAGCTAAACCTTTAACGATAAACTCTATACATATATTTAATTAAAATTAAATTCCTAACGGAATGAGTTGTAATATGAAAGTTTTAGTTTAAAAATATTAAATAAAAAGTGTAACAATTTCATACTTATATCGCTAATTAAATTTTCTTTTGTAATGTAAAATGAACCGTAAAATTTGTTTTACTATTTATTTATAACCCTTTAATTACCGCCTACCTCAGGTTTCAAAATAAGATAAATCTAATGATATTTTATCAATATTGATATTGAATGAATAACAATGTAGATCAGAGTTGAAATTTGATTCGAAGTCGAGTAATATCATCTAGATTAACAATTAAGACGCTGAATAAGGTCCTTGAAGCTCTACCTCGTCACAAAATTTAAAAAGTTGTGTAAATTGCAGGGATAATTAAAAAAACGTGTTATTCATCCCATAGTAAAGATACCTCCTCCATTTTCACATGAACAGGTTGAGATTTTTTAAGCATTTTCGTACGATGTTCTTGACTTTTGTTGTTTTTTCTATCAGTGATGAGAACAATAATTGTTCGTTGTCTTTAGATATAGCGCTGTGTAAGAATTTAAGAATTTATCTGTTCTCGGGGAGGGATACGAGATAATAAAAACCTTTTGTTGTGCTTTAAGATGTTGTTTTTATGTCGTATTAATTTAAATTGAATAATTCATTAGGGAGAGATCATTAGGGACTTTATTATGTTATTATACATTTAATTATTTTCTTTTCTTCAAAAGAAGACTTCAAAGGTGTAATAAAAGACGCAAATATCCTTAAACATTAAAGAGTTGAAACAAATACGCTATTGAGGATTTGTTTCAAATATAAATAAACTTGTACAGTAATACTATCAATAAATTCGTAGTAAAGAGAAATATGAGAAATAAGTTATAAATTTTACAATTATATTTTTTACTACTGTCAATTTGAGGACTATAAATACAAAATTATGTTATAAGTAGCCAAGATATAATAATATATTATTTGTGTTTAAACATTTAAAAATAAACTATATACAAATATTTAAGTTTAGCTCATTACAGTCCTAATTTAATAGATAGAAATTTAATAGTTATAATATAACTGTTATACTTATAAAATGTTAAATAGACAAAGAGTTCAATGACATAAACAAACCGGCAATTGCTTTATTACCCATAATATTAAAGAAGCTCCGAAATCAATTAAACATTTCTGAATTTATAACACTTTAACTACCTGAAACTTCAAAATCGGTATAAAGGCAATGACATGGACAGCGTATATCCAGTTTAAGTCTGACTGTAAGTTGGGCAGTGTTTTCTATATTAATTATATTTAATCCATTTTTTAAACATTATAACAATGTCTGCCATTAAACCCAAGTACTGTACTGCCAGAAATTGCAAGGATAGATTCGCCGAAGCTAAAAGACGAAGAAAGGATTGTATGAAGCTACAAGAAATTGTTTATGTGAGATCCGTGCAAAGGGACCCGCTCATATTTCAAAAAATTGAGAAAGTATGCTTAGAGGTTTTGCGCTACAGAGGTGAATTGAGCGAAGGCGAGAAAACGAAAACAGTGAAATCGGTTGTTTTGGATAAGGATAAAGATATACCGAGTGTTCTACCCGCACCGTGTAGAAGTTGTAAAAGGTCGCTGAAGTCTCGTTTTATAGCAAGATTTAAAAAGTTTTGTGTATATTCTATGTATCAAAAAGTCTTACGGTTTTACAACTCAACTTTTTAGGTATAATAAAAATATATATGTTCTTAAATGTATTTATAGTGGGTGTATAAGTTATCAGCGACGTAATGTTTATTTTTTATATAGTAAAATAAGCATTAATCAAAATAGATGCGTAAAATTATGTTAAAAACTAAACGATATTATATAACTATATGTCTATAAATTGTTGTACACGTAGCTAAACCTTTAACGATAAACCCTATACATATATTTAATTAAAATTAAATTCTTAACGGAATGAGTGGTAATATGAAAGTTTTGATTTAAAACTTTTAAATAAAAAGTGTAACAATTTCATACTTATATCGCTCATTAAATTTTCTTTTGTAATATAAAATGAACCCTAAAATTTGTTTTACTATTTATTTATAACCCTTTAATTACTCCTACCTCAGGTCCTACCTCCGCCTACCTCAGGTTTCAAAATAAGATAAAGCTAATGATATCCTCAACGTAGATCAGTGTTGAAATCTGATTCGAGGTCGAGTAATATCATTTAGATTAACAATTAAGACGCTCTAAATGGTCCTTGAAGCTCTACTTCGTCACAAAATTTAAAAAGTTGTGTAAATTGTAGGGATAATAAAAAAACGTGTTATTCACCCCATACTCAAGATACCTCCTCCATTTTGACATGAAACAAACAACGTGACATCAAAAACGTCAAAACGTCGCAATGTTACCACGACCAACTCTCAATTTTATTACATTTTGGCTCTGACATAACAAAATTCTAATCTAAATAAAATAATGAAACAAAAATGTTATGTATTATAATTTATTTTAACATTATAGTACATCTAATGCATATATTATCAAAGAACTTAAAACTACAATTAGTTATACGGCTTTTCTCCAAACTAGTATATGTAGAGTTTTGGACGCGCTTTTTTATGTTATGTTATTCCCCGAAGGTCTAATCCACCTAATTAACCTAATTGTATATCTGAGTAATGTATTTTATTTTAATTAGGGAGCATATTTATGTTCCAGACTTAGTTCTTGTTACCTTAGATTGAATGTTTCCTTGTAAAGTCATTATGATATTACTATATTTCTCCTTAGTTTGTTCTGCTACTACCTGTATACATCTTTCTTGATAAAACTACATTTAATCATCGCATTCTCCTTAATGTATTTGCCAAATCTGCAAAACAGTTAGAATTAATTATTTCTCTCCTCATACATTTTAATCAAATGTTCATGTATATCCTGAACTTGTCATCCTGACATCATATGGTCATAAAGCTTTCACAGTCTATAATAAAATCTCCTACAATTAATTGGATTAAATATGCAGTGATAGGGAGGAGGAAGTAATACTCTGTGGTCATAACGTTCAGTAATCTGATCTACATTGTATCTTTTCTCAGGTTTATTTCTAAAAAAGTAAATTACATAAAATGCAACTAAATATTTTATTTATATTTATCGGGTAACAATTTGAAATAGTCATTTTTTTTAACATGGTTTTCTCGAAACTTATTTTATGTACTTTAAGCCATTTCTTAATTGCAACCTTTGTTGTTGCACTTGTTGGGATTTTCTCCACCAGTGTACTATATATATGATAGATATGGTGCATTATACATAACAATAACTGATGGTTCCTCCAAATTCTTCAAAATCTGATTTTCAAACTACTGCAAAAAAGTTATGGTTCCTTTCTCCATGGTAGTCACCCTTGGACCTAAAGGAAAACACCAATTCTGCACCAGCAATAAAACAAACAAAGCACTAACCTACTACACTCATGTTCCTAGGTGATTTTCGTAACATGATATTACATGCCGAAATGCCCATTTTTAAATGTCGCATTACAAGGGGCTAAATTTAATTTCTTAGCACGCGGCGATTTCCTTTGATTGCAACTAATCGACGAACGAGAACTGGCGTTGTCTCTCGGTCTGGATGCTTTAATTAGAGCCCTAGCATTATTTATAACAGTTATAATATAGTTGCTCATATTTTGCTCTGTTTTCATAATTTTTAGCAAATTCATACGCAGACAATTCTAGCACGTGTTCCACACTCTTAAGATTTTAACGATTAATAGGCGAAATAGAAGTAAACACTGATGTAAGGCAGGGCGATAGCCTCAGTACACTACTTTTTAACACCATAATGATCATGCTAATAGAGCAGGTGCGTATATAACACCACGGGTATGGAATAGAAAGATATCACCTACGAATCATATGTTGCTAATGATGCAAGACAAAAGACGAATTATATTAAGGCTTTCGAGAAAGAGGCTGGAAAGTTTCGACATAAGAAGCCTAATTAATAAGTCAGCTAGGATAGAAGGTGTCTTAAGAGCAACTATTTGAACAAATAAACATATATTAATGGCATCTAAATAACAAGCTGAAGCGCGCTGAAGGTTGGCATGCTTTAAAGAAATGATATTCAAGAACATCGCGAGGAATGCATTGCGGAAGACGTCTTAAAATAAATTCGGGAATGAAGCGGATTATGGAAGGAGCGAATTTCCAGAATGGAAGACTCCAGGTTGATGTCCAAAGAGACAGAATGACCGTTGGTCATCAACGTTACAAGAACAAACCATTTAGATAAAATATGGGTTAAACAAGCCTGTAGGCTTTCGAAAAGAAGAAGAACAACTTAAGCAATATTGCAGTCTGATATATTTAGCATTGAGGTCTTTCAAATGCGATGTTTAAGGCAAATTTTGCGTGTTTCGCTACGAGATTGTATTAGAATCGTAGTCATTGGTTCAAATTGCGATAACCAGAGCACTGTTGAGGAACCAACTCAGAGACGCAGATTATAATGGTTTCGACATGTCTGTCGAATGAAAAGTGAACGAATTCATCACGGACTTCTGTGGCATAATCTAGTGACGGATTTGACGAGAGATACAGCGAGCAACTGCGAAAAACAGAAGGACCAATGTCGTAGAAAGCAGTCTGAACAAAAGAGACTAGTAATGTCCACAAGTCCTGTAACATCAATATCATCGTATTGGTTGAGAAGTAGACACTCACACCACTATGAATTGATGGTAAAACGTGAACCAGGGAAATATGGGAATAACCAAGCTTAGAAAATTGTTTACACTACGATAAGTTGACAAAATTTTTCCGTCTGGACCATCACCTATGTTATAAATCAATATGGTATTTTCCGTTATACCATATATATTTTCTAAAATTCGCTTTCGATTTGTAATCAAACAGGAACATTAAAAAAAGTTAAAAACCCCGAAAGCATCCGATGATCCAGACACGAGCACAATTCATTCCGATAACAAATAAAACGCGTAAAAAGTCCTTAAACCAGATATGGCAGAAATCGACCCTCATCATCAGATTTGTTTTTGTGTTTATTTATTTACCGTTATACGTCCGGGGTTCCCGGGCCCTTCCGCCCTTCCAGCATCGTTCCCGCCACCACCACCGCCCCCCACCGCGCCGGAAAACTTGGAAAAAAGAGCGAAAAGCGCAAAAAAGCACCCCCAGCACTTTGGCCGCCGTTCACTACCCCCTCTCGCGCCCTGGACGGCCTGTTGCGCGCTCAACGGCCCGCCGCCACCGCCGCCGCCTTGGACGGTCGCCGCCGCCGCCGCCGCTCAGTAGGACGCGAGTGGTGCGCGTACAACGTCCGGATGTTCGGTGACGCGTCGTTGTTTACGTAACGGCGTCATCGTCATGGCGACGCTAAGACGCCGGTTCGACGCGGGTGTCGTTCCGCGGCCCATGACTGTGAAGATGATCGTGGTTCTGGTCGTGATCGGTGTTGTTTCACGGACGGCCGATTCTTTAGAATTGAGTGAGTACCACCTGCTTAAACAACCAGAAACTCTTTGTTCACTATAATATCCAGTAAAACTTAATGCAAACACTTGTGAATCTTTCAACCCGTTCCTTTCTTTCACTTAACAATTCCTTCCAACTAAATACAGGTTGTTCCTAAAATACAATGTGGACATTGCTTAGAAATTGCTCAATTTGATAATCAGCGATTTTTCAGACATCTGCAGCTTATTCATCTCCTTAAAAGAGTAATAATTGCCCCTTAAGTAAACTTAAGATGCAGTGCTGTGAAGGAAAACCTTTTGTTGTGCTTTAAGATGTTTTTATGTCGTATTAATTTAAATTGAATAATTCCTTCGGGAGTGCTCATTAGGGACTTTATTATCTTATTATATTTTTAATTATTTTTGATGATTGTAAACATGACAGGTTGGGATTTTTTAAAGCATTTTCGTACGATGTTCTGACTTTTGTTGTTTCTTCTATCAGTGATGAGAACAATAATTGTTCCTTATCTTTAGATACAGCGCTGTGTAAGAATTTAAGAATTTATCTGTTCTCAAGGAGGGATACGAGATAATAAAAACCTTTTGTTGTGCTTTAAAATGTTGTTTTCATGTCGTATTAATTTAAATTGAATAATTCCTTGGGGAGAGATCATTAGGAACTTTATTATCTTATTATACTTTTAATTATTTTCGATGCTTATACCATGTTAAGAAGATATTTAACAAAATTAGCAGTTTTTGTTAAAATGTTTAATACAGGGGAGTGGAAAGTTGTGAATAGTACTGTTGTAGTTTATTTAATAGTCTTGATAAAATGTGGGATAGAGAGTTAAGTAGTCTAGTGCTATCAGCTGTAATTACTGATGATTGGAAGATGCAGCGTATTGTGAATATGACAGGTTGGGTCTTTTTTTTAACATTTTGGTACATATTTCTTGAGCTTTGTTATTTCTTCCATCAGTTATGAGAACAATCACTATTCCTTATATTTTAGATGCAGCTCTGTGAAAATATTTATATGTTTTCTAGAAGGGATATGATATAATTTTTTTTTTTTATTACTCTTCGTGAGTCCACAATCTGCCCTATTGGCAATAAGTATTTCTTCTGTTTATATTATATATACATGGCATGTAGAAAATCACTTCATTAAGCAATCTTCTGTACAAAATATTATCTTAATTAATTAGACTTATTCTAATGCTTATTCTAAACTCTACATATGTCCAGTAATCAGATCAGGTGGTGTTAAACGTTTTAGTCTACGCACTTCACTATCACGTCGCATATTTAGCTGATTAGCGAGTACATTGGGATGCACTGACAATCTTTCGAAGTACTTCACACAAACACGTTGGATTACACTCGTTATAGGTTCTAGAGGAATATCGCGTTGTATCACTTTATTTGAAATATAGTACGGAGCATCAACAATGGCACGCAACACCTTATTTTGGAACCGTTGAATGATTGATATATTAGATTTGCTAGCGGTACCCCATAGTTGAATTCCATATGTCCAAATGGGCTTGAGTATAGACTCATACAGCAATACCTTGTTATCTAATGATAACTTGGATTTGCGCCCAATGAGCCAATACATTTGATATAATTTTAGTCCTAGTTGTTTCCGTTTAGAGAGTATGTGCTTCTTCCAGGTTAGGCGTCGATCTAAATGCATACCAAGATATTTAACATGCTCTGCTTGGGGGAGTTGACAATGATTGATATTTACTGGTGGACATGTTTTTCTACGCAGGGTAAACGTTATATGCGTGGATTTTGATTCATTGGCTTTAATGCGCCATGTCTTCAACCATAATTGTATTTGCTCCAGGTGGGTTTGTAGGTTTATTGATGCTGTGACTGGATCTTCATGGGATGCTAAGATTGCTGTATCGTCTGCATATGTTGCCACAGTAGTTATTTTTGTGGTGGGCAGATCAGCCGTATACAGAAGATACAGTACTGGACCCAGTACACTACCTTGCGGAACTCCTGAATATATGGGATTTAATTCGGTATGTTCATCGCCTTGATTTACGATAAAATGTCTGTCAGTGAGATACGATTTTAGTAGCTGATAGTCCGGATGAGGGAGAAGTTTCTTTAGTTTAACCTGCAAGCCCGTATGCCATACTTTGTCAAAAGCCTGAGATATGTCTAGGAAAGCAGCCGAACAATATCTTTTGGCATTTAGGTCAGCGTTTATTTGGTTTACAAGTCTATGCACTTGTTCTATAGTCCCATGCTTATTGCGAAAGCCAAACTGATGTTCTGGAATAATTTTTCTTTTTTCTATTATATAGTTTAGTTTTTTTATGTATAATTTCTCGAAAACTTTCGAGATTATTGGTAATAAACTTATAGGTCGGTAGGAGGTCACATCTTCTGGTATTTTTCCTGGTTTAAGTATCATTAATATTTTAGCTACTTTCCAGATACTAGGGAAGTAATTAATTCGTAGCATAGCATTAAAAATATATGTTAATAGTTTTATAGCCTTTTCAGATAGTTCTTTTAAAATTTTGCCAGTAATTAAGTCATAACCAGGAGCTTTTTTAATATTAATCTCTCTCATTATTGTATGTTTAACTTTTTTGACCGTTAATTTCTCGTGCGGTAAATCCATTTGAAATGGCGAATCTAGAAAGCTAGTAATTTTATTTTCGTCATCTTTATGTAGCTGAGACTGGAGAGGTTTAAAAACATTTTTTAAGTGTTTTGAGAAAATGTCGGCCTTCTCTTTATTGCTTCTCGCCCAATTATTTTCGCTTGTTTTAATAGGTGGGTTATGCTGCTGGGATCTCCTAAGCTTTTTTGTTGCTTTCCACAACGAATAGTCTGTAGCCTCAGTTGATGTCAAGTTTTCTAGGTATTCTTGAATGCCTTGGTTTTGTTCAATTTGGATTAGATCTCTCAGCTCTTTTATGGCCCTATTAAATTTTCTTTTATTCTCTTCAGTCCTTTGCTGTTGCCAATTTCGTCGTAACTTTCTTTTTTCTGCTATCTTTTTCTGTATTGTACATGATATATGTGTATTTTTTCTTGGAAATGTTTCACTGTTGGGAGTCGCGGAATATGCTGCCTCCTGTATATTTTTTGTAAGATTTATTGCTGCTATTTCTATATCCATTTCAGTTTGTAACGGTAAGTTTAGAGAGATATTTTGGTCTAAGTTTTCTCTAAATGAGGGCCAGTTAGTTCTATTATTGCACAGAGAAGGGGGTTTATCTTTGATGGTAATTTTTGAAGAAATTGTTACTATTATTGGTGAATGATCAGAAGACAGGTCGAAACATGATTCTGCCTGACACTTTTTTGGATCAATATTTTTTGTAATACAGAAATCTATTGTATCTGGTTTTTTATTTCTGTCTGAAGGCCAATATGTTGGTTCACCAGTAGAGATATGTTGTAAGTTATCTTTCCTTATGGCTTTGAGCAGTTCTCTACCTTTTGAGGTTATTATTCTTGAACCCCACATTAAATGTTTTGCATTATAATCTCCTCCTGCTATAAATCTATTACCTAGCGTACTGAAGAATTCTTGAAATTGTTCTGCCTTGTTGTTATGTTTGGGTGGGCAATAAATCGCAGAAATTGTTAATGGTCCATGGGCTTCGTCTATGGTTATACTGGTGGCTTGCAGGTAGTCTTTGCGGAATTTTTCTTTTTCGAAATGCTTTATATCATCTCGAATTATTATGGCTGTACCTCCATGTGCTTTATCATCAGGGTGATTTGTATGATAAAGCTTATATTTAGGAACTTTCAGATAATTCTTGTCCGTAAAGTGTGTTTCGGAAACCATCATAACGTCAATATTTTGTTCATTTACGAACATTTTTAGTTCCCTGGCGTGTTGTTGAAGCCCATTGGCATTCCAGACGGCGATTTTGTAGCTATTGGTTTCAGGCATTAGGCAAGTTTGCTGACGACGGTTGTGAGTAGACCAAGCATCGTACTCATTTGATCCATTAGTTTGGCCATCATATTTTCTAATCTTGAGATGTTGCTAGTTTCAGTAGGTTGAGATATTGTCTCTCGTTTTTGTGCTGAACCATTTTCAACTATTTGGGCATAAGTTATGTCTGGTTGACTTGTTCTGGTGGGTAGTGGTAGATTGGTAGTAGTGGATTGTTTTTGTTGATGCCTTTTTTCCCTTAAGGCAGGATAGAGTTTCTGCTGTAGTTGCTTGTGAACTGCGCAACCCTTGTAGTTCGCTGGATGATTTCCGTTACAGTTAACACATTTCACTTTTTCATCGCGAACTTTACGAGTACAATCTCCTGTCTTATGTTCTCCTGCACATTTTACGCATCTATATGATTTGCGACAGTAAGTCTTTGTGTGCCCGTGCGCTTGACACCTTGTGCATTGTGGTATAATTCTTTTTATATGTGGTGGTTCGCATTTAATAATATTATTTTCCAATTTGGTGATTTCATACACCGCCTTATTATTTCCATTAGGTTTTATGTCTATATAAAACATAGGCAGAGGTTTTTTTGTCGTGTAATGTCGTATATTGTGAATATTTACGACCTCGTGGCCTTTTTCAGCTAGTGCTACCTTGATGGTGTTAAAGTCCGTCCCGTGATGTAATCCTTTTAATACGAATTTAAATGTTCTCTCGGATTTTGGCCTGAATGTATGGTATTGGGTATTTCTTTCATCCAATTCTTTAATAAGAACTTTAAAGTGATCCGCTTCGAACAATTGGATTTTAATTGTTTCATAGCTCACTGTTTTAATTGTGTAGTTCGTAGTAATGGTTTTCAATAAGTCATGGATATTTTTTATTATTCCTACCTTATAGACTGTTATTGGTGGTGGTTTCGGAACAACTTTTTCAGGGCTTGGTTGTATGTTCTCTTCAATTTCTTCCGACAGGTTGCTAAAACTGTTTTTTGTCTCTATCGGTTTCTGCAACCAATAGTCACTGATTCTTGTTTGTTTCCTCGCGATTTCTTCTTCTGGACTTCTCAATCGTTTTTTGTTAATGACTGTAGTCCATTCTGATGGTGGAGTTTGCGTTATTGCTGTTTGTTCTAATCTTATATCAAAGTGTGCAGGTGATTTGGTTGAATCGCTATGGTTTGCCATTTTTTAATTTTTAATATTTTATTTAATTTACTTCCAGAGGATAAAAAAATAAAATAAATACATTGTTTATTTCACGCACTTCATTTTTCACTTACGTTATTTTAGCACTAGTTTTTTACTATATGATATAATAAAAATCTTTTGATGTTCTTAAAGATGTTGTTTTTATGTGGAATTAATTTAAATTGAATAATTCTTTTGCAAGTGCTCGTTTAGGATTATTGTCTTATTATATTATTAATTATTTCCGAAGCTTATACTATGTTAGAAAATTATTAACGAAATTAGAAGTTTTTGTTAGAACTAAATACAGGGAAGTGGAAAGTCGCGAATATTACTCTTGCAGGTTATTTAATGGCCTTGATAAAATGTGGAATAAAGAGTTAGGTAGCCTCGTGCTATCGACTGTAACTTCTGATTATTGGATGCAGCGTAGAACCTTGATATAATGTGGAAAATAAAAGTTAGGTAGCCGCGTACTATTGGTTGTAACGATTGACTATTGGAAGATGCAACATGTGGTGAATATGACATCCTGGGATAGTTGCGTAAAACATTTTTGTATATATGTACCGACTTTGTTCTTTGTTGTTCAGTTATAAGAACAATTAATGTTTCTTGTCCTCTGTTAAAGGCAGTGCTGTAAAAGGATTTATCTCTTTTCGAGGAGGGATACTTGATAATAAAACCCTTTGTTGTGCTTTATGATGTTGTTTTTATGTCGTATTAATTTGAATTGAATAACTCTTTCGAGAGGAGGCTTTTTTATTACCTCATAGGTTTGTAGGAAGAGGCAATGTATGGTGAATAAGGCAGGTTGGGTAGGTTTTTTTAACATTTACAAAAATGCTTCCAGACATCTATTGTGTGTTCTTTCAATTACAAGAACAATCATTTTTCTCTAATTTTAGATGCCGTGGTTGCATATAAAATAAACCTTTTGTTGTCCATGAAGATGTTGTGTTTATGTCTTATTAATTTACATTGAAATAATTCCTTGAGAAGTGTTCACTAGAGACTGAATGAGTGTACTATGTGTGAGTGACTATACACAGAAGATGTTAAAGTGAGCATCCAAGCATTGCAAGAACTGCAGTTCATTGAATGATAAAATTTACAATAAAATTTGGAATAAAAAATATAAGTAGCCTTGTAGTATCAGATGTAACCAGTGATACCACAAGGCATCAGAACACAGCATACGGTGAATATGGTGGATCGGGTTAGCTTTCTCTTTTGTCATTTCGATATAAATTTTTAGAGATTCTCATGAGCGTCGTGGAATCACTATGCCAATTGTACATTTCAATATTTCATCGATATCGATTGGTTTTTAATAGTTTCGTTCGATCACGCGTATTTTGAGGTTAAAGGCGTGTCTAAATCTAAACAAATACATCTAACACGTTGATATCAACACGTTGTTGTTATATTGATTGTTTATTATCAGACACGTTCATAAAACAAATGTATTAGATGCTTGTAGCTTTCACAAAATATATCTAAAACAGATTTATAAAATTCATCACTTAGTATAACGTGAACTATTCTTCCACGTAATGGTTCTTTCTGACACGGAGTGTTATGCGAGGGCTTTGAAATTGAGAGCTTCGTCTCTAAAAATTGAATGCTTGATGCGATTTGCGCTGCTTTGTTAATTGTTTAGCACTCATCTTGTACAAACGTTTTAAGAGGGTATTTTTGAGACTGTTTCCATTAAAAGTCAAAATGCTTTGGTCATGAATGGTTTCCTCACTCTTTTCAATAAGTGACAGTGAATATCCTGGTCATCGCCTCATTTACCCATCATAGTCAGAGCATACCAACTCCTGACACCATTTCAACACACCTGTATAATTGGTGACACATTGACTGATACATTATTTGTTTTGACGTGTTCTTGTATTAGTTTATAACAGAGCAGGAAAAAAATTCATCTGTCTGTGTAGATTTTAGTATATTTGGTTTCTGGTGTAGCTTGTAATTTAAGCTCAATGAAGATGACATCTTCGTATGGATATATTAAGTTAGCGAAAAAGTAATTTGACATTTTTATTTAACCTTTAGAGAGAATTTGTTCTCCAGTCTGATATAAATGGTTCGAAAATATATCATGGATGATGTTTAGTTCCATAGCGATGTCGTGAGATGAAATACTAAGAATTTCATTGAATTTTCCAATTATCTTTTTCTACTTTTTCGGCTTCAACTTTAACATCAACATTTATAAAACGAATACGAACAAGCCACATACATCGCACAACTATCGATAATTTCTGTGCTGCATTTTTCCATTTTCTAAAGTAGAAAAGCAAAATATGATGGAAGTGATATTTATAATTCTTTATTTTGGAAGAGAAATAATTTTGTTTCTTAAGAAAATGACTTTCAGCAGCAACCCCAAGCCTTCGTAAAAATTAATAAGTAATTAATAAGTATGTCATTAAGCAAAGTAATAAAGTATAATACGAAGCTATACCCAGACTACACCAGGTTTATGAAATTACAACTATCATAACACTACCAATTGAAGAATAAGAGACGAAAGTTTCAACACAGTGACACTGGATTCTAATTTCAAGTAAAGATATTATTCCAAAAATAAACGAGTAATGCCATGTATTAGATTTTTGAAATATACTGTTCTCTTGGATGTCAATCAGAGCTATCTCTATGTACCAAGTTCTTATTATAAGTAATATTTTAAACCCAGCTGAAATAAATCCAATGTAAATCTGATACAAACCTATTAGAACGAAAAAACTTTGGAATTTTGTCAACAATCTATGGTACTCCAGGGTTGGGGATATCCACAAAGACCTAAGGGTACTTGGAATTGGCTAGGAACTTAAATAGTTCGAGAAAGAAGATAATCTGGTACTATGTAATCATGATAATGTTGAGAGGTTACAATTACAACTATCATAACATTACCAATTGAAGAATAAGAGACGAAAGTTTCAACACAGTGACACTGGATTCTAATTTCAAGTAAAGAGATTATTCCAAAAATAAACGAGCGATACCTTGTATTAGATTTTTGAAATATATTCTTTGCTTGTATATCAATCAGAGCTATCTCTATGTGCCAAGTTCTTGTTATAAAATAAAATTTTAAAATCAGCTCAAAGAAATCCAATGTAAATCTGATACAAACCTATTAGAACGAAAAAACTTTGGAATTTTGTCAACAATCTATGGTACTCCAGAGTTGAGGATATCCACAAAGACCTAAGGGATTTGAGGTGTGCTAGGAACTTAAATAGTTCGAGAAAAAAGATAATCTGGCACTATGTAATCATGATAATGTTGAGGGATTACAATTACAACTATCATAACACTACCAATTGAAGAAAAAGGGACGAAAGTTTCAACACAGTGACACTGTATTATATTTGGAAGTGAAGAGCTTATTCCAAAAATAAACGAGTAATACCTTGTATTAAATTTTTTAAATATTCTGTTTGCTTGGAGGTCAATCAGAGCCATCTCTATGTACCAAGTTCTTATTTAAATCATATTTTAAAGCCAGCTCAAATAAATCCAATGTAAATCTCCTACAAACCCATCAGAACCAAAAAGTTTTGGAATTTTGTCAATAATCTATGGTACTCCAGGGTTGGGGATATCCACAAAGACCTAAGGGTACTTGGAATTGGCTAGGAACTTAAATAGTTCGAGAAAGAAGATAATCTGGTACTATGTAATCATGATAATGTTGAGAGGTTACAATTACAACTATCATAACATTACCAATTGAAGAATAAGAGACGAAAGTTTCAACACAGTGACTCTGCAATCTATTTTCAAATAAAGAGATTATTCCTAAAATTAACGAGTAATACGTTGTATTAGATTTTTGAAATATACTGCTTGCTTTGATATAAATCAGAGCTATCTCTATGTGCCAAGTTCTTATAATAAAAGAATATTTTGAAATCAGCTCAAAGAAATCCAATGTAAATCTGATACAAACCTATTAGAACCAAAAAGCTTTGGAATTTTGTCAACAATCTATGGTACTGCAGAGTTGAGTATATCCACAAAGACCTAAGGGTACTTGGAATTAGCTAGGAACTTAAATAATTCGAGAAAGAAACAATCTGGTACTACTTAATTATGATAATGTTGAGAGGTTACATTTACGTGATAACTGAGGAACTTAGTCGAATTTTAAAAAGATGACATCCTTTCAAACTAGAGCAAGTGTAATTAAATGAAAGTGAGGGTAAATAAAATCTTGAAAACCTGGAGAAAATGCCAACTTGTATACATATCTCCAGTAATTTTCATCAATCACAAAATTTGTTTAGGTTTGAGACTGTGGACTTGAATTTAAAAAATGATGTACTATTGAAATAAAATTGCTAGATATTCTAAAACTAGTTATAACGTATGTATATTCGAAAAAAATGTAACAATATATCACTGACAAATTTCCCTGTTCTAGACCTCCAAATGAATTCTTGTCATCTATATTAAATATTTATTAGCAGTTTCAGTATTAAATTACAAGTCTTTAGTAAAACAAAAACATAAAGAAGTGGCAGGTCACGCAGACAGTCGGCTTTATGTCTTGACCTTCTTTTAATCTATTGTATGACCTTGATGTTTATTGGAATAAAAATATTGAATAGCAGATATAAGCGAAAAAACAAGTTATAAATTATTCGGGTTTGACCTATTTATATATAGATATAAAATTTTTATTATTTCGTAACTATTTTAGGATGTAATATTGTGCCTATCATATATTACATTGTGTTTATCATACTTTAGCATTCTTTTTACTAACTAGGCATAATCTCGACTTCCGGAATGTTTTAAGTTTGCTCGATTAATTATGCTTAAGAAACCTGACAGAACAGCAGAACAAGTTGGATCTTACATGCTTATTTCGCTGCTACCTGCGATATAAAAATTATTTGAGAAATTGTTGTTAAAACATATTAGACAATTTATAGAAATGCCAGATTTCCAGTTTGGATTTCGAAATCACCACTCGACGATCGACCAAGTGCATACTGTAACAGCGGTTATTGAAAAGGCATTCGAAGAAAACAAATACTGCCCAGGAATATTCCTGGACGTCTCACAAGCCTTTGACCGGGTACGGCATTTGGGATTAATCTACAAAATGAGAAAATTGCTACCGCGGAATTACTATCGACCCCTGGAATCATATCTTTTCGAAAGTAAAGGCAAGATCTCGCATGAAGGATTCTCAACACCTAAACCAATTTCTGCTGGAGATCTAAAAGTTATTATATCACTTGACGGATGCTCAATTAGCCAAGCAGAATCAGTTAACCACCATCTTGATGGTAGGTTAACTGTATTTGTTAGTCGCAAGAGTCTCTCAACTTGAATCAAAGAACGATCAAATCAAAGAGGCTTGTTTATCAGTCAACCATACAGCCATTTTGGGCACAAATATGGGGTTGCACAAAAATACCAAACCAACAGGTAATCCAACGCGTCCAAAACAAAGTTCTACGATTAATTATATTACCATTATTATATTATATTATTATATTACATTATATTATATTAGATTATTTTACCAATGCTTATCGCTGTGCAACTAACGTAGAAATGCACGATGACCTCGAAATCAATTGGATACACGAAGTGATCCAAGATGTCACCTACAAACCTACAATTGATTTGAATTAATATTATAGCTTAATATGAATTTTCAATAAGGATCTTCGGAACTTAGCGAATAGCTTAGCTATTTTCACCAACATCGCTGATAAAATACATGCAAGTATGTAATACAGAATGGTTCATCTATTGTTTTACATTTGATGTGCGTTACAACGTTATATACAAATATGAAATAATGAAGTTAATAGTCTAGAGTGATTTGTGGCATTAATCTAAAATTAGTGGCCCTTTATGAACGAATGGTACTAAGCTTTTTACCCAACATTATTTTAAATTAATATATGATTTATAGGTCGCTCAACATATATTATAACATTCTTTTACAATTATTAGGTTAAGGTACTTATATCGCATATTACGAATGATAAGAACTAATTCAATGCTATTTATTTAATTTATGGATTCTTGATTAATTATATAATAAATAGACATAAATATTGAATGGAATAGCTAGTGATATATAACTTTAGTTATTATTACTATTATAGGGAATAATTACATTTTCAATAGTAGGAGCTGAGAAAGAAGACATAAAAATATTTCACAACAACAAAAATAATGAAGGGAATTCTATACACTGGCATTACTTAGTTTTGATCCCATTTATCTCTAATGAGTCAAACTGAGAAGAAGCCATGGTTTCATTGAGGGATGTGTTATTGTCTCAAAACGTACGTTTTAAGATAGCTTCTATCTATATACCAATTTATTATTTATTGAATTATAGTTGTTGCCCATATATTTGTATTATCTCGATGTTTTCGTATGTTTGGTTCCTGATTTATTTAATTGTTCTTAAATTCTAAGCAGTATAACCGATTATTGGCTCTGCGTTATTGATTTGGAATTCTTTTGAATGCGCTCCTGAGGGAGGAAATTTTGCCTTGGTGTTTATTAATATTTCTTGGGCAATATTAATAGCCTCCAAAAAAAGCTAAAGCATTGGGGCGACTGAACCAATAATATGAGTTAATCAATTAAGCTCCTCGTAAAGGACCGGTTATCATCGTAGTTCGATCCCGATGTCAATAACACTCTCAACTAACGTGGCGATCATATGCTGTAATATTGATAACTATAAAGGTGCTTAACAAGTTAATTTAATGATTGTTAATACTGTGTTTTTAAATTGAAAAAAAATACCTAATTATCTTTGTTATTGTTTTAATATATATTCTAAAGTTAAATACCAATTTCAAAATACGTTTATTCATATATTCTCAGTTTTCTTATATGTAAGTTTATAACATAAAACAAATGAAATATTATTCTATACCATCAATTTGGGTTTCGCAGTAAACACGGAAGAACAGAACAATATCATAGATTAGTCAACCAAATAAAAAAAAATAAACGATAAAAAATATTGCTCCGCTGCACTTCTCGATATTTCTCAGTCCTTCGAGAAGGTGTGGCACACTGGACTGCACGTTAAATTGAAAAGCCTTTTGCTCCATATGCACTTTCAACTGCTGAAGTCATACCTCATGGACAGACATTTTATTGTCAAACAGGGTAACGAATACACTAATCTGCACCCAATATATTCGGGTGTTCCGCAGGGAAGTGTTCTTGGCCTATTGTTATATCTGCCGTATACAGCTAACCTATCGACCTCAAGAAACACTACTGTTGCAACATATGCTGACGATACAGCGGTTTTAACGTCACACCAGTATTCAATATCAGCTACAAGAAACCTCCAAATTCATATCAACAAAGTTGAAATGTGGTTGAAAACGTGGCGTATCAAAGCAAATGAGATAAAATCTACCCATGTGACATTCATCCTTTGTAGAAGAACATGTCCCTCAGTATAATAGAATAACTATAATTTATACTATAACTATAACTTATAACTGAATAACCATGAACCTCCGCAATCAGGCAACTTTAAATATCTGGGAATGTATTTTGATCGCCGTTTGACATTGATAAACATCTAGTGATAAAACGCAAATAGCTTTGGCTTAAACTAAGCCAAATGTATTGGTTGATACAGCGTAAATCTAAATTATCATTAGAAAAAAAGTTTTTACTGTATAAGTCAATATTTAGGCCCATTTGGACCAATGGTATTGAACTGTGGGGTACTACTAGCAAATCTAACATAGACATCCTCCAGAGGTTCCAGAATAAACTGTTGCGAGTCATCGTCGATGCCCCCATATTACGTGCCCACAAACTGATTCAGCGCGATATCCCCTTAAAACCCATAACAAGTGTGATTCAAAGTGTTTTGAAAGAAAATGTGTGAAGTACTTTGAAAGACTATTAGTGCATCTCAATACACTCGCCAAACAGTTAAATGTGCGCGATGGCAGTATAGTGCATAAGCTAATATCTAATCTCTAGAATAAGTTAGAATACTCTTTAGAATAAGTTGGGATAGACTTCCTAAGTTGTGCAGCAGATCACTTACTGAAGTGATATTCAACATGTCAGGATGGCTATATCATATAACGGAAATCATATAATAAAAATTATTGCTCACGGGCAGATTGTTAACGTTCTAAGAGATTAATAAAAAGACTTTTGATGCTGTGAAGTTGTCACGGTTCAGTGGGGTACTAATTAAATATGAACTGAAGATGATGTAATGAAAATAATGTGAAAACAAATTTTAGTAACATATAAGTTTTAAATTATTTACTTCACTCTGTTATTGGAGAAACATGATTAATTTAATAAATTGTGGTCGAGTGTCGACCACAGGTCTGTCACTAGTATAATAATAAAGGAAAGCATGTATTTTGTCCAGCTCTGAAAGAGAGACCTATACAACTTTGAGTTCGATTACATATTTTCGGTTCATCTATCGAAAAATAAATGGCAAGACCTACGGAACAACTTTGTATACATATACATTTTCCGTATACTAATGGTACCAACATCCAGTGTATCAACCGGAATTCATCTAGGTAATATTTCTGCGGGAGAGGGAGGAAAAATGATCCCAATCCCAACCCGGGAGGAGGACGTAAGCGCGATCTCGGCGAAAGAAGAGCGCGAAAGAGAGCGAGCGGGGGTTGGGGTAGGGGGAACGGGCGGCGTAGGCGAGGTAAATATTTCATCCGTTCCGAAGTCCAATTTTCCCCCGTGTCGTTGTTTTATTCAGGTCCGTTTCATTCCGGCGCCTTTGCCAGGTAAATTTTCACCTTTCCCGACTGACGGCCGATATTTCCTAATAAGGAAAATTGGCGGAAACCACGCCAACATCCTACGCCTACTTTATCCCGTTGACGTTCGATAGCGACTGGTTATATCATCGTTTCGTAGCCGTTGATTTGTTGGTGTTTTATACGAGATATGTCTATGCAGACGTGAGAAGAATAAAAATATTTTTAACAAAAAAATTGAACCGATTTCAAAAAATAAATAAGGGACTAACTAAAAAGTAAAAAATAACCAAAGTTAGATTTTTAACACAAAAAAAGTTTTAAAATAAAATATACACATAATAGTCGTTGTAATGCCTAAATAGAAATAAACAAAAAAATTATTTAACCTATCTACTTCTCGTATTTTATTATCTATTATATACACACAATTCAGTTTAATACCCACCTATACCTATTTATCTATTTACAATATTATTTTAACTACCAACTAATCACTTTGAAGTCGGTACGAGCAACAAATTAGATTTGTTTTGTTCGTAATTTAATTTTATGTATATGTCAGAAAATTATATTATTTTTGTATTGTTTAGGCTCGGCTCCACCTTCAAACTGGTCGGTTGTTAGTAGTTGTAATAATATAATATTGTAAATAGATAAATATAGCCAAGCGTTCTCATGTGATTTTTGCACGACTTTTTTTCGAAATATTTGACATCAAAATCGACTATTGGTATATGATGGAGCAGCACCTCTATGAGTGTCTAAAAGCGTTTCATCAAATGAAATAACAAAAATAATTAATGGAAACCAGCTTGGTTTGGATAGTAGGCAAGGCGACCACAAGGTTCTCCCTACTATTGCGAGTCTTAGTCGCGGGTTCGAATCCTGCTGAGGCGTGGTTGTACGAGGATCACTATTTATATTTCAGGAATTAGCAACACTGTTGTCATGTGAGTCCATCTGGCGGTTCCATCGTAAAGTTTGACCTTTTTGACGATATACGTGCTGAGAACATTTTGTCGCACGGAGGCTATTTGTTTATTTTTTATTTAGTTGAAAGTTTCGTCTCGGCAAAATATGGGACTGAATCGTAAACATTTTCGTGCGATGGTTTTTTACGATTTTCGACGTGGATTATCACAACAAGAGTGCATCAATCAACTTAATTTGACTTTGGCGATGAAGCTCCATCAAAACCCACCGTATATCGGTGGATTAGTGAATTCAAAATACGCTGTTGTTTCAGAAAGCATCGATGCAGTGTGCGAAATGATTAAGCAAGATCGTCATGTCACCTATTGTGAGATTGAGGCATCTCTAAGAATTAGTTCCAGAATAGCATATATGCGATTTTACATGAACATGTAGCTGTGCGAAATTTGTGTTCGCTTTGGATCCCACACAATTTGATAATTGCACAAAAAAGGCCCGTGTCGATTAGTGTAAAGAAATGCTTAAGAAATTCAATTGCGGCGGTTCGAAAGACGTTTATAAAATAGTGACAGGTGACAAATCATTGATATATTCGTATGAGCCTGAAAGTAAGCAGCAGTCGACTGGATCATCACATGGTAAGCAGCAGTCGGATGGGTGTTCCAAGATGAACCAAATCCAACAAGAGTTGTTCGCGCACGAAGTACCTCAAAGAAAATGGTGGTCTGTTTCTTCAGGAAAACTGCTCATATTGCAACAGTGCCTCTAGAGGATTATAGAACAGTAAATTCTGATTGGTACATAACCATTTGTTTGCCAGAAATCTTCGGTGAAATAAGGAAAACAAACAAGAGACGCCGGATTGTTCTTCATCATGGCAATGCGAACTCAAACACATCGGCTCAAACCAGAGACTATTTGAGTACTCAGAACATCGAATTGATGGGTCATCTGCCATACACCCCTGACTTGGCGCCCAATAACTTCTTTTTGTTCCCATCCGTGAAGAATAATCTACGTGGTCAACGATTTTCATCGCTCGAAGAAGCTATTGAAGCGTTCAAAAATCATGTTTCGGAGATACCTCATTCGGAATGATATAAATACTTTGAAAATTGGTTTAAGCCTAGGAAAAAGTGTGTCGACCATCGTGGCGAGTACTTTAAAAAATAAAATAAAAATATATTCGCAGCTTAACTAATTTTTTTCTTATTCCTGAAATATAAATAGTGATCCTCGTATATATATTATGTCATTATTCTTAACACAAAAATGCAAAATACGACAATGAAATTTATTTTTTATTTAAACTAGTAACTGGTAACTGGATAACACCGAATGTCTTCCGGGATGATCTCCAAGTTGCTAACTCGCCAGCTGGTTGGATTAATAGCGGTGACTGTGGTGCGGAGCTCACGTTAATCCAGATAACCCCTAGTTCGTAAAAAGGACACTATAAAATATTGATCGCCTTTTTTTGGGCAACAATTTTCTCTCCATATTAGAGGACTACGGGAGGACCGAAAAATTTGAAATTTGACACAATTAAAAATATGGAGTATGTATTTGAAGGCTTAAATATTTTGGGTAGTGTACGCTACAAATAAATTAATTTCAATAAAAAGAAATACGCTTAAATCAAGCAATCAGGAATAGCCGTCAGATTGGTGACATATAATATATAACATATATCTACAAATATTTTGGCTCTATTTTCATTGGCCCAGGCGATCCGTTGCCAGCTCTAATTCTAACAATGTAGGTTCTGTTTCTGTTATACATATATCGACTTAATTTACACCACAGCGTAAATTTGGCAGCGCTGTACTGTAAAATGCCGGCAGAGCAATTAAATGCAAAGGTGTTTACGTTTGTATTTGAAACGATATTAACACGGAAAGTGAATCGATAAGGATATTATTCAATGATTTAATTTAATTTTAAAGAGTGTAGTTTAAGAATTTGTATTAATTGTGATTATTCCCGTATTGCTGGAACTATTAGTTAGAAAATATGATCTTATAAAGTTACATTTTACATTATTTGTCGAAACAACATATTAATGTGTTCGTTACTGACAACAGGAAAACATATGAAACCTTTTAAAACTTGAGGAGTGTAATAAATAAGTGAGGAATAGTGCAATTTTGTCTTACGAATCACTGACGATTCGGGACGGGACGGAATTAATACACCACTTATGGCCTTGGAACAAACATATATTTAACATTTTAAAATTTGAAATTATCATTTTATCACACAAGCATTTTTTTATTAAAGTTGTTGTTTTTCAATATACATTTTCGGTGAAAAATATGTACAACAGATAAATTAATAAATAAATGAAGTAATAATAAATACGAAAATAAGGTGAAACTAACAACATAGATAGATGGCTTAGGTGGAACATATATGGTAAATATAAGAAATTCTGAATGATTAATAATAATTTGGCAAATAATTTAAGCCGCCAATAAATATTAAGATGTTGAACGATTAATGCAATAAAATATTCGACTGTATGACATTTTATTCTTTCAACCTTTCATCAATTATTTTAGTTATTTATATTTGAGTACAAATGCCATACGTTAATGCAATTACTATTTTGTAAAAAATAATGTCCCTAGTTTTGTAGGTTATTTATTAATTAATATACAAAAAAGTATTACTTCATTTAATATACCTTGTCTATGATTATAACATAAAAATCATATATATTTATATTTTATAAAATATTTATTTATATTTTATATAAGTTACTCATGATACTTTTGTTATAATGTTCAGTATGTATTAATGAGTATTAATCAGTTCAATGTATTAATTTAAACCTATTAATACATCTTTGTTGATTATTAAAACTTAATAGAAATTAGATTTAATTAATTGCCATTTAAAAAAGTTTAGCGAGTGTTAGTTCTTGAGATAGTTTGCATGTATTTTTATATACAGACATTTGTTACTATAATTATAGTTATGTATCAGACATAACATATGGGCTGAAAAATCCCGGGCGTAACAAAGAAAACGTTTTTTTTTCGGCTTTATTCATCAACGTAATCTCCATCAGGAGCCACAACCATTTCAGCTTTGCTCTAACATTTCAACACCATTTTTGTAGACCGATTGATTTTTTGCCTCAAAATAGGCCTGTAACCAGTTGCTGTCCATTCAGATGACGATCGTTTTGATTCCAGAGTGAAATGGTCGATCCATGTTTCATCCACTGTTACATGTCGACACAAAAATTCAGGTTTGTTACGTTTAGATATGGCCAAACTTTGTTCAGAATCATCAACACGTTATTGTTTTCGATCAACATTAAGCAAACGCGACACCCATTTTGAACAGAGCTCTCTCATAGCCAAAAGCTCCTGCATTAAAAAACCAATACGTTCTTTTGATTGCCTTACGATGTTAGCTAACTCACGCACTTTCACTTCTAAATCATTTAAATGGATTTTATGGTGTTTAAAAAAATATATTCTGGTGTTACCTCCTCATTCTCCAGTGTTACCACCTGAAGCGTTACCATCTCATTTGGACGTTAAGTGCATTCTGAATCATCGGTGTCTCTACGACCACGGTTGAAGTTAGCAAACCAGCGTCTTACTGTTGTTTCTGATGGAGCGGAGCCCTTGTAACACATTTCAAGCACTGATTCGCTTTTTGGTATTTTTTCCCATCGAGAAGCAGTGTAAAATTAAAACACGAAATTGTTTGGGATCCATTGTTTTGAAAATAACAAAAATAGTGCCACTCTTAGCACAATAACAGTCAAACGTATGCGTAGAATATCACGAAATTTTAACAGTTTTTATTTGAAGGGAAGTGCTCACTGAAAAGGCGGTGAGTACAATAAAACTAGCGCCATCTATGTGTTAGGTCTGGGTCTTTTCCGCTGTTGGGTTATTTTTGATCTTATATCTGAAATATCTGAAAATTTATTTAGTTTAGTTAGTTTATTGGTTAGTTAGTTAGTTATCTTTAGTTTATTATGAAAGAAATATGATTAACTTTATAAATTGTGGTCGAATTTCGACCACAGTTTAAGTGTGATAGTAGTGCCAAAGAAATATCTGCCACTGAATATGCGTGGTATTTTTACTCACTTACGAATGCTAATGATACGAAGTTCACCGGATCGTCTAGTTTGTCATAATTAAACTTTACTCAAAACCAATCTAAAGAGATATTTCATCTGCGCCAGATAGCCTCGAACAAATCGGCCGCCGTACAAGCGAGTACACCGTCGAAAGGGACCCCGAAATCCGAACCGAAAAAAAAACGAAGAGAAAAAACCGATCTCCCAGTTAGTTTATGAGTCGCCCGGACTCCGTCGGGAATCCCTGTCCCGTCATTGTGATGGTAATCGGGTGTTCGCAACTCGGTTTTGTCCTTTCGATGGCCCCATTAAGCCTTCTTCCTTCGGCGGACGACCGCGCGCGCCTCTCGCTCCCTTCCCCCCTAGACGATCATGACTTCGATCCATCGAACCCCCCCTCCACCCCGAAAAACTGCCGACTTTGGAGGCCCCGGATTAATTCTGGTAGCCTCGCCCGAGAAATAATGAGGTCCGAGAAGAGATTGCGACCATCGATAAGGATGCGATTTTTTTTCGCTCGTCCGTAGTGAATCGATACGTCGCCGGAAGTGGTTTATTTTAAAACGGGGCCATTTTTCATCGATTCTCGACCCGCATCCCCCCCGCCGGAGCCCCGTCGGCGCGGGTTATTAGGGCGCGACACGCGAACTGAAAATTTGCCAAGTACCCCAACGACCCGACCACTATTTTTATTAGATGTACTATCTGGGGCTCGGTTTCGAATCGATACGCGCCGAAACCGCTACCACCCGAGAAGTTTACCTCTCGCGCCGGGGGTAGATTAACGGAACCGATCAAGTTTTGCGATTCTAAACAATCGCATGGCTTTATTTTATTAGCTGATGGCAGATAAGTAACGATAGCCTCCCTCCGTTGAGAAAGGAGGAAATATAATCAGTTTTGTGGCATAGAAATTACATTATTTACTATCTTTTGCAAACTGTGATATCTCTGGATATAATTAACAAATTATTATGCTTCGTCAATTATTATAAATCACTACAGTAAAATTATCATTATATTGTTGACTTACTGCTGTATCTGATGCCACTTCCGTGGCTCTTCACTACTGATCTGTCATTCAGAGAGAAGTGGTACGTGATGTTTAAATGTGGCCTCCGAACCACTTCTCTAGGCATTGAGCCTACCGACTGGCGAGTGACCAACTTAGAAGTCATTCCAGAAGACATACGGTCCTGCCCAGCCTGGTTACTGGCGTGACTGGGATCATTTTCCTTGTCGGATTTTACAGTCTTGCCTAAAACAATTACGAATATTAAACAATCTCAAACATAAATTTACGACCATGCTCAAGCAGGATTCGAACCCGCGACTATCGCAACAGTATGTGGACCGTCCTTTTGCCTTTACAACTGCGTCAAACCAAAAGTCGGCTGTTACTAATTTTATCCTATTCTCTTATAGTTGCTAACTAGTAAATAATCTCTCTAATTATTATTTGTTGAGCTACTTTGACGTTATTTTTTTATGTGGTAAATCTATTTAAAATATCGAATTTAGGAAGCTAGTAATTTTATTTTCGTCGTCTTGAGATAACTCAGACAGGAAGGGCTTAAAGGCGTTCTGGGAAGATGTTGGTATTTTCTTTATTGCATCTAGCCCAATAATTTTCATCTATTTTAAAGACGAGAATTATGCTGCTGGAGTTTTCATGTTGCCTTCCACAATGAATAGTCGCTGAATGCCTCGATTTTGTTCATTTTGAATCAACTGTTTCAGCTCTTTTATTGCTTTGTTAAATTTTCTTTTATTTTTTTTCCAGTTCTTAACTGATGCCATTCTTCTAGCAATTTTCTTTTTTCTGAAATTTTTTCCCGATTGTACTTCATGTGTGTATGTTTTTTTTTAGAAATGTTTCACTCTTAGGTGTCGCGAAATATGTTGCTTCCTGAATATTATTTTGTAATATTCATTACTGCTGTTTCTACATCAATTTCGGTTTGTAATGGTAAGTTGTCATTCCTTTCGTAATTTTCTTTTTTCTGCAATTTTTTGCGAATTGTACTTGATGTGTGTATGTTTTTTTTTTAGAAATGTTTCACACTTAGGAGTCGCGTAATATGCTGCTTCCTTTTTTTTGTAATATTCATCACTGCTGTTTCTATATCAATTTTGGATGGTAATGGTAAGTTTAAAGAGATGGTCCTCTCTAATTTTTATTCAAATAGCGACCGGTTAGTTCTATTATTGCACAGAGAAGAAGGTTTATCTCTGAATATAACTTTTGAATAATCTGGTACTATTATTGGTGAATGATCAGAAGCCAAATCGAAACATCATTCTGTTCGACACTTTTCTGTATCAATATTTTTTGTGATACAGAAGTCTATAGTATGGGGTTTTTTCAGTTTGATGGCCGGTATGTTGGTTATCCAGTAGAGATATATTGTGAGTTATCTGTTTTCATCGCTTTCAGCAGCTTCCTACCTTTTGAGGTTATTCTCCTTGATCCCCAGATTAGATGTTTGGCATTGTAATCTTCTTCGACAATAAACCTATTACCTAGCGTACTAAAGAAGGCCCGGAAATGTTCCGATTTGTTATTGTGTTTAGATGTTCAATAAATAGCAGACATTGTTATTGGTCCATGGGCTTCTTCTATATGCTGATTGCTTGCAGGTAATCTTTGTTGAATTTTTCTCTTTCAAAATGTTTTATATCATCTTAAATGATTATGATTGTACCTCCATGTACTTTTTCTGTTTTTAGTTTTTATCTGTGAAATGCGTCTTGGAAACCATCATAATATCAATATTGTTATAATAATATTCCCTGGAATTTTGTTGGATTTATTTATTTGGTGGTGAGTAGACTAAACATCATACTCATTTGTTTCCGTGGAAGTTAAAGCTCTTAAGTCCATCTTACTCTCTCATAAGTTAACTTACCTCCTCGTGCTGAGAGTGTGGTAGTCTTTCTAGTTGGACGTGTCCATTCCAAAATGGGTGACTCAAAACAACTCAAGATATTCATGAGCAGCACAACTTCGCTCTATTCAAGTCTGAATTAAGGCAATGGCAAAGTGGGTCTTTGGGGTTACCACACCCTTGGATCGGAGAAAGGAATTCGATCAAATACAAAGAAAATCGCATCCGAACCCAAACCCAGGGTCCAGAGAGGACTGTTCAAGAATGAATACCAATTGGTTAGAGTTCTAAGGTGGTTAAATAGTGCGACGCCTATGCTATTGCTTACTTTACATGCGAAATCTTTTATTATTACTTTGAACTTTTTGGTTGAACTTAAAACTCACTTAAGTATAACTTTTTCAATAAAAACAGTACGATGGAAGCTCCACCAAGACAAAATTCATGGAAACTGCAAATACTAGAAATCATCATAATATATAATATTTAGACTTGATGGTTGAAAGAATGTGATATCGTCAATGAAAAAATGTTGGATGTTAATAATTGTGTATATGTCGGCTGTTCATATTATTTTCTTCACCCTCTGTATATAGTTTAACGTATCAACTTGAAGAATAAGAGGCTAGGGAAGAAATAACCATTTCTGAAAAATGTCGAAGTATATATAATTTTAATAAAATGTAACATAAATAAATATTAGACTTAAAAAGGCATATTATTGTTAGATACCAATAATAATATCTGGTTATGAAACTTGTTCATTTAAAAATGGTATTTTTAAAACAAAAGGCAATACAAAATTGGCTTAAACAAAAACCTCGATACGGAAAAATGGCCATTAATTATTAAATGATTGATGTTACAAAAGCGCATTTCGAACAGTAAAAACTACACAAACAAATAGATTTAAATAACAAATAGGATTTTTTCGAATATAACAGAAGGATGCCAAAAATATTTACAAAAACTACTACATCCTACACTCCATCTATACAATACTGTGAAGTATATTTGAATTAAACAGTTCATGTTATTTATAAAATACTATTTTTAGGTGTTAAATGTAATTATTTGTTATAACGCTGGGTTGTTTTATAAGTTGTGAGATATTTTAGCGAACGTGGTTCAATTATTATTTGAATTAATCGTTATTGTTATTATATAGTATTTTGTTTTAATATGTTATAATATACTGCCGCTTAAGTTAGCCCAGTGGTCACGGAGACAGGATGGCACTCCTACAATTGCAACAGTCGCTGATTCGAACTCTTCTGAACCCTGCCAAGCTTCGGTCCAAATTACAGTAAACACACAATCTAGCTTAATACCTATCTAAACCTATTTATCTATCTACAATACTATTTCACCTACTGCCAACGGATCAGTGTGAGGTTGGTGCCGAACCCAAACAATCCAAAAATAATAATATAATTTTGTGACATATACAAAATATTAAATTAGCAACAAAACAAATTTAAATTAATATAACTGTTTGGGATCGGCAACGACTTTAATCTAATCAGTTGGTAGTCATTAAATTAATATTGTAAATAGACAAATAGGTTTAGGTAGGTATTAAGCTAAATTGCGTGTATATAGTAGAATATAAAATACGTGGAATAGATATGTTATATATGGTTTTAGTCTATTTTTATTTAGTTATTACAACAACTCTTATGAACATATTTTATTTTAAAATGTCTTTTTTGTTAAAAATCCAAGTTAGATTATTTTTAAAATTTTTAGTTAGTTCCTTATTCATTTTTTGAAGTCGGATCATATACAGATACAGATAATCAAGAGATATAACAAGATATTTCATATAGTAACATAGAGATTTTCATGATGTCTTTCATTCAACAACAAATATAGTTCTGGATAATTTCGTATCAACTACCAAGGCAACAGACAAAAAAAGACTTACTAGAACAGATACGTTTATGGGACTGATATATTTCAATAGCTCCTGACAGAACAACGTGTGTTGAGTTTGCTAGAGTATTAATAAAACCTCCAGCGAATAACAATTCCATTATTTGAAAACATAAATTTGAAATGCTGTAAAATTATAAATGACGAAAACAACTACACCCACAAGTAATTATGTTAAAAATTGAATATCGCCGCGGTTGTTAAACATGACAATAAATTATTGATCACATAAAATAATATTTAGTTAATGTACTCTGTTTTACCAGGCGGTACGGTTTGTTTAAATTAAATGTGAAATAGTGTGTTTCCATATGCAGTGCCATTGCGTTTTTAATATTTTTATGTTCGAACGTAAAATATAAACTCTAATGAGCAGCAAATCGAAAAAATACATTTTTCAGTGGTGTAAATATCGCTGTTATGAATACTGTTTATGTTACTGCATGTATATGAAAAATGCAAATAGGTTTTGTTACATTTTTAACGTTGTGTCTGCTTTTTAATGTCAAACCATAAGAATAACTTAGCAGGTAAACTGAAAAATCCCCGACCTGACATATAGATGGCACTACTAGAATTAAATCCATATTTTTTAGTTAGCCCTAACTCTCAAAAGATGCGTCTATAAATTTGACAGCTGTCGCATCATTAGCTTGTGAATTGTATAGTTTTGTGTGATGCAACTTTTGTTATTGTAAAAAAATTGGATAAAAAGGAATTTCGCATGTTGATAAAATATTGCTTTTTGAAGGGAAAAATACAGTTGAAGCAGAAACTTGGCTTTGTCGAGTTTCCGGACACTGCCCCAGGAACATCAACCATCAAGGATTGGTATACTAAGTTTAGACTTGGTGAAATGAGCACCAAAAACGGTGAACACAGTAGAGGCCCAAAAGACGTTGTTACCGACGAAAACATTTAAAAAATCCACAAAATGATTTTGAATTACCGTAAATTGAAACTGAATAAACTGGCGGACACTAACGAAATCGACTGAATGTATATATCATATCATTCACAAATATTTGGGTATGAGAAAGCTGTGTAAGGTGGGTGCCGCGCGAGCTCACTTTTGACCAAAAACAATGAGAGTTGATTATTCAAAACAGTGTTTCAAAATGATCAAGCGTAATTAACCCGAGTTTTTGCGTCCATATGTGACAATGGATGAAATATGGCTCCATCATTTCACTCCGAAGTCTAATTGACAATTGACGACACGATGAAACCGCTCCAAAGCGTGGGAAAACTCAAACAGTAGCTGGCAAGGTTATGGAGTCTGTATTTTGGGATGCGCATGGAATAATTTTCATTGACTATCTTGAAAAAGGAAGTACCATCGCTCGCTGGGAAGAAATTTTTGTCGAATGAAGAGGTGATCGCCGAAACTGAGGTCTATTTTGAAGCAAGGGACAAATCGTACTACAAAAATGGTATCGAAAAGTTGGAGGGTCGCTTAAATCCGTGTATCACCCTTGAAGGGAATTATGTTGAATAAAAAAAACTAATTTTGCCAAAAAAATGTTTTTACTATTGTAGGCCGGGGACTTTTCAATTGAGCTGTTAGTTTTAATTAACTATTGTAATAATTCAATGGTTTCACTTATTCAAATATAATAAAATTTAGCACATATTATTTAACATTAGTTTTAAAGCTGCGTATTCAATAAATCGAGATGGTATGTTGGTAATTATTAGCGCTGGGAACTATCGACTGAAAACGACTATCGACTGTTTAATAATTGACTACTTTTTACCAGTGACCGTTTCAGTCGCTATTTTCGGTCCGACTGATTTTGTTACTATTTACTATCGACTATTCCAGTCCTGTAATTTTAGTTACTATTTCTTGTTCTATTAGTTTCATGCGACTGATTTTCACCTTCCGCCTCTGTTGTCATAGCCCCCACTGTGACAAAAATGTACCCAATTAATGCTTACATAGAATTGTATGTAATATATTTAGTTTTGTGATTTTTTTGGTGGTTTCCTTGTAAATTGCTATATCTTGTATATTAATATAGAAGCATTTTTTAACTGTATTTTTTAGGATTGTTAATATAATAGGGTAAAAAGTTTAAAATTGTGAACGATAAGTAATAAAATACTTTTGACTGTTTTTATGGCAATAATAGGTAATATTTGGTTATTCGATTTTTGTTAATAAATATTTCCATTCAATAACAAATAAAGCATTTACTCTATTTAAAAAAAATTAGTAGTTATTATGCGATCATTGTTGTCATGGATTAGTTTTTTTCTATGATTAGGTGTTTGTTTAATTTGTATTTAGTATTTATGGTTATTGTTCATCTTTGTTTTTTTGACGATTTAGGTTTTGTTTAAGTTCCATTATATTGTCTATATTTATTATAGTACACTATTTAAATATAGAAATTAACATATTAAAATACCAGAAAACATTTGTGAGGTATTAATCTATTCCATAGAAAAATTGCATTCCTTTTTACAGATCCACAGAACATTCAAATATAAAAGTAATTCTACTTTGTTTAAAATGATTGTATTAATTGCACGTTAATAATGTTCAGTAATTATTTATTTCCTTTGCCTTTTTAAAGTTAGTACGTGAAGGAATATGTACATCTCCATCTCGCTTATACTACCACTGAAAAATAAAAGCACATATAAAATTAACTGCTCCAAGGAATTATCCCCGTCCTCTTATTTCCTCTCTCACTATTTATAGAGAAAAGGGTTCGTACATCTTCGTCTGACATCACGAATTAAAAAAAAAACCGTCGAACTGTGCATTTGACTGAAAATAGTAATTACTATTTTCAGTTGCTAGTTTTTTGACTATCGACTGTTTCGAATGATTTGCGACTATCGAGTGTTTCGACTGTTTTGAGTCCATAGTTCCCAACGCTAGTAATTACAAAGACTGTACTATAATTAATTAAGTTAACACCGAATAGTGTGATAAGTAAGGCATCAAGACAAGGAGGTTTTGTTTATTTATATTAGAATTGATTTGAACCCTCAGCATCGTTTTGTATTCACCGCTAAGTACTCGCCACTTATTTCCGAAAAGTAAAATCGTTTTTGAAGTTAAAAAGTAAAAGTTTTTGTTATTTTAAACACTTCATATCTCATAATTGGTGTAGTCGGTGGGATACCAGTGAGATCATAAGACTATTCTCCGGAATCCAATTAATTATCAAGAATATAAGACAGTTTCACATTCTTACGTGTAGTTAAGTGGAGTTCGCGCAAAAGTAACGCTGTATTGCAGATTATAAAAAAGGGATTGATGGTGCTCAACAAGTCCTAGCCATAAACTATTCCAATTAGGGAACATACAAGCTTCCAGAAACACCACTAGTTCGTGCACTCCCTGCACAAACATTGAAATTCATGCTACATGGTCACTGAAGGCAGACTGAGTTGCTGTGAACTAACATAATCTATTGGAATTGGAACAGAAGCTTTGGCGAAGAATTGCTGCTTCTTTAATCGTTCTTCTGGCAATGGCTCTTACAGGTTTATAAGGTAATAAATTTATTTTCGTAAGATTTACTCGGAAACTTTTCAGAGCCCGTAATATCTTCTTTGTATTCTCTGGTCCACCATGATATGGGAGGTGGATGACGACTTGAAGAACTCAATGGGATTGATTCTTCTGCTGCGGATGCAACAGCTATGATAAAACGATCTAAGTTTCCGTTAGCGTTGCCTTCAATAAAAGAAGGAACGATGATTGAAGATTCGTATCGGTGCCAGTCGGCTATATGATACATACTGCCCTAGACGATCCAATTTTATAAATGATCTTTTTTTGTCAGTATAAAATATTGTCTATCCAAAGTTTTTCTTGTACATACGTCATCAAGATGTTTAATCTTCTTTGAATGGTATATGTCTTTACCTGTTAAGGAAAAAACATCTATAAAATATAAACAAATAAAACCCTCTATTATTATTATGAATCTAAACCATTCTCGAATCAAAGGAAATACATAAAAAATTCCATCAAAATCCTTTTAGCAATAGTTCTATAAATAAGACATAAACTATTTTGCGTCTAATAGCACAGACACATGATATACGTGGTTCGAAAACCATTTGACCGGACTGAGTTCGACACAGCTTGTCTGGCGTCGCCTGTTCTGTTCTTGGGGGACGCGTGTCGACGTCGCGACGCCTATTAAAATTCGAGACCGCTCCTGATCGACGGATAAATGGAATTTATTAACTGTGCAGCCGGTCGCTTTTTGCCCCCCCGTGAAATATTTACGGTTTGATGAATGCGGCGTGTTGTTATTCGATCGAAACAAAATGGCGGCTAATTGAAATGCGCCGACTACAATGGGTGGGGGTCGAGGGGAGCTGTGGGGAAGCCCCGAGCTGGAATTAATATCTATACAAATCGAGTTTTTATATCCCCCCGACCTGTCCGGGAAATGTATTTTTGGTTTTGTTGTGTTTTTTTTAACCGATTATATTTACGAAATATCAATTTTTGTTTTATTTGCAAGTGGAATAGTAAATGTTCGGGGTAAATGGGGCTATTTATTCTTATAGTTAGTATTAGTTATGTTTAATTAATATTAATTCACTGTGTTTTAATCAAAATATTTTTGCCTTCTTTCTGGGAACATCTTGGACTTGGAAGTTATGTAAAGACAAAGCATTCTCACTATTCTATTCACTGAAACTTGAGAAGAACTTGAAACCTGAGAACAGGAAATAGTCGCTGTTCGTGGATTATTTCCATCGTTTTCATTGACTTGTAATACGGTGCATTGTCTTGGTGAAGCAGCATTTGCTTTTTCTTCAAATTCGGCCGTTTTTCGACGAATTTGTCCTTCAAACGGTCCAATAACGCTATGTTGTTGCTGTTGATGGTCTTTCCTTTTTCAAGGTAGTCAATAAATATTAGTCCATGCGCATCCCAAAATACAGACACCTTAACTTTGCCAGCCGACTATTGCCATTTCCCACGCTTTGGAGTGGGTTCATCGTGTACAATCCACTCGGATGACTGTTGATTAGACTTCGGAGTGAAATGATAGAGCCACGTTTCATCTATTGTCATATGTCGACGCAAAAACTAGGGTTTATTATGCTTGATCATCTTCAAGCACTGCTCTGAATCATCAACTCGTCATTGTTTTTGGTCAAAAGTGAGTTAGCGCGACACTCACTTTGCACAGAGCTTTCTCATACCCAAATATTTGTGAATGATATGATGTACATGCTCAATTATATTCAATTTCAATTTACGGTCATTCAAAATCATTTTGTGGATTTTTAAATGTTTTCATCGGTAACGACCTATTTGGGCGTCCAATGCGTTCACCGTGTTCGGTGCTCATTTCACCACGTCTAAACTTAGCATACCAATTCTTGATGGTTAATTTTCCTGGGGCAGTGTCCGGAACTTTTGCTTCAACTGTATTTTTTCCCTTCAAAAAGCAATATTTTATCAACACGTGAAATTCCTTTTTATCCATTTTTTTCACTCAGAATGCTATAATTCAAAAAATAATGATCTATGTGTCAGGTCGGGGACTATTCAATTGACCTGTTATACAAACGTCCGAAAATAGTTGATTCTGGAAATTATATGAGAGTTTGACTAGGTTTTTGTCTAATAAGTCTTACATTTCATTGTCTTCGACCCTTTTTGGCCATCCAGGTTGTTCTTTATCAGTAATATTAAAATCACCACATTTAATCATTAAAAGCCAGAGTGAAATAGGAAGGACTCAATCGTAAAATAATATAAAATAAGTGGTTAAATGTACATTTTCAATTTTTACCTTTGCAGAAAACAATTGAATTCACTGAATTTATCAATATAATTAAAAGCATTTTTGTAAGAAAAGGTATCGTAATCATAATACAATACATGTTAGTTAACAATGATTGCAAAAGGTTAAATCGAACGGCTTAAACACAGTAGGTATCAAATAAATTGGATTAAAAATTACAAGTTTGCAAGTATTCAGCAGTTGTTAAGATCTCATATTAATAGATACAGATATATTGCGAGTTACTAAGAAATGAAATTATTACTTTTGTGTAGCAATTGAGTAAAAGGAAGAAAAAGCTCATGAAGGCTTAATAGAAATTAATTAATTACGACACAACGATATTTTAGTTGTAATTTCAACATTTTTCTTTTTACTTTAGTTTGTTCATTTTTATTCGTTATAAATATGTATCACTTTAGAGGTTTAATTTAATAGCCTATTTCAATAATATTTAAAACAACTTATTAAGTGTAAAACGAAAAATTGTATAGAATGTGAAAACGCGAAAAGAATATCTAGGAATTGACAAGTTTATGTTCTTTAATTAAACAAGAAAGTCGCGAGAAGATACGTTCTTATCTCTCTAGGAAGGCTATCAAATCAGACTACAGAAAGAGGTGTTTGATCCAACTTTCTGTACTATTACTTTGCGCAAAGATGGGGGAAATACATTTGTATTTGGTAATATATCCTGTATTCCTCTCGTAAACCTCAAAATTTAATATCCGTCCATTTCTTGCAGAATGTAACACAACTTTTAGAATTCCTCTTGAAGCTTGAAGGTGATATGTTGAATCGTTCTGTCGATACCAATGTTGATCAAAGTCTAAATCTTCTACTGTTTATCATCAAAAAATAGGTTTCATGATTCTATAGTGTATTCCTTTTAGTCTAATTCTCTTAAAGCCAAATGCAACAAAAACCGGTTCCGTCAGTTCCAGTGAATAGAATAGTGAGAATGATTTGTTTTTACGTAATTTCCAAGACTGTTTGTCAGCATATTTGTCATTAATACAGACATCTGAAAATTTATAGAATATAGAAAAAATCTTAAAGCCAATACGACTTCGTACAATTATTATTGGCTTTTGGATATAAAAATATAATATATTACAACTTCTGGCTTTTAAAAGGTATTATGGTAATATTATGAATGTGAACAATTTTGAATGCAGCAGTACAATAAATATAAATATAAATATAAATATAAATATAAATATTATTGGTAGCAACAAATATACTTGCCATATTTACATTATTTCGAGCTTTTTAGAAATATATTTTCTGTTTTCTATATTTTTAAGTTTAAATTTATTGTATATGTTGATTTTTCGTTGAATAGAAAGCGTACAATTTATTTTTATTTTAGTTTTATTTTTGCATAGACTGTAATCGTACGCTATATATTATTATTGGTAAATATTTTTATGAAATATCGAGTCAATTCTATATATATATATATATATATATATATTAAATGTATTTATCACCGCTAGCCATTACTTTATAACATTTGTCCGGTAATATTTGAAATATATTGTATATATATATATATATATATATATAACCAATTATTTAGTTTTTAGTGTATTTATGAACTGTTGAACTGTGAAATCTGGCGAAGCAATTAATAGTGATTGCTGCACAATACAAATGATCAATTTAAACTATATATTGATCGGAAAACGTCCTGAATGGACCGAAGACACGGTAAAGTGGTTTTAGAGCAGGATAACGAGTAATCTCATAAATCAAAACCGGTCAAGGAAGCGTTGTGGAAGCACTTGGATGGGATATATTATAGCACCCGCCGTACTGTCCACACTTTACGCCGTTCGACTGTCAACGTCTCGCATAAATAGGTCGAAATGCTGCAACGCGCTTGCAGACAAACACCTCGCTAATTTCAAAGAACTGTTTCTTAACTGTTTCGCTCCAAGTCCAAACAGTTTTTTAGAGATGGCGTCCATATTTGCTTTGCCTGAAAGATGAGTAAGATGTATAGAAACACATGGTTAATATTCTAAATAAATAAATCTTTCCATTTTCTTGAAAGTTATATAGTTCTTTTGCCATAAAAACGGTAATGACTTTCTGGTACGCCTGGTAATGATAAATAATTTATTCAATATTTTTCTGTTGTTTTTATTGACTATGTTTCTTGTCATTTTGTTTTTTCTTCTCTAAATTTTGTTTTACCTTATTATATTAATAAATCTAATATAATAATACTACTTAAGAGTCTATTTCTCGACTAATACGCTACTGCTCGGACAGTATCAATCTCCTTCAAGACGTTTTCTACTATATATATATATATATATATATATATATATATATATATATATATATATATATATATATATATATATATATATATATATATGTATATAACATTTGTCCGGCAATATTTGAAATATGTTGTGTATATATACCAATTCTTTAGTTTTTAGTACTTTTTCTTATTATTGTTTTCAAGATCTAAGGTTTCCGATACAAACTTATTACGACTATTTCTGCCACTAAGACCACTTCTTTAATCTTCGGGTATGATCATTGTTGTCGAGTAGTAGTATTTCAATGTTTTTATGTTCACGTAATCTCTTTTGGTGTTTTTGTCGAAAACTGTTTAATTTCTTCGCTGACTATAAATACTCTAAAGGTGTATATATCTGTGGATATTCTTCTCCTTGATAAACCTTGGAGCATTCACAATGCTCCAAAGCATTTTCTTTTAATAAGTTTGGATCAAATTAATGTTGAACTTCTTTTTTCAAAATTTGTTTAGATATTATCAGTTTGTCGTGAAGTGATATTTTGGACTCTCGCCCTAGCAACCACATAGTTTTTCAGCATCGTGCCCAAGTACCTTGCCATATTCGCACACGAATTATTCTAGAATCACTTATCTTTGGTAGTTAATCCATTTTTTATATGGTAGGTAAAATCCATGTGTATAGAGTACGTACCATTTAATTTAATAACTTGGTTTTTATACGGTAAATTCTACGTATTTCTCTCCGAAATCATGTAAAGAATGAAGTACTTCCTTTGAGACGCATTAATCAGTGTACAGATGAAGAGCAAATTCAAAAATGTAGATTACAATGGTTTGGATATGATTGTTGAAGGACAAGTGAACGAATTCTTGATAAACTGCTGTTGAAATGGACATTTTGGATGGAAGAAGTGGGCCGTTCTGAAAAAGTAACGGATTCAAACAAAAGAAAGAGTGGCGAGATTTATTGAAGCATTACTTCCGCTTATCCTGCGAAACCAATAGCAGCGTGTTGGTCGAGAACTAGACACTTTTCCGGAATGGTTTATGGATTGACGATGACGATCATCATCAGAAGATGCTTTCAAAGTTTGTAAAAGTTAAACGTAATACATTTAAAATATTGACCATGAAAATATCTGTTAATTAGACGAATAAAAATAAATCTCTATATAATGCAGTCTATGACTTCCCCTTCGCTAATCCGGAAAACACCCCCCGGAACACCCCCCGCATATAATAAACAATCTGACAGTCACATAAAACGACTTCAATACCTTTGTGTCGAAACGAACCGGTACTGTACGAATTCAAATTCGGTTCGACAGTTGGCTGACGGGCGGGGAACCGCGACGAGGTGCGGGGGGCAGGGGGACCGGTCGGGCTCGCGTCCCGAGCCTCGCAATAAGGGCCCAGGCGGGCGCCGAAGCGTGCGCGACGCCCTGCGTCGTTATTAAATTAATTTCGGTGTGTTTGCCGGAATGCGCCCGGATAAATCCAATTACACAACTGAAGTAAACTAATTTGGCAACTATGTACGTGACGAATGCATTCGGGGCGAGGGAAAAGGGGGAGAGGTTCGGTGAAGGTATAGCGGCGGCGTCTATGGGGAGGGAAGGGGATAGTGAAGCCAAGTTCGCCTGAAACTGGGTCTTGCTGGTGTTTATAGTTATTTGTGATTGTTTGTATTCTTCTTTTTCAGACGAATTTGTTTAGGAAGGAAAATATGTTTATTTAAGAGTGAAACTAGTTCACTCTAACCCGATAATATCTGTCGGCCAAGAAGGATGTAATGATTTTATATATTTTATTTCCTCTTTTTTTCCATTTCAAAAGTTGTTTTTGAATACTGGAGATTTTTATGGTGTCAAAAGCTTTTCTAAATCGAGAAAGGCTGCGGTCACATGTTGTCCCGAATTGAGTGCTTCACATAGATCCCTCTGGAATCCGACCACATGGTCAAGTGTGGAGTATCCTCCTAGGAAACCCAATTGACGATCATTCAGTAATTTCTGATTTCTAATTATATATATATATATATATATATATATATATATATATATATATATATATATATATATATATATATATATATATATATATATATATTGTGTAGCGACTTGAGGCATGTCGAATTTTACATCGTGGAATAACGGTCTACAAAATACCCAGAAATATAATCCCAGATGTTGAACACGGGCGGGGTGCCAACTGGAACCCGACAACGAATAGCTGGCGGCAACCCCGAGACGTTTATCTGGGGTGTTATTGAAGGGTATTTCGGTCATTCATTGCTCAACCCTCGTTTGGTTTAGACGTGCCACCATCGACTGCCCAAGCCTCGTCAACAGGTAACTCCGCTGCCATCCGTTTTATTTGTATTTTTCACATTTTTTTATATTGTCAATAAATAACGGTCACATCATGTAAACACCACTGTTTCATTTCGTTTTACCTCCATTCACCGAGCCACATCATTTACCCTAAAATAGATATATGAGTCTACTGCAGACCATAAGCTCTAGTGTTTTGCACAAATGGTTAGTTAGGGTAATAGGTCTATAGCTTTTAACTGAATGCCTTGGTTTACCCGGTTTATATATAGGTATCAAAAGCGATTGTTTCGATTTTAGAGGCAGTTGTTCTTGACTCCAAATGTCTTAAATTTTATTTATTGATTACATTCAGGTTTCTTTAGTAAACAAAACACTGACTGAATATTGCAGGTAGTAAAAGTTCATTTTATTTATAAAAAAATTAAAGACTTCTTTTTACCAACGAAGGGTAAAGACCAGAGAGTGCTCATTTGTTGATGAGTTCCCAGGTGGGACAGAATACAAAGTAGAGAGCAGTAGATGAACGAAAGTCATAGAAGGCAAATTAAGCATGAGTTATCTGCAAGGGTGATGTCGAAAAATGGAATAAATAAGCAAAGAACGATGCAATTATAATTTGCATTAAACTTGAATAAAGAAAAGTTTATAAAACTAAGATTGAAAATATAAATTAAGTTTGGCTGAAGAAATTATTCCTTTGACCAGTCTGGTGTATTTATTGCTTTTTAATATATATATATATATATATATATATATATATATATATATATATATATACATATATATATTAAAAGATAAGATATAAATGAAGTAATAAAATATGTGGCAGTTAAAATGAAAATAAATACATAATTTACATAGAAGAGAGTGTAAATTATTAACAGTAAAATTGTGAGCATTTTAAAGCATTGATAAATGTTAAGGTGTTGAACGATTAACGTTATAAGATATGTGACTATATAACATTTTGCTGAAATTTGTTTCAATTATTTAGTTTATAGACCTTAGTTTTGAAAAATCGATTTTTAATATTCCTAATTTAATATATTTTAATATTCATATGTTTTCTATTTTAATACACAAACTTGCATTACTTCATTATTATTCCATATTTATGCTTATAACACATATATGTCTATATATATATATATATATATATATATATATATATATATGTATTTATATATTTATATAATTATATATATAATATTTATATAATATATTATATAAATATATTTATTATTATATTAAAATATATTTATATAATATATATATATATATATATATATATATATATATATATATATATATATATATATATATATATATATATATATATATATTATATATATTAGAAACATTGAAAATACTATAAAAAATGTTTTAGTAGCAGATTATTTTTAAATTATTCTCTTTATTCTTTTATTTATATAAATATTGTAAATCTCCTTTTACTAACTATGGGTTTATCTGGACTGGAGCTACAGTTTAACGTGGGCTCCGAACCACGGTCCTCGGTATTAAGCCTACCGACTGGCACTCGTTGGTCACTCGACTAACTTAGAAATCATCCCAGAATACATCCGGTCTTACCCAGCCTTGTTCCTGTCGTGACTGGGATCATTTTCCTTGTCGGATTTTACACTCCTGCCTAGGACAATCACAAATATTAAACAAACAGAAACATAAATTTACGACCGTGCCCCAGCAGGATTCGAACACGCAACTATCGCAACAGTAGGTGGACCGTCCTGTCGCCTTTATTACTGCACCAACCAAGCCAGCTTTCTTTATTCTGTTTGTATATATTTGAGGAATATATTTCGAAAAATGATAGATTCAATCTCAATCATCAATATAATTTTTTTCATCATTAGGTCAGACATAGAAATAGCAACCCTCGTATATGAAAGTTCCCTTGCAATACGTAAGCTCTCGAACACGAGAAGAGTCTATGGAATACGTCGAAAACGAATATCTCCCATGCTGGCCCAATTTTCCCAAGTCAGTGGACCGGGAGTTCATTATTCGCGGGAAATTTAACAAGTGCACATCTGCAAGCGCCGTTTTATCGGTGTCGGGACATGTGCTTTAGGCGCTCCGTCGCTTTTAACCCTTCCCCTTCGCCGGCGCCCCTTTATCGGCCAGGACACGTGGAGTAATTTTTGACGGTGAAAGGAGGTCATACGGCGTCGAATAAATAATGATCGAATATCTGAAATGTGCAAAATCCCATCAGAAAGGATATGTCGCGCATTTTATATGTTTTTATTTTATGAACCACTGATCTAGAATATGATTATATTAGGTTATATTTTCAATTTGTCTAGAAAATATTTTTTGTGTTATAACCATTCTTTTATAATACTATACTACGACGTTTGTTTTAAAAAAGGATCGGCCAATTGGAGAATAGAAAAAAAAAGAATTTAGAAAGTTTTAGAAATTCATAAATTTTCATGTTTTAAATTTTATCTTTCCGAAATGAACCATGTATATATAAATCAGAAACAGACAAATATTACTCGCTATGGATAGCAACTCGGGGGACCAATTATTAGAGCATCCCCTATTAAAAGTGTTCGAAACAAATTAATAATTAATAAAAATGTAAAATATTATAGAATCTGTATTATTCGCACATTTAGCTAACATATTTCAACCTCCTATTCCAATAAATCAATTTTTTGAAATTATTTTTTTAGATGTTTAAACTATAGTTTTAAACAACAAACATATTTGTTTGACTTGACGAACAATGCATAGAAGAACCTATTGAGAACGTAATTGTTTTAAGGGTTAAGCTTTGAAATATGGAAAGATCAATTTGTTTCAAATATGTAGAGCAAATACTGCCTTAAATAAATAATTTTTAAACAAATAATAAACAAATTTGTTTGACTAGAAGAACAATAGGTAGAAAAATGTATCGAAGAGGATCACAAGAAATTTTCTTAAAGGTGTAGGCTTTGAAATATATAAAATAAACCATTTTTTTTGTATCAATAAATAGACAATTTTTTTTATCTCAAATAGTAATAGAAAGTCGCACCAAATTTTCTTAAAGGTTTCATGTTCGAAATTTTTTTTTACTCTTCGTGATTCCACAATCTGCCCTATTGGCAATAAGTATTTGTTATGTCTATATTATAGTTACGTGGCATGTAGGAAATCACTTCATGAAGCAATCTTCTGTATAAAATATTATTTTAACTAATTAGTCTTATTCTAAAGCTTATTCTAAAGTCTACATATGTCCAGTAATCAGATCAGGTGGTGTTAAACGTTTTAGTCTACGCACTTCACTATCATGTCGCATATTTAGCCGATTAGCGAGTACATTGGGATGCACTGACATTCTTTCGAAGTACTTCACATAAACACGTTGAATTACACTCGTTATAGGTTCTAGAGGAATATCGGGTTGTATCACTTTATTTGAAATATACTACGGAACATCAACAATGGCACACAACACCTTATTTTGGAGCCGTTGAATGATGGATATATTAGATTTTTTAAGTCCAAGTTGTTTCCGTTTAGAGAGTATGTGCTTTTTACAGGTTTTACAGGTTAGGCGTCGATCTATATTGGTTGATATTCACTGATGGACATGTACGCAGGGTAAACGTTACTTGCATGGATTTTGTTTCATTGGTTTTAATGCGCCATGTCTTCAACCATAATTGTATTTGATCAGTACACTAACTTGCGGAACTCCTAAATATATGGGATATAATTCAGTATGTTCATCGCCTTGATTTACAATAAAATGTCTGTCGGTGAGATACGATTTTAGTAACTGATAGTCCGGATGAGGGAGAAGTTCCTTTAGCTTAACCTGCAAGCCCGTATGCCATACTTTGTCAAAAGCCTGAGATATATCTAGAAAAGCAGCCGAACAATATCTTTTGGCATTTATTTTAGTGTTTATTTTGTTTACAAGTCTGTGCACTTGTTCTATAGTGCCATGCTAATTGCGAAACCCAAGCTGATGTTCTGGAATAAATTTTCTTTTTTCTAATATGTAGTTTAGCTTCTTCATGTATAGTTTCTCGAAAACTTTCCAGATTATCGATAAAATATTTATAGGCCGGTAGGAGGTCACATCTTCTGGCATTTTCCTGGTTTATGAGTTATAAGTATTTTAGCTACTTTCCAGATGCTAGGTAATTAATTCGTAGCATAGCATTAAATATAAATGTTAATAGTTTTATACCCTTTTCTGATAGTTCTTTTAAAATTTTGCCAGTAATGAAGTCATAACCAGGAGCTTTTTTAATATTAATTTCTCTCATTATTGTTTGTTTAACTTTTTGACCGTTAATTTCTCGTGCGGTAAGTCCATTTGAAATGAACCCAGAAAGCTAGTCATTTTATTTTCCTCATATTTATGTAGCTGAGACTGGAAAGGTTTAAAAACATTTTTTGAGTGTTTTGAGAAAATGTCGGCCTTCTCTTTATTGCTTCTAGCCCAATTATTTTCGCTTGTTTTAATAGGTGGGTTATGCTGCTGGGGTCTTTTAAGCTTTCTTGTTGCTTTCCACAACGAATAGTCTGTAGCCTCAGTTGGTGCCAAATGCTCTAGGTATTCTTGAATGCCTTGGTTTTGTTCTGAATTAGTTCCTTCAGCTCTTTTATTGCCCTATTAAATTTTCTTTTATTCTCTTTAGTCCTTTGCTGTTGCCAATTCCGTCGTAACATTATTTTTTCTGCTATCTTTTTCTGTATTGTATATGATATATGTGTATTTTTTCTTGAAAAAGTTTCATTGTTAGGAGTCGCGGAATATGCTGCCTCCTGTATATTTTTTGTAATGTTTATTGCTGCCATTTCTATGTCAATTTCAGTTTGTAACGGTAAGTTTAGAGAGATGTTTCGGTCTAAGCTTTCTCTAAATGAGGACCAGTTAGTTCTATTATTGCACAGAGAAGGCGGTTTATCTTTGATGGTAATTTTTGAAAATAGTATTACTATTATTGGTGAATGATCAGAAGACAGGTTAAAACATAATTCTGCATGACAGTTTTTTGTATCAATATGTTTTGTTCGAAAATATGAAAAAAAAAACAATAATTTCAAATATATAGACCAGAATACCACCTTAATGATACTATTTTTCTACCCCCGATTTTCTACCTACCCCGAGAGAATATTACACGAGTATTAAACAGGAACCTTGCATCATCAAAGGAATTTATAGAACATGATCAACAATGGCCATTGATTCGTTAAAAAACTAGTTAACAATAAATTGTATCCATTTTTGTTAATTGCTTTGTGGCGTAACCACTGCACCACACGACAGGACTTAACCTGCTTGGGTTTGGATGTACTTTATGATTATAATTGTAAATATCTTTATATGCAACAGTGGAAAATACGACAACGAATAACCATACCAGTAATGCCGGCAACCAGGCTGGGTGAGGCCGGATGTTTTCTCGTATGGTCTCTAAGTTGGTCACTCGCCAGTTGGTAGGCTTACTGTTGAGGACCGTGGTTCGGAGCCCACGTTAAACTGTAGGTCCAGTCCGGAAAAATCCTCGTTGGCAAAAAAGATATTTTAAAATTTTATAAAAGCTATTTTTACAAGAATCTACAGAAAAGTCTCAGACATCTCTCTGTTTCTTGAAGGATTAAGCTTAGAAAATAAGCTTAACCCTTTAAAGAAAGTTATAGATCAGAACACCGAATTAAATAGAGTATTTCTTAACAAACAATAAACAAATTTGCTTGACCAGAAGAATAATAGATGGAATGTAAAACGAAGGCTCACACTCAATTTCTGTTTTTTTTTTTAATTTTCAGACTTTAATTAATTATTTTTTAATCAAATATATGTTACGAATCAATTCTAAAACCTATTAGTTTCAATCGGTTTCAGCAATAACAAACTTTCGCCTCCGCTAAACGTTACTTTACAGATAAAAACCGAAATATGTCCCACGTCACATTCATTTAAAAATATCCATATGGTTTTTCTCTGTGTTCCCAACGTAGAAAGGATATTCCGGCCCCAAAGTGACAGGAAAAAACGTAAGGAACAGTGGGAGGAAAGGGAGAAAGACGGGCCCATAACTCTTCCGTAAGGCCGGTCGAATTGGGGACGTTTTTGGAGGAGGCAGAGCAACCTACCACCTCCCCCCCAAGCAGTGTCGTAGCGTATGTCACCGTGTTTAAAACAGGCCTAAAGCGGCCCCATAAAATATTTAGGGGCGCGCGGATGCGGCAGCTCTCGCTCTTCTCCTCTCCTTTCGCTACACCACCGAATGAATATTTTTATGGGCGCTGTCGTTTCGACGGCGAGAGCCTATAAAATGGGGCTTTTTATTGTGCCCCCGATGTCGCTAGCAGTCTCCGGGAACGCCAGCCCGCCCGCCCGTTCGCCTCCCTCACCGACGGCCTAAAAAATTTACGTTCGTATCACGACGACAGGTGGAGAACCTGTCGATATCGACGTCATCGAGGAATCGCGACTCCCATCAGTTGCGGAGGGCGTTAGTTTCAGTGAAATATATAAAAAATACATGCTGGGATGTTAAATATTGCAGGCGCAGTCGTCAGGAAGCTTTTATCCCCGTGACATATCCGCCGTTATCGGTCGATCAATCCAGACAGGCGTTTCCAAATTGTCAATTACTGTATATATAAATATTTTTATAGTTTATATTATATAGTTTAAATTATTAACTATAGCCTATTCAAAGTTTATTTGTATATGCGTCATCGAAATTTGTGACGTCAGAACGTCAATTTTTTAATCGCGTACAATAAAATCAAGGAAAATAAATTATTTGAATTTGTATATCTTGAAGAAACTTGGATATTTCAGAATTGTTCATTGGGGCATTATTGGCCAGACAGTAATAAAAAAGTTTAAAGACAACAACAATTGATGGAAAAAGGTCAAAGTTACAATAGCTTTCGATTTGGTTTTGTTGTTCATAATATTTATTAATAATTAGTTGCAGTTATATTGTTACTCGTGTAGGGAATAAGAATAGTATTATTCCTGGAGCGGAATTAGTGTTTTCCTCCAAATGCAAGGGCGACTCCCATGGAGAAATGAACCATAATATGTTTTTGTTATAGTTTGAAAATCAATTGTTAAAGAACCTGGAGGAACCATCAGTTATTATTATGGACAATACACCATATCATAACACATCCAAAAATAGTATCAACAAAGGCTGTTATGAAGGAGTGGCTTTCCAAACATGAAGATGAGTTTTGAAGAGACTACGCTAAAATGGCAATTTCATTTCAAAATTTCATTGCGTTTATTGCAATTTCTTTTCAATTCTTTTTTCAGATATAAGCTCAAAACATATACACTAGATCAAATGGCTGACCAATATGGTCACAGAGTATTACGACTCTCTCCCTATCACTGTATATTCAATTCAATCGAGTTGATAGGGGAGATAGCAAAGTCTTATTATAATAGACATACTGGTCGAGAAGTATAATCCATCAATAATTGTTTGGTATGTGGAAGGAAGCATTGTCGATCATAACACCTTCGGTTTGGATGAACTCGATAAGACATTCAGAGGAAATAATTGATAAATGGTGAAATCGTGAAAATGTCTTAGAAATATTAGAAATTAACAGTTTAGTGATTGAATTGGACAGTGACTCGGAAAGTGAAAGTGACTAAAAGAAACTTTCAGGATATGTGATAATGCTGTGCAATGCTGGAAATTCCTGAGACAGAGAGATGAGAGTACAACTATGGTATGCACACAAATAATAGAATATAACTGTAGAAAATGGTATTGTAGGACGTGAAAGATTTATCTGAAAATTAAATAAGAGCATTAGGTTAGAATGTATGAGAAGATAATGAAGGCTAACTGCTTTGTAGATATAGTAAATGCATTGGCAGAATACAGTGATTTATTTTATCAAGAACGGTATACACAGGTAGTAGCAGAAGAAATAAAAAATACAGTGATATCAAGATCACTTGACAAGTAAACACATCAAAGGAAACGAGAACTAAATGTAAACAGGTAAATATGCTCTGGAATGAAAATAAAATACATTATTTTGATATATAATTGTTAATTAGGTGGATTAGGCCAGGGTATACCACTACATAAAAGTCGCGTATAGAAACTCTACCTCAAGGGCAGTGTGGAAAACTGTTCAATGTAAATATAATAAAACAATTCTAACCTACAAGCTATTATACCTGTGTTCTTAATTGTAGTTGTAATTGTAGTATTAGATGTACTCTAAAGTTAAAATAAATTATATTTGATAACACTGTTATTCAATTATTTTATTTAGATTAGAATTTTCTTGTATGTCAAAGCCAAATTGAACTAAAACTCAGAGTTGATGCGGCAACATTGCGACGTCTTGACGTCACAAATTTCGATGACGCATATACAAATAAACTTTGAATAGACTATATACATAATTGCCTCCTTGTTGAAAAGAACGGCACGAGATTTGGCACGACTAAAGCTAAATTTTTGTTTGATATGCGCTACAAAGAAACAAAGAAAAGAAAGCTTTCTTTGCAATTTTTCTATCAAAAATTTAACTCGTCATATAGCATCTGCACTATTTATCTCATTTAACAGTATTGGATTTCTAATCATTCCCTAAATTTAAGGAAACCATTTGGGGATATCATTTTGGGACTATTAAGGAAGAATAAGACTGTAGCTCTACCAAATTTTACTGTATTCAGCAATTGTTTTGAAGAGATGATAGGACGATAACGTAAATGACGCCAATTGACATGAACTACTTTGAACAAAATATATTTGCAAACACAAAAAAAAATAATCTTATTTCAAAACTTTTGATGATAATTCCGTCATATCAGCAGGGCAATGTTCCATTCAAAATTTTTGTTTAAAGGTGATGGTAAGAGTGTATATATATATATAGATAAATATATATATATATATAAATATATATATATATAAATATATATATATATATATATATATATATATATATATATATATATATATATATAAACATATATATATATATATATATATATATATATATATATATAAACATATATATATATATATATATATATATATATATATATATATATATATATATATATATATATATATATATATATATATGTATATATACAAACATATATATATGTATATATATATATATATATATATATATAAACATATATATATATATATATATATATATATATATATATATATATATATATATATATATATATATATATTACCTGATTAAAATATTAATAAATTAGCATTATTGTCAGCGTTTCGATGGAACCATTTCATCATGTCACTATTTCTAATTATTGAAAAAAATGTCTAAGTAAAATAAAACTGTATTTTCATCAGCACAAAAATCAAATCTGACGCAATTAGTAGAATTATTTCGGGTAGATTCATTCATTAAACCAGAGTCATGAACAAATCATCAAAAAAATAATACAAAATGATGTTGAATAGTTAATCGTTCTGAAGTTACTCCTCCAAAGCGCTCCTTAACATAATTTACTGGGGTACGGTCCACTAAAAGTGGATTGAACAATTTCAATCGTTCAACCGCCAACTACAGAAGTTAAGAAAAAAGGCCGAAATCTTGAAAACCACGTCTAGTCCAAGGAATCCTAGATTTTGCATAGAAATCGAAGTGCTTTCTAACTCTAGAAACGTGAACTTGGATGAAAGCATTGTAGTTCAGGGTATTGAGTGATGTTGGTAAAATTATGAACCTTTTTAAGCTACGTGACCATCTCTTAACTCAATCTATCGAAACTTAAGCAGAAGTTTGTTGTTCAGAATGCACGAAAGGCGGATTAAAGTAGTTCGGTTGCTTGGCCGGGAACGTTATTATGCAAGCAAGGTGTGGTCGAGCCGTACCTATTATTATTCAGGACAACAAAACGTACCCTCTATACCACCCACATGATGTTTTATTGCCACTTCTTCACATTAAACTTGGTCATATTAAGAAGTTTAAAAGAAGAATTAAGAAGGTTAAAATGCTTTATTATTGCTTTAGGATTGGCTTATGCAAGACTATCATATGCAAAAATCAAATCAATTTTCCGGACATGATATTCCAAAACTAAAGGATGCTGGAAGGTTTACAAAATGTTTAACGCCTGTCGTTCACAATTTTCTCAGGAACCTCAAATCATCGAATTACAAGTACGTATTTTTTTACAAAACTACTAGAAAATTGGAGCTCGAATGTCTTTCTTGATTTTTTCGAATATTTCTCACCTACACTAGGTTATAGCGATATAGATAAGAGTTTTTACACCAAGAAATAGACGAAGGCATGTTGGGCGATTACTGTTGGGCCCTAATGCGTGAAACAGATCCTAAACAGTATAAAAGACTAAGTTCAACCTCTGTCCATTCCTGATTTATATTTTAAATTTAAAAAATGGTCGTTAATGGTCAAATAGTAAAATAATGAATTTATTGAAATTTTCGAAAAATAAAATTAATAAAGGGCTGCTGATTCAGATTCAGGTCCGCAATTTACATTACAGGCTTTTGATTGCTCAGGTCCGAAACCGTGTATTCTTGTGTTATTATATCATACCCACAAACAGATGTCCCTTTTCAAGTTTTTGTTTTCAAATTGTCGCAATTATTTATATTTTAAGTCTCCATTTGGATTAAAATATGAACATATTGGTTGAATTGTTAATGCCTTGATGAATCTAACGTCCTTATGCTTGAAATAACATTATTTAGGTAGAACAAATACGTTCACCCTATATAAATCAAAACTTTTATAACTGTGATAAAAGAACCAAAGGAAGAATTTTTCATTAAATTTCTCTCGCCAAATAAAATCATCAACAGAAAGTATTATTTGAGTGATATGTGTGTATCTGCAATCTGCGACTTTTCCATCAAAATTTTAATTCATCATGTCCCAACTGTATTATTTGCCTGAGGTAACTCTGCTGACCGTTGGATTTCTTATTAAACAATAAGATATAATTAAACATTGTAAGCAATTGTTTTGAAGATACTAAAGAACATTTATAAAAGTAACAAAATTTGAGAAAATTTGAAAATAATTAGGAAAATTAAGTATCGTAATACTATGAATTTTTTACCTCACGAAAATAAAAATGTGTTTGTGCTATTAATAGTACGAAACAATTCATATAACTTGGTGGCGCAGTGGTAAAGGCGACAGGACAGTCCTCCTGAGGCGTGGCCGTAAAATTTATGTGTGTGATTTGTTAATATTTGTGACTATTTGTGAAAATGATCCCAGTCATACTAGTAACCAGGCTGGGTAAGACCGGATGTTTTCTGGGATGATCTCTAAGTTGGTCACACGCCAGTCTGTAGGATTAATGCCGAGGACCGTGGTTCAGAGTCCACGTTAAACACTAGGTCCAGTCCAGATAAACCCTCGTTGGTAAAAGGAGACTTAAAAATATTAAGAAAACAAAACTCATATACCAACTTAATATTTAGTTTAGATTAAAAAATACAATCAAATTTCCGACCAGAAATTAAACTGAAACATCCCGAAATTTCATCCCGTACATCCCGCTTCCGGTCGTGCTTGTTTAGCGTCGTCCGTCAGGACGTCTCGAACGAGATAAAGTAACTAAAAGAAGGACTTACCGACTCCAGTATATAGCAGTTATATCCGCAACGCAATAAAGAGAATTATGCCTTTCGGATCCGGGGGTCAACAAATTGCCTCGACGACGGCTTAGCGGGCGGCTCTCGCAGTAATCCGGGGCCGTGGAGGGGGACCTATCCCGATGATCCTGGAAAAGAGAAATTCCAGCTGGTGTTTAGTTAGTAATAAGCTGACGGAACGTAGGCTAGAAAAACCACCGGGGAACATCAAAGAAATAATCTCATTTATTACGAAGGGGACGCATTAGGGTACTGTCAATATAATTATGTCGTTTATTATGTTATATCCTTCTTCATGATGTTTACGTTTCCTTCTTTTTTTTGTTGTAATAAATATGAGATATAGTTACGGGGTTTTATAAAAATATATTCTGTTTTTTAACTGCACCTACCAAATTTGGCTTTAAAATATTATGTGTATAAGTTATTGGCTAGGAGTACGAATTAATTAATATATATTTTTCGGCAAATTTATTACCAATTAAAATAAATATCATTAAACTTAACATTGGAAGTATATTAAGGGTCTTTTTGTTTTTTTGATCATTTTTCCATATTAAAAGTCATTTATTAAGAAAGTATTTTTAACAAAAAATTGAACCGACTTCAGTAGTATTTTAACGAGGTCTTATATGCTATAGTTAGTGCGGAAAAAGCAAACTGAATGGTTTTTCTACTGAACGACTTCTGTTTTCCCGTCGCATCAGCTCAACAATAATACTATACAGCCGAATATAGACCTCCTGGTTTTTCGAAGTCGGTTAAAAGATAAGCACAATATCCGTAATATATCAAAATATTTTCAATCATTTTCTATAACGTTTTACCATATTTCTCCCAAAATAACGATGCTATATCGAAAGAACAATGTTGGTCTGCAGATGGTCCACTTTCGCATTTCTTCAGCACTCCACTGAAGTGGTAACAAGAAGACGCTATCCATATAATCATTTGAACGACAACAGTGTATCCTTCAAAACTCTTGGATCGTTGGTGTACGCAATTGGATGACACGTATACTACTGGCTATTATTAACTTTTTTTGCAACAATATGCTGCTTATTTTGTTTAATCGCTGCCGGTAAACATTTGCAGTAACCGTTTAATTCAGTTTTAGCAGCTCGTAGTACACTACATCTTGCGTATAATCCCCCATATAATGAGCAAGACCTTATGATCATGAATATTCCGCTTCGGTGTCGATGTGGATGTCTTTGCTAGACTAATCGATCACTTTTTTGCTTCTTGCCTACAACGCTTCACATTAAACTAGACTCTTATTGACTGCAAAGCTGAGTTTTTGTCCAATAGGTTTGGTTTCCAATTCAATATACTCGAGTTTGTTGGACCTCCAGTGTGTTCTTTGCTATCGACACTGCAAGCACGCTTATTGGACCATTGAGACTAAAACCAAAAATGGGAGTAGTATTATCAGAAGTAAATTTCTTCAAATCAAACAACGAGAGTAATGAATGTCGACAATGTAATTTTGAGTATTCCGTGATTAGCACGTGTTTATACTATATTATATTTTAGACTTTTTATAATTTGGAGTCTTCTTTTTAATGGTTTATTGAGAATTAACCTACTAACCAGTAAAGTAATTTAAATATAATATTAGAAAATATTCGGTTCTACACAGCTTGGTTATCTGGATAATTGTTCTTCACTGGATATAGTAATGTTGCTATGGGTAATCACAAACATAAAATACATAAATGCCTTATGGGATTCAAAACCGTGACTGTCGCTGCTGTATGAGGCATTCCGACTATTTAGCTAACGGTATGCGGAATAGCTTCCAGAGATTTCTATGACCTTGTGCCACAACTTAAGCAACATATAAATATTGTCGCGAGAGAAGCTCTCTATCGAATTTGCGTACATCTAGCAGCGTCTTGATGTATGTCCAATGTATGTCCTGTGTTAACTCGAACAAATGGTGACTGGGTAGGCCAGGTTTGGCGAATATGCCTCATGACAGAAACTTTGACTAATTTTTTAGATATTGATAAAAACGTGCTTTTCTTGAAATTTGTCCATACGTTGAAACAGGATGTATTTGGCCAACACATGTAAGTAACGTTCTAAGTTTCTGAAACATTTTTCTTGGAATTTGTATAGCTATTTGCATTTATCAGTCACACCTATCGATGAAAATTATATACATAAATGTAAAAAGGAACTGTTAAACAACCTAACCTACGTATTAAATTTCAGGGCTTTAACACTTTTCTACGTAAAGTAGTAATGAAATAGCAACATTTAATATTGAGCAAAATACAAACTTTATTATTGAGTTATTCTGTCATTCAGTATATTTGTCGTTTGATTTAAATAAATCTGCATCTGAAGGCCATCAAATATTTTTGGAAACTTTGTGATGCTCTTCCATGAGGGCCCAATTGTTTCGCTTTCACCTATTTAAAACTAGTGATTTTGATGTTAATCAGGAAGAACGGTTTGGAGGTTCAAAAAATTTGAAAGACAATGAGTTGCAAGGCTTACTAGATGAAAACCCAAGTCAAACTTTCAAAAAGCTTTCGGATAAACTAGCAGATGATGAATCAACTATTTCCATATGTTGAAATGCGATGGTAAAGATAAATAGGGAGACATAAATGAGAGGAAATAGATACATTACAATATATACGGCCAAAAAGGAACCATTTTCGGTGATGTATCGTAGCTGTGGATGAATCATGGATCTACTAAAACAACCCCAATCTCAAGCACTCATTGATTAGTCCAGGAGTGAAATGTTCATGATCATAAAGTTATTAAAACTGAATGAAACTGTTACTACAGATATGTATTGACGCCAATTGACCAAAGTGAACAACTTAATGTTGCAAGAAGACCAGTAATATCACTGTAACTAATGCAAAATCACCGTATTGTTATGTACTCGGCCGTCCGTTTACAAGGGTTGTAACGAAAATCCTGCTGCACCTCGAATTTTTCTCAATAAATAACTTTTAAGAGAGTGAAAATGATTAAAATATAGGCAAAAATATAAGTGCGATCAAAAATATGTACAAAATTATATTTTATTTATTAAATTTTAATTTTACAGCCTGAAATATAATTCACCTTGTTGTTATTTAAACAGTATTTTGTTTGATAATTATTACGTATATGCCAGATAGTTGCATATAGTCAATTCAAAATAGCTGTGACACGAGTGTCAATATATGTCCGTCTAAAGTTGTAAATTCGATTTACAGTCAGACAATATTATCCTTATCATTTTATTTTATTTAAAAAGAGATAGACTGCTGTTAGAGAAGTTCGAACATGTAACGGAATGAGCCTGCAAAAGTTGTTCCTTTGCCAAATTACTGAAAAATCCTCAAAATATTATAATTACGTGTTATAAACCTGCAAACGTTGTTTTAACGCTTTGTTTTAATACATTTGAAATTGCCGCGGTTTTTATTAAACATATTTTTTTGCGCCTTCCAGCTGCTGTGTATATTAGTACTTATACGGTCACTAAAATATCTCAACAAATAAAAATACAATTTAACCTTAAATTCGCCAAAAAAAACCGTGTTTATGCAAAACAGATGACGAAATAAGATCAATCTTGGTGTTTCAGAGATCAAATATACGAAATGTATAAAACAGTAAGTAGTTTTTTCAATCGAAACATGATTTAATACAATTATTTCTGAGAAAATTATTAGTCCACAAAGATCCAAAAGATATACAGCTATTGAGAGATGTAGAACTTCCGTTCATACATAGTTAGATAATATAGGATTTAAGTGGTATAACCCACGAAGGGGCTTAATCTAACTTCCAGAGTTTGCTTTTAAAAGAATACAATTTTTAAAAATATAACAAAGTCAAGGAATAATTATATCAATTTATATATTTAAAAGAGCCATGAAGGTTCATGGAAAAAGGTAAACGTTGGAATATCTATCGATTAGGTTTTGTTAGTCATTATATTTATTCATTGCAGACATATAATTCTTCATGCTGGAAACAGGAATGGTTTTATTCCTGGTGCAGAATTAGTGTTTCTCAAAGTCCAAGGGTTGCTACCATGAACAAATGAACCATAACTTGCCTTTGCAGTAGTTTGAAAATCAGCCAAGAACTTGGAGGAATCATCAGTTATTGTTATGTACAATACACCATATCTACCATGTATATATATAGTACACTTTTGGAGAAAATCCTAACAAATTCATCAACAAATTCTGCAATTAAGGAATGGCTTAAAGTACATAGAAGAAGTTCTGAGGAAATCATATTATAGAATGAACTATTTCAAATTATTACTCGGTAAATATAAATGAAATATTTAATAGAATTTTATGTAATTTACTTTTTTAGAATTAAGCCTGAGAAAAGATATATAGTCGATCAGATTACTGAATGTTATGGCCACAGAGTATTATGTCTCCCTCCCTATTACTGCATTTTTAATCCAATTGAGTTGATATGGGGTATTGCAAAGAATTATTACAATATTCAGGTCGAGGAGAATATTCAAACCAGAACTGTCTGGATTTAACACCTTTGGTTTGTATGAGTTCGATCAGACACATTGAAGAAGAAATTGATAAATGGTAGTCTTGAGCAAGTTTTTAATAGATTGGAAATAAAAATCTTGGTTATTAACTTGACTAGTATTTCTGAAAGTGACTGTGATTGAATAAAGCTTTATGAATGTTGGTTTATGATTCAATGCTGATGATTATCAAGACAGGGTGATGAAATAGGAAACCACTGAAGGTCAATATACAATTAATATACTTTAATTGTAGGGAAGTGTACTATAGAGTGTGAAAGCTTTATGAGCATGTGTGTTATTGTTCAGACTATACATGAATGTTTGGTTAACATGTATGAGTAGAGAAAAAACACTAACTGTTTTGCAGATATGGCAAATGCCTTAAGGAAGCAATGATTAAATGTGGTTTTATCAAGAAGGATGTATACAGATAGTAATAGGACAAACTAAAGAGAAATATGGTAATATCATAATGACTTTAAGAGGATACATTGCATCGAAAGAAGCAAGAACTAAACGTAAAACAAATATGTTCTCTAATGAATAATGGGTAAAATATATTACTCGAATACATAATTGTTAATTAAGTGGTTTAGGCCTTCGGAGGATACCACTACATGCAAAAATACGTCTAGAACCCTACCGATACTAGTGTGGAAAAAAGCACAATGTATATATAATAAAACAACTCTAACCTATAAATTATTGTGGCTGTATAATTAATTGTAGTTTTAAGTTCTCCGATAATAAATGCATTTGATGTACTATAATGTTAAAATAAATTACATTTAATAGAATATTTGTTCAATTATATTATTAAAATTTTGTTATATGCCAGAGCCTAAATGTACTTAAACTCAGAGTAGCTGCGGCAACATTGCGACGTTTCGCGTGTCACTGCTATTTTGAATTGAATATATGTATATGTATGTATATATGTATATGTATATTAAATATATATAATTATATATTTAAAAAAATTGCGATAATTGCAATAGACAAGTACGATTTTAAAAGTTTTGTTAAAAATAATTGAAAGGCTTTTTGATAATGCTTAAGAAATATCTCATACATGTTTATGCAAAAATATCAAAAAATATCAGCTAAGAAAAGTATCGATGTCAAATATATAATTATTTTTTTCAAAAATGATAGTTATTACATGCTAGGAATACCTCTTAATTTAGTTTCGTAGGCCCAAATGGACCTACATAATGATTTGTAGAGCAATATTTTGTTTTTTTTAACGATAACCTCGATGTACGTCGACAAGCCAATATATTTAGTTTAGCTTAAGTTCATATTGCTTTCGGCAAGTATGTGCTTCTTCCCAGTTAGACGTCGACTTAGATGAAACCTAAGATATCTAATATCCTCCGCCTATGGAAGTAGCTAATTAATAATTTTCACTGCTAGACACGTTATCCTAGGCAAAATAAAAGTTATGCATGGTCCTATTTTGTTTCATCTGTTTTAACACGACAACTGTTCAGTTGTATTTTCTAAGGTGTGTTTAGAGTTTCTTTGATGCCACTATCAGGTCCTCGTAAGATACTAAGATTGCCGTGCAGTCTAAGTAATAGCAATAAGTTATAACTGTAGTGATTTTTGATGTCGGTAGATCAGCATTACATAGGAGATACAACCTTGCGGAAGACCTGAATATATTGGTTATAGTTTAGTATGTTTATTCTCTTGGTTTATAGTAAGCTGTTGATGTGTAAGATAAGATTTCAATAGCCGAAAGTTCCGGTGAGGTGGAAACAATAGAGAGTGCGAGCCAATGCATTTTTTCATATATATATATATATATATATATATATATATATATATATATATATATATATATTCACATAAAGGGAAATTCATTCAGATTTGCATGAGAGAGTCTGCTTAGAACATTCTCGAATATTCATATTATTAAGGTGATTAAGAAGTAATTGTTTGCAAGTTGCCTTGGTTCGCTTGGATGGTTATATTAGATAAGGAACTGTAAATAATTATAATAATATAAGTATTAAAATATACAGTTTCCTTCATTTACAACGGAATTATATGTGGTCAAGTTGATGATTAGGAATTAAGATAGCGATAAGGATAACAGATATCTTACTATAAGAGGTCGGACTTGTGAATCTCTAATGTCGAATGTAACGTGTTCTTTAATCGTACGAACCAGTGCATCAAGTTTTGTACAATTTCTGAACCTGAGCATTTTACATGGTCTTACGAGCCGAATTTTGAGTATAAAAATTAACAATTACTTTTTTTTTCAATCCGTTATTATCAACATCTGTATTAATGAGTAATATTTATGTCTATATCCGCCAGCGTAAGAAATGTTTCAACGTAGTTTTATTAATCATTCCCTTCTCACTTTTCCTCATTACTATGAAAATTTCTAGAATCAGATTACGTCCGAAAGAGACGTGGTTGGTTCACAATCGATCGTTGATGTCTCGTAGTAAATTGCGTTGGGGCCTTTTTATTTGTTTATTGTCGCTAATTCACTTTGCGCCCTGGCTGAATAATAATAGAACACCTCAGTTCGAACTATTTGAAGTGGCATGTATGTCACGCCTGCTCCGAAATTATACTGCTTTTGCGAATCACCTTCTCTTCTAGCCAGCGGTCAAATATAAAGATTTTTCCATATACCAAAAAATCCAGAGGCCAGATAGCGGCCACAAAACATGTTTAACTACCGACCGACAATATGCCACAGAGACTAAGTGATACTTTAGTCTATAAAGCTATAGAAATGAAGATATTATAAAAGCGGTATTTCGGGAAATAACTATTAGATTTTTACAAACATAATTAGCAATTTTACTCATTTATCTCCCCCGACATCCCTAACATAAGGAACGAATGAAAAGTAAATCGAAAAAAGCGAAGGATCTTAGTTGAAAAACAACGCACCAGTACTATACTTTACGGAGACACACACAGACAAATAAACTCGACCATAAATAAAGCGAAACGAACCTCATCGCGTTTCTAATTGAATCCTGAAGGATCGGCCGTAAAAATAAAAATTTACGTAGAACAGTAAGCAGATTGAAAGAAAAACCCAATAAACATTTTGGAAAACGACCGGAAAAAGGAAAATAAAAAGCCCCGATCGACGTGTGATCGTAAATTTGGCCGTGTATGCGTGATGCGAAATCCACTTTTGGCCGATTCCTAAAAAAAAAGAAAACCGCCGCCTGGAGCAGAACGGGAGCGGGAACGAAGCCGGCGGGTCGCGGGGAGAGGGGGTCGGGGACCGTAAAATATATAAAAAAAATTCAACACGCGATACTTGGCGAACGGGCCTAATCCTTTCCCCGCTCCCGCCCCGTCGGCTTCTGCCCCTCGGAACCCCATCCCATATCGCGTGATACCCATAAAATATAAAAAAGGTAAAAACGTCGAAAAGATAAACCTGTCATTTTGTCTGGTTTGTAGCCGATTCTGTCTCCACATTTCGAGTTTAGACAGTTTAAATTAAAAGGGGAAAAAGCCTCAAAAAACGTTTTTTTTTGGTATAGGGGACTGTTCTGGGATTTTTCTGCTGGCTGAAAAGTGTTAATGGTTCCTTTCAATTCTAATATTTTTAGAACCCAATAAAATTATATATTCAGCATTAATTTGGAAGGATTTACAATTTTGGGCTCTTATAGTTACTATATAATTATTATTAAATTATCTTTATGTTAATTTATGGTGAGCCTTCTTCATGGTCAAACATATTTGAGTGAGCGATCATCGATGAAGAAACTTTATCAATAACTATAACTAATTTCTATGTTATTTGGTTTTAAAAGAAATATCATCCATCTTAAAATATAAGAAGATTCTGTCTCCACATTTCGAGTTTAGACAATTAACTAATTTAGAGTTTAGATTATTAACAATTATTTTTATGTTAATTTATGGTGAACATTCTTCACGGTCAAAAATATTTGTGTGAGTGGTCATTGACATAAAACTATTGCAATAACTATAACTACCTTCTATGTTATTTGGTTTAAAAAGTGGTATCATTGATTATAATATATAAAAAAGGTAAAAACGTCGAAAAGATGAACCTGTCATTTTGCCTGGGTTGTAGCTGATTCTGTCTTTAAAATAAATAGGGATTGTATTGGCAATCGTTTCGCAGTTCCAGGAAGCAAGTTAGTCGGAATTCAGCCAAAATTATTTCAGTAGAAGCTGTAATGTCACAATAGGTGGATTGAAGCTGATAAAATATCCCAAAACTCAGGCTATTAGAATTAGGAAACGTCCAGAAATAAACACAAATATAGAAAACATCTCTAGTCCGTGGATACAAGAATATTTAATAATATCGGCCAAACGGTGCCCAGTTGTGGACAGAAAGACGACTATTATGATCTGAAATTCGATATTGAAGAGCATGAACCATATAGAGACCCATATTCAAAATGGTGCCAAATTGATTTCAAAAGGTATAAATTTCACAAGAAATTTCATGTGATTATGATTCGTTTACATTTGATATATAAATAGACGTCTTTAAAACTTGCAATCAACGCCACCTCATCCAATGAGTTTGGACCACATATCCAAACAGCCTTTGATAGAATATCCTTCTCGACCAGCATGTCTATTATAATAATTCTTTGCTACCCAGCCACCAACACCCCCACTTCAACTCGATTTTGTTGAATATAAAGTGATAGAGAGGAGGTAATAATACTAAGTGACCATATTATTCAGCCATCTTATTTATTGTATATCTTTTTTCGGACTTATTTCTAATAAGCGTAAATTGCAAAAAAAAACGCTGTGAATGATTTCATTTATATTTACCGAGTAGCAATTTAAAATAGTTCATTCCTTAACATGGTTTCTTCAAAACTTATTTTATGTATTTTCAGCTATTACTTAATTTCAGTCTTTATTTATGCACTTGTTGGGATCTTCTCCACCATTGTACTATGTTATGGTGAATTATCGGTAACAATAACTGATGATTCCTACAAGTTCTTTAAAAGCTGATTTTTAAATAACTGCAAAAACAAATTATGGTTCATGTCTCGATGGTAGTCACCCTTGGATTTAGAGGAAAACACTAATTCTATACCAGGAATAAAATCATTCCTATTACCAGCATGAAGAACTATATGTCTGCAATTAATTATTAATAAATGTAATGACTAATAAAATCTAATCGATAGTTATTGCAACGTTTACGTATTTCAATCAATTTTTGTTGCCTTTACACTATATTTATTATCATCTTGCGTGACCCAATGTACCATTCTGAAAAATCCATGTCTCATTTGAATGTACAAATTGATATAATGATTCTTCCGTTTCGATTGAAAATAATTACTTATTGTTTTTATACATTTCGTATATTTGATCTCTGACGCAACTAACATCAAGCTGATCTTGATTCGTCACCCGTTTCGCATAAAGACGGTTTCTTTTTGATGAATTTAAAACTATATGGTGTTTTATTTTGTTGAGATATTTTAGTTGCCGTAAGCTAATATTGTTGCAGTTGCAACAGGCTAATAAAAAATTTCAATAAAAACCGCGGAGATTTGGAATTTACCAATACAAAACGTTGTTTTAAATGTCTCTTTTTAACTAGAATAAAATAAGAAAGAAAATATTTTCTGATTGAATTTATAAATTGTGGCAGACAGTACATTAAACATCGTGATGACTTATATACAAAAAACGTCGAATAGACTATGTGTGAGATGTTTAAAACACAAACACACACTTTTATTTTACTTTAAAAACGATTTTATTTTACGGAATGAAGCGACTACTGCTGAATGGCACTCACAGGACGATACTGAGGGTCTTAAATCCATTCTAAAATAAACCAAATCCATATCTCTAGACGTCACACTACTTAGCCTCATTCTTTGGACGAATGATTAACCAGTATAACATTCGGATATTTGTATCTAGTTCATTGACATCGTAACATTTTACTTAAGTCAACCATATAAGAGATATTTCAACTACAAGTATCTCTTCGATATACAGTTTCAATAGCGTTGTACGACACAAAACAAATAATAATAACGTTCCATTCGACCACCATAATGGCCTCGGAGTATACGAAAGTGGCCGGGGCGAGCCCGACGTAACATCGGCAATACAGAGCTCTACTTAATCGATCGCGACGAAAATGGGATCGTCGAGAACGGCGAGTTGCACGGTAGCACGGTCTTATCTTAAGCGCTTTATGTTGGGCTAACGATAATAAAGGTAGTCGTGGGGGCCATAAAAACGAGCCCCTTTAGCCTCGGTATTATTCGGAATGGGCCTCTAATTTGTAGACCTAGACGTAGAGTCCGGCCGGGAACGTCGGCCGGGTTAACTAGGTTTTTATTCCGAACCTAAGACGTTCAATCTGTAAATTTTTTTCCTTTTTTTTAGATAGAGCCTCGCAAAACCAGCCCGAAGTTTAATCCACTTGCGGAGACGTTTTTATTGGTTGTTTTACCGTTATTGCTTAATTTTTACGAGTCGCTACGGTTTACCTGTTCTTAGAGTTACCGTATATCCCTTAAAGTATTATTGTTAATTAGTTTTGTATGGGATAGTGTCTGAGTACTGTGTTTCAGCCATTCTTGGAGTCCGATCAGGGGCACACAGCGAAAGTCAAAGAATGCCTTATATCACCGATTTAAATGTATAGGCCGTTGAAGACCGTGCTTCCTAAAGAGGTAACGAGAGAAACAAGAACTCTCGAGGAAGGAATATTACTAGTTTAAGATCTTATCGACGCAGCTCTCTTGAAAAATCACATAAGGGATTCATGAGACTCATCGAGCATTTCTCAGGACAATGGACAATCTCAGGACAATGGAAAAAGTTGTAATGGTGCTTTCTCACACTAATTGTTAAAATAATGGAAAAACTCATTCTAAACAGAATGAAGGAGCACCTATACAATATAATTGCTATTTACCAATTTGGATTCCGTGACGATCATGGATTTTTTTTTGTTCTGGCCTAAAACCCGACGGTGGAATGCGTGACGCATACCCGGTTGCGGACACTTGCTCTGGAGTGACAAGTTGGACCGGGTCATTCGGCCTCTTGGTTTTTTTTTGGCCTGGGGCCGGGAAGTGGAATCCTGTTACGGATACCTGGTCGGGGAGACCCGCAGGAATAAGCGAGTTGGAGTGGTTTTGTGGAGACTGCCTCTGGGCTACCCACTAAACCCCACCCTATCTGCTGATTCAGTGACACTAACTGATACTTCTTACTGCTAGTAAGGAGGGTGCCGGTAACCGGTAACACCGTTAAGAGGCACAAGGGACAGGCAAGGACATGCCCGCGTTATTACACCACGAAGCTTGCGGTACATGGGTTAATCGCTCGCAGGAGAAGGTCGAGACAATTTGGAGTTAGAGCACGACGGGGTAGTGTCGGCTGTGATAGAATAAGGCCACGAAGAGCCGAATGAGTTATTGGCCTAAAATATTGGCCAGCTCAGTAATACCTCTATTGCCCGAGAGACGAAGTTAAATATAAAACTTGGGGGACGTCTGTTTCTCTATGAATTTGATTATTCCTGACGAACCAGGGGGCATTGATTATTCTCCTAAGAATTTTGCTTTGAAAGACTTGAAGACGTTCCACCTGGTTAGATGAGACGTATTTTAGATAGACACTGGAGCCGTATAGAACGACTGATCGAATCAGCATCTTGTACGGGAGAGATTTTATTGAGAGAGGAAGCCTGCTGGACTGGTTGATAAGCGGGAGCAGCAAATTAACAATACCTTGACTTTTCTGAAGGGTCCTTTTAATCTGGGAGTTCCACCTAAACTTGCGATCGAGACAAGACTGAGATAGGTAACTTATTCTGACTATGGGAATTCGGCGTTCTCGATTTTAAGACGCGCTTGGTGCAAAACGCTTCTTGTGGAAGAAGTTGGCTTAGGTTTTCTGAGGGTTGACCCGCAAACTCCAGAAATTTAACGACTGGACCATCTCATCGAGTTGTTTTTGGAGTGTGCTTTGAATGTGCGGTGCTACTCTTGAAGAATTAAAGTCGCTCTCGGCTTACTGGGTCGCTACTACTACTACTACATTAAATTTGTGGATATGGCACCCGCTAACCGGGCAGCCGTTATTGGGCAAGAGGGCCCGGCGGAAAAATAGATAGTGAGACTAACTATTGATTCGAGAACTTGAGTTAACACACGACTGGATTCTGACCTATGGGGGCAAAAGTTATGACTGCAGCGACGGATCAGGTCATTTCAGCCTGGAAAAGCGGGAGGTTAGTGGTGACACGGTGCTAAGCTCCCAGCCAATAAGACCTGCTCGCGATCAACCGCGTTTTCAGAAGAACTTGAGCTAAATTTTTGTTTATGGAAAGATTGAGATATGAAGTGCCTGATTTTTAGAGTGTTTCCCTGCGAATTTGATTATTTCTGACAAACCATGGAGCGTTTAAGATTCCCCTGAGGAGTTTATTTTGGAAAACTTGAATCGGGTTCACCCGGTTAGGTACAGTAAACTTGAAGTAGACATTAAATCCGTAGAGGAGTATGGACCGAATTAACATCTTGTAAAATAAATATTTGGTGGTGACGGGAAGTCTGCTAGAAGATAGTAGGTTTGCTATCCCCAAACCTTTCTGGATTTGGGAATGCCAATTGAGCTTCTTCTGTAAACTAAGGCCGTGAAGAAAGCAGTGCCGTCAGCGTAAAACGCGAAGTCAATGTACTCTTTTCTTGGCAGATCTGAAATAAAGAGGTTAAATAAGGCTGGAGCGTGAGGATCATAGAAAGGTTCGAACAAATATGTAGTAGATGCCTGAAAAATGAACTATACTGCTCTGCAGCCTTTTCGGACATTAGTCAAGCACTTTGCAAAATCTGGTATGATGGATTGGCGTACAAAATAAAAAAAAGCTCTCTCCCTGCTTCAATTGAAAGATACTCATGATCAAGTTAAAGGACGATTATTGTCTTTAGCCCGATATATGTTGGGTATCCTACCGGCCAGCGTTCTGGGACCGGTCTTGTACCTGAAATAGAGTGCGGGCCTTCCAACTAGTGAGCACACAATGAGTGCGACCTACGCTGACCACACTGTCGTCCTTTCAGTGCATTCTCACAGAAAAACTGCTTCGCTCAAACTCCAATGCCATCTGAATAAAAGCTTACCGACTGGCGAAGGACCAACTCGGAGATCATACCAGAATACATCCAGTGTTACCCCGCCTGGTTAACAACAAATTCAAAATTACAAATCACAAATGTAAAACAATCGCAAACATAAATTTACGATTACGAATTCGCAATTATCGTCGTCGTCGTCCTGTCGTCCATAATATTAGGATTAATATGATAATGATAATATTGGGATGATTTTCTTATTAAGCCCAAACAATACAAAAATAATAATATAGTTTTATGACATATACATAAAATTAAATTACGAACAAAACATAACTAATTTATTGTTAGTGTCGTCTTCAAACTGGTCAGTAAAATAATATTGTAAATAGATAAACAGGTTTTGGTAGATATTAAGCTAGAATATAAACATATAAAATACACTTACTAGATAGGTTAAATAACGTTTATGTTTACTTTTATTTAGTTGTTACAACGATATTATTTTATCACAATGATTATTTTGAAACGTTTGTGTTAAAAATTATCAAAAGTTCAATTATTTTACTTTTTAGCGAATTCCTAATTTATTTTTGAAGTCGGTTAATTTTTTATTAAGTATATTATTCATTTATATTGACAACATTGTGATGTTCCTCTCTTCGTATGCTTTCACAGTTATGATAGGAAATTTTGTGAACTCCTTGGCCTTACAGCTCTAGTTTGGATTTTAGAGTTGACAGGATTGTTTCAATGTTGCATTTTTGCTGTCCTTAATGTGTGGTATGCTTTGCAAATGGTTTCTGCTTATTTTCTTTTGTTTTCTCTGGCATGGTCCTTGAGCCCTCTTAAATTCTTTCTCTCTGTAGTCGATTTGAATCAGAGTTTCATCTATTATTTCTATTGCTATTCTTCTATTGCCGTATGTGCCGGTTTTCAGTATATTCAGTATCCAAGCATTCCGTTTTCTGTTTCGCGTATCAATTCATTCAAATTCAACTCATGGAACGAGAAATAGATCAAAAAGAAAAACGTAAAGATGATTTTGTGTGACGTTCTCAAAATATTAAAGGTATATATATATATATACCTTTAATATTATATATATATATATATATATATATATATATATATATATATATATATATTACATATATATTACATGTATATATATATAATATTATATATTACATATACACATATTACATATTTTTCAACAGTTTAATATAGCTTCCAGAGATTGTAAACGAGACGCTGGGGGCTTTCTGTTTGCTTCATTTACGGTGAATTTATTAATGTAGGAGAAAGGAAAGTATTAAAGTAGGAAAAAGGAAGGTACAAATTTAAAGATCGCCTATCAAGCTCACTTCATTCTACGTATTAAAAGTTACGACAAAAAATGGGTTCCATATGTGTTACGTAACTCTTGCCGATAAGTTCTGGAGTATGGTACTGTAGGAATGTTCGTTGGGTCGGTCTGTCTAAATGTGTGGCTGTCGATGCGATTGTTTATCCGAACACTCACTGTTTCGTTTCTTCTTTTTATGGGTTGAATTTGCGCGAGAACTAAAACACTGATTGAAGAAATACTTGTTTATTGCAATATTAAACGATACATGTGGTCGACGGAAGAATTGACCGGATATTAGGTAAAGGTAAGGGAAGTACGGTAGCGCTGTGGAACTGGTACTGTTACAAAGGCGTAGATAAATAAAAAGAGAGCGAGACGTCGTTGTGGTAGTCTTTTATAACCGGGAACCGCATGGTACCAATCCAAAAGCCTAAAGGGTCGTAATGGTCGCTACAGTACCATTGACTAGGTTATGTGTTACTTCTTATTTTAGAATGGTACAGATGTCAAAAAAATATCAATAAAGTTTGCTCTGCACATAATTTAGAGCAAACCAAGTGTCACACATCACACAGTGTGTTATTTTTGCAGTATAAATCAACTTAAAGGTAAACATTGAAAGAAAACGGCTTATCCTGATCTACAATCCGCTCTAATGCATTGGAAAATCAACTACTTTCAGCAGGGTTAGTTATTGTAACAGAGCAATTTCGGATATTGTTATCGTAGTTAAAACAATTGAATTTACTTGATTTTGGTGTTCGAATATCCAGTACACCGAAAGCATGATGAGAGATTATATTTGGGGGATATTCAGAGAAACAAACTTCTGTTGAACATGACAGGAAAAGTAAAACTGTAAATTTTTAAACTTTTGGATGCTATTTTAATATAAACAAATCATAATTGGAAGTTCGTTACATTTTAATTCTTTCTGTTATTTTAGTACCTTTATGTATACATTCTATGTATTTAATAAATTATTACTACATATATTTCCGCCTATTCAGTTTATACCCAACACTAAAATGTTATATTTTCTCTTATATATTTCTTGTTTCCGATAGTGCAACATACCTATCAAGCCGAAATGGGGTCGGCGATGCCGTTGTTTCTGTTCACCTCGTCAAAATCCATTACGTCTTGCCGGTACGAGATTTCCAATTTCCTCCGTTGGCGTTCTTTAATTTGCAGTAAAACGGTCTCTATCGTTCGCCATCGATGCCGAAACGTGACAACCTGAAGAAATATAAACGTCGATCCAAGTCTATGCTCTCCCGCACCGACTGCCGATAATACAGATCTCTGTTTGTATCACTCAAGTAAATTGAGTCTTAATTTTATGTGTTCCACTTTCTTTAGCGCTTGTATTTTTTCTGGGATAAAATCTTGGAAGTTGTTCGTCTATATTACTTGCATTATATTACATTAACATAGGTAAAAATGGTAGTTGTGTAAGTTAGTTTTTTTGAGATATCAGTAACTGGAAACTATATAGTTAGCAAAACTCCTTGAGAAATTGAATATTCTTCCATTCAGACTTAGTAGCAGCCTATTGATTTGTCTTTAATTTGAGAAACATTGAATTCAAACTAGTAGTGACGCACATCATCAATATGTGCCAGTCAAAACTTGTAAATTCGTTTTAAACGGTAAAAAAGAGATAGTATGGTGTTTGACAATTACGATCCTGCAACCGAAAGAGCCTGCAAAAGTTGTGCGTTTGTCAAACGTCTGCAAACTTCTTCAACATATGATCATTACGGGTTATAAGCCGGCAAACGTTTTAATGCTTATAAATATCAATTCGTCGTTTATTATTACTCTGATTTAAAATGACGAAGCCGTTACATAACCACAGTCAAAACCGGTTGCGTCTGTTTGCGAAAATATTTGTATGAATATAGACAGGAAATTATCCATAAAATGCTCAAAGATATACAGCAACATGAGGGATGGCGAACATCTCTTCATACACTGTTGGGTAACATAGGATTGTAAGTAGTGATAAGATAACCCACGATAGGCTTTAATGGAACTTCTAGGAATTGCTTCTAAAAGAATACAATTATTAAGAGCATATAACAATATCAAGGAAGGAAGAATTAGTATATCAATTTGTATATTTAGACGAGACATGGCTATTTTAGAATGGTACATTGGGTTAATCATGGCAATAAATATAGTGTAAAGACGACAAAAGTTGATGAAAAAAGGTAATTTATTTCTTTTATAACTTTTTGAACCATCAGTTAATATTACGGACAATTCCCCATAACATAGTACACTGGTGGAGTAAAAGATATCCCTACAAGAGCAACAACTTTAAGGAATGCCTTTAAGTACATAAAACAAGTTTTGCAGAAACCATGTTGAAGAATAAACTATTTCAAATTGCTACTTAGTAAATATAAATGAAATATTTAATTGTATTTTATGTAATTTAATTTTTTAGAAATAAGCCTGAGAAAAGATAGATGGTAGATAAGATTACTGAACGTTATGGCCACAGAGTATTACTTCTTCCTCCCTACCACTGCATATTTTATCCAATTGAGTTAATATGGGTTATTGCAAAGAATTATTACAATAGACATTCAGATCGAGAAGGACTTTCACACCAAAACTGTCTGGATTTGTGGAAAGAAGCGTTGTCGACAATAACGCCTTCGGTTTGGATGATCTCGAGGAGACACATTGAAGAAGTAATTGATAAATGGTGAGATCGTGAGCAAGTTTTCGATATATTAGAAATGAACAGCTTAGTTATTCACTTGAGTAGTGATTCTGAAAGTAAGAGTGGTTAAATAAACTTTTATGAATGTTGGTTTATGATTCAATTCCGACAATTACCAAGATTGAGGAAACAACTAAAGGTCAATATATGAATAATATATGTTAACTGTAGGAAATAAATAATGGAGAGAAATAATACCAACTGATTTACAAATATGGCAAATGCATTAAGGACGATGCAGTTATTAAATCTAGTTTTATCAAGAAAGACGTATACAGGATAGAAGAGTAACAGAACAAACTAAGAAGAAATACAGTAATATCAAAATGACTTTACACGGAAACATTGCATCGAAGGAAACAATAACTAAACGTAAAAACTAAATATGCTTTCTAATGAAAGTTAAATATATTACACAGATACACAATTGTTAATTAGGTAGATTTGAAGTCCTTCAGGTAATACGACTAGATCAGAAAACGCGCCTAGAATTCTACCTATATTAGTGTGGAGAAAAGTTAAATGTAAATATAATAAAACAACTCTAACCTATAAATTATTATGGCTGTATAATTAATTGTAATTTTAATATATCCGTAAGATGTACTGTAATATTAAAATAAATTATATTAGATAATATTTCTGTTGTAAAATTGTGTTATATATCAAAGTCAAAATGTACTAAAACTCAGAGATGATGGGCGACATTACGACGTCAATTCAGATCACGTGGGTTCACTGGTGTTTTCAATAGGCTATACAATCGTAATTCCAAATTAATTTATAACTACTTTTCTGTTGTACAATAGAATTTGTACAATATATAAGTTAATGTAATTTGGTTCGGTGCAATCGTCTGATTTCCTGCGTGTTCTCCAGTAACTGGTAGAACTTTGTTTTGGGCGCGTTGGATTACTAGTTGGTTTGATGTTTTAGAGCAACCCCATATTTGCACACCATAGGTCCAGATTGGCTGAATAAATGAATATAATAGTTTTCCACCTGTTATCCGAGCATTCCATTTTATTGTATCTGTTTTTAGGAGATTATTCAAGGACTCTATTGCTATATTTGTGTTGATTCCAGCGTTTCTTTGGAAGTAATGAACCACTATTTTTATTCTCTCCTCGTCTTATAAGTAATATATGTGCAAATTTTTATCTAGTTTAGGCCAAAAATTAACTAAATGATATTTTACTAATACTTTATACACTTATGTTCGCATTGTTTGCTCTTAATTTTCATTCTTTAATACCTAACAATTATTTCCTAACCACAACTTTTGTAAGCAACAACGTGTGGCTGCGAAATTTTTTAAGCTGGTTTAGAATAAATATGCATGAGGAATTGTAGCTGATCAACACGCACGTTGGAGTCCGTTTACTGTCGTCTTTGGTACCCAAGGGAGGAGTAATGGGGGATAAAATGCGATGTATCTGTCTAGCTACACATACATAGTCTTTACACAAATCAGACGAGCCGTCATACAGTCGTCAACACAAGTATTCACAGTCTTTACTCAAGTATTGAAGAACCTTCAAAAATATTTAAGTAATTGGTCAAGGGAGTGGACAGTTTATGCTACTTTGATAGTGTGAAAATTGCCGTCACTAGCCACTTATAGCCGTCTAATCTTTGTAATTAGTAAGTGTTATTGTAGGTAATATCCCTTGAACTTTGCCAGTTTTTCTTTTACTATCGGGAGGAAAAAGACGCACAACAAATACTTTTTCAAAATGGAAAAATGATCAGAATACATAAATAAAGTTGTTTCTTCTAAATATTTATATTCGTGGCCTCTTCTTATAGACTATTGTATATATATATATACTTTTCCATGTTTAAGGTACGGGATGTGCGGCCCCCCTGGGAATGGAGTCCAGGAAAATCACCGACGCCTCCGTCACGGCCAGCAGCAGCTACGATTCAGGCAGCGTGGGACCCCAACACGCCAGGTAAAGCCCACCGCCGTCCAAAATGCTCAGCCTACCATCGAACCGTAGCCCGCGGCCCCACACGTAGAGAAAAAATTCTATTTTGCGTCGAAAAAAAATTTCCGGTTCATTCAAATCGGTGCCGCCCCGGGGGCGAAGAGTCTGAACTTCGATTTTACACCGGGTCCTTCCGTACCGCACACGCCCCCCTCCCCTTCAACCACCTTGTTTTTGTTTTGATTACGGGAGGTGGGGGGTGCTCGCCCCCTCGACCGGGAAGACGAGCAAACGAGGAGGGTAGGGGGGTGAGAGGGTGAAGCTTTTGCGTTTGGGGAGTTTTTTTTTTGCCCGTTCGCCTTTTGTTTGGCTTAATAGGAAAAAATGCTTTGTCGGGCGTTGGGAATTGTTCGGGTAGTTTCAAAGGGAAACATCGAAAAATGACAGTTCTATAAATATACGGGGAATATTTGCAAATTTCGGGGCGCAAACGGAGATAAAAGGGAATATGAGGTGGTTCCGCGATCTGATATACGGCAGCTTTTTCGTTTTTTATGTCTGTCTGCTTTTATTTAATTTGGTCTGATGTAGAACGTATGAGCCGAGAACTTCCGGGTTCTTAGTGAAAATACGTAAATTCATTTTGACGTTTTTTTTTTAAGAACGTTCTTGTTTCGAAAATATTATCCGGCATTAAAATTAGAGTATTTGAATGTCAAAGTTAACGAATTCATTTTCGAACATATTAACACAAATATAAGTGTTACTTAGTTATAGGGGATAGACCAATTAATATGAACACCATGTAACTGGTCAATTGAAAATTCCCCGGCCTACCATAGTAAAACATATATTCTTTGGAAAAATTATTTTTTTTTATTCAACATAATTCCCTTCAAGGGTGATACACTGATTATAATGACCCTGCACTTTTCGATGCCATTTTTGTAGTACGATTTGTCCTTTGCTTCAAAATAGGCCTCAGTTTCGGCGATCACCTCTTGATTCTACGAAAATTTCTTCCCAACCACCATTCTTTTGAGATCTGTGAACGGGAAATAGTAGCTGGGTGCCAGATCTGGAGAATACGGGGGATGATGAAGCAATTCGAACCCCAATTCATGGATTTTTGCAATCGTTTTCCCTAACTTGTGACACGGTGTATTGTCTTTCTTTTTCTTCAAACGCTGCCGTTTTCGGCGATTTCGTATTTTAAACTGTCCAATAGCGCTATATAATCGTCGCTGTTGATGGTCCTTCCTTTTTGCAGGTAGCCAATGCAAAATTATTCCATGAGCATCCCAATATACAGATGCCACCTTGCCAGCCGACTGTTGCGTTTTCCCACGCTTTGGAATGAGTTTCATGTGCAGTTTCATGTTCATCATGTGCAGTTCACTCGAATGATTGTTGATTGGATTACGGATTGAAATGATGGAGCCATGTTTCATTCATTGTCATATATCGACACAAAAACTTGGGTATATTACAGTTGGTCATCTTCAAACACTGATCTGAATCATCAACTCGTGGTTGTTTTTGGTCAAAAGTGAGCTTGCGCGGCACCCACTTTGCACAGAGCTTTCTCATACCCAAATATTCGTGAATGATATGATGAACACGTTCAGTTGATATCTTTAGAGTGTCTGCTATTTCATTCAATTTCAATTTACGCTCATTCAAAATCATTTTGTGGATTTTGATTAAATGTTTTCGTCGGTAACAACCTCTTTTGGGCGTCCATGGCGTTCACCGTCTTCGGTGCTCAGTTCACCATGTCTAAACTTAGCATACCAATTCTTGATGGTTGATTTTCCTGGGGCAGTGTCCGGAAACTCGGCATCAAGCTAAGTCTTTGCTTCAAATATATTTTTTCAAAAAGCAATATTTTATCAACACGCGAAATTCCTTTTTATGCATTTTTTTCACAATAACAAAAGTTGGTTCACTCAAAATGCTATAATTCACAAACTAGTGATCCTGCAGCTGCCAAATTTAAACACGAATCTTTTGAGAGTTAGCGCCAACTAAAAACATATTGATTTAATTCTAGTGGCGCTATCTATGTATCAGGCCGTGGACTTTTCAATTGACCTGTTAATATGGGACAACTTGCTACCGTATATGTAGTATTATATGTTGGCAACAGTATCTATATTGCTCAGTGTACATGCTAAATCTTGTAGGTTATATTTTTCGAGCGACAGTGTCCATGGTAATATCAGCATACGTATAAAATGGTAAAACATCGTCGTCGAAGAGGAATGGTGAACGAAATCCAACCAAAGTAACAGCTGCACTCAACACTCACTTGAGTTATATTGTTTTTATAGTCTATCCAGAGTTATTTTGTACATACGTCATCTAAATTTTTGACGACAAAACGTCGCCATGTTGCCGTATCAAGTCTGAATTTTAGTTCAGTTTGGTTTTGATATAAAGCAAAATTCTAATCTAAATAAAATAATTAAACAAAAATATTGATATCAAATATAATTTATTTTAACATTATAGTAAACCTAATACATATACATTATCAAATCACTTAAAACTACAATTTAGTATATAGTTATAATAGTTTGTAGGTTAGGGTTGTATTTGATTGTATTTACATAGAACTCCTTTCCATACCACTCATGAGTTAGAGTTGTAGGCGCGTTTGTAGCTGTATCCCCTTGTGACCCAATCCACCTACTTTATAATTGTAAATCCAAGTAATATATTTTACTTTCATTAAGGAGCATATTATATAGTTCTTTGTCCTTCGGTACAGTGTTTCTTTGTAAAAACATTTTTTTTATCATTGTATTTCTTCTTAGTATGTTTTGTTACTACTTGTATCTACATGTGTATATGTTTTTAATAAAACTAGATTTAATCACTGCATTGTCCTTAATAAATTTGTCATATCTATCAAACCGTTACTATTCTTTCTCTCCTGACACATTTTAACCAAATGCTCATGTATATTCTGAACAATTACACAATATATGTGCACATAAATCTTTTACACTTTACTTATCTTTGTTTTAGAAATTGGCAGCATTGAATCATATCATATTCAGAAAGTTTCGTTCAAATTAATCAGTAAATTGTTAATTTTCAATCAAGTTTTGTTCACAATTCCTTCCAACCGAAGGTGTTATTAACCATTCCTGTTTCCAGCACGAGGTACAATATGTCTGCAATGAATTATTAATCAATGTTATGACTAATGAAACAAAATGAAATGTTATTCCCACATTCACCTTTTTCCATCAACTTATGCTGCCATAACTCTATTTTTTTATCATCTTACCATGAGTGTCCGTTGGGTATATTGGTCTCATTATGAAATATCCATGTCTCACTAAATACATAAATTGGAATAGTAAGTCTTCCTTCATATTATTATAATATATTTTAAAAAATACTATACATAAAACAATCTATTAAACATCTTGATGACGATGTACAAAAAAACTTTGGATAGACTATGTATATGATAAGCTGCGAAAAAGTAGTACAACGATCACAAAACCATTTCATAACATTTCATAATTGGGACAATGCGATATGGTCTGATGAATCATCGCTTACATAATTTCCTACAAACGGCCGAGTTTATGTACGGAGAACCCCAAGAGAAGCCTGCAATCTGGATTGCTTGCTTCCAACAATCAAGCATGTGGCAGGTTCCGTTATGATTTAGGCAAGAATATCGTGGTTGAATATCTCAACATGATCAAGTCAGAATCTTAAATCACCATTTCAATGGTATTTTTACTATGACTAGCATATTCTTGTCGAATCTTGCCATATTCCAAGATAATTATGCACCATACACACAACTAAAAAGTTTCTGTCTCGATTTGCGCAGAATTAGAATATCATCAAACATCATCCCTGGCCAGCACATTTACCAGACCACAGCATAATCGAACAGTTATGGAAATTAGATAGATTATAGAACAGTTGGATAGTAGATTTTAGCGTAGGTACAATGGGACAAAATTAGTTTAGCAACTACACAGACTAGGGGTGTCGGCCACCGCGAAAGATATCAACATTTCATAAACCCTTACAATTAAGTAACAATATATACTAAACATTTAACATTAAGTACCAATTTAAAAGGTTTATTACAGATAATTAAATGTTTTATTTATGATGTTTAAGAAATATATTTTAGGGTTTCGGTGGATAGAGGTAAGACGAAATTAAACAGTGGTGTTTACATTATATGACCGTTATTTAATGGCAATATAAAAAATGAAGAAAATACAAAATAGATAAAACGGATAGCAGCGGTGTTACCTGGTGACGAGGCTTGGATAGTCGATGGGGGCACGTCTAAACCAAAGGATAGTCGGTTACCGAATGATCGAATTACCCTTCCATAACATCCCAGATAAACGTCTCGGGGTTGCCAGCTATTCGCTTTCATGTTCTAGTTGTCACTGCTGGCACCCCGCCCGTGTTCAACATCTGGGATTATATATCTGGATACTTTGTTAACCGTTATTCGAATATAAATATATGGCCGATATGTCGATTTATCGTATTTGTCCATTTATTATACCAATTTTTAACTGACTTCAAAAAAGGACGAGAGTCTATATTCGGCTGTATATAGCCATTCAGTTTGTTGTTTACGCACTAACCCTATTATATAAGAAGCTTAAATGCGGAGGTAGATAGTTCGATTCCCAACAGGGCAGTAAACTTTTTTGTTCCAGTTTGGTTGGAACATTTGTCAAATCACTTAGAATAGGTAGCAGACCCCGGGGCCTGAAACGTTCCTTATTTTTAAGCATTGATTCTTTATTCCTATTTTTCCTCATAAGGCCTGTACTTTTACTTGGGCTATCCATTGTAGTACTTAATAAAATAACTCTGTAATGTATTGAGTTAATTATCCTAACACTAAAAAGAGAAAGATATAATATATTTAACAAAAAATTCAACCAGCTTCAACAAATAAAAATAAACAAAAAACTTATTTAACCTATCTACTACACGTATTTTATATTCTACTATATATATTACACACAATTTAGTTTAATATCTACCTAAACCTATGTATCTCTTTACCATATTATTTTAACTAGAAGAAATGCTGACTAACTTATTAATAAATAAATATTGTCTATATATTACGTATCCATATAATTTTGTTCATCTGTATATAGACTAACATCTATAATACAACATATACATTTATTTATATATAGTTCAACGAATATCTTGTAATCTATTTAATTTTTTATATATTTAAGTAAATATTGCCATTGCTATTTTAATTATATCAAAGTTAATTTACTACTCTGCAGTTATTTTCTAGTCACTTTACCGTGGATTATTCGTCGTTATATATTCCAAGAAATATGTGTGTGAAATAAATATAGGAAGAATGGTGTTACCTATGTTATAAGAGTTTCCTTTTTGTTAAAATAGGATAGGATCGGCAGTATCGTTTGTGAAGGTGATTCAGTAAATCGCCACTTTTTTCGGTTAAAATAGTTCTCAAGTAAATTAAAAGTTTTGTTTTATATCCTATACGTCTCATAATTTATATGGATATCAAGCAACAGTCAATGCACTCATTATTACAGTTTCATTTGAGATACGTAATTAACAATTTTTCCAATAACCTTCTTGTAAAAAGCAATAAATCTTTGTCATTTTTATCTCATTAATTTTGATAATTCAGTATCTCCACCTACCAAATGAAGATATATCCTTAAGTGCTCTCTATGACATAATCCTTTTAATTTATCTCCTCTCGATTCACTTCCTGATTATTCTTGAATAAATTGATTGATATTGTTTTTAGTGAGTGTGGTTTTAGTGAACTGATATTGTGAGCGTAATCTTCTAAGCATACTTTTTATCGAAACGCCATATTACTTAAATGTTTTCGCATTAGGTTGTATAGTGTCATATTGAAATATAAGTTAGATTCATAAGGTCCTATTCATTTTATATCAGAAATAAAACAAACGGTAAACACAAAAGGCCTTTTATGTTTTATGTATGCCTGTAAATTCAAAATTCTTGTATCTTTTAAAATATAATTTTCGTTGCGTTTTAACAGATAGGGAGATTAAAAATTAATTAATTGGCAAAAACGAATTCAGAGTAACATTTTGGGAAAGTTTACCTCATTATATAGTTATATAGTATTATAAGCTCCAGAAAATGATGAATTGTAGAAGAAATCGAGAAGAAATAAATGATTAATGAGTATCATACAATTTGATAATAATTTAAAAATTAAGGATTTTATTTGCCATAGTTTCTAAGTTTAAACGAAAATGTAGACATTTTTGAAAATTAAATAGGATTAGTTAATTTAGTTCAATCTATTTTTGTTCAACCCGAGAATTAGGAAATTAAATAATTTTTTTTAAAATTTAAATTAATATAAAATTAATTAATAAGTACAAATTTTAACGTTTTGGCTTGAATTTGTTTTTAAAAATTGAATTATAACTATTTCAAAATTATTGATTTAAATGATCACATATTGCGATTATATAACTTATAACAGAACGTTATTATCATATAACCTCATTGCATATTGTTACATGACGTTAACTGAGCCATTGAGCTATTCATAAAATGGTAACAGGCTAGAGTAACCCCTAAATTCTTCGTTTGTTTTTTAATTTTTTAAAATATTTTGGCTGACGCGGCTGGAATCATTTCCCTTGTCGTATTTTATACTCTTGCTTAGGATAATCACAAATATTAAACAATCTAAAACATAAATTTCCTATGCCCCAGTAGGATTCGAACCCGCGACTATCGCAACAGTAGGTGGACCGTCCTGTCGACTTTTCTAGCGTTGTTTGATTTCGGATTAGTTTTTGCTAGCGTTGGGAACTATCGACTGAAAACGACTATCGACTGTTTGTAATTGACTACTTTTTACTATCGACTGTTTCATTCGCTATTTTCGGTCCGACTTATTTTACTACTATTTCTATCGACTGTTTCAGTTGAGTACTTTTAGTTACTATTTTCGGTTTTACTAGTTTCATTCGAATGATTTATAACATTCTGGCTCTGTAGTCCTAGCCACGACCTTGAAAAAATATGCCGAATATGCTTACATACATTTATATGTAATATATGTGGTTTTATGTTTCTTTGGTAGTTTGCTTGTGAATAATGATATATTGTACATTAATATAGCAGCATTTTCGAACTCCAGTTTTCAAGATCATTAATTTATTATGCAAAAATAATTAAATTGTGAGTGATAAATAGTATAAGACTTTTTGTTGTTTTTATGGTAATAATAGGTAATATTTTTTTGATTGACTTTTTCGTTTAGATTTAACTCTCTTTGTCTAAGCCTTTTGATTGTCAAAAAATCTTTCCTAAAATATCCAAATGATTCCAAACGATTTGAAGAAATATTTACAGTAGGCACTGACTTCAAATTTTTCAGTTGATAGTAGTTAAAATAATACTGTGAATAGATACATAGGTTTAAGTAGGTATTAAGCTAAATTGTGTGTATATAGTAGAATATAAAATGCATGTAGCAGATAGCTTAAATAGCAAACGTAGAATGCTATTGTCTGGTAGAAGAGTCAAACACAGCAAAACTTCTACAGGGAGGTGAAGAGCAAAGAGAGAGTGTGATGAGGATACTCAGAGGCATCATGCGCACTAAACGTGACGACAAATGCAGACGGACAACTGATCTGACGATTGTGTAGCCGCGAGGGAGGTGGAGACAACAAACAAGATAAGGGACATCCGAAGTAATGCTCATGGCGGTTCCAGGGTGCCAGGGTTCGAAGAGAAGATAGGTTTCGAGTTTGTAAACTGTGCAAATATAGATGAAAATATTAAACTGTATTAAAGGATTGGCGGAGGTTTGCAGAGGAGTCCCACACATCGGCTATAATAGTTTTTTTCCATCCATAAAAAAAGATAGATTAAATAAGTTTTTTGTACTAATAAGTATTATGTACATGTTTTAGTGTAAAACGTTTTTTATTTAATGTTAAATATCTAAGTTTTATTATTTTTTAATTTTTAGCGAGTTCCTTATTTATTTTTTGAAGTCGGTTATGTTTTGAAGTTTCCCATATGAGGAAAAATAGCAATAAAGAAACAATGATTATAAATACGGAACGCTTCAGGTCCGCTACCTGGTCTAGGTGATCTGACAAATTCTCCATTAAAACTAGAACAAGAAAAAGATGCTGCTCTCGTAAAATATTGAAGCTGCGACCTCCGCGTGTGATCATAACGTTTTAATCGCTACACCATGGAAACAGTTGCCTGCAATGTTTCTACGACGTCCCATATCATAAGATTAGTGTTTAAAAAGCAAATTGATTGGTTTTTACACTAAATTACTGGCGATTTTTTGTCACATCAAGTCGGTTCAATTTTTTTTGTTAAAAATATTTAATTTTTCTCTTTCTAGTGCTATGATTTTCACTGAAAAATTTATGCAGTTATTTTGTTAAGTGTTATAATGGATAGCCCAATTAAAAATACAGCCCATATGAGGAAAAATAGCAATAAAGAAACGATGATTATAAATAAGGAATGCTTCAGGTCCGCTACCTGGTCTAGGTGATCTAACAAATTCTCCATTAAAACTAGAACAAGAAAAAGTTGCTGCTCTCGTAAAATATTGAAGCTGCGACCTCCGCGTGTGATCATAACGTTTTAATCGCTACACCATGGAAACAGTTGCCTGCAATGTTTCTACGACGTCTCATATCATAAGATTACTGTTTAAAAAGCAAATTGATTGGTTTTTACACTAAATTACTGGCGATTTTTTGTCACATCAACTCAACATTAACATTATAAACAAATATCTAATTATTTTAGATAAAAAATATGTGAAAACATTGTAGGTGTCCCTGAAATTTGGGCGTTTCCCTCGATTTCCCCCCCATTTCTCAACAGATCATGATTTGATTCCAATAAGACCACCTCGGAAGTGCACTCTTCTGAATAAAAAAAATTGGTTATAATTGACGTAGAAATTGGCAAATATAGATTTAAAATATATAGCTGAACGTAGAACATCCTCCTTTTTTGAAGTCGATTAAAATAGTGAAATTCAGAAGAGTATTAAAGGTAAATTGACGGAGGAAGATACAGTTGACACTTACAAATGATTTTATTACAACTGTAAGTGCTACAGACAGGAAAACAACCACGTACATCAGTTTCATCAAGAGAGAGGCGCTTATGACTGACTGAAAGACTGTTATATACATAACACAATAATACGGTCCTGGTTATTATAAATGTGATATTTTTTTATAATCTTTCTATCTGTACTAAGCGTATCTTTATTAGATACGCTTAGTACAATCTTAATTTACAATTAATTTATTACTGCTTCTCCTATGTACTTGGATTAATTAACAAGCAAGACGAGTGCGCGCGAAATTAGCTTTATAATTGTATTATAGATCAACCTCTTTGATTTTAGATCAAGTTGAGAGTATCTTCCGACTAACCAGTATAGTTGTTTCATTTTGGTTCTAATGTGTTTTGCTTTTTGTCTAACGTGATGCTTTCAATTTGATCTACCGTCAAGATGGATTCTAAGGTATTTAGCTGATTCTGCTTGAGGAATCGGGCATCCATTGAGTGATATAATTAAGTTTTTATTATTTCGCCTTAATGCAAAATTAACGTGGGCATATTTGGAGTTATTAAGTTGAATTTTCCAATCTTTCGTTCATTTGTAGATTTTGACTGGCACTATCACTTTTTCTATTACACTAGGCAGAGATATATCTTTTGCCATAATAATTGTGTCATCAGAAAAGGTTCCAAGAAGTGTTTCTTTTGTTGTTGGAATGTCAGCAGTGTAGAGCAGATACAGGAGAGGTCCTAAGACGCTACCTCGTGGAACTCCAGCCGAGATATTTTTAAATGTCGAGAACGCCATTTCGTGCGGTACTCTAAATTTTCTTCCGAATAAATATGACCCCAGCAATTGACAATAGTTACGCGGTAACAATTTGCTCATCTTACAGATTAATCCCAAATGCCAAACTCGATCAAAAGCTTGTGAGACATCCAGGAATACTGCAGAGCAGTATTTCTTTTCCTCAAACGCTCTTTCAAGAGCCGCAGTTACTCTGTGCACTTGATCGATTGTTGAATGGTGATTTCGAAAACCATACTGGAAATCTGGTATTGTTACCAAATATCTAACACGTTTAAATATTAGTTTCTGAAATAGCTTTGATATTGCAGATAGTAGTGAAATAGGCCTGTAAGATTCGACTTGTTCTGCAGGCTTGTCACGTTTTTTTGAGCACAATTATTTGTACCACCTTAAAACATTGCGGTACATGCTTCAGCCTTAAACAGGCATTGAATATATATGTCAACACGATGATTGCTTTTCGTGGCAGTTATTTCAATAATTCAGGTGAAATGTCATCTATACCAGGTGTCTTTTTAGGATTGAGGTTATCAATTTCAGTGGCAACATCCAGTGAAGAAATTAGATTTAGGTCTACATCGGTTTGATAAACAGGAAATATATTCATGGTAGATTCCATATCATTAGTTTGAAATATGTTACCTAAGTATTGTGCGAACAATTCAGCTTTTTTATTATCGCGTCGAACCCAACTGTGCTATGTATACTTCTGACTAACCACTATATATATATATATATATATATATATATATATATATATATATATATATATATATATATAAATCATAATCATTTTATTATTAAGCATCACGTTAGACAAAAAGCAAAATACATTAGAACCAAAATAAAACAACTATACTGGTTAGTCGGAAGATACTCTCAACTTGATCTAAAATCAAAGAGGTTGATCTATAATACAATTATAAAGCCAATTTGGACCTATGGGGTGCAAATATGGTGTTGCACTAAAAATTCAAATCAGTTAGTGATACAGCGCTATCAAAACAAGGTTCTTCGATTGATTACCAATGCCTATCGCTATGTAACCAATGAAGAACTGCACGATGACCTGGAAATCAAATGGATTTGCGAAGTTGTGCAGGATTTCGCCTTGAAACACGAAAGAAGATTACTAAATCATACTAACGTGGAAGCAATACAACTGCTGGACAGTGCGCAGGATGTCAGGAGATTGAAACGAACAAAACCATAGGAACTTGTATGAACATTTAGTGTGTATTATTAGTGTAAATTGTAGCTATAAGTTAATAATTAATAAATAATTATAATTTTATAATTGAGGAATACATACAGATGTATTTTCTCGCACTCGTCTTGCTTGTTAATTAATCCAAGCACATAGGAAAAGTAGTAATAAATTAATTGTAATAATAATAATAATTAAGATTGTACTAAGCGTATCTAATAAAGATGTTATAAAAAAAATTTACTATTATACTTATAATCATAAATCACAATATCAAATAATATATTAATTCTACTGAAAAACCAACACAAAAAATATTCTATAACCCGCCCGATGCTACTCGCGATTATCGAACTCGAAACTCCTACAAAGTCGACGGGATAAAGCGCTTTTACCGAAAGCAACTTTACAACTTGTACATTTTCGTTTCGGTTCGTTTTTTTCGGTCTCGGAGAAGATGCCGCCTCGTGCGGATCCCGATCGATCCCATCAATTCCTAAACGGGAGCCCTGGCGGGCGATTACTCGGCTTTCCGGCCGTTTAAAAACTCCAAAATCCGTATTAATTGAAAAACTTCATGCTGCTTACTTTAAAAATTCCAAACGAAACCCGACGGGACCCACTTTTACAGTCTCCAACTTTGTTTTAATCACGCTCCTACGACGAGCCAAACTCGAATATTAATCGCGATATTTCTTATATAGGCGCGACTAGGGGTGGGAATATTGATATTTCGGTTAGACGTGATGAAGAGCGAGATGATAAAATGGGTTTTGTTACAGGTTGCGGACCAACAAGCAGGGGGGAGCATGGTGCCCGAGACATATGGTGTCCCGTGACGCCAGGGAATATCTGGAAGTTGACTTAGGAACCTTTCATGTACTAACAGGTAATGATGAAAATTGTAACTAATATTATATTGATATTTGCTTACTTATAATTAGTTAAGACATGATTTGAGGAACACAACGACAATCTAACACATTTCCAAAAAATTATGTTCGAAAAACTTTGAAAGATATTTTCTAGGTGTACTGTTCTGATGACCGCAAAAATTTAACATATGAGGAAAGTATCGAAAAACAGTTTTAATATTGTTGCCAATTAAACAAAGGTATTACTTAACAGAAAATGTAATGTAATGTAGAATTTAATGTAATGTTGAAACAATTAGGATATATCTGTATCGATATCAGTTCTTGATCAAAAAAAAGTCATTGCTCGTAAAGGAATATCGGTATATAGAAAAAAATTTTGATAGTACATTGGTTCATTATTTTAGCGATCAGAATAAGGTTATTACTTTAAAATATATAACAATGGAGTAAAAATACATCCATCTGTTGAAAAAATGTGCATATATCGAAATAAAAAATAGCGACAGTCGACAGTATCGACAAATCAAAGAAAATCGACGTATCGTTATTTTTCGTAATAACTTTGTTTTAATATTAGAATAATCAAAGGAATTATACATTACTTTTAGAAAATGTACCGTAATCTTATATATAAAAATGAATCGCAAAATGTGTTGGTAAGCGCATAACTCAACAACGCCTGGACCAATTTGGCCAAATCTTTTTTTAAAATGTTCGTTGAGGTTCAAGGATGGTTTTTACGGCGAGAAAAATTAGAATTATTGCTGGAAAAACCCTAAAAATAGCCCTTTTCTTTTTCCCATACAAATGATTTGTAAATAAAACGTAGTCAATTTGAGCTTTATTGCTATGGTATAAAGTTCATATTAAATTACAAGCACTCACTGGTGTCTAAGCAATGTAGGTGTGTTCCTAACGTCAAAGATCATATCTATCAAAACAATGTGCGTGTGTGCGTTGGAGCACAGAATACATAGTTGGAGGAGTTTAATGTCGCGTTCCGAAACTCGCGTTTCTTTTGTATTAGTTTCGGCACGCGAGATAAAATGCATCAGTTTCCACGTCATTACATCAGTCAAACAAAAATCGCGTTACCAACAGTGTTTTATTATTTTTAATATCCAAATTTTAAATAAATAAAACAATTCGTACGGCTTAAAAGGATTTGAGTTCAAGTCATATCAAATTTAAAAAAAAAAGTTGTCTGTTACAGATGACTTTTGACAGATGACAGATGAATTGTCAACTGATACACGAAACAAATTCGTATATCGTGTTTTGTGCAGAGTGTTTAGTTAGTTAGTGTTTGTTTAGTTCGTGATTAGTGAAAAAATAATTTATATTTGATATGCCTCCTATAAGACGAAGCAATTTAGGTAGAAGAACCAGAAATGCTATAAACCAAGCTAATTACCGATCTAATCGTACTGCACAAGAACGTGACGACGGAAATGAACGTGAAAGAATTCGGATATCACAAACGCGTGAAGCGCGAGCGCGACATTCAACTAATAATCGCGCAAGTTTGAATCGAGCTGCTTTCAGTTACGATGTGTCAATTGACTACAGTAACTACCAATGTGTTGTTATTGGTTCTATGAACTTGGTTTGCTCACACTGTAAGGCATTAAAATACAAAAACGAAGCCAATGGATTGTGTTGCGCAAATGGTAAAGTGAAATTGATACCATTGGATCCACCACCAGAACCATTGTACTCATTGGTTTCAGGAATAGGAACAGATTCTATACACTTTTTGACACATATCCAACAATATAACAATTGCTTTCAAATGACTTCATTTGGGGCAACAAATGCAGTTCGGGAAAATTTTATGCCAACTTTCAAGGTATGTATTATAGCAGTTACTCATAATTATTTTAGCGAACAAAATTTTCTGTCACCAAAGTTAAGATGTGTTACTAATCTTCAATTTCTTAATCATTACGAAATATATCACTTAATCATCATATTATATGGTGATTCAGTTTCAGTGACACTTTTATTATATTTTATATTTGATAGATATTAGTTAAAACTAAATATATACTTTTTAAGATCAAATATTATTTAAGTTTGATCACTGACAATCCATTAATTTATACCACACCATAATATTTTTTTTATTTACAGATACTAGGGCAAATATATCACAGAGCAGGTTCACTGTTACCAGTGTCAGATAGCGACAACAAATTCCTGCAAATTTATTTTATGGGCAATTCACCACAAGAAATTGATCTGCGTTGTGCACATAACAATTTAGTAAAGAGGTCTATTGTAGAACAATTACAAACTTTATTTCATCAACACAATCAATTGATTATATTGTTTAAAACTGCCCTGGATCTGATGCCATCCGATAATCACAAAATTGTAATCAGAGCTGATAAAACACCTGCAGGTCAACATACAAGACGTTTTAATGCACCAACTATTGATGAAGTTGCTATCGTTGTAGTTGGAGAAAATTTGAAATCCCGTGATATTGTTTTACATCGTCGGAATGATCAATTACAACGTATAAAGGAAACACACCGCTCATATGATGCACTGCAATATCCCATTATATTTTGGCATGGTGAAGATGGCTACGATTTATCAATAAAAATGATAAATCCCATTACAGGTAACTAAAATGTTAGTTTAGCTATGGCGATAATATCTCAGTCACAATATTATGTATTTGAATGTTATTAAAACAAAATCTGTTTACAGGTTCTGAAACCAACAAAAAAGTCAGTTCAATGAACTATTATTCATACCGCCTAATGATTCGGGAAAATGAAAATAATCACATATTGAAATGTCGGCGATTATATCACAAATATGTTGTTGACATGTATGTTAAAATTGAAACGGAGAGATTAACATTCATCAGGTTGAATCAAACCAAACTCCGATCTGAAGAGTATATTCACCTTCGAGATGCGATTAATACTGATGGAAATGCACAGAATGTCGGTCGGATGACTATTCTTCCAGCAACATACATCGGAAGCCCTCGGCATATGCACGAATATGCTCAAGATGCCATGTCGTATGTTCGTCATTATGGTACAGCAGATTTGTTCATCACATTTACATGCAATCCGCAATGGATAGAAATTAAGCAGGAGTTATTCCCTGGGCAATCACCCATTGATCGTCATGATATTACAGCCAGAGTCTTTAGACAAAAGTTGAAATCTTTAATGAATTTCATCGTAAAACATGTGTTTGGTGAGACACGCTGCTGGATGTATTCTGTGGAGTTGCAGAAACGAGGATTGCCACATGCACACATTTTGATTTGGTTGGTTGAAAAGATAAGGCCAAATGAAGTTGATGCAGTGATATCAGCTGAAATCCCTAATGTACAAGTAGATCCTGGATTGCATGAGGTAGTTATCAAAAACATGATACATGGTCCCTGTGGAACTCTTAATCAAAATTCACCGTGTATGATGGATGGTAAATGTTCAAAACGATATCCATGGACATTAATATCGGAAACAATTACTGGTAATGACGGTTATCCATTGTATCGTCGCAGATCGACAGCAGACAATGGAAAATCAACAATTGTCAAATTAAATCAACAAGATATTGAAATAGATAATCGTTGGATTGTTCCATATTCACCCATTTTATCAAAGACATTCAAAGCACACATCAACGTTGAATCTTGCCATTCAGTGAAATCGATTAAATACATTTGCAAATATGTAACCAAAGGGAGTGATATGGCTGTGATTGGAATTGGTGCAGAGAATTCTAATGATGAAGTTACCCAATACCAAATGGGCCGCTATGTCAGTAGTAATGAAGCAGTTTGGCGAATATTTTCTTTTCCTATTCATGAGAGACACCCTTCTGTTGTTCACTTAGCTGTGCATTTAGAAAATGGACAAAGAGTGTATTTTACAGCACAGAACGCAGTACAAAGAGCTGCTCAGCCACCATCTACTACATTAACCAGTTTTTTTGAGACATGCCAAAACGATGATTTCGCACAAACATTGCTATATTCTGAAATGCCAATATATTATACCTGGAATCAATCCTCAATTAGATTTATACGACGGAAACAAGGAAAACCAGTTCCAGGATATATAGATGTATATTCCACCGATGCGATTCGCCGGATTTATTCAGTACATCCAAGCAATGATGAATGTTTTTATTTACGACTGCTATTAGTCAATGTACGTGGCCCAACATCATTCCAACAGTTACGAACTGTTGATGGTGAATTGTGTGGATCCTACAGAGAAGCCTGTCAACGTTTGCAATTGCTTGAAAATGACGCTCATTGGGATCAAACTCTCAATGATGCTGTAATATCATCACACGCTCATCAAATACGAACATTGTTTTCTATAATCATATCTACATGCTTCCCATCAAACCCAATTGATTTGTGGATGAAGTACAAAGATTATATGTGTGATGATATTTTGTATCAAATACGGAATAGAATGGGAAATCCAAATATACAAATCAGTGAAGAAATTTACAATGAAGCATTGATTTCAATTGAGGACATGTGCTTGATAATGTCAAACAAACTATTAATTCAATTAGGCCTGACCGCGCCCAATCGTCCAATGCATGACGCTTTTAACCAAGAGTTGCATCGAGAAAGACTGTGATCTCAACGCTTTGAAAGAATTAATTCAAACAAATCTTCTACTGTTAAATGAACAACAGAAATATGTATTTGAAACTCTTATGAAAGTAACAAATGATGAAACTGGAGGGATTTACTTCTTAGATGCACCTGGTGGTACAGGAAAAACTTTTTTGATTTCATTAATATTAGCAACAATTCGCTCACAAAATAAAATTGCACTTGCACTCGCTTCGTCGGGAATCGCAGCAACTTTGCTTGAAGGTGGTCGAACAGCCCATTCAGCACTAAAATTGCCATTAAATATGCAAAGCAATGAAACTCCAACCTGCAACGTTTCGAAGAACTCTGCAATGGCAAAGGTTTTTCAGCAATGTAAATTGATTGTTTGAGATGAATGCACGATGGCACATAAAAAATCTTTGGAGGCTTTAGACAGAACCTTAAAAGATCTACGTAGCAATAATAACCGATTTGGTGGTGCAATGATTTTATTAGCAGGAGATTTTCGTCAAACATTGCCAGTGATTCCACGATCAACGCCAGCTGATGAACGCAATGCATGTCTAAAGTCCTCCAATTTGTGGAAACATGTCAAAGTACTTCATTTAAGCAAGAATATGCGTGTCGAGTTGCAAAATGACCAATCTGGAAACATATTCTCTAAACAACTCATTGACATTGGTAATGGCAAATTTCCTATAGACATGTTGACTGGCTGCATTAACTTTCCTCAAAGTTTTTGTCAGTTAACTCGATCAAAAGATGAACTTATTCAGAAGGTGTTTCCAGATGTTTCTCAAAATTACAGAAACCATGATTGGTTGAGCGAACGAGCTATACTGGCTGCAAAAAAACATAGATGTAAATGAATTAAATTTCAAAATTCAAGAACAAATTACAGGCGAATTGAGGATATATAAATCAGTTGATTCGGCTACTAATCAAGATGATGTAGTCAACTATTCACCGGAATTTTTAAACTCGCTGGATTTGCCAGGATTGCCACCTCACAATCTTCAATTAAAGGTTGGATCGGTGGTTATAATGTTGCGAAATATCAACCAACCGCGTCTTTGCAATGGTACACGGTTAGCGATAAAAAATTACTAAACAATGTGATAGAAGCAACTATACTCAAAGGAAAGTATAAAGGAGAAGATGTTCTCATACCGCGCATCCCAATGATTCCGACTGATGTGCCATTTGAGTTTAAACGACTACAGTTTCCAGTGCGGCTTGCTTTTGCTATGACTATAAACAAGTCCCAGGGGCAATCACTAAGTGTTTGTGGTATTAATCTAGAAAACCCATGTTTCTCACATGGTCAATTGTATGTTGCCTGTTCCCGTGTTGGAAAACCATCAGATTTGTTTATCTATGCGCCAGGTGGTCAAGCAAAAAACTTCGTATACCACAAAGCACTACAATGATAATAATAATCATAATTATGATTCACATGATTAACAATAAAGCGATTACTTACTTTTCAATCCTTATATATGTTTTATTTAATTATTTTTTATTCACAACGCCCTATCACCAGGGTGATGGTTCTGTTCAGGAGAATTTTTTAAAATACGTAGGCACAAAAACTGCCACATTACAAATCTTCTTGACAGGACGAAGTCTGTCGGGTCAGCTAGTATACATATAAAAATATTGGCCAAAAATATCGATGTTTAAAAAAAATTATATATCGATAATTTTCCACAAACTTAAGATATACCACACATGTGAAGTTGTAATCAATCCGATTATATATTATATACCATAAAATGATTCGATCACTAATAATATCAATAATTTGACTGCGATAATAAAATTAATTAGCAAGATATTACTAATTTTCCAATGTTTAGATATTTTTAGTTAATTTTCCTATTTGAAGAAATACAAAAACAAATCTCAAATAAACCTATACATAAAAAATAATAATCAATGAAATCATTCACCAATCAATAAATATATATTACCCAGGTATTAATAAAAATAATTTGTATTATCGATGTATCGATACATGGATATTAAAAATAAATCGATATGTTTTTCGCATTAAGGTATAACAGACGTAAAGTCATAGTCTAATTTTATATTATAAAAATACCCCTCACGGGTCTCAGACTGATAGTCTGGGTTCGGGGATTGACGCCCCCGTGGCCCGAGTCTCTTCCTCAGGGAGCCGTTGTTGTGGGTGGTGGACTACGGTTTACACCTTACGGCAGTGGTACGGGTATAACGATCCCGAGATCCCAGTTATCCTCAGGGGCTGTGGCCGCGAGGGGTTGGCCAAGGTTGATGCGTCGCGGCCATAGTGCGGGTGTGACGACCCCATGGCCCCAGTTGAATGCTGTATTGGTAGCGTCCCCTATATGTTCTATGTATCTCTTTGCCAAATATGGATATACATAAATTGGAGAATAGAGTTACGGTGTAGGGACTTGGAATCAATGTACCGGTCGAGGCCTTGGGTTGTCACGCTGGCCCCGCTCGACCGTTAGCCTTTGACTGCTCAGCATTTCCGGTAGGTGACCCGGTGGATTTGAAGGCAACGACTACTGGCATCCAAAACATTGGTCTAAAGAGATCCAGGAGAGAGAACGAGTTAATGAATAAACATACGCAGAATGATTATGATAGATATTTTGTGATATCTTCAGAAAATAATCTCTTGGCGTGCCTTTCGCCATTTGTGATATACAGAGAGTTATTTTCAGCGGTGGGAGACGTACAGTCAACTAAGAAATTGAGAAATGGAACAATACTGGTAGTAGTGGCAAACTCTAGACAGTCGAAAAAAATATTGAAACTAAGAAAATTTCATAATGTAGAAGTGACAGTAATCCCACATGCGACGCTAAATTTTTGTAAAGGAGTAATATCTACCACAGCCTGTGTGCATGGAGGAGGAGATCCTTGATAACCTGACATCGCAAGGGGTCACATCTGTTAAGAGAATCACCACGAGAAAAGATGGAGAAAGTATTGTAACCAATAGCTTCATACTGACGTTCAGAAAGGAGTATATCCCTGAAAGGATCAAGGCAGGATATCTTAGCCTGAAAGTAAGGCAGCACATCCCGAACCCCATGAAGGTCTACCAGTACCAAAGGTTTGGGCACGTATCCATGAACTGTACCTATGCGCCCGCCTACCAATCCTGTGGAAAGAATGCTAATGGAGAGGCTCAATCCTCTCCACCAACTCATTGTGTCAACTGCAGCCAGGAGCACTCTCTGAGATACAGGGGATATCCTGTATACAAAGAAGAATTACTAATACAAAAAGTGAAAACCGAAGAGAAGATAGCATGCTTCATGACCAGAAATATAGTTAGACAGCAATTGGGTAATACCCAAATGAACTATGTTAAAGCTGTCAAAAAGAGCTATCTCACCATAGCCACTCAATGTAACATCGATGATCGGGAAACAAAGGAGAGAATTAAATTAGCAGCATCCACCTCCACTCGGAAGACTCCTTCGATTAGAAAGAAAACAACCACAGAAAATTTCACGACTACATCCGGAGGGGCGATGGCCCCTCCACCTTCACACCGAAGGTCCTCATCGTCCCGACTTGCTTCGGGTGGGAGAGATCAATCCCTTCTCCATCCTCCTTCTATTCCCCATTCCTATTCGTTCCAATCCACGTCCCGGCAAAGGGGAGTCGCCTCCTCCACTTTACCTACTAGGGGAAAAGAGAAACAGACCGATCTTGAAAACAGTCGGAACTCGACGTCTGGCTCATCGCGTGGATCGTCACCACCAAGCAAAAGAAACATTAAAGGTCACTCTAACGACCGCACTAATAGAAGCTCCAAAAATAAATCTAGTAAGGACATTGATATAGAGAAACCAGCATAACGTACACAATGACCATTATAATACAATGGAACATCAACGGACTTCGACTCATCATAGGATTATACAAACTGAAGACTCATTCCAGGTGCGAGGTTACAATATCACAAGAAAGGACAGGACAAACTGTGCACGTCCATCTGGAGGCGTAGCTATTTTAATCCGCACAGAAATGCACGAAGAAAATATCAAAATTATAACAGAGTTTGAATCAGTAGCTGTCAGAGCATATTTATCTGGCAGAAATGTTTCACTGTGTAATTTGTATCTATATCCCTCCACGAATGTTGAAAGAACTAGTATAGAAGCTCTCTTTTCATAAATTCTAAATCCCAAAATCATCATGGGGGATCTCAATGCTCATGCGCCTAAGTGGGGCTCGCCTAAATACAATAAAAGGGGTTGATGGATTATTGAGGTGATTGTTGACAACAATCTGTGTATTATGAATGAGCAGTTAGGCACTTTATCACATTTGGACCTGAGTCTGTGCTCCTCCTCATTTGTTGGACAGGCGAGATGGACAACTATAGCAAATATGCATGACAGCAATCACTTTTCCACTCTGGTTGAATTCACTAACTCATCTGGAATATCACCTGCAACGATTGGACTTAATATTAGGGGCATTGATTGGGACCAATACAGGTAGCTGATTGAAACCACCCCAATCACTGAAAATATAGACACAGTTGTAAAAAAAATCACCAACTCCATTGTCAGTGCAGCTAGAAGATCCACTCCCATAAAAGCCACAAAATTAAACAAAGGGAAAACGATAGGAAAGGGCTCTTAACAGATTCAAATTAAAACGAACGTCCGAACTGATCCAAAATTATAAAAGATTAAAGACAATTGCGAGAAAAACTATACGGCAAGCAAGATTAAGCTCTTTGAGAAAATTTACAAGTAGCGTTACCCTGCAAACCTCATCCCATACTATATGGAGGAAAGTATGCATACTAAAAGGCACCCCACAATATAAAATACCAGTAATGGTTGATGGAAGTCGGCGTATTGAAGACCCCTGTGAGATGACTGAAATGTTTGCAGCGCACTATCATTCCATACTAAACAAACATAAGGAAGAAGAGATGAACAGTAATGATGAGACAAGCAAAAATGCACATGACTTTTTGAATTCTCTATTCACAAATGAAGAGCTTCATAAGGCCATGAACAGGGGCAGAAACCCATCATCCGGACTAGAAAACATTTGCTTCCCATTAATCAAAAACCTAACCCAATCGCAACACTTTCATCTACCTAATATCTACCTGGAGTTTGGATGAGGGGACATATGCCTTTGTCGTGGAAATAGTCGCTATTAGTCCCTATATATAAGCCAGGTAAACCACGGCATTCAGTATCCAGCTACAGGCCCATCGCGCTAACCAGCCACCTATGTAAAGTACTTGAGCGCATGGTTTGCTATAGACTGATATACATATAATTGAAAAACAGGGACTCTTAAATAATCGTTAGAAATGCTTCATAAGAGGATACTCTACACTCGATCACTTGATCGGGTTTCAGGAGGACTTTGTGAGGCGTTTAACTCGGGACAATACGTGACTGAGGTTTTTCTTGATTTAAAAAAGGCTTTTGACTCCATCAACATTGATATCACCCTGAAACAACTATCTAGCTGGGAAAGAGGGGGCAGAATGTTCGGTTTCATTGCCTCCTTCTTGGCTAACAGAAGCTTTCGGGTCAGGGTTAATGGAGTAATATCAAAAGCATATAATCAAACTAACGGTGTACCGCAGCGCTTAAGTATTAGCCCATTACTATTAATTATTGCTATGAACTCCATTAACGAAGTCACTCACTTATATCAACGCCCGAATCTATGTGGATGACGTGGTTATTTACCACAAACATACAGACCTCAAGTATAGCCAATCCCTATTACAGAATTGCCTCGGTAAATTGCCTACGTGAGCCGAACATAATGGGTTGAAGTCCTCAGCAGAGAAGTCCGTGAGTGTTCATTTCTGTAGACGGAGGAGCTGCTCGCGAATAGCAAAACTAATGATGGAGGTTAAGAACCTGATAAATAAGCCAGAACACAAATTCCTTGGCTTGCTGTCTGACCATAGGCTCAATTGACTCCCACACATAAATTATATCAAGAATAAATATTTGGCAGACATACGCCTACTGAAGACCCTCTCCAATATTAGTTGGGGAGGACATAGAACATAATTAAACAATATATATCAGGCGCTGATAAGAAGCAACTTAGACTATGGAACCCAGTGCTATATTACCGCACCCCTTCATACGTGAAGAAACTGGATCCCGTCCAAAACGCCGCTATGAGAATCATACTGAGAGCATTCCGCACTAGTCCAGTTGAAAGATTACAATGTGAAGCAGAGATTTCGATTTCGATTTTTTCACTCGAGTTACGGCGAGAGTTCCTGCTACTAAATTATACAAGTTCCCTCAAATTCCGCCCAGTTCACTACCTTTTTCCCACCGAAAACAGACTGGATCCATATAAATAAGAAGCACTTGAGCCCTTCATCAGTTTTCCAGAGGATATGCAATCGAATAATGATTGTGATCCCAGATGCGAACAGTGGAATCACTACTTTACCATCATGGTAATTCTCAAAAATACATACAGACCTCTCTGTGAAGGCTCTGCATAAGGAAACAACTAGTCCTTCTACAATATAAAGACTTTTTAGACAGATAATTGAAGAGAATTATCCGAACCATTTTGTCATCTACATAGTAGGTTCAAAACGAGAGAATTTTGTGGGTGCCGCTTACACCCTAGCCCACTTGAGAGTAACTTTTGGCTTCCATCTCTGACTAGCGTTTTCTCCGCGGAGCTGCTGGCTATCTATATGGCCGTGTCTGCCTTCTATGTATGTATGTATGTCTTCTTCTATGTATCGGATTCTATGAGTTCCCTAGAGAGCTTAAGATCGGTAAGGACAGTCCACCCTCTGGTCACATACATGAGAGAGCTACAGACAAAGCTACAATATAGGGGTGTAAGAATAGTATACCTTTGGGTCCCCTCTCATAAGGGAATATCTGGTAATGAAAGAGCCGACCATCTGCAAGTACTGAAGAGGAGTTAATCAGGTTAATCGAACTGTTTAGCAAGACAGATACCAAAGTTCATATGAAGGGCCTCAATAGGCAGTTGACCCAATTGGATTGGGACCTTCTCACAAAAAACAACAAATTGTGGGAAATTAAGAGGATCTTCTATCAATCCATAAATTATAATAACATCAGTAGACATAAGGTAAGCATCCTCGTACAATTACGAATAGGGCACTGTAAATTATGAATGTAACTCATGAATATTTGTTGAAGGGACGGAGCCCAACCTTGTGTTATTTGTGTCAGATTCATCTTAGCGTCAGACACATCCTTCTGGACTGTGAAAAGCATGATGATCTGAGGAGACAACTGAAGATGCCGAGAACATTGGAGCAATTGGACCAACCTGAGCAGCTGAACCTGCTGATTGATTACCCAAAAACCGCAGACCTATTTCACATTTGTAACAATCTTTTATTATTATCTAATTTATATATATTGTAATGTATATATTTTATTATTTATGATTTATTGTGTAATATTGTATGGTGTTATTGCTATAGCACTTAATGTCACATAACGCATTGTAATTCACCCTAAATATCCTAAGAGGCTGACGGGTTAAATAAACAAATAATAAATAATATTATAAAAATATATTCATAAAATTATAATGGAACAACTACTAATTTTCGAATGTTTCGATATTTATCAAAATTACTTGTCTAGTTTTCTAGAGAGAACGTAAAAACAACTCTAAAAAATGTAAAAAATAAACCTTAAAAATATTAGTACACATCTAAAATATTGCATTAAAATAAATTATCCACCAAGTAAAGTCCTAAATTTGAAATAATCAGAGAGATGTTATGAAGATTAACGGTTATTAGTTAAATTAATAAAAAACCAACTTTAGAAATTGTCCCAGAAGACATTCGGTCTTACCCAACCTGGTTACTGGCGTAACTGGGATCATTTTTCTTATCGGATTTTACACTCTTGCCTAAGACAATCACAAATATTAAACAATCGTACATTTACGACCATGCCCCAGCAGGATTCGAACCCGCGACTATCGCAACAGTAGGAGGACCATCCTCTTGCCTTTACCACTGCGCCACCAAGCCGACTAAAATCTTTTTGTTATCTTGGAATTTGTTGTATTTTCGATGTATAAATATATCGGTATAGAAAATAATTCGATATTATTTCTACAACCCCAAAAAGGATATAACAGAAGTAAGGTCATAATCAATCCAACTTTATACTAAATATCGTAAAACCTAGCTCGGTAGTATATTTCTGTTTCGATAATAAGATTAATAGCGAAAATAATACTAATTTTCTAATATTTCGGTAGTTATGGACATTCTTTGTCTAGTTCGCTAGAAATAATATAAAAACACATCTCAAATATGTAAAAATTAAACCTTAAAAATAACAGTGCACTGCACTTTTGTGCACACAAATATTGCATTAAAATAAAATTATTCGCTAAGTAAAGTTCTAATGTTCTAAATTTACACTCTTGTCTAAGGCAATCACAAATATTAAACAATCATAAACCTGCATTTACGACCATGCCCCAGCAGGACTCGAACCCGCGGCTATCGCAACAGTAGGAAGACCGTCCTATTGTCTTTATCACTGCGCCAACAAGCCGTCTAAAACCTTTTTGTTACCCAGGAATTTCAGTTGTATTTTCGATGTATCAATATATCGGTATAGAAAATAATTCGATATTATTTCTACAACCCCAAAAAGGATATAACAGAAGTAAGGTCATAATCAATCCAACTTTATATTAAATATCGTAAAACCTAGCTCGGTAGTATATTTCTGTTTCGATAATAAAATTAATAGCGAAAATAATACTAATTTTCTAATATTTCGGTAGTTATGGACATTCTTTGTCTAGTTCGCTAGGAATAATATAAAAACACATCTCAAATATGTAAAAATTAAACCTTAAAAATAACAGTGCACTGCACTTTTGTGCACACAAATATTGCATTAAAATAAAATTATTCGCTAGTTAAAGTTATAAATGTGGAAATAATCGTAGAGGTGTTATGAAAATTAACTGTTATTAAATAAATTAATAAAAAGCCAACAATTATTGAATATAATCATATTCAAATATTCAAAATATCAATGAAAATCAATTAATATAATACCTAAATAATAATAAAAATTATATACTAAAACATTTTTTTATTTCGGAATTTCATTTGTATTTTTGATGTATCAATATATCGATATAAAATATAATTCGATATTATTTCAACAACCCCAATTTCATATTAAATATCACAATCTTTAATCATCAAGTAACGTCCTAAATGTGAAAATAATCGGAACGATTATTAACTAAATTAATAAAAAGATAACAATTATTGAGTATAATAATATTAAATTATTCGGAAGGTCTATGAAAATCAATCAATATATATATATTACTTAATTATTAATAAAAATTATATATTAAAACAATTTTTACCTTGTATATCAAATGTATTACTTATAATTCACCACTCACAACGTCTTTATCGGACGACTAGGAACAAAATGGTAAAATATTATAAATAAGAATAATATGTGAGTCTCTGGTCAAATACGATGCACTGATAAGCCGAGTTTTTTATAGCGTTTTTGTTTACATTTTTTTTGCGCTACTAACAATCTAGGTTTACTAGATATTGCTGATTTTATTTCCGACAGAGCGGCGAAAAGTTTTAAGATAATTTTTCGATTATTTTCAAATATAAAACACATGGAAAAATAATGTATAGATATTTGATATTTTTACAGACGTTAATAAATTATGTCTGTCCAAAATAACTTTAAACTCTATTGGAGTTTGTAATTTGGTTTTAAAAACAGACTGTATCATTCTTCCTCACTTTATTATAGTTAAAAAGAGATACAATACTAACTTATACGTCCGACTAACATGTGACCGACCGGTAAATCAAATACCGCATTGTCAAATATTCGCGAAATCTTTCAAAATGTTAGTCATAATAATTACAGGTTATAGACTGGTGAAGGTTTGGTCCTTTGTTTTGATACATTTCAAACCATTGCTTAATAATTGTGATTATTGTGTTTGCAAATGCGGAAATCGATAAACTATATTAAGTAATTTTAGTGTGTTACAGCTACATTGAATATTAGTATATACATCCTGTCTACAATCTCTTTAAAAAATTGAAACCAATATTGGAATCACTGAAAAGAAAATGTCTACATCCCTGTACATATAAAAAATATGTACAGCTTTCTGGCGGATGCAAGTCATCCCTTCACATATACTGTTAGGAAACATAGCATTTAAATGGATAAAGATGACCCACTAAGAGGTCTAATGGACCCTCCAGACATTGGTTTTAATATAACATAATTTTTGAAAGAATATAATAAAACTAATTTGTTATTTAAATTTGTGTATTTAGATAAGGCAAGGATATTTAAAAATGTAACAATGGGCCACTCTTGGCAAGATGCTAATAAAAATTGTGCAAAGACAACAAAAGTTGATGGAAGAAGGTAAAAGTTATAACATCTGATTAGTGTTTATTATTCATACATTTTTTTAATAATTAATTGCAGATATATTGTTCTTAAGCTGGAAACAGAAAATGTTTTGTTCGTGCAGAAATGAGCCACAACATGTTTTTGCTTTGGTTTGAAAAAACTTATTCAAGAAGAAATGTTCAACAAATGGATTGTTAAAGGCTGTAATTAAATAATGGCTTGCAAAACAAATTATATTCTGAAGATAGCGTGTTAAAGAATGAACTATTTCAAATTGTTACTATGTGAATATAAAAGAGATGTTTAACTGCATTTGATGTAATTTACTGGTTTAGGCCCGAAGAAAGATATATGGTAGATTGTATAGTGATTAATCATCACTACATATTCCCTCCAATTGAATTGATATGGGGTATGACAAAGAATTACTACAATGGACATGCAGGCCGAAAAGGATACATAATAGGTTGTCTACGATGACACCTTTAGCCTGGATGAACTACATTAGACACACAGATGAACAAATTTATGAATGGTGAATAAGTGTTACATTCATTGAACATCAACAATTGAGTTATTGATTTTAATAGTGATTCAGAAAGTGACAGTGACTGTATGAAATATCGGGGTGTGGGATTATACATCAATGCAGATAATTATCAAAACAGGATAATGAAAGTGAAAACAACTAATGGTGGGTATAGAATTAATTTAAGATACTGTGAAAAATCGTATTAGAGCATGTGATAGATCTGTGTACAGTGATGTGTGTAATTGTTCAGAATATACATGAGTATTTGTTTAGAATGCATCAGGAGATAATAAATACTAATAATGAATACTAATTTTGCAGATATCGGAAATACATTAGTTAGAAAGCAAGTTAATTAGGTGGATTAGGCCTCCAGAGGACACCACTACATAAAAAGCGCCTAGAACTCTACCATATAAGTAGTGTCAAATACCGTAATGTAACAAATAATGTAAATATAATAATACAACTCAACATTACAAACTATTGTGTCTGTATAATTAACTATAGTGTAAGTCCTTTAATAATATATGCATTAGATTTACTATCATGTTAAAATAAATTATACTTGATAATATTATTCTTGTTTCATTAGATTGTTTACACTAGCATTTTCTTATATGTCACAGTCAAAATAAATTTAAAAGTTTATCCTCTAACATAATACTGAATTCAGTGTTTTATTGCATGTACTATATAATATTAATAAATACGGGAACTAATATGAATGTTGGCTTATTACTTATTTCCTTATACTCTATAAAAATAGTTTAAGTTAATAGTTTATTTAATACAATTTATCTAAATTCTTTAGATACATTTTTTGTACTCTTAGTAAGTGATTCCATGGTATTTAAACGAACTACCATATGAAGAATAGAGTGTTTTTTATATTTTAAATTCTCCTTTTTACCACGGTCATCGGCATTAAGATATCCGGTTTTACCCAGCTTGGTTACTGACGTCGCAGGGATCATTTTCCTTGTCGGATTTATACACTCTTATCTAAGGACCACAAATGTTAAACAATCACAAACCTAAATTTACGGCCATGTCCCAGCAGCATTCGAACCCGCGATTATCGCAGCAGTAGAAGGACCATTCACTGCGCCAACCAAGCCGGCATATGGGAGTGTTGGAACATCCACTATTTGAATATTCCCAATTAATTTTACCACGTTGTAAACGTTTGCAGGAATATCGTGACATGAAAAGTTATTTTTCCAGCTGATTGTTTCTCTGGACCTATCACTTTTTCGTATCCTAGTGGTAGCAAGGCGCTGACGTGACGAAAATACAATCTTGGTTTGGGGACCATCTAATTCTTAATCTATTTTACGGAGTGGTAGAAATTTCCATTCGAGCTGCAACATTGTATACTTCATAACTATTGTAATATATGGCCGAACGTTGGCATGCAAAAGGATGACGTTACGTCTTTTATTTCTGGTCTATTCTGCAGTATCAAGTTTCAGCAGCATTACAACTTACTGTTATATGGTGGCATTTACAGTCATGCTTTAAGGTCGTGAATATTGCACCTCGGTATGTATGTCGATAATATGGATCCATTGTTTATCTCTAGTCAAAATACGCTACAAAAAGCTATATCTCTTTGTAGTTCTACTATTTCTTCTTTACTTTGCATAGTAAACAGTGAAACATCGATGTTAAAACGGCTCAAATAGGCATTTTGGTCAGCTGTAGCATATTGCAGTATTTTAGTTAGTCAGCTCTCCTTTTGAGTCTTTCCCATCCGATGAGAACGTTTAGAAATAATTGATTTGGTCCGAGTTTTCATCCAATAAGTCTTGCAGTTCGCTGCTTTCGACCTTTTCTGTAACATCAGGAAATCATTAATGGCAGAGTTGTTACTCTATGAGTTATATATTTCTATCAATATTGCTGTTAAACTTCGAATATTTTTTCCAAAGTAGATTAACAAAAGTTTAATCAATCGACTGTTGAATGACCAACTTATAGAATATCCCATAAGATATCCACTCTCGATATCAATGTAACTAGAAGTGGTTCCTTAACGGATTTTATGCTCTTGCTTGCAGACTGTCATGAACTAAGTTTAACGTGTCTTTGTCCTGAGCGAGATTCAAACCGACGATACCATTCAAACTAAATAATTATTTTCTGTTTTATCTTACCGAAGCTTTTGCATTAAATTATTTGTTTTATTATTACGTAAATGGAAATGGAAAAACATCAAATTTTATATTATTAAAATATAGTTAATTCGCTTACCACTCTTTGCTTTATTAACGTCCGCTCTTGGTTTTGGCATCCCTGCAAAATAATATATTAATTAATCGGTAATTCATTTATATATCATTTACATGTTTTTGTAAAATAGGAATCGTGTATAATGTAAATTATTGATAATTATAACGTTATAAATATATAATTCGTGCAGTTAATTTTATTCGTTTCAATAATTTTAAAAATAATGCTATTCCTGAAATTATTTGTCGGGATTTGGATACTTTATCAAGTTTCTCAATAGATGGCGACCGTTCTCTGCCAAAAACAATATGCAGAGAATGGTTAATCTCTTAACGATGATTAGTTTTATGTAAAAGAAAAATAATGCTTGACGTATCGAAATATTTTAAGATTTTTGTATTCTTATCTATATAATGACTTAAAAATTAGGTATATATAATTTCATTTTACATCTCCCATTAGATACGCTTAGTACAATCTAAAGGTAGAAATTAATTTATTACTACTGTTCTGTTTTACCTGCATTAACACACAAGCAAGACGAGTATGGATTCATACATGAGTATGTATTTCCCAAACATATATAAATGAGAGAGGAATTTTTCCTCATTGCTCTTTGTGATTCTATAGTAACCAATGCATCTTTTCATATATCACAATTTTTTTAATTTCATGGTATTATTCATGATTAATGTTCTAAGTGCAGTTTGATGATATGTAAATTCATATTTTATAGGAATTACTTTTGGTTAATTTGAATCATCCACATCTGGCTCCTGTTATTATTATTCACATTATCTAATTTTCTGGTTGCTTCTTCGGTACTATGCTTCAATAGCAAGTATTACAGTATCATAACCAATGTAGCCATGGGAATATTTTCCATTTGCGATATATCACATGTGTAAAATTGTAAAATAATATTCTTCAATAGACTTTCCTCCGATATAGAACAGAACAGTTTAGAAGGAGGGAGAAGTTTAGTTATGAAACAAATTTAGAGAAACATACTAATGAGATATGGGCAGGTTTATCGATATCGATGGAATTCTTAAAAGATTTGTGTCAAAATAGACCTCTTACATTGGAAAATCATATAGAATGATTTTTCAAATTATTTCTCTTTTTCAATCCCTTAGAACGTCAACAATCTACCCGTGGGCAATAAATATGATTATATTATTTCCGTTATTTAATATAACCATCCTGACATGTAGAGGATCACTTCAGTAAGTGATCTGCTGTACAACTTATAATCTAAATCTTATTCTAGATACCATTATAACTTATTTTAAAGTCCATCCTAACTCATTCTAATAACTATTCTAACTTATTCTAGAAATTATTAAATTTCACTCTATGTGTCTATTATTCAGTTCGTATGGTAGTTTGCTTTTGAGCTTACGCACTTCACTGTCATCGCGTACTTTTAACTGTTTGGCGAGTGTATTGTGATGCACTAAGAGTCTTTCAGAGTACATCGCACTAACATTTCGAATCACACTTGTTATGGGTTCTAAGGGGATATCGCGCTAAATCAGTTTGTTGGACACGTAATATGGGGCATCGACAATAACTTGCAACACTTTATTCTGGAACCTCTTGAGGATATCTATGTTCGACTTGCTAGTAGTACCCCACAGTTCAATACCATCGGTCCAAATACGCCTAAGTGTTGACTTATACAGCAAAACCTTGTTATCTAATGATAATTTGGATTATCACTCAGTATATTTGGCTTAGTTTAACCACAAGCTTTTTGCGTTTTGCCACTGTATGTTTTTTTCCTATCAAACGTCGATCGAAATACATTCCCAGATATTTAACGTTGTCTGCTTGCCGAACTTCATGATTATACAATATTACTAAGGGACTTGTTCTTCTACAAAGGGTGAAGGTCACATGGGTAGATTTTATCTCATTTGTTTTGATACGTCACATTTTCAACCACAATTTGACTTTGTTAAGATGAAGTTGGAGGTTTCTTGTGACTGATATTGGATCCTCGTGTGGTGATAAAACTGCTGTATTGTTAGCATACGTTGCAGCAGTAGTGTTTCTTGAGGTCGGCAGGTCAAGTATACAATAGATAGATAGTCTGTATACAATATATCTATTATTATATCAACAATTGGCCAAGAACACTGCACTGCGGAACACCTGAATATATTGGTAGTATATAGTAGAATATATTGTAGGTCAGCGTATTCGCCACCTTCTTTGACAATAAAATGTCTATCTGTGAGGTAAATTTCAGCAGTTGCAAGTGCGTAAAGCTTTTTCAATTTAACATGTAGCCCATTGAGCCACACCTTTTCGACCTTTCGAAGGCCTGAGAAAAATTGAGAAATGCAGCGGACCAATATTTTTTATCGTTTAAGTTTTTGTTAATTTGTTCTGTTGTTCCGTGTTTATTACGGAAGCCAAATTGATGGTCTGGAATAATATTTCTGTCCTCTGCGAGTTTCTTAATGTATAGTTTTTCGAAAAATTTAGAGATCACACGTAACAGGCTTATAGGGCGATAAGAAGAGACGCCTTGTGATTTTTTTGCAGGATTAAGAATCATAATGAGTTGAGCCACTGTCCAAGTGCTAGGAAAGTAATTAAGTCTTAATATGGCATTAAATATGAATTTTATGCATTTGATGCACATTTCTGAGAGCTTTTTTAGAATTCTTCAGGTAATTAGGTCAAAACCAAAGTTAGTCAGAACAAGGAGCTTTTTTAGTATTGATTTCTTTAAGTATTGTTTGTTTTACTTCCTTAACAGTAGATTTCTCATGTGGCAGATCCATTTGAAACGGAGTGTTAAGAAAGTCAACTATGTTATTTTCTTCCGTTGCGGATATTTCAGGCGAGTACGGATTATATAGATAATGATGAATATAAAAAAAAGTTTTACTGAGGAATTAGTTTGTGAAATATTTATAACACTTTTTAAATTAAGTAATAAAATTGACTGCTCACTTAAGCGTTTGGTTACATATGATATATTTTAAACAATTCGATATAGTTTTATTGATTTCATTTATCATTACAGGGGTTAAAACTCAAGGTCGTTATGGTAATGGTCAAGGACAAGAATATGCCGAACAGTATATGGTGGAGTATTGGCGAAGTGGTTTAGGAAAATGGGTGCGATGGAAAGACCGTAGTGGAAAAGAGGTAAGATTTTTTCTATGCTAGTGTTCAAAAATTTTTGTTGCAATTTATTAATTAATAATTATTAATAAATATTTATTAAGTATACAATTAATATTATGGCTTCAATGTAATCACAAGAACTATGAACTCAGTTTGAAAGACATTGGTAGTTATGTTATTGTAAGTAAATGTTATTTTGTATTGGAAAATCCAATGAAAATATGCTAATAATCAACCGTCACAAAAAATCCTTTCTTTTGCGGCGTAATTAATCAAGGACGCGCTCATACGTTAATCTATGTTGTATTTAGTCAACACACGTGATACCAATCTACCAAGCTTTTCAACTTCTGTGAGTCCTAACTAAGCTGTTGCCTTTATGCTCTTCAGGAGGTTCTGTATTTAAAGTCTTCATCCAACAATATTTTTATTTAATTTTTAAGATCTAAATCTTTGAAAAAATGTATACTCATCTCTCACTTGTAAGGATCTGTTCATACAATTAATATAATTTTTTTAATGTAATCAAAAGAACTATGAACTCATTTTGAAAGACATTGGCAGTTATGTTATTGTAAGTAAATATTTTTTTGTATTGAAAAATCCAATGAAAATATGCTAATAATCAACCGTCACAAGAAATCCTTTTTGTTGCCGCGTAATTAACGAAGGACGCGCTCATACGTTAATCTATATTGTATTTAGTCAACACACGTGATACCAATCTACCAAGTTTTTCAACTTCTGTGAGTCCTAACTGAGCTGTAACCTTCAACGAACAATATTTTTGTTTAATTTTTAAGATCTACATCTTTGAAGAAATGTGTACTCATCTCTCACTTGTAAGGATCTGTTCATCATGAATTTTATATGTGGGAGGTTAATTGGTTAAAGTGTTTTGAAGGTATTTTGAAACATTGCGTTCAATTGAGAAAGATGCTTGTGTGGTAATGAAATACCATAAAATGTATCAAATTTGTTTTGGAAAAATCAACCCCATTTTTGATACCTTGAATATGAAGAATAGTGTAGGTGCGTAGAAAATCTCAAGTTGCAACCTCTTGAGGCATCTGAAGACACTTATCTTTTCTTTCGTTAAAGTAGTCGCTGATGAATGACAAATGCAGTTCTGTGTTTTAGTTCATATACCAAGGCCAATATCCATCTTTTGGGACCATTTTAAGGATTTTAATTGACTAGAAATAGCTTGTTGTGCAATCCTCAACCAGTGAGCAAGTCCTTACTGAGTCTGGCCATAATCTTCGTTCAGCAGCTTCTCTTAATTCCGGTCTTCAAAATTCTTTACAACTTTTAGTATTATTTGCTTAAATCACCTGATTTGATACTCAGGAACAATTTTCGGTACATTTGTTCTCTAATATACTCGTCATCATATTTCTCTATAATCATTTTATTCGCAGCAGATGCAGATGTTTGTAATTCAAAATAAGAAACAACGCATCTAGTACATGACACTTTTTGAGCTCGTCATTAATTACGCTTATTCACTTCAATCAGGATATCATCAGAGGCTGTTTTCTCTTGAATTCATTCAATTCACTGAAACCAAACAACTTATTAAGAAAAGAGGACAGTTTGACGTTGATTTGGCAATCCACAAGCAGTTACTCGAAGTATTTCTTAGTACACAGAGGTCACAAAAGCTGGATTGAAGGTGCTCAAAGACCCCTAACCATAAATTATTGCAACTACACATGCGTTAAAAAACACCACTAGATTGCTAGCACAAGCATGGTAGATCAGGGTGTAAGGCCATCAAAAGCCGACTGAATTTGCTGTGAACTAACATAACCTACTTGAGTTTCGTTGGAAACTTGTCGTGTTCAAGGTTTACGGCTACCAAAAACAGATTGTAGTAGCTCGATTTCTCAGCCCCAGCCTACTGGAATTTGGAGTTACAAAAGTATTCCATACAGGATCTGTCATGGAATTTTGGGTAAAAATAGAGGTTATAAGATCATCAAAACTTAACTATTGGACGAACTGGTAGAATATGCAGGCAAAAATCTCAGATAATTATTCACACTACAAATATATGTTGATCAGTTGATACAACGACCACGTAATATTGTAACAACCTTGAGGCATGTCGAATTTTACATCGTGGAATAATTGTCTACAAAATACGAATAACGAATATCTGGTAATCCTGAGACGTTTATCTGAGATATTTTTGAAGGGTCCTCATGTCTTTCGATTATTTAGTATTTAGACGTGCCACCATCCACTGCTCAAGCTCCGCTATCAGGAAAACCCAGCGCTGATCCCTTTTACCACTTGTATTTTCCACATTTTATATAACTTCAATAAACAACGGTCATATTATGTAAATACCAGTGTTTCGTTTTTTTTTACCAACATTCTAGCCATATAATTTACCCTAAAGTGGTGAAACCGACGTGATCTTTCGCAAAATTGGATTTGGACTTGTGAATGGAGGGTAGGTGCAATATGGTGTATTTTACGTGGGCGATACCTTTTTTCATACAAAATTTTCAGTATTTTTAATCCGTTTATTTTTCGATTTTAATTTTGTTCCCAGAATATTACATTTTTCCAAACATTTGTTCCGCATTAAATTTTATTTTAGTGCTGGAACAATGAACCTTAAATTTAATTTCATTATTTCCTTTCATTTTCTTTGACAATCTTTTGAAATCTTAGAGCTTTCGGCAACACCATCTAATAATCAGTATCTCTACTAGACATTTCTTTCGGTTTGGTCAGTTTATACTATTTAAATCATAATATCTTCCTTGGCTCGCACTCTCAGTCATATTGGCAGACATTTTAATTTGAAAGACTTTGAGCAGCTTCGGTCGGATACCATCGTCGTCGAACCATCGAATACTCCACAGCGTCGATTACCGCCGCCCTGTTGGGAAATTAGTTTGTTTTCAACGTCGTTCATAGACTACGTTCAATTGCCAAAGCGACGATGAAGCAACGGTATCTGTAGAACCAAAACATAGCAACAGCCGTACCAGCGCATAACCGTATCAATATTCACACTGATATATCTGTATTTTGGCATTTAAATTTTTTTATGCTGTTTATACTATAAAATTCTGACAGGGGAGTATTGTAGCGACCTTGATGCATGTCGAATTTTACTTCGTGGAATAAGTGTCTACAAAATACCCAGAAATATAATCCCATATGTTGGACCCGGACGGGGTGCCAGCAGCGCCAACTTACACTGTTTCATTTAGTTTTACCTCCATTCTTTGAGCCCAAATAATAAACCTTAAAATATAAATGTCGATTTGTGTAGCACTCGCACGACGAAACATATATATGAGGAAAAAAACACAACATCACTAAGTACCATCTTGCCAAATTCGTAAAAAGTAACGTGGAAATGTATGCTAAGCACTAGTTATACCTATTTTTAAACCAAATCTTGAATTAGTAAAATTGAAATGGATGTTGTGTAAACACCAACGCATTCTGATAAATAAATTGAGAAGGAAAATGGAATGGTGAAAAATGGAAGAAATCCTGTGCATTTTTACGCTATGAATATTTAAACAAACCCGCCAACTTTGTTAATTTATTTTAACCAGAAAAGTTTTGAAATGAATAATACAAATAGTTGTGGAACTTATTTTCTTAAGATGGCATACATATTTATAAGTTATTGGATATAAAATTAAATTTGACAGATATTCTTGATATTTTAAGCAACATTCTATGGGCCAGCTCCAACAACAAGGATGTCACGTTTTACCATACTATATCCATTTTTTTGTTCCTATTTTGAATTTTTTTCAGAGATATAGCTCTTTTATTGATGCAGATTCTTAATACAATACTTTTTTACGATGCGTTTTTCTCGAAAATCCTTTTTTCGAAACAGTTGAAATATAATTTTTATGATATATGAGTTTGAGCCAATTTACTCGAAATTTGACGTCAGTATTCTCTATGCATTATTCTATCGTATTAATGTAAAATTAGTCACTTATTTTCGCCAATTCATATCTGTTAAAAAGAAAAACGAGAAATTTTCTGACACTTCCGAATATTTTAAAAATAGTAAAAATCATTTTCTGTAAAGTCTGTCCATTTTTCTGGTAATTTTCGATACTATGTCGAAAGAACGATATTGTTTTGACAGCAAAATAGTAACCGATCCATTTTCGTACTTTGGTTCGATATAGTTCATTCGTTCATTCTGCTAAGCTACCTGAAAGGTCTTTGATTATTTGAGCTGGTTTTTTCTTTGATAAGTCTCGCGATTAATTATTTTTCAACTTTTATAATTCTCCAACCGACTGTTGGGATGTGATGCTCTATCATCACCAAGAGTGTTTGATGGGGTTCGTAGAATATTTATGTCAAACAACAATAATAGTGAATATTGAAAATACAATTTTGAGTGTTCCGTGATTATCCTAGTAATTTTTAATTTTATTCTTTTTATTGAATTTAAGTTTAAGTTTTTATTTTTAATTTTACGTATTGGTTTTAAAGACTATATCTAAAAGACAAAGTCAAGAGTAAAAAGGGAAATACTGAAAATTAAGAACAAATCCATTAATAATTATCTGAAAATTCTAAGACGGCAAGGAAGCGGATTATTCGCTATGGAAAGCCATCAAACACCTGAAAGGATAACGTCTATACTGTCCACTTATGAGAAACCTATGTGGAAATTGGGCACGTGTAATCTGGATGATGAGGAAGCATTTGCTGATCATGTAGAGGAAACCGTCAAACAAAACCAAACTGGTATTGAATATAATCTCTCATGTCTAAAAAAGTAACCACAGTTATTAAAGTTGATATTAATTCAAACAATCGACCATTTTATGACTCAATAACAGAACAATTACTGCAAAAACTATCAGGAAAGAGAATTATAAAACTCACCAACTTAGCAGCATTTTGACTAAAATATGTTCCAGATGTTTGGAAGAGGGCTGAAATTATCATGCTTCCAAAACCTGGAATATCACCAAATAAAATAAAAGCTTATAAAACTATTCCATTGCTACCAGTAAGTTATTTGAAAAACTCCTGTTGAAAATAATAAAACCGATTATACAGAGAAAAAAACCTAATACCTACACATCAGTTTGTGTTAGTTAACAAACATTCGACGATAGGCCAGGTGCATAGAATAAAATGTTAATAATTAAAAAAGCCTATGGAAATATAGAGGTATATTCAGGTATTGTATATTCTTAGATATAACACACGCCTTCGATAAGGTAGAGCATGACGGTTGAAGGAAACAAGAGGAAGCCTACTCTAGAATAAAAGAAGGTCAAGTTGGTGTACCACAAAGAAGTATGTTGGGAATAATTCTTTACATACTCTATACATGTGATATATCACAAATGTATAATATCACGATAACAAATATTGATAACACAGCGGTTCTTGCTCTCGGAGACAATAGCGAAGAAGAACACGAAAATTACAACAGGCAAATGACAATATAAATCATTGGACTCAAACTTAAATAAAAATAAAAATTTACGAAAGTAAATCTGTGCATGTGCAGTTCTCGTATTATCAGGTCGTACAAGCACCAATAACAATTAATAATACTATTATACCCTATACCAATAACGCTAAGTATCTCAGAATAATTCATGATGCTTTTGCTAGAAAGAACATGTAAAGGAGAAAACGAAAGAACTGGAGCTATAATATGAGAAAATGTATTGGTTAATTGGAAGAAAATCGCAATTATTAGTAAATAATAAATTATAAATAATACTAGCAAACAGAATTTAATTATGCGGATGTCTCGGGTAATATAAGTTTATCAGAACAAAATCTTGAGAATTATTGTAGATGCACCTAAATATTACTGGACTGATTATTTACACGAAGACCCTCAAATATCGGCGATCATTCAGGAAATCAAGAAAATCGCAAGGAGGCATGACAACAGATTCGATTCATTTGAAGAAAAAGAAAGTGCTGCTTCACCAAGACAATGCACCGTGTCACAAGTCAGTGAAAACGATGGCAAATCTATGCATTGGGCTTCGAGTTGCTTCCTCATCTATCGTATTTTCCAGATCTGGTCACCAGCGACTATTTTCTGTTCTCAGATCTCAAAAGAATGCTCGCTGGGAAGAAATTTTCCTCGAATGAAGAGATGATCGACGAAACTGAGGCCTATTTTGAAGTAAAGGACCAATCGTGCTACAAAAATGGTATCGAAAAGTTCGAGGGTCGCTATAATTTATGTATCACCCTTAAAGGGAATTATGTTGAATAAGAAAACTAATTTTGCCAAAAAAATTTGTTTTACTATGGTAGGCCTAGGGAACTCTTTAATTGATCTGTTATAATACACCAAATAACCCAATAATATTAAAGGTAGTGTATATGGAAAAATGTCAGATCTTAATGCGTTAAAAAGTACCTTGTATGTAGGGCATATTACTGATCAAGAATATTCTGATTGATAAAGTTGAGAATGTGTGCGAGATATTTACTAAACACACTTTACTAAAAGTCTTTTAATTATTCATATTCAATTAATATAACAGTAACAGTAAACGAATAGAAACCTTTAATATTACTCGAGCATAATATATCTCATTTTAAAATTCCATCAAGAATCGATAAATCATCACGACCCTTTTTAATATCTCGTTAAAGCGGGGGATTAATTAGTCCCGGTCCTGTTTTATGGTTGTTTGATGAGGTGCAATGATCATAGGGGTCTTCAGACGGCCGGATCGAAACGGACCAGCGTCCGCAGCGACGGACAATCAAAAATGGATAAACCTACTACGGACGTCGATCGGGACCGACAATCGACGGCGGCGCCTGGATAATGCGGGCGTCGGGACGCTTCCCGGACTAAATAAAATAAATAAATGAAGTCGTCGCGCGGAATTCCAATTCCGACGGCGATACTGGCGAGTGCGGGAAAAACGGGAGTGATGTTGGGGGGCAGAGGGGAGCGGTACGTAGGGGTGGACGGGCGATTGACGTAATTATTATTTAAAGTAAAATCGGCGGAAATGGTAATCGTCCATTGTATCGTTGATTTTTGTTTTTATATGTATTTAATTTAACTGCATAATATTGCCATGGTCGATGGATTAGTTGGAGTGTTTCGCTTTTAAATATATATTTCATTATTTATTAATTAACTACTTATATAGTTAGTGTATTTTTTTAAATTACAATTTCTTTATTGCTTCTAACAATCTGCTCAATTGGCTCATTTATGATAATTATTATCTAGACGACATGTGGAAAATCACATTAACTGATAACCTGTGTAAAATATATTATTATAATCTAACTTTAACTGCATCTACATACAGGGGCGGACAAAATTAAATAACTGCCTGATATACATACAATATTTATTTATTAATAATATGTTTTTTATGTAAAGTATACTGTTACCAACGAGGGTTTATCTGGACTGGACTGGACGTGGGCTTCGAACCACGGTCCTCGGCATCCTACCGACTGGCGAGTGGTCAATTTAGAGATCATCCCAGAAGACATCCGGTCTTACTCAGCCTGGTTACTGGCATGACTGAGATCATTTTTCTTGTCGGATTTTACACTCTTGCCTAGAACATTCACAAATTTTAAACAATCTCAAACATAAATTTACGACCATGATCCAGCAGTATTCCAACCCGCGACTATCGCGAGAGTAGGGAGACCGTCCTCTCGCCTTTGCCACTACGTCAACCAAGCCAGCTAGATTTTGTCCTACTTTAGTTTATTTCCGTCTTATTAGAATTCTTAAAGAGTTATCGAAAATGGAAATGGTTATGGATAGAAAACTATTAAGAATAATATGATCAAACAAATCAATTCCTTTTTTCTCTTGTTTAAGAACTATTGTTAATTTATATGGTTTTGGGGACAGAGCATGTCAGTCTACCAGAAGCGATTCTAAAAGTTGTTAAGACCTTTCAGTAAATTTAAGTGGTACTAACTTCTGATTAATTTCAGGTTTCATTAGTAGATGCATTTATTAACAATATTGCAGATAACAAATATATGATTTGTACATCAAGCGCTAAAATGAGTATTGCATAGAATATTAACAGTTATCAAGTAGTCTCTATAAATATAATTTTAATTCCTCATTTGTTGGTGAGCTGTTGGTTGGACATGGGACATAAGGCAAAGTAGAAAGCAATATATACATGAAGGCAATAAAAAACAAACTAAAGAGGAGCTATCACCAAGGACGAGATTGAAGAATGAAATCAATAAGCAAAGAACAGTGTATTTTTTTTTTATTAAATTAATTAAATTAAATTTATTTAGAAATTTAGGAAAAAAAATATTTTAATCAGCTTTGACTATTTATTGTTTTTGTAATATATATTTTATATGAGAAATATAAAGTGATCTAAAGTAAGGTAAAATACCTAATTGTGTTCGTTATTATTTCAATTTACACTAATTTCAAAATTGTTTTATTCATATATTCTCTATTTAAATATATAAACATGTATTACTTCATTTATTATTTCATAATTATGTTTATAACATAAAGGTACAGAGAGATTATGTATCCTTATATTTGTGCTCTGTTGTTTTAGTTCTGAAAATGATATTACTTGTGTTACTTTGTTATAATGTTCAGTGGCGTTGTAATTTACAGTTATTAATTAATTTGTTGATTATTCAAAGTTAATGAAAATTAGATTTAATTAAATTCCATTTAGAAATGTTAGTGAGTGTTCGTTATTGAGATAGTTTGCATATGTTTTAATAGATTTTAATATACAGATATTTCTTAATTTAATTAATGTATATATATATATATATATATATATATATATATATATATATATATATATATATATATATATATATATATATATATATATATATAGTTGATCTTATATCGAAAATACAGTAAAAACAAGTTTAAGTAACCAATCATTTGTTAATCAGACCTTTTATTCTATTATAAGAGAAAGATTATTAATTCGAATTGTGGTCGATCACAGGGCGATCACTAGTCTTATAATTTTCTAAATGCTTTAAGCTTTAGAATATGTTTAAATAGGCAGCTATGTTTGAGTCGAATAAGAAAATTAGGGAAAGGCAAAAATTTCATTTTGAACGTTTCTTTATTAGCGTCTCCGTGCATTGTATAACACAATAATGTCAAGGAAAACTGTTATTTTATGTAAAAAATCGTCAAAGCCATCGAATATAAAAGTTATGTTAGATTTATTAACAGTTGCTTACTATATAACAAACTTGGAAAAAATATCCAATTTGGAAATCAAGCACGACTCTTGTTTGATTACTCATATGTTAATATATTACAAATTAGGGATGCAGATATAACATTATGATAAAATGATATAACATTATGTCGATATTTTCTAAAAAGACAAATCGATATTTTTGCCTGATATATAGATACATCGATACTTTTTAGCTGATATTTTTCGAGATTTTTTCATAATAAATTAATATATAATTTTCAATAAGCTTTGATATTGGTATTTAGTTTTAAAGGTATCTTTGGTACTTAATTTTAAATGTTCGTCGCTACTCTTTAAAATATTTAGCAAAACAATATATTTTTTAGGCTAATATTTATATTTTTTCTTAAAAATATCGAAATATATTAACTAACCTACCTGATTCTTAAACAAGACAAAGTAATTTCCAATATAATGCTCTTTCACATAAATCAAATTTTTTCCTGAAACACAGAAATTGATAAAATCAATTTAAACTGTCATTTCTCTAGGTGCTACTTCTATCGAATACTTGTTCCATTTATAGTATTATATCATATTATGTCAGAAGATCTCTTATTATAAAAACTGTACAAAATAGTTCCGACCTGGATTCAACTATTACCTGAAAAATGACCAAAGGTAGGAGTGAAATTGAGTAAAACTAGTTATGGACAATATTATTTTATAATTGAAAAGATATTTATATTTTGGTAAAAGAATTATTTAAACGCCAATGTACGCTCTTCTTGACATGATATTGACACCAATGAAAAAGACTCAAAAGATTCCTCCTCAAGAGTTGACCTGAATCCATTGCGTTCACCGTCTTCGGTGCTCATTTCACCACGTCTAAACTTAGCATACCAATACCTTGCTGGTTGATTTTCCTGGGAACGGACAGTGTTGAAATTCGGCATCAAGCCAAGTTTTTGCTTCAACTATGTTTTTCCCGTCAAAAAGCAATATTTTATCAACATGCGAAATTCCTTTTTATCCATTTTTTTCACAATAACATAAGTTGTTTCACTCAAAATTCTATAATTCACAAACTAATGATCCGACAGCTGTGAAATTTATACCCGAATCTTTTGAGGTTAAGTTGAAAAATATGGATTTAATTTTAGTAGCGCCATCTGTGTGTCAGGTCGGGAATGTTTCCATTGACCCGTTACATCGACATCGACGCTGAATTTTCGTGGTTATAACGTCATAATATACACATTTTGTGATCAGCATGGTATAGTGCCTTACGAGCTGCGAAAACCGAATGAAACGGTCCCTAGGGTCCCTAGGGTCCCTAGAGACTAGAGATACCGACGAAATATCGATATATCGATATTTTTGGCCAATATTTTTCCATATTTTTTCAAAAAAATTAAATTTATTTTTTAAACATTATAGAATACTTTTAATTACTCCTACAAAAAATTTAAAATTGGTACTTAATTGAATCTTTTAATGCATTTTGGAACTTAATTTTAAATATTTATTATAAATATCTAAACTTTTTACAATATTTAGAGAATCGATCGGTATATTTTTATAAAATATCGATTTTTTCGTGGTTGTAAAAAAAATTCAATATTTTTGTTAAAAACACCGGAAACGGTGTATACAAATTTCAAAAAAAGGATATTTTTCTTGGCGGCTGACACCCCTACTGCAGACGTTTGTTGATATCAGTTGAACAAAAAGAAAGGTGTGTTCTTGCAAATCAGTTAGGTCAAGTCAATGCTGAATCAGCAAAACGTTGGAAGAATTGTGAGTTGTCGTGATACTGTGTGGGTTGAGCAATGCACTTGTTACCGTTTTTATCGTTACTACTTATTGAGATATATGCAGCATTGCTTGGAAATTTTTGCAATATATATATTATTTATGCAATATATATAATTCTAAGCTTGTTTGACGTAAAAATACTCATAGTACTAGTCTAAACCAACATCACGTCATAAAACGCGCTCTAACCGTGTTACTATTACGCTAACCGCCTTGTTACAGTAATAAATACCGCAGTAAAATTATTCAGATCGTTCATATTATAGTAAATTCCTCAACATCGACATAAATCCAAACCTTATTCTTTACCTCGTAAAACATTCTCGACATCGCAACATTATCCGTCCGTTTCGCCGTCGATATTTCCCAAAGAAAATTACGAATAATCCTTTCTCGATCTTTCCATTTCTCGGCGCCGGCTTTCCATATTCGTTCCGGGCAAATCCCGGGCGCCGCGACGTCCCTCTCACGTGAGCGTGACGGTGCGGGGACGCCTAACGGAAATATGACGGATTGTTACCTTTTAAATAAAGAGATATATCGCGGTTTCACGTGAGATAAAGACTATGAAACGGGTGGCGGCGGCAAGGGGACGATGGAAGGAGGTGGGGGTCGAGGTGGAGGAGGAGGAGGAAAAAGGCGTCACGTAAGACCGGATGACGAATTTATTGAGGGAAATGTCGGGTTTTTTCGTCGCCCGGTTCCGGGTCAGATTTGACTGGAATGAAAAAAATATTATTCCGACGGGAGGGGAGTTGGAGGGTCGACGGCGGGGTTGGGGGAGAGAGGTCTGGAGTTTGATGAGCCGTGATGGATATGAAATTCGCGTCACGTCGGTAGAACATTTCATCGATAATCAATCAACGGAACGTTTGTTGTAATTGTTGCAAATTTATTACAGAATAAATTTTATTTCGATATTTTCACATATCATTATCCACGAATTTGTAATTTAAAATGAAAGCAGACGCAGTTTTTAACATTTTGTTCTATCGAATTAATTTGTTGTACTTTTTATGGTATTAAATAGCTTATTTAAACCAAGATTAAAAGAAGATATGGTAGATACTACTCAATTTCATTACTACTATTGCTTAATTTTCGGGGAATCGATGAGTCTCAACGGAACTTATTGAGCAAAATTGGCCAAAATCATTTTCTGCAACTTCTTCCAATCTTTCTCCGAACAACGATTTTGGTTTGGTAGCACACTCATCACCAATCTATTTTCGCACTTCTTCAGCATTTCGAAACCGTGTACTAACCAAGCTACGCTGCATAGATATCAACAAGTGGTAACGAAAATACACCAACAAATGCATTACTCAGCCCACACAGTATCACAATCATTCACAATTCTTGAAACGTCTATCTGATTCAACACTGATATGATTTGATTGATTTCCAACAACACATCTTTCATTTTGTTCGACATCGGGATATATCCTTTCGATGTTTTTTAAAATAATACCGGTTTTTTTTTTGTAGCAACCAGGAAAAATATCGATATTTTACAAAAAAATATATCGATGCTTTCTAAATATTGTAAAAAGTCTAGACATTTTTAATAAAATTTTAAATTTAAGTACCAAAATGGACTAAACATTTAAAATTAAGTTTCAAATTTTAAGGTTTAGTAGGAATAATTACTAAATTAACTACTAATTAATAGTTTTTTTATAGCGTTGGGAAATTTCAACTGATATTGTCTATCGACTGTTTAGTAATAGATTAGCTCTTACTATCGACTGTTTCAGTCGCTATTTTTGGTTCGACTGTTTTTACTACTTTTTACCATTGACTGTTTCAGTCGACTGTTTTCAGTCGCTATTTTCAGTCCGACTGATTTTATTACTATTTACAGTGGACTGTTTCAGTCGTGTACTTTTTGTTACTATTTTCTGTTTTTCTAGTTTCATTCGACTGTTTTTTGACATTTTGGCTCTGTTGTCATAACCGCGACCTTGACAATAATGTGCCGATTTTTTTTTACATAGATTTATATGTAATATATATAGATTTAAGATTTTTTTGGCAGTTTGCTCGTAAATAACAATATATTATATATTAACATAGCAACATTTTGGAACGTTACTTTTTACGATAATTAATGTAATGGTAAAATACTTTTGACTGATATCATGGAAATAATAAGTTTTTTTATTGATTTTCCTTTGGATATAACTCTCATTGTCAAAACTTCTTTCCCAAAATCTTTAAAACTAAATTTAGATTCGAAAGGTTCTAGATATTGTATCGATTTTAAACCATTTGAAGAAGTTTTTAGCAAGTAGCAATTAAATTTCGTTAAAAATATTAATGGTAAAAAGTAACGGTGGTGAACTGTATTCAATATTTATACGAAATATTTCTAACAAATATATTTTCCGATAAGAAAACTCTTCTTTAATATTCAACAATTTATTTTCGTGGCTATAAAAAAATACGAAAAATAATGATAGTCGGGACACTTTTGGGTTTTACGATATTTATTTTATCAGGCAGAGAGGTAAGACAGAGAAATCTTTTTTTATATAAATATAAGTGAGTCTTCAACTTCTGCTATCAGGAATTAGATGCAATCAATAAAAACCATCCATATTTTTAGATCCTCGGTTTTAAAAATCGGTATTTGGTATTACAAATAATTCTGAGGCAATACAAGAAATTCTAACTCCAAAAAATATAAATACAGTTCTGCAACACGAAATTCAAGACACAAAAACTGACGAAGAATGTATTACATCTATCTATTACCACATCAAGATATTTTGATAAAAAACTAGTTAGAATAAAACAAATGATTACACCATGTACTGCAACAACTTTATAAATAAAGCAGTATTTGGAAATGCTACTTATTGGGCGTTTAGAAAACCCATTAGAATTTTAGCAAGCTCATAAAATGATATTACTTGAATTATATCAGTTACGTATAAAATATTCTGCTATACCAGCAACGTCTATTCCATCGAGTTTTGTTTCAAAATCTGGCCAAATTATTAATAATTGAAGAAATCGCATCACGAGAGAAAAGCTGAACATAATTATATTTTTGAATAGTGATTAAAAATTATATCCGTTCAATAATAAATGTAACATTTATATTATTTAAAAAGACTCTGGTAGTTATTGTGCAACCAATTTTATTTAGGTCACGGCTAAGTTTTTTTTTCTAGGTATATGTTTAATTTTTATTCAGTATTTATGGTTATTCTACATCTTTAGTTTTTAAGTCATGTTTAAGTTCTATTGCATAATCTATATTTATTGTAATATGTTATTTAAAAATAGCAATTAGCATATTAAAATACGATAAAATGTTTGGGAGGTCATTATTATTCCGTATTATTCCATTCCTTTTTACAGATCGATACAACATTGAAATATAAAAGTAAATCTACTTCCTTTGAAATAAAATTATTCATTGTATATTAATGGTATCCAGTAATTATTTCTTTTCTTTTCTTTTTTAAAATTACTACGAGAAGGAATATGTACATCTCCATCTCGCCATGCTATGGTTGGAAAAAAATAGCAAATTTAAAATAAACTACTCTAAGCAGGCGTTTCCGTTCTCTTCTCTCTTCCAAATGATACAGGAAGGAATTACTATATCTTCGTCTGATATTATGAATAGAAAAACATAGTTGAACCGTGCATTTGACTGAAAATAGTAATTACTATTATTACTAAGTATAGTAATATAGTATATTAATTACTATTTTCAGTCTCTAGTTTTTTGACTATCGACTGTTCCGACTGTCTTGCGACTATCGACTGTTTGGACTGTTTTCAGTCGATAGATCCCAACGCTAGTTATTTATAATGTTTAAAAAATACCTCTATTTTTTTTTGAAAAATATCGAAAAATATATCGATATAACGATATATCGATATATTTCGACATGCCTACTTTGCAGTAACTGTTTCATTTGGTTTTCGCAGCTCGTAATACACTACACCTTGCTGATTTCAAAATGTGTACACTATGACTTTATGACCATGATATTCAGCCTCGGTGTCGATATATGTCTCCCATGGACAAATTTATGACCTTTTGTGCTTGGGATTCTGATAGTAGTTCTATTTTCATTGTCATTGTGTGCTACCGAAAACTATTTTCCCCTAGCAAAGCAGTGAAACGGTGATGTTGAAACGATTAGAAATTGCATGTTCAATCAATTCTTGTGCTAGATATTTTCCCGCCTTTTAGATCTTTTTCATCACCTGTAAACATCTGAATCAGTCAACAGTAAGTAATTCGTCAGCTGCCAAGAAGTCTGAAAGTTCTTTGACAGTTTGAGTTGGGGTTTCGTCCGATAAGTCTTGCAATTAATTGTCTTCGAACTTGTTTGAGTCTTCAGGTCATTCTTTGTCACTGACGCCAGTGTCATCAAAATGTGTATCCAATTTATATCGGACGTTACCTCACCTAAATTTAGATTTCAAGGAGAGCGTACTTTAGCGCTTAATTAATTATTCTACGAAAATATAAATAACTTTACAATTATAAAAAATATTGTCCATAGCTAGTTTAACTTAACTTCCACATGTCGAAACTATTTTTTACAGTCGTCATAATAAGAGATCTTCTGACTTCATATGTCATAATTCTATAAATGGAACAAGAACTCGATATAAGTAATACATAGAGAATATGATAATTTGAATAAATTTTTTCAATCATATTATTATTTATCATATGCCTGTTGTGGTTGGCCTCCTGGGTCCAACGACGTTGTACTTCGTTATTTATGAAACAAGAAACGAGTGGGATAAGGTCAGTATCGATACAAACATGCGTGGTGAGGAGGGGAGAGGCGGTTGTCAATTTAGCCGCAGTGTCCGCGTGCTCTTTTCCCGGCATACCATCGTGACAAGAGATCCACAGTAAACTTGTCCTGATCCCAATCAGATAGAGGATCCGGATGATTGACAGTGAGTCGGTGACCAGGGGACGGTTGAATTTCTGTTCCAGGAAACATTCGAGAGCATTTCGGGAGTCATGTCTTCCAGTCTATTGAAAGTAAATATTAGCCATTCTTTGAAGAATTGTGTTGTGATGTACGATAAAGAATATCGCGAAGAGTTAAGCGGTCAATACTGAACGCTGTTCAAGGAGATTGAAACGGAATTCCCGGTGGTCCACCATAAATACACTGCCAAGCTTGCTGCTAGGTTTGGAGCCATCGTTATATATGTTCTTGCGATCAGGGTAAGAGTGGAGAAATTCACAAAACTTGGGCCGAATAAGGAAAGGACAATGTTCTTTTTTATAAAATTGACATAATGATATGTCTATGAAGGGGGTAGTGAAGGTCCAATGGGGAAAAATTGGGGTAGTGGACAAGGAGGGCATGCAGCAAACCTATTCCAGCACTGCAAAGAAGATCAGCAATTATATGAGAGGTATGAGTGGAGTACTAAGGGATAAGACGATCCAGGACGGGTGGATGATTCGAAATAGAAGTCAGATTTAAAGAAGATGGTAGAGCAAGTGAACTTCAGTGAAAGTAAATCCCTACGATAAAAAAGTGGTGAGGTGGATGTAAGACTGCATGAGTTAATTGCAGGGGAGGATCGAAAAGCACCCAGCGATATTCAGAGTGCCCGTTTCAAATGGGTCTGCCGCATAAGAAATTTACTGTTAAACAAGTAAAACAAACAATACATAAAGAAATCAATTCTAAAAAGCTCCTGGTTTTGACCTAATAACTGGAAGAATATTAAAAGAACTGTCAGGAAAGTGTATCAAATTAATGACATTCATATTTAATGCCAAGCTAAGACTTAATTATTTTCCTAGCGCTTGGAAAGTGGCTCAAATCATTATGATTCTTAAACCTTGGCAATTATTATTACTTGTGATCTCTAAACTATTCGAAAAAGTATACATTAAAAAACTTCTAATAACTGCAGAGGAGAGAAATATTATTTCAGACCAGATCATTTTGGCTTCCGTAATAAACAAGGAACAACAGAACAAATACATAGATTAGTCAATCATATTAACGAAAACGTGAACTTTGAAAAGCAAGAACGAAAAAAAAATGCTCCGCTGCACTTCTCGATATTTCTCAGGCATTCGATAAGGTGTGGCACACTGGACTGCATGCTAAATTGAAAAAGCTTTTGCCTCATATGCACCTTCAATTGCTGAAATCGCACCTCACAGATTGATATATTATTGTCAAACAGGGTGACGAATACACCGGCCTGTACCCAATATATTCGGGTGTTCCGCATGGCAGTGTTCTTGGTCCATTGTTATATCTTATATATACAGCTGACCTACCGACCTCAAGAAACACTACTGTTGCGACATATGCTGACGATACAGCGGTTTTATCATCACACGAGGGTCCAATATCAGCGACAAGAAACCTCCAACTTCATCTTAACAAAGTCGAATTGTGGTTGAAAACAAGGCGTATCAAAGCAAATAAGACAAAATCCACATATGTGACATTCATCTTTTGTAGAAGAACATGTCCCTCAGTAAAATTGAATAATCATGAACTTCCGCAAGCAGATAACGTTAAATTTCTGGAAATGCATTTTGATCGACGTTTGACATGGAAAAATCATATAGTTACAAAACGCAAGCAGCTTGGGCTTAAACTAAACCAAATGTATTGGCTAAATTATTAGATAGTAAGGTTTTGCTGTATAAGTCAGTACTTAATCCCCTTTGATGGGATACTACTAGTAAATCTAACCTAGATCCTCCAGAGGTTCCAGAATAAAGTTTTGCGAGTCATCGTCGATGCCCCATATTATGTGTCCAATAAACAGATTCAGCGTGATTTCCCCATAGAACCCATAACGAGTGTGATTCGGAGTGTTAGTGCGAAATACTCTGAAAGACTTAGTGGATCCCAATGCACTCGCCAAACAGTTAAATGTGCGCGAGGACAGTGAAGTGCGATGGCTCGAACGCAAACTGCCATACGAATTGATTAATAGACACATAGAGTGAGATTTAATAATCTCTAGAATAAGTTAGAATAGTCATTAGAATAAGTTAAGACAGACTTTAAAATAAGTTATAATAGTATATAGAATAAGATTTAGATTATAAGTTGTACAGTAGATCACTTACTGAAGTGATCTTCTACATGTCAGGATAATTATATTATATAATTGAAATCATATAATAATACTTGGCCCATGGGCGGATTGTTGACGTTCTAGGAGATTAATAAAATAATATTGTGAGTGCACTATTTTGAATGGTTTCTAGGGATTTGAGGTAAGTTGGAGCAGCAGCGGCGAAGAGTGGGGAGCCATAGTCTAGCTTAGGAAGGATTATGGAGGAATATATTTTCAGTATGGTTTCTTTGTTTGCACCTGGGTGTCGGTTAGATAGCCAACGCAGTATTGGCATGTCTTTGGAATAACGAGTTTTAAGTTCGTTGATGTTATGGTTCCAGGACAGCTGGCAGACGAAATTGAGCCCTGCTAACCTAATACGATTAACACTTTTGAAAGGAGTGTAGCGACCTTGAGGCATGTCGAATTTTACATCCTGGAATAACGGTCTACAAAATACCCAGAAATATAATCTCAGATGTTGAACACGGGCGGGGTGCCGGAAGCGCCAACTAGAACCCGACCACGAATAGCTGGCGGCAACCCCGAGACGTTTATCTGGGATGTTATCGAAGGGTATTTCCAGCATTCAGTAACCGACCATCATTTGGTTTGGACGTGCCACCATCGACTGCCCAAGCCTCGTCTCCAGGTAACACCGCTGCCATCCGTTTTATCTAATTGTATCTTTCACATTTTTTTTATATAGCCAATAAATAACGGTCACATAATGTAAACACCACTGTTTCATTTCATTTTACCTCCATTCGCCGAGCCACATCTCGTTTACCCTAAAGGAGTATCATTAAGAGAGAAGGAATGGACGCAGATACAGTTACGCCTTCGAGAGAATTAGATTACACAGGACTTTTAAGGAGAGATAAGGAGGACCATGAAGACAGACGGTTTAATGCTCCTTGAAGAAGCCCTTCTCCAAAGTTGTCGTCTATTGGTTAATAAAATAACAAATTTTCAACCCTATTTTAATACTCTTTATATTCTGAATACAAATATGGCGATTGCTATATCGTCCCTCGGCGCCGTCTCCCATCCAAACGATGCGATACGACCGAGATTAATAACAATAACACCCGACAGAACAAAACATACGACACACAAGTGTACCCCGGTTCTTATTCCGGGGCGAGATCGAGTTTCCGCGAGGCATTTTTATCGAATGTCAACGGAGATAGCTGTGCCGTGCGTCCGGATCGACCGCAATCCATCACGTTTATCTTCCGCTTCCCGAAGCCGATGTATGTAGGTCAGTTTCCGGACGAGTCCGGGGCCCGCCCCCGCCCGGTCAATGTCGGAATTAACGCCGCGACGCCCCCCGTTCCCGACCTGGGGGCGTAATAAAATATTTTTTCCGTCTCCAGCTTCGACACCCGCCGTGATTGATGCGCTTTATAACGCGGCCGGTCGTTCACCGTACGTCCCGGAAACAATGGTCGGCTCGTTTGTCGTTCGACGTCGCCACTATCAATCATCGACGGTCCGAGATCAGTAATTAAGTCTTTAATATAACTATTATGGTGAGATGGCAAACTGTGTTTTTTTTTAGAACGGGTAGTGATGGGTCGCGTGTAAACACAGTCGTATATATTGTGGTTCTTGAATTTATTTTGATGATTTTTTTGCTTTAAAATGTAGTTATTATGAAGCAAAATTGGTCTCATCAACATCTACAACTTTTTCCCATCTTTCTAGTATACTTCATTTATATTTCTCATCTTCCATGCCCTCTCGATATATCTCAGGCCTTCGACAAGGTGTGGCAAACTCGACTGCTTTTTATATTGAAAAAGCTTTTACCCAAAAATCATACCTGACAGATAGACATTTTATTGTCAAACCGGGTGACGAATACAGTGACCTACACCCAATATATTCGGGTGTTCCGCGAGACAGTGTTCTTGGCCCATTGTTATATCTATTGTATACAGCTGACTTACCGACCTCAAGGAACACTACTGTTGCAGTACACGATGACGATATAATGGTTTTATCATCACTCGAGGATCCAATATCAGCCACAAGAAACCTCCGTCTTCATCTTAACAAAGTTGAATTGTCGTTGAAAACGTGGCATATCAAAGCAAATGAGACAAAATCTAGGTCACATTCACCCTTTGTAGAAGAACATTCCCTCAGTAAAATTGAATAAACATGAACTTAAGCAAGCAGACAATGTTAAATATCTGGGAATGCATTTTGATCGACGTTTGACATGGAAAAAAACATATAGTGACAAAACGCAAACGGCTTGGACTTAAACAAAACCAAATATATCGGCTGATAAGGAGTAAATCTAAATTATCATTAGATAACAATGTTTTGCTGTATTAGTCAATACTTAGGCCCATTTGGAGCTATGGTATTGAACTGTGGGGTATATATAGCAAATCTAACATAGCTATCCTCTAGAGGTTCCAGAATAAAGTGTTGCCAGTTATCGTCTATGCCCCATATTACGACTCCAACAAACTGATTCAGCGCGATATCCCCTTAGAACCCATAACGAGTGTGATTCGAAATGTTAGTGCAAAGTATTCTGAAATACTATTAGTGCATCCCAGTGCACTCGCCAAACAGTTAAATGTACGCGATGACAGTGTAGTGCATAGGCTCAAACGCAAATCATACCATACGAACCGATAAATAAACACATAGAGTGACACATAATAATCTCTAAAATGAGTTAGAATAGTCTTTAGAATAAGTCAGAATAGTATTTGGAATAAGATTTTGATTTTAAATTGTATACCAGATGACCTACTGAAGCGATCTTCTACATGTCAGGTTGAAGTTCCAAGAGATTAATAAAAAAAGTCTTCCATACGCTGTTGAAAAAAAGTTGTTGATTTAGTGGAGTTTCAAACGACAATCTATCGTATTTGTTCAGCATTTTGAAATCGTATGCCAGCCATGTCGTCTGATTGCCAACTAAATCGGTAAGCGTCTAAGTTTCATCCAATAGGCCGCTGTTGGTGCCGCAGGACTTCGAGTATTATTTATTAAATTCCACCACAATTGGCGATCGGCCGCAACTGTTCTGGCCTCGGAGAATATAAGTCTCCTATTTTTCAGATCGTTTTTAATTGCTTTGATCCACGTCTGCTTAAGAACTGTTCGCTGTGTCTTTAGCCCTCATTCGACCGATATGTCCAAACCATTGCAATCCGGATCTCTGACTTTCTTCAAGTGTTCGAAATAGGCGGATTTTAATATTGATTGTAAAATTTCTTCTCTACCAGATATACCATCTCAAAGATCCAAAAGCCTGGCCAAAGCTTGACCGATTCGGCTTATTACTTCAGCGGTAGATGCCAATTTTTTGGATGGACTGGTAACTGGATACCGTTGAGATGCAATAGCAAGCGATCGGTCAGTTGTTAGGACTTTGATCTTTTCTTCATTCATTCTCAAGCAATGTGGTTCTGCGGTGCGAACTATACCATAAAGAATGCTAAGTTATCCCAAAAATAAATTACGAATATACCGCTACCATCAGGGACAATGGGATCGGTCAAGGAGTTCGTTGCATCATATTAAATATTATTTCTGTTTTTAAGAACATTTGAAATAATTGAATCCGCTAATATATTCAAAAGCAGCGGAGAGATGACACCTCATTGGCGAACACCGGCTCGGATTTGCAATCATTTTGCATTTACACACAGTTAATGGACCCATCGGAAGACGCCTGAAGACATTTAATAACATTTAAGCGAACATGTCCAGATTTGGGGTCTAAGGGGTTGTAGCGATCGCTGCATCACTCCCCTTCTAGGGGAGTTGCCGTGGAATGTACCTCTATTTGGTACAGGTTCCTGAGTGAATTCGCAATCACGCAATCAATCGCCCAGGGACTGCTTATGAGAGGGCGATCCCAACATTAGGCAGGAGTTTTACGGGATCAACTGCCATCGAAGGTGTAGCAGGGCGTCGCTTGTCTTGGGGCGTTCCGATTTATTTGAGGGTACCTATAAGTATGGTGCCTTACGCGTTTCATTTTGTGATGCAAGGGTGTTGATGCGTTGATGTCATGCATGATGGGCTTCTGTGGTTTTCGTCCATCGCGTTAGTCTCGTGTGATGTCGACCATGTGATGTTGATGGGTTCCATTCCTCGTTCTATACTTTCATGCACCTGTCGAATGGTTTCTGTTGAGCTGGTTTATCTGTTAGGTACTTCGATCACGTCGGGATCATCAATTGTAGAAATATTCGTGTGGTCGGTCGAAATGTGTGGCTGTCGATGCTATTGTTTGGCCTACTTTTTTTGGAAGGAATTCGCATGGTAACTGAAAACACTGGTTGAATAAAGAGTTGTTTGTTTCGATATTGAATAATACATGTGGTTGATGGGAAAATGGACAGGATATTAGGTTAGGTAAAGGAAGTACGGAAGCGCTGTGGAAGTGGTACTGTTACAAGGGGGTAGAGAAAAGAAAGAGAACGAGACGTTGTAGTGGAGGTCGTTTATAGCCGGGAACCGCATGGTACTAATCCACCAGCGTTGCCAACCTTTGAACTTGGTGTAGGTGAATACGTGGTGGCCTAAATGGTTGTAGCGGTCGCTACAGGTTTAATTAGGTTCAAGTAGTAGCTGGTAATCTCCTTGATGAGCTCTCCATATGCACAACAAGCCTTTATCACCATGAATATTTCGCCTCGGAGCTAATGCGAAGGGATCTCCTCGACTAACCAATGACATTTTAGATGTAGGATTGTTGCAGTAGATTCATTTGCGACTTACAATTCGCCACAGGAAGTTCTTTTTTTGCCTGACGAGAGCAATACAACTCTAATGTGGAAACGGGTTGAAAGTGCATTTTAAGCCAATGCCATTTTCCCTTTCCCGGATTTTTCACATCGCATATAAGCGCTTGAGAAGTGTTGTTCATCTGGTAAGTTGTTTGAAATTTCTTTGCGAGTTTGAGCTGTGCTTTTGTCCAAATCTTACAATTCAATGTTTTCTTTAATATTCCAGGGCATTATTTGTCAATTATATCAAAACGGCCGCTTTTAAATCGTTGAAATCAAAACTATCCATTGGGATATGAAGAAGCAGCTTTTTCGTGCGTTGCACGATTAACGATACTGAATAACTCAACAACATTAAAGGGTTTGCTGTTATTTTATATGGAGAAATATCCAAACTACCGATTTTAACGCATTTTCCCCTATATATAACGCACGAAAATCGGAAGTCGTTCAATAAAAAAGCCATTGTTTAAACTGATCAGTCGGTAGTAGTGAAGATAATATTATAAATAGAAAAATAGGTTTAGGTAGGCGTTAACGTAAATTGTGTTTTTATAGTAGAATATAAAATACGTGTAGTCGATAGGTTATATATGGGTTTTGTTTAGTTTTGTTTAGTTATTATGACAATTATTTACATATTTTATTTTAAATCGTTTTTTTGTGTTAAAGATTTAAGTGTGATAATTTTTTGTCTTTTAGCGAGTTCCTTATTTATTTCGTCGGTTCAATTTTTTTGTTAGAAATATTCTATAAAACGAATTTATAATATATTCGGCGTCGTGATAACGTGAGTTCACCGTTATTCTCTATGATCTGTATAATAAAAAAGCGGTACATAAGATTATTTGTACGGAATGAAGGAAAATAGGAAAATTCATACGAATATTTTATATTAATTTTTGTAAAGGAATATTTAGTAGATTTATTTCTGTAAATGTTTCAGTTGTTATCTGGCAATACCGATACCTTCACCATCGTCGAACAGAACCTGGACCCCCCAGTCATCGCTGGCCAGATCCGATTGCTGCCCTACAGTGACCACGTGCGCACCGTCTGTATGAGAGTGGAGCTGATGGGTTGTCCTTGGAAAGGTAAGAAGGAGAACGGTCCCGCATAATTAAAATCCTGAAGGGTCCATTTTTTATCCGACTCGAACGACGGCCGCGTGCAAATTGAGACAGATACGAGGCGAAAGATGATTCATTGTCGTCATATTTTAATGTCGCAATGAAGAGCTCGATTATTAATTGGCGACAACGATCCCAGGTGGGCGGCGTATCAAGACATGAAAGGATAATTAGGCAGAAAAAACTCCCTCTACCATTAATTAGTCGCAGTTTTGCGCTCGGCAATTTTTATGGCTTCAAGCTGGCGTCACAATATATTTCTTTGTCTTTTTCTTTTCATTTTTATGTTGTTCTGTAGACGCCGAAGTTTCTTGAACTATTTAGAATACTACTGGTCGAAGTTTCTATTATATAGTCAATTCGAAACAGTAATGACATACGTGACCAATATGTGTACGTCAGAAGTTGTAAATTCGTTTTGCGGTCAGACAATATTTACCTTCTCATTTTATTATATTTAAAAAGAATTGTGCTATTAGAGAAGTTCGAACATGTAACCGAAAGAGCCTAAAAAAGTTGTCCTTTTGTCAAACATCTGCAGAATTCTTAAAAATATTATAATTACGAATTTTAATTTTAATTTTAATGAATTTTAAATCGTCGAGGTTTTTATTGAAAATTTTTTTTTGCGTGTTGCAGCTGTACTGAATATTAGTACGGCCACGGTCACTAAAATATCTCAAAAAATAAAAAACAATATAAACTTAAATTCATCAAAAAGGAACCGTGTTTATGCGAAACGTTTCAGAAATTAAATATACAAAATGTATAAAAGCAGTAAGTAGTTTTTCAATAGAAACATAATATAATTCAATTATTTTTAGTCTGGAAAGTATCCATAAAAAGCCAAAAGATGCGCAGCTATTTGAGGGATGTAGAACATCCGTTCATACACTGTTGAATATAGGATTTAAGTGATGTAAAGATAACCCACGAAGGAATTACCAGACATTGCCTTTAAAAGAATACAATTTTTATAAACACAACAAAATCAAGAAATAATTATTATATCAATTTATATATTTAAATGAGACATGAATAATTCAGAATGGCACATTGTTGTTTATACGGTATTGCAAAGAATCATTACAATAGATATTCAGGTCGAGGAGGATATGATTGTTTAATTGTTTATTCCCAACTCTATTTGTAAATATTTTCCTTCTATTTTTCTTTCCGACTAAATGTATTAATTTAGTTGCACATGTTGGTCACTATGTTCATTAAAACCATTTTTAAAAATCATAAATCTGTCAATGTTTTGTCAGCTTTCTTTCTATCATATTATGACATTTATATGTAAAACGTTTTGAATTTTAAAATTATTTAATTAATATATTGTTACTAGTCGTTTCCGTCTAACCTATAATTTGTCTTTATGAAAACTTAAATCTAAATATATAACTGGAAGGACCCCAATCTTTATGTTTGTACTTTTAATATATGCAGCTCACTACACAACATTACACAAGATCAGATTGTTTGATTCTTTTGAGTCTGTGTCCTGTTCTGGTGGTATCCAATAGTTGCAATATTTCAATATTCGTATGAGAATGGAGTCTTTCCTCATGCCCCCTTGTAATTCTCTTGATTTTTTCAGTATTGCTCTTTTCGGTCTTTGGGTTATATTGTTTAAACTATTTTTATTTTCAGGTGTTCTGTTTTGTTGCCATTTTTTTTCGTAATTTACGTTTTTCAGCTATCATTTCCTTCACTTCTTTTGAATATAGTTGTACTTTTATATTTCTGGAGTATTATTCCAAGCAAATATAACTACGTCTCTGCTTTTTAATTGTTCAGTTGTCTGGAGGGGTACATTTAGTTGAATTCGTTTGTTCAATACTTCAGCACATCCTTCCCAGTCTGTTCTCTTGTTTGTTAACGTTGGGTTTCTTTCTTGTCCTATTATATTTTAGTATTTATATTCTAGTATTTTTTGAATTGAAATCCCCTCCAATTTTTCTCCCAGGTTGCTTAGGACATTCAAATAATTTTCCTTTTTTTGATTGTATCTTGGAGGACAATTAATTGCCGCTATTGTAACCTTGTATCTGCTTGACTTAATAGTTACTACTGTTACCTGATTTTCTGCTGTACTGAGCCCGGGTTCTTGATGGTGGGAAGTGTTCTTTTTTATTAATATTGCACTTCCTCTAAATTTTATAAAAGATTCTTTTGTTATATGGGTTTCTGATATTAGGCAAATATCTATTTTTTGCATATCTAGGAATACTTGTAGGGTAGCGTGTGCTACCCTACAAGTATGTAAATTGATACAACAAAAAAATTGATACAACTCCTATTATCCAGGATTCAATATATTTCAAATGGACCATCTGAGCCATCATGGACATTGCCCATTATCAAAATTAAATGGACATTGGCTTCTTACAATAAACAAAATATAAGTTCTCTAACATTTCAGCAATTTTTTCTGCTTAAAAGCAGTGAATTGTAAATTTGCAAGTAGTGCAAATTCTTATTAATAATCATAATTATATAGTCAATAGAATTATACAGTATGACTATTTTTCGACCAAGCATCATCGTGTTTGTTTGGGTCCCCAGCCATAGAGTATAATTAAGAACGAATTTTCTGATAATATCCAAGCCAAATATGCTATTACTAGGTACCAATGTCTGTCCAGTATATTTTAACAAAACGTAGAATGTAGAATTTTTGCTGGTTATTAGAAAATATGACTTATCTGGTTCATTGAAAGATGTTTTCTTTCCTCAAAATCTGACCAAATTATTTGATTTCCTTAAGAAAATGAGTCTTAAATGGGTTTAACATGTTTTCATTTTATGACAACTTTTATTCCATAAACAGCTATATTTATTTATATTTCAATTCTAAACATTATAAACTGTCAATATGTTCTTGCCTTATTATTTTGGGGTTCAACATACTGATTTTTGCTTTAAATTGTTTGCTTAATAAAGGCCGAATGATTTGGAATTGGAGCAACATTATTAGAGATGCCCTATAGTTTCATATTATAGTTTTGAAATCATTAAGTATTATTACAGAGCGATGATATTTGATGTACCGTAAACTGGAACTACATTGGAAAAAGTTATCTCATAACCGATGATGAAAAATTTATAAATCATGATAACATTAAGAGTTAAACATCATTAACAGTTTAACATCGACGCCATTACCAAAATTGAATATTCATCAGTCATCAGTTCCTGCATAACATTTAGTGAGATATGTTGGATATAGTTAATTATAAGTGTATGAAAACTAGCCGTCTTTGCCATACATAGCTTGATTCATTTGTTATATATTGGATCGATTGTATAATTTAGAGGTTCAGAGAAAAATAGATGGATGTAACCGCTATTTATAGCAATACATATATTTATAATTAAAAATCACTATTTACGTTTTGCATCAACTTATTTAAGGCTTCGTACAATTGACTCATCCCGTGTTCTGTTCATATTACTTTGACAGCTCCTTTCTCTTTTTTTTTGAGGAAATAGTAATGCTGATAGAAAAGTTTTGCAGCTATTATTATTCAGAATTTTTCAAAGCCAATTCAGGATTAACAATAAAATTTTGTTCTTATAAGAAATGCAAATTATTTCTTACCAACCCAAGAGTAATCAACAGCGGCAAATATAAACACTTCCAAGTCCCTATGAATATAATCTTTGCACAACCAAGTTCAGTTTAACTACATATTGCGTTTGCCCTGAGTATTCATGGAGAAACGACCGTGCATGATTAATTTTCGAATATGATCTATGTTTGTTTTATGTAAACCGAGGAATTACCTTCCAGAGCGCGGAGAGTAGAAAGTGAAATTTGAGACTTCGTGTTCTTTAGAGCAACTGCGAAAGTTTGCCGTGTCACGTTGCTTCATAGAATCTTATATCAAATCGAACTGATGAAACATGAACCAATCGGATAAAATTTTCTTATTTCCTGATACTAATAGTTAAATATACGAAAGCGGTGTTATATGTATTTGTTTTATAACAGAGATTTTTCATAAACATAACAAAAATTTAACTAGACCGAATCAATATCTGGAGCATTATTTGTGATCTTGATCAACCACTTGTTCGATATTAAATTGCATAAGACTTTGTTAATTTTGAAAATCAGTTATATAGCATACTTATTACAAAGAAGCTTAATTGAAATATATAATGCAGTATGTGATATGGAATTATGAGCAATGGAGATATTTTGTGGCCGAAATGGTTTTAAAATTATTTGAAGCACATGGAACAAAGTGGTTTGATTAACATCAAATAAATGGTAGGTTGAGACTTGTATATGCAAAATGTTGCAGGGAATGTGATATCAAGACTACTCATGTATTCTGATGATGTTGCATTTCAAAAATTACTTTATTAAGAAACACTGTTACATTGTATGTTAATCAAATATTTTCTACGACTTTGTAAGACTACGAATGACTGATTTTAGTTTGGCAACGATCCAACCATCGGCCCATTTTCGCTCTTCTTCAGCAATTCGAAATCCTGTAACAGTCGAGCCATATTGCATCGATCTGAGCAAATGGTAATTAAAATGTCTGTTGAAGACGCTGGGTTCAGCAGAACTTTTTATAGCTCAATACAATGAACCTTAGTGATCCGACCATGGCTTCATGGCCATAAATATTCCGCTTCGGAGTCTATGTAGATAGCTTTCCTAAACTAACTCCCATTATATATTGTGCTTGAGATCACAATGTGTAATAAAATACTCTTATTTTTTGACCGACAAGCAATGAAGCCACAATATTGAAACGATTTCAATGAGCTTTATGATTTTCCCTCATTTTCTATTTTCTCATCTGATATAAACATGTGTTGAAGACAGTTAGTCATCTTCTAAACTCTTTAAAGATTCTTTCATAGTTGTTTCAGAGAAATATGACGGAGCAGTATCGCCAAAAGTTTTTAAAAGTGTTTCAATGGGCTTCGGCAGCAGATTTAACTCAATAATAGAATAACTCAATAATACTAAATGGAAACCCATGATCTTATCTATAAAATTCACAATGTTCGTTCCCATACTCGTCCGAAACGGCTTGACCGATTCTTATGAAATATTGTATGCATATTCAGGCTATCGGCTACTCTCTAAGTTTCAAACGCCAAAAGTTAAAGTTAATACCCCTTGTCCAACCCAAAACATTTTTTTTGAATATTTTTTTAATTATGTGGCGAATTACATACACAACCCTAAATTTTCACTTTTCTATCACCAACCCCTGCTTTTTAACAGTCATTTTAATAATTATTATCACTTGGTAAGTTATGTGCAACGGCTGTGAAACGGTACGCGATCAGTCATTAAAAAACAATGAAAAACGTTATCGAAGTCACCATTTTAAATAGCAAGTTTGGAGGTGAAAATATATTAATATCACGAATACCTACTATACCCACAGTTGTGGCAATTCAATTTAAGCGTATTCAATTTCCGATTAGATTGGCATTTGCAATGACTATTAATAAATCCCAAGGCCAAAAAATGTCTGTTTGTGGCTTAGATTTGAGCACACCATGTTTTTCACATGGACAGTTATACGTTGCCTGCTCTCGGATGGGTAAACCATCAAACTTGTTTGTATTGGCTAAAGAGGGACTAACAAAAAATATTGTTCACGCTGTAGCATTAAAAGATTAATGTTAGGTAATGAATTAATGATATAAATAATTATTACTTAAAGTAAATTATAATAAATTTAAAAAATTAATGTTTGGTGTTTTGTTATTTTTACATTACCTCATCGTTCACAGCGCTTCAGGCCTTTTTCACTCATATATCACATCCCTACATACTTCCAATAAGTTAGTTATTTTTTTCTACACTAGAAATTCCCTAGAGTTTTTTTTATTAGCATGTGCATACACTGAATAACTCAATGATACTAAATGGAAAACCATTATATTTTGTATAGAAATGTTAACACAAGTATACACTCATTAGGATGTTATATGATTTAGAATTTTTTAGTTTCAGTTTCTCAATATAATATAAAAGGTAACGGAAGGTTTTCAGCGCAAGTTTTAATTTTTTATACATCTGTAAGGAAATTTAGCTGAATGTGATAATACAAACTTATGTTATATCATGGTTTATACATTTATAACCAGTATTATATAATCTTAACTAAACTGTATTGAACTGATAAATTATGATTGTTCCTATTACATAATTTATGGCTAATTAGGTGACGATAAACTTGTCATAGCAGTTTGTGGCTTAGATTTGAGCACACCATGTTTTTCACATGGACAGTTATACGTTGCCTGCTCTCGGATGGGTAAACCATCAAACTTGTTTGTATTGGCTAAAAAGGGACTAACAAAAAATATTGTTCACGCTGTAGCATTAAAAGATTAATGTTAGGTAATGAATTAATGATATAAATAATTATTACTGAATTTAATTGAATAATATAAGTAAATAATATAATATAAATATTTAGTAAATTATAATAAATTTAAAAAATTAATGTTTGGTGTTTTGTTATTTTTACATTACCTCATCGTTCACAGCGCTTCAGGCCTTTTTCACTCATATATCACATCCCTACACACTTCCAATAAGTTAGTTATTTTTTTCTACACTAAAAATTCTCTAGAAATTATTTACATGATAAAACAACGACTGCCGGGTCAGCTAGTATTGTGTATAGAAATGTCAATACAACTACATACTATTAAGAAGTTAAATTATTTAGAATTTTTTAGTTTCAGCTTCTGAATATATGGCGTAATATAAATTTTTCTATTAGCATGTGCATAAACTGAATAACTCAATGATACTAAATGGAAAACTATTATATTTTGTATAGAAATGTTAACACAAGTATACACTCATTAGGATGTTATATGATTTAGAATTTTTTAGTTTCAGTTTCTCAATATAATATAAAAGGTATCGAAAGGTTTTCAGCGCAATTTTTAATTTTTTATACATCTGTAAGGAAATTTAGCTGAATGTGATAATACAAACTTATGTTATATCATGGTTTATACATTTATAACCAGTATTATATAATCTTAACTAAACTGTATTGAACTGATAAATTATGATTGTTCCTATTACATAATTTATGGCTAATTAGGTGACGATAAACTTGTCATAGCAGTTTGTGGCTTAGATTTGAGCACACCATGTTTTTCACATGGACAGTTATACGTTGCCTGCTCTCGGATGGGTAAACCATCAAACTTGTTTGTATTGGCTAAAAAGGGACTAACAAAAAATATTGTTCACGCTGTAGCATTAAAAGATTAATATTAGGTAATGAATTAATGATATAAATAATTATTACTTAAAGTAAATTATAATAAATTTAAAAAATTAATGTTTGGTGTTTTGTTATTTTTACATTACCTCATCGTTCACAGCGCTTCAGGCCTTTTTCACTCATATATCACATCCCTACATACTTCCAATAAGTTAGTTATTTTTTTCTACACTAGAAATTCCCTAGAGTTTTTTTTATTAGCATGTGCATACACTGAATAACTCAATGATACTAAATGGAAAACTATTATATTTTGTATAGAAATGTTAACACAAGTATACACTCATTAGGATGTTATATGATTTAGAATTTTTTAGTTTCAGTTTCTCAATATAATGTAAAAGGTATCGAAAGGTTTTCAGCGCAATTTTTAATTTTTTATACATCTGTAAGGAAATTTAGCTGAATGTGATAATACAAACTTATGTTATATCATGGTTTATACATTTATAACCAGTATTATATAGTCTTAGCTAAACTGTATTGAACTGATAAATTATGATTGTTCCTATTACAGATTTTATGGCTAATTAGTTGACGATAAACTTGTCATAGCAGTGACTTAATCCTCTGACAGATGATTCGTAACCGCTTCACCGCTCTCCCAATAATATGTTCCCAATGGATCACCTGAATCCCCTTCCTCATCCGTATAATCTGCATATTCGCTCGTAGTGGACGTTCTCATTCATGCCTTTGACGCGTCTCCGTCTCGCTTCAATACGTCAAATTATGTTCGTTTGCAGACGGATTGGTGAGTTACGCCATGCCTCAGGGATTGCAGCGCGGCACCGATCTGGACCTCAGCGATCGAACCTATGACGGTGCAGAAGAAAACGGACAGCTCTATCACGGACTGGGACAGCTGACTGACGGACAGCGAGGACGTGACAATTTCAGGATGGATCCCAATAGATTAGGTAAAGGTACGTCAGATTTGTTGACATTGTGTTATTCTATAGCTTATTTAATATAATGAAATAATAATGATAGTAATAGATACGGATCGAAGTGCACAATAATACAATGATTTTAAGATCAAAAGTAGCTGTCTTTGTTATAAATTTGCATCTACTTAAGGCGAAAAACGTCAAAATTTCACAGTTAATGAATATTAATCAAATAATAACTCTAGCTACTCTAATACTTAACTTATATAAGGCTAGGCAAAAGTCGCGCTACCATTTTGATTTCAGTTATCTTCGGTATTTGATCTTGGTTATGCGACGTTTATTGCGTTTATTGCTTGGCGTTGCGTTGGAATTATTGCCTCTCAACGGAAATTGCGTCAATGGTAGCGGGACCTTTTACCCACGTTCTATTAGTTTAATAATTTATTTTTCAGTATGTGTGATTACGTCGAAGGGTGTACAATTTTTTTTAAGTTAGTTGAAAATGTCCGTATTTGTACAGAGTTAATGGTATTTATGGAAAGTTTTACATTTTTATTTCAATTTAAAGAAAATCAGCTAGAGGTCATAGAATTCTGTAAGAATCATGCTGCTGCGTTCATTTAAACATGCGAATACTGCTTTTATAATTTAAAAAGTGGTGATTTTGACACCGAAGACCAAGAACGTTCTGGACAAGTACATGGGAACAATCCAAAATCTTATGCTGGATATTTTATGCTGTATGGTTTAGCCAAGCCACATTAAAGGGCGTTTGGTAGTATGTGAAATGCTACTTCAAAGACAAAACCGGAAAGTTTTTTTTTTGCATCGGATTGCTACTGGTGATGAAAAATGCATCCATTACAATAATCCATGGCTCCAAGCTAAAAGTCTGTATTTGGTGATGTCAACTTGATATTGTATACCATAAGCTCATAAAACTTAATTAGACCATCAATAGGGATCGCTATTAACTATTATTTAGTGAGTATGAGCCAATCGACCAAGCCAAAAATCTGTCGGAATATGAGCCAGAGACATACAATCACTACATAGTATAAAACAAAGACGCCTTTTCTGTCCCTATATCCCTATGTGCGCTTAAATCTTTAAAACTACGCAACCGATTTTGATGCGGTTTTTTTCAATAGATAGAATGATTCAAGAGGAAGGTTTATATGTATAATACATGCATAATATACTAAGGCAACATTGCTAATTTTAGAGGTTTCTAACGTGATGTCGTAAATTAACCTATTTTTTTAGGCTTATTTAGCAATTAGCAAAAACGCTGCCTAACCCTACGAGTTAGATCAAATTAATGTACTACAGTATTGTACACCATAAAAAGGTCTACAAAAAAGTCCGCGATGGTATATGTTTATCTTTTAGGGATAACCCACATTAACCATTTTTATTGTTTACTTTTTACGTGAGAAAATGGCTTATTTACGAAGCTATTTTAAGCAATACGGCATTAATCCTTATCGAATTAAGTACCTTAAATACAGTGTGCAATTAATATAGATCAATATGGTTCCTTACAGCATGTAAATTAAACAAATATTTTCGGAGATATTACAAATTTAAAATTTGCGTTTAAAAATGTGTAATGTAATAAAAATTGTATGAATTTAGATATTCCAAAGATAGCAGGAAATCTTCATAGTAAGTATAGGGGAAGAGGAATTGTTTTACTCCAAATTTAATGCGTGCAGGCCAAGGGCAGTAATGAATGAACCAAAAATAATGGATCGATTTTAATCATGTTTTCATTGAGTGACATAGGCATATATATTTTATGCCCGTGCAAGTCGGAGCGGGCCGCTATGTTTTTATATACAACGTTCATATTTTTTCTGTAGTGTATTTAATTTAGTATCAGCATTGAACCCGTGCGAAGCCGGGGCGGGTCGTTAGTAACTAATATAAGACACAACAATGTTATTCTTCTCCAGAAATCCAAACTATGAGCACATGTTACAGAACCGGTGAAAACATAGTTTAAGACATTAAAATAGGATATGCTACCCCACTCGTCATAGTCTCCAGACCTTAGACCTTTCTATTACTACTTAGTCCGACATGCGAGTCGTGACTAGTGTAAACAGCGCTTCATTTCCTATGCGGGTATTAAAAAATGGGTAGAAAAAGGGAAGCATTATCATTTTGGAATTTGACAGTGTATGGCAACAACGTGCTGGTCATAACAAGGACTTTTGGAAGGAAACAATGTAAACGATGATTCATTGGACCATACCATATTCTCTCAATCATTCACAGTGTTGGGGTTTTGTTATAACGGGTCAATAAAAATATAAACTCGGAACTCCTGTCCTACTATTTTTATCGAAGCAGTATTATTCAAATAAGTGTAGAGTTCTACTGTCACTTGTGCTGCAATAGTTTCATGTTGTCTGGCCAGATTCTTTTTAAGGTTCGTAAATTTCTGAATGTTTTCCTCATAAAGCACCTGCTAAACGGGCACTTCGTATGTAAATTGAGCAATACATACGCACTGATTCATTTACATGGAAGCAGTGTTGCCGGCATCCAACAAGACGTAATATTTAGATATAAACAATATCTGCTGATGGAAATGCATAGTTATCAATGTAAAAGATACAAAAAGTGGGGAAATGGATCAACAGTGACAATTCCGAGCTTGAAGAGTCATAGATTAGTTCAAGAGGGCCATCCACGTCACAGCGATAATTTATAATATTTAATATTCTTGCCTATAAGGTCTTGTTGGTCATATGCTGGGATCAGTAAGGTAATGTGAATAGGACTGCCACTTCAGATCTCTACTGAGGTCATTTGAAGAAATTTCACATGTTGCAAAAATGTAAGTAATAATAAGTAATAATAATAAGTAACAGGTGCAAATGCTCGGCCAATTAGCTGAAAGTGTTATGAAGGATAAATTGTTACATTTCAAATTCATACAATGAGTCGTCGATTACTACTTGTTCAAATAGCTTGGCTAACGATTTCAAAATGCTGAAGAAGTGCGAAAATGGCTTCAGGATTGGATCGTTGTTAGACCAATACGTTTCATTCCATGCTGTATCACCTTATGGCTAGAAAGATGAGAAGAGGTAGTTTGATGAATTGAAATTCATCAATTAAAATTGATGAAGATTTGTAAATAATATATTATTTAATTTTACTCACCAAATGCCTTTAATTATCGTCTTCCTTATTAGTACTGTTATTCCTGTTACTTCTCAGCATTATATATTTTGACTTTGATTATATGTTTTGACTCTCATCTGTATTAAATAACTTAAATTGCATTCCTAGATCATTTATAGCAGCAGTCACAACATTCATTTGATTCACTCCATCGCCTGACTTCGTAGGAGTAAAGTTTTACATCAAGAGTTATACGTTGCGTTGAAATGCTTAGCGTTATTGCTATGTGGAATGATAGTATTATTTATTGTCATTGGTGTTTGTGCGGTCCGACTATAGATGAGCTGCACATGCACATATTTGCATTGGTTAATTATAATTTTCTAGGTTTGGGTCGAATTATTTATATTATCAATTGGTTGTTATGATTTTTGAGATGCTTCATGGGTACTATGTGCGACAGTAACAATCGCAGTACATTACATTTGTGGTATATCAATACTGTTTTTATATTATGAAAGAGGCCGTTGTGCCAAACCTAATTGAAGGTTTGTGCTACATCTAAGAATACAGCTGTACATACCTTTTTACTTTCATAGGCTTTTTCAGTAATCTGATTCAATCTGATATACTATTCTATTGATAAATTGTTGAATGCTTATTAATGTAGCTCATTAATGTTGAATACACTCAAACTGGTGTATTGGTTTTTTCTGTCTATAAAATTAATACTTTACAAGCTGGCTTTACAAGAGGCTTGTGAAAATAACCAGGTATAATTTGTCGCCTGTATCGCCTTGTGGATAGAAAGATGAGAAGAAGTTACTTGATGAATTGAATTTTACTCATCAAATGTCTCTAATCGTCATTTTCTTTGCTAGTACTGCTATTCTTGTTACTTCTTAACATTATTTCACGTATTTCGTAGTTTGTGGTCAACGCATGAATTACAAGATATTGTATGTTTTGCCCCTCATCTGTAGTGATGCTTTCTCGTAACCAAGGCGTTTTGTAACTAGATTGGTAGCATAACATAGTAAAATTGCATTCTGTTTATACCAGGCGACAGTTTCGAAGACATATCAAGTCTTTCTAACCTCTCGTTTAGTTGATATACGGTAATAGTAAAATAACTCAAACTGCAATCCTGGATCATTTATAGCAACAGTTACAGCATTCAATTGGGTCACCCCATCGCCGCCATCGTCTGGCTTCGTAAACGTAAATGTGGAGGGAATGACAATTTAACGTACAGTATAGGTGCAATGTTGCTAACTTTACGAAAGCTATTGAGCGTTATTTTCTGCAGAACTAACATATTAATAAAATATCTAAATGTATTTATGTAAAAGTATTTGAAGTACTAACCACAAAATACCTCAGTCATTCCAAAATACATTTTTTGAGAAATATCTGAATATAATAAAATAAATTTAGAAGAACGAAAAAAAATTAATTTGATTTTTGTTGAACAAGTAATATTATAATGTTGCTTGTTCTTTAATTTCTATATTTTTTCTTAAATTCTATCGTAGAAACTAGATCAAATAACTTTTATGCCAATATATTAATGATGTGCTTCATTAAACAAAGGAAAATTCTTTTAAATCCATCCGATAAAACTGTAGTTGTAGTTACGTAGCGAAATCTTACTTTGGAACTGTATAAGAAGTCAAATAATCTACCGAATAACGGGAGTGGGTTTTGAGAGAGGAATATAAGAAAATGGAGCTAGTTATAGTTTAAATTATGTTTTAAAAACTAATCCAAGTTGTAGTGCTTGCGAGTGTTTGGCTGAAATTGAAATACTGAGCAAGATTGTTGTTAAAACAATGTTAATATAGTTTCAAATTTGTGTGGTTGAAGAATATTTTTGTTAAGTAAAATAAGCAATTATATTAAATAAATAAGTAATAATAATGTATTTTGGCAATCCATCACTCTGAATTAGTAATTTGTTTCATTCTTAAAGAAAAGCTCTTAAACTTTAGATAACTAATTCAGAATAATGGTCACGGTTTTTCTGGAGGTCTTGTCCTTATTTCGGTTCAATTTCAATTTTAAATCAGTGACACTGTGTCTTTGATTTCTGAAGGTTCTTTGGGAGATTGAGCTATGTGTCCATCCAATATGTCTAATTAATATTTCTTTCGCTCTTATACGCTGTTTTTTTTGTCATTGGCACCAACATCACAGAATTTGAAAAACCAAATTGAATTACCATCATCATAATTTTCCGAATAATTGAACGATAAAAGTTATGAATGTCGATATTTTTATTGAGAGTTCCACATGAGCGAGGTTACTCTTTTGAGGTTATCCAAGTGTCCATTTATGACACAACCGAGCCAAATGTCATCAAATCGAATTTATAATCCGATCTATATTTATCTATTAATATTTGGTTCTATATATATATATATATATATATATATATATATATATATATATATATATATATATATATATAATATCAGGTGGGGAAAAAGTCAAGTAAGTCAAGGCAACAGTCAGTTTTTTTAACTCGGTTTAACTCGGCTTCGCTTTAACCATATATATATATATATATAATATAAACAGAAGACATACTTATTGCCTATTGGGCAGATTGTGGAACCACCGAGAGTAATAAAAGAATTCTTCCATATTAATTGATCGTATTATCAATATTGATTGATATTGCTGGCTGTCATATCTATAGAAAAATTCATACAAAAATCAAATCCAGAATAATAAAATAGATATTTAGAATAAAACTAATTATTGAAAATAGTATTTTGTACAGGAGATCACTTAATGAAGTGATTTTCTAGATACTATATATATATATATATATATATATATATATATATATAATTTATATATAATATAAACATAAGACATACTTATTTCCTATTGGGCAGATTGTGGAACCACCGAGAGTAATAAAAGAATTCTTCCAAATTAATTGATCGTATTATCAATATTGATTGATATTGCTGGCTGTCATATCTATAGAAAAATTCATACAAAAATCAAATCCAGAATAATAAAATAGATATTTAGAATAAAACTAATTAGTGAAAATAGTATTTTGTACAGGAGATCACTTAATGAAGTGATTTTCTAGATACTATATATATATATATATATATATATATATAATATAAACATAAGACATACTTATTTCCTATTGGGCAGATTGTGGAACCACCGAGAGTAATAAAAGAATTCTTCCATATTAATTGATCGTATTATCAATATTGATTGATATTGCTGGCTGTCATATCTATAGAAAAATTCATACAAAAATCAAATCCAGAATAATAAAATAGATATTTAGAATAAAACTAATTAGTGAAAATAGTATTTTGTACAGGAGATCACTTAATGAAGTGATTTTCTAGATACTATGTATATATATATATATATATATATATATATATATATATATATATATATATATATATATATATATATATATATATATATATATATAATATAAACATAAGACATACTTATTTCCTATTGGGCAGATTGTGGAACCACCGAGAGTAATAAAAGAATTCTTCCATATTAATTGATCGTATTATCAATATTGATTGATATTGCTGGCTGTCATATCTATAGAAAAATTCATATAAAAATCAAATCCAGAATAATAAAATAGATATTTAGAATAAAACTAATTAGTGAAAATAGTATTTTGTACAGGAGATCACTTAATGAAGTGATTTTCTAGATACTATATATATATATATATATATATATATATATATATATATATATATATAATATAAACATAAGACATACTTATTTCCTATTGGGCAGATTGTGGAACCACCGAGAGTAATAAAAGAATTCTTCCATATTAATTGATCGTATTATCAATATTGATTGATATTGCTGGCTGTCATATCTATAGAAAAATTCATACAAAAATCAAATCCAGAATAATAAAATAGATATTTAGAATAAAACTAATTAGTGAAAATAGTATTTTGTACAGGAGATCACTTAATGAAGTGATTTTCTAGATACTATATATATATATATATATATATATATATATATATATATATATATATATATATATATATATATATATATAATATAAACATAAGACATACTTATTTCCTATTGGGCAGATTGTGGAACCACCGAGAGTAATAAAAGAATTCTTCCATATTAATTGATCGTATTATCAATATTTATTGATATTGCTGGCTGTCATATCTATAGAAAAATTCATACAAAAATCAAATCCAGAATAATAAAATAGATATTTAGAATAAAACTAATTAGTGAAAATAGTATTTTGTACAGGAGATCACTTAATGAAGTGATTTTCTAGATACTATATATATATATATATATATATATATATACATATATATATATATATATAATATAAACATAAGACATACTTATTTCCTATTGGGCAGATTGTGGAACCACCGAGAGTAATAAAAGAATTCTTCCATATTAATTGATCGTATTATCAATATTGATTGATATTGCTGGCTGTCATATCTATAGAAAAATTCATACAAAAATCAAATCCAGAATAATAAAATAGATATTTAGAATAAAACTAATTAGTGAAAATAGTATTTTGTACAGGAGATCACTTAATGAAGTGATTTTCTAGATACTATATATATATATATATATATATATATATATATATATATATATATATATATATAATATAAACATAAGACATACTTATTTCCTATTGGGCAGATTGTGGAACCACCGAGAGTAATAAAAGAATTCTTCCATATTAATTGATCGTATTATCAATATTGATTGATATTGCTGGCTGTCATATCTATAGAAAAATTCATACAAAAATCAAATCCAGAATAATAAAATAGATATTTAGAATAAAACTAATTAGTGAAAATAGTATTTTGTACAGGAGATCACTTAATGAAGTGATTTTCTAGATACTATATATATATATATATATATATATATATATATATATATATATAATATAAACATAAGACATACTTATTTCCTATTGGGCAGATTGTGGAACCACTAAGAGTAATAAAAAAGTTCTTCCATATTAATTGATCGCATTATCAATATTGATTGATATCGCTGGCTGTCATATCTATAGAAAAATTCATACAAAAATCAAATCCTAGGATAGGGCAATAAGTCATTTGAAGGAATTGAGTTAAAAATGTTACTAACCGAAATTCTACGCGAGATATGCGAGAAAATAGAGACGGACGTCCGGTGAAATCCGTCTAATACATTTGTTGCAAGACCAAGGGCACGGGGAAACAGCTCGAGGAGTGCGGAGGTATGCGGGCGGAGGCACTGCCGGAATTTGCATATATATGAGTTTTTAAAGGCGCCCCGAAGACACTTCCGGCCGCAACGTCGATTTTCCGGTTCGCTGCCGAATACTCCAAATTGCATTCTGGCGCTCCTTTGCGTGCGAAGCCTCTCTCGGACTGTCTCTGACTCGTTCAGGAATTCGTTTCTGCTGTATTACAAACCATTCGTCGGATATACCGTGACAAATATTGTAAATATTATACAAGTATGTAACTAAGGACCTCTAATATTTTCCAATGATGCATTTGTTATTTGAATGTTACAAATAATATTACGGACGCCGAGAAACTATCAATTATCTGCTGGAGTTAATTCGCAGCTTTTTAAAGAAGGTGGCATACCTAAAAGAGTTTCCTATTGGTTCCTTCAACAATCCACCAATCCACCGCATTGTCATCGCAATTCATCGCCACTGTTTAAGCTATTTAAGTACCAAATAAAGTATTTTTGTGGGGAGTTTGTACTGAAAAAGTAGTTCAATGCAAGTAAAATATTAGGTGAGTGTAACTAATATGTTCACCTGTCTATATTAGAGAACCTCTTGGACAGCTCTTGAATTCGACTATTTCAGAATGTTTTGTTTGGTTCCAAGGTAGGAAACAATAATATATACATTGCTAATTATTGAATAGAACTTACATTGCAGCTCTTTTTTAACCGACTTCGAAAAAGGAGGAGGTTCTATGTTCGGCTGTATATATATTTCAAAATTCTTTTTTATTCGAAAAAGTGCACTTCCGCGGTGGCCCCGTTGAAATCAAGTCGGGATCTGATATGGGGAAGAGAGGAGGATTATGAACCGAGGGAAACGCGCAAATTTTAAAGGCACGTACAATGTTTTCATATATGTATTATTTAAAATAATCAGATATTTGTGTATAATATTATTGTCGAGCTGATGTGACGGAAAATCGTTGTTTCAGTGCAAAATTAATTCAATTTGCTTTTTAAGCACTAATTGTGGCATATATGACCTCGTAGAAATGATGTAGACAACTGCTTTTGTGATGTAATGGTTAAAGCGTTTAGCTCCGAGACGGAGGTCGCGGGTTCGATTCCCGGCGGGGACAATAATTTTTTATGTTTAGTTAGAGCATTTGTCAAATTACCTAGGCTGGTTAGAGGACCCTGGAGCCTGAAACGCTCTTTATTTTCAATCATTGTCTCTTTATTCCTAATTTTCTTTTTACGGGCTACACCTTTACTTGGCGTATCCATTGTAATATTAAAGAAAATATCTGCCTAATTTATTGAGTAAATAGCTAACACTAAAAAGTTAATAATAAAATATTTTTAAGCAAAAAATTGACCCAACTTCAAAAAATAAATAAGGAACTTTATAACTTTTCTGCTCTTAACTTATCTTACTACTACTGTCTAGCTACTCGTATTTTATATTCTACTATATACACACAATTTAGCTTAATACCTACCTAAACCTATTTATCTATTTACAATATTATTTTAACTACAACCAATTCGTCACTTTGAACGATATAAAAATAATAATATAATTTAGTGAGATATACAAAAAAATTAATTACCAACAAAACAAATCTAAATCATTATAACTGTTTTATGTTCGGCTCCGGCTTCAAGGTAGTCAAGGGTATTAAGCTAAATTGTGTGTATATAGTAGAATATAAAATACGTGTAGTAAATAAGTTAAATAAGGTTTTTACTTATATTTACATAGTTATTACAACGATTATTATGTACATATTTTATTTTAACGTGTTTTTTTTAGTTTGTTTGATTATTTTTTAATTTTTAGACAGTTCCCTATTTATTTTTTGAAACCGGTTCAATTTTTTCGTTAAAAATATATATTTTTATAACACATATACTTCACTATCTACTATCATATCTTATCATCACTATATACTATCATTCACGATTTATTATTTATTTCAGGATATGAATGGGTCGGATGGAGGAACGACACCCCCGGTTGGTCAGGGCTCCCATTGGAGATCTTGTTTGAATTCGATACAGTCAGGAATTTCTCGGCGGCGCATCTTTACACAAACAACATGTTCAGTAAAGATGTTCAGGTAGACTACTTTCTCCATTAAATAGTACATGATTTTTAGAAAAAAAGCTCTTAATTTCATAGGTATTCTCGCATGCCAGGGCTTTCTTCAGCTTCAACGGAAACAAATTCAGCCCGCAACCCGTGTACTTCTCCTACATGCCCGACCTGGTGATGGAGCACTCACGTAACGTCACCGTCAAGCTGCACCAAAGGATCGGCAAATTTATCAAGCTTCAGCTGTACTTCGCCAGTCGCTGGATTCTCATTAGCGAGGTATCATTCGATTCTGGTGAGTTGACTTTTTGGCTCGGTTAAAGTTTCGGGAACCCTGATTAATTATCCGACGACGTTGCAGTGGTAGTTAGGGGCAACTTCACGACAGATGCCGAGGAGGAAGCGGTGTCGGCGCTGCCGGATTTCACCGAGAAGGAATATCCGATACAGAGGGACGAGGTGAAGGCGGCGATCTCGAAGGGCACCGCAATTAGGTTAGTATTAAATACAGTTTTGGGAAAAAATTTATAAATCCAAACATTTACACCATAATATAGCTAAAGCAGGGAGATTTATCACTTTTTGTTAATCTAAGTATTATTTCTTGTATATGTATACCTTATATAGGCAATCAAAATATATCTCGGAATCAGAAAAGTTTTATTTTCATTTTTGCCATAAATATTACTAATTATTACCATTTATTCATCGAGACACTCTTTTTTGAAAGTGACACATTTAGTTCAGCAATCCTCTAAATTTATCATACATTAGCTGACACTAATAACACTATGAAATAATTACAGCAATATTAACAATACACTTGTATTATATTAATATGCGTTTATATGTACGAAGGTGGTAAATACTTAGCATTACCGCCTGATAGTGCCACTATCGCAAGAAAAATGTACTATGGTGTAGTATATTCTCGTGGACGGCGACTGTCGAAATTTCAGCCGAATTGGATTCGTAGTTTTGTTTGACAGCGTGTGGACATATCCGAGGATTTTAGAAAAATGGAAAAAGGGTAATATAAGTCGGTGATTCGATTCTTGTGAAATCGCGCAGCAAAATCAAAGAGCGCTTGAATGCTATGTACGGTGATCATTCGATGGCAGCATTCAAAAATTGGTTTGACGAGTTTCAACATAGTCGCACGTCGGTTCTTAATGAGCCATGCCCAGGTGTCCCGAAAACGGCTACTACGAAGGATAACATGACAAAAATTCATGATCAAGTATTGTCAGACCGCCGATTGAAGATGTGGGAGGTAGTTGAGGCAGTAAGCATATTAAAAGACCGCGTGGGGATCCTGCATGAGATTTTGGACATGAGGAAGCTATCAGCGTAATGAGAGCCCCGTTTGCCACTCTGAACAACACGCGTAACCGTGAGACCACTTCAGAGCAGGAAATGTTACTTTAAAATCATCTTCGGATTTGGCGTATGCACATATTGACCCCTATTTAATTTTAAAACAGAAACTGTATATAAGGAGGTAAATAGTTTCAGGAGGTAAATAAAAATGGTAAAATTTTGGAAATAACACAACATTACATTAATACACGACATAATATTAATTATATTTTTATTATTTCGTTTTATTCAATACTTTTTTAAATAAAATATGTCCAGCCATTCAATTTTTATAAAAACATCATATTACACTTCATTGTTTTTTATAAATAAATATACACATATTAGATAAATAATTGAATTTAATGTTGAAACTATATATAAGGAGGGAAATAAACATGAATTTTTTTTAAAATAACACATTTTATTTATAAAATATTGAATAAAATCAAACAATAAAAATAATTTCTATATGCCTTTCTATTTTCATAAAAACACCATATCTAAATTAATTTACATATTTGAACAATTAACAAGATCTCCAGGAACCATATAAACATTACCATAAAAATGACTAAAATTGTTCAGATCAATCCCAGCCAATATAGTTGAACCAAATGAAAAGGCCATCACTACATATGAAAGCAGTGAAATTCTCCTAAAAATCTCCAAATATGATCAACTATGATCGCTACTGTTCTTGATCCACAAATCCCATTAATGGATTGACTACTTCGAGTTTTCAATTAACATCATATAGTCATTATATCATACTTTTAAGATGAAAGAAAAAGACCAAAACCGATTAGATCAAACACAGCCAAACGAAAAACTGCAATTTTTGCTACTATTCTTGATCCGCAAACTCCATTAAAGAGTTGACTACCTCGAGCTTTCGATTAACATATAGTACATTTACTAGCCTAAAATGAATGGATTATCGTACTTTTAAGCTGAAAAAATCTCAGTCAATACACCATTATTTTTACAAAACAATAATTTATTTACCTATACTCTTATATAATAATGCGAATATTTTCCTTGTCATTAGATCATTAGGGTGTCGTTGATAGTTTTATATTTTGTTTATTTGGTCCAGGTCTACTTTTGTTAGCAAATTTAATTCTTTCAAAGTATCACTGTACACTGTTCTTAAATCCTTTGACTTGAGCGACTGTATTGATCGACGTGAAAAGAATGTACCGCCATTAGAAAAGGAAGACAATATAATTTATTCTATGGAGGAAACGCCAAATCCCGAGATGATTGTGGAGTAACGTATCTTTTGCAGATCATTATTTTACGCTGTTTAAACGCAATCCGAAGGAGTTTCTTCGCCGTTTTGCGACTGTTGACGAAACATGAACCCATTGTTACATACCAGAGACCAAGAAACAGTCGAAACAGTGGACTTCACCCGGCCAGCATGCTCCCAGGTCCAAGACTATCCTATCGACCGGAAAGGTGATGGCCACCGTTTTCTGGGATTCACATGGTGTGATTTATATCCATTACTTGGAGAAAGGCAAAACGGTCACTATACTATGTCGAGTTAGTGGGCCGATTCGACGTCGAATTTCAGAAAAAAACAGTTTTATCTAGTGAAAAGACAGTGCTATTCGGCCATGACAACACACTGACTCACACCTCCGCACTCGCCACGACCAAATCGGTAGAATTGAGCTACCAACTGCTGCTCCATCTATTGTATTCTCCAGATTTGGCCCCATACGACTTTTTTTTGTTTCCGAACTTCCAAAGTCCCTCGCCGGGCTCAAAATTGCTTCAAATTAGGAGGTCATCACCGTCACGGAGGCCAAGTTTACAGATCTCGAGAAAACGTATTTTTCAGCCGGTTTAAAAAAGTAGAAGCTAAAATTATATCGAGCTAAAATGAGACTATGTTGAGAAATAAATCGCGACTTTTCCAAAATTTTAGTTTTTCTTTTGTAGGCTAAATTCTTATCGAACCGCCCACATATATGTATGCCATATTCATTAAGTGATTCAGTAATAAGTTCAGTTTGTGTAAGGAGAAGCGAGGAAGAAAGAAGCAAAACCTGTAGTCAGATCAGATAAGATGAGATATATGTGGTATTCAATTTTTTTTTCATATTTCAAAAACTCTTTTTTACCAACTAGGGTTTATCTGGGCTGAACCTACTATTTAACGTCGGCTCCGAACGACGGTCCTCGGCATTAAGCCTACCGACTGGCCAGTGGCCAACTTAGAAATCATCCCAGTATACATCCGATCTTACTCAGCCCGGTTACTGGCGTGACTGGGATCATTTTCGTTTTTTACATTCTTGCTTATGGAAAATCACAAACATTAATTTACGACCATAGTCCAGCAGGATTTGAACCCACGACTATCGCAACAGAGGGTAGATCATCCTATCGCCTTTAACACTGCGCCAACCTAGCCGAATGCTTGGTTTTTATTTGGTACAATTGCCCATGCGAGAAACATAGGTTTCGAGATTGATATCACAAAAACTCAAAGACTGTTTCTAAAATATATTCGTATTTAGATTTGCAGTTTTGGTAAAGCAAGAAAGTAAAAAAAAATACTCGATAAATAACGACATTATTCTACTCGTAATTAGTGTCGGAATAAACTAATTTGTAAATCCTTAATTGAACGTTACTTTTGTTTTGAGTTTTAAAATTTAATCCATTTACAACTATGTTTTTGTAAGCTGAGAAAGCTCTTGATTCAGCAAACTGACAAAAATTATTAGGAAATGTGATGCAGCGAGTCAACACGTCCATTGGGAATTTTCCATTACCTATTTTAATAAATTGTATTTAAAGTATTTCTCTATTACGACTGTTTTGTGACTCGACACCTGTATTGTTGCTTAAATGTGGCCCTGGGTCACTGGAAATGTTTAATAAAAATATTCTACTAACAAAATCATCGCACTACCAAATCATTTAGATAGATCGGGAAGTAAAGAGACAAAGGTTTTGAAACCAAATTATAGAATATTACTTTTTAATTTTAAATGAGTTTTTGAGTGTTTCACTGTTCTTTTTCTTATCTATTTATTACATTATTATTTTCAAAAATAGTTGTTATTTATCTCTATTTTACCTAATATAGAAAAACGTGATAATATTTTATTGTATTTAAAATTTCTATAATAGTTACTGGTGACGTATATGTTTTCTCTTGGGCCTGGTGCTCCAGCATTGAGAACTTTACTCGAAACTTGTTGAAACAAAGTGGGCTTTGATTATGCGACTTAATTATGAATTTTTGCTATTATTTATGTTAAAATATTTCAATTTTAAACGACTAAGAATAAATAAATACTGCCAACAACTCAAACATGTTATGAAAAGTTGGTATAAAAGTCAAAGATGAATAATTATTTGTTACATAATGGAAAATTGTTAAGGGAACCTATTAAAACTAGACGGTGAAACTAAATAGGAAATTTAGATTATAGTCGTATTGTTGAATAAGTTTCCTGTACACATACTGCCTCAAAATGCTATCTATGTTTGAGTAACTTTACATGTTTTTTCATGAGTAATTTGTTCAACTTGTTGAATATATTGAGAGTAACCACCGCAAAATTACATACTTATAAGCATTGAACTACTACGTATATAACTTTATTTTCGTATAATTCAACAAATTTATTTTATATAACAATTATTGTCTGTAATTTTCTAGTCTGTGCATCCCTCATGGTTTTCTACAACATCTTTTTTTGTTGTTCATGGTTGACTAACTTTATGTTCGGTTAACATATTTGGTTAACATAACTAATTGTTGGATGCCTTCTTGCTGAGCTGAAAATGCTTTTATCCCTTCAAATATTTATGTAGCAAACCTTAAAGCTCCGCTTCTAATCTAAATCAAATTTTTCAGTCCAATGCGTAGTTAGTCACTGCAAAATATTTAATCTAATAATGATATGTTTTGCAAGATATAACACACGGGTTGAAAAGTCCCGGGCGTCTCGAAGGAAACATGTTTTTCTAAATAAAAATTGGCTTTATTCACCAACGTAATCTGCATCAAGAGCCACAAAATCATTCCAGCGCCGTTCATTCAACATTTCAATACCACTTTTGTGAAACGATGTAGCTCTTGCCTCAAAATAGGCCTGTCACCAGTTGCTGTCCACTCAGATGAAGATCGTTTTGATTCCGGAGTGAAGTGATGGATCATATCGACGCAAAAATTAGTTTGTTATATTTAAACATGGCTAAACACTGCTCAGAATGATTAAGACGTTCTTGTTTATGGTCAACAATGAGCAAATGTGGCACCCTCTTTGAGCAGAGCTTTTTCATAGTCAAATGCGCATGCAATATAAAACCAAAACATTATTTTAATAATCTTACGATGTTAGCCAACTTACGCAACTACACTTTTCGATTATTTAAAATGATTTTGTGGATTTTGTTGATGTTTTCTGGTGTTACCATCCGATTTGGACGTCCACTCCATCGGTGTCTCTACGGCTACGGTTGAAGTCAGCAAACCAACATTTTATTGTTATTTCTGATAAAGCGGAGTCCTTACAATACTTTTCAAGCCATTGCTTTGCTTGCACGGGATTTTTTTCCATCAAGAAGCAGTGTGAAATTAAAACATAAAATTGTTTTTGATGCATTGTTTTGAAAATAACAAAAGTAGTGTCACTATTAGCAAAATGACTCACAAACTTATGAGTAGACTATCGAGAAAATATAATCCTTTTCAAGGCTAGTAATAACTGAAAAAATGATGAATGCAATAAAACTACGGGACTTTTCAGCCCATATGTTAATCTTAGTTCTAAGAACACTTTATCAGTTTTTCGTTGTTGGAACTCCCATGGATTGCAATTATAAGTTCTGAAAGGCCGATAATTTCCAAACTACAAAAATACCTTTTCTATAAAAGACTAAATATAATTTTAAAAGCGAAGAAAAACATCTATAATAATGAATAACTTAATTAAATGAAAGAGGTTGCTACTCTATAAATACTAAAGAATAATATAAATTCTGTATTAATTTTCCTTTACAGAAATTCAGTCACCATCGAAGATCCTAGAGATAAACAACAAAGGAACTCACCCCAACAAGAATCCAACAGTTACATAGGTCTGGTGATCGGCGTCCTCACCGTGATTATCCTGATGCTCGCCTCCGCCATAGTTCTCGTGGTCCTCCGCAACCACCGCATCAAACACGGCATCGCCGACGACACCAAACCGTCCGAAATCGAAAAGGTAGGTACAGAAAAAACACCGCCAAACCGAAGACACCGTTTTTTTTTCGTTACTCCTCATCATCAAGCCGGGGGTTCGATGTTTTTCCCCGTCCCGGGGTCCCGGAAATGCCCTAAGCCGGGATCGAAATCCGGACCGTTCCTCGTCGTTCCGCATCCCCGAGCGGAAGAAAGTTTTGCGTGCCCGAAAACCACCGCCAAATCTGTTTAAATAATAATCCTTTTGTTAAGGCCCCCGACATGTTTTCTCCGATCCTTGTTTTTGAGCGCCCGCCACTTTTTCTCCCTTTTTACCACCGACTAAATCCCGTTTTTTCTCCTCCTTCCCCTCCGACTCTAGCTCGGTTCGCGACTGCCGTTTTTTGTTTTCCCTTCGCGGATTTTCAGATTATTTCGTTTAATGGGGCTCGGGGTTTTATACAAAAACTTTATATTTGGCGATTTAAAATTAGGTGTTTTAGCATTCGTCATTTATATACTTGTAATTCTCAAATATGAGGTGTACGGAGGTCTTCGTGAATCTATTGAATGAAACTATGTTTTCCTTAACACTTTTTTAATAACACTAACTATTATACAACTAATTAACTAATGAAAATGTATGAATGCTTGATTATTGAATGGATGATTGTTGGTTGAACGTAACATGCTTGAACGTCGAAAGATGAATACCTCTGCTGTCTATTTTTCTGCGTGCCCTTGATCGTTTTTGGTCAATCTTATTCTGTGGCCAGTTCTCGATAAGAAGAAGAGGCCTGACGTCACCACACCCCTCTTAGCGAGCTGGTCGCGGGACATTTTGAATCCTATAGATGGGTCTTATGGCTGGTTGACAGTAGGAGTGTTCTTTATATATCTGGGACTCCTGAGGGATATATGCTGGTTATCTTCTTTTCCATTTTTATCAATTTTGAAATACTTTTCTTTCCTGCACAAGACTCTGAAGGGCCCTTGGTATGATGGGCTTAGGGGTGTTTTTGCTTGGTCTCTTCGTACGAAAACAAATAGTACTTCCTGAAGGTCTGCATTGATATAGGGCTTCTCTTTAACATAGTTGGTCGCTTCTACTGGTTTTAGTTGCCTCATGGTTGACTTCAGTTTCCTTAAGAACTCTGTTTCGTCAATTTTACTCTCTGTTGCCCGGAACATCTTTCCCGGTAGCTTCACTGTAGTGCCATATATTTGCTCCGCCACGGTACACTGTATTTCCTCCTTGAAAACACAAGAAATGCTCAAAAGAATGAGTGGTAGGCTTTCTCTCTATTTTATATTGTTTGTGGCTACCAGTGCGTTCTTTAATGTCCGATGGAATCGTTCAACTATTCCATTGCTTTGTGGGTGATACGCTGCAGTTCGTAAATTATCAATTCCTAGAGCGTTCGTGAAGTGTCTGAATAGATGTGATTCAAATTGTCTACGTCGATCTGTTGTTATTTTTGTTGGCACACCAAATCTTGCGACCCAGTGCTCTATGAATTTGTGTGCTACTGTTTCGGCTTCGATATCTTTAGTAGGTATTGCTTCAGGCCATCTAAAGAATCGATCTATAATTGTGAGGATATATCTGTAATTGTTGGATGGTGGTAAAGGCCCGACAATGTCCATATGATATGAGGTTTTACAACAACCATATCACGACGGGGTCACCACTTATGGAAGTCTTCGTGTAATTTATTTAATGAAATTATGTTTCGCTTGAACGTCGAAAGATGAATGCCTCTGCAGTCTATTTTTCTGCGTACTCTTGGTCGTTTTTGGTCAATATTATTATGTGGCCAGTTCGCGATAAGAACAAGAGGCCTGACGTCACCACAGGTGCTTACTTACCTTTTTTAATCAGTCATATACCCCTTATTGTATTATATTAATAGTTTTTATTAACTACATCTTACTATGTATGTTAATGTATTAGTACTGTTCTGTTGAACTTGCATAAATTCACAAGCAAGGCGAGTACGGCATTAATATATCAATATGTATTTCCCGAACCAGAGTAAAGCGAAACTATTTAAGCTAAGGTGACTAAAGTTCGCTTCGATTTTCTGATATCCCGTGTGTTTCCCAGTGGTTGTATTGCTTTCACGTTGCTGTAATTTAGCAACCTTATTTCATCTTTTAAAGCGACATCTTCGATCAGTTCGGAAATCCTCCTACTATCCAGGTCATCTGCAGCTTTATTTGATTTGATGTTTTAGTACATCTTCATAGTTACACTCTTATTTGACTTTTTCATTGGCTGATAAACCTATCTCTTAGATTTTAAATCAAGTTGAGAGTATCTTTCGACTAACCAGTACAGTTGCTTGACTTTGAGTCTAATCTGCTCTGCTTCTCGTCTAACATGATGTTTCCAATTTAACCTACCATCGAGATGGATACCGATGTATTTTTTAAAAATATATTTAAAGTCTTCTTTTATCAACTAGGGATTTATTTGGACTGAAACTACAGTTTAAGGTGTCGTGTCGTGTTTAACGGTCCTCGGCATTAAGCCTACCGACTGGCGAGTGATCAACTTAGAAATCATCCCAGAAGACATCCGGTCTTACCCAGCCTGGTTACTGGCGTGATTGGGATCATTTGCCTTGTTGGATTTTGCACTTTTACCTAGGACAATCACAAATATTAAACAATCACAAAAATAAATTTACCTGACACCACCCTGGGGAATTCCAGCCGAAATTGGTTTAAATGTTGAGAATGCCCCTTCATACGAGTTTCTAAATTTTCCTTCGAAAATATTTGATTCCTGTAGCTCACCGTAATTCCGTGGTAGATATTGAATCATCTTATGGATTAGTCCCAAATGCCATACGCACTAAATATTATTTAAACAATTAGTAAACAACATAACCTAACTGTTCAGTGGTTAAAGGTTAACGATCAATGGTTAGTGATTCTATGACTTGACATTTCTCTATTTAATACTTTACTAATAATTGTACTTTAAAGGTATTTAGTTGGCTCGGTGAATGGAAGTAGGACAAAATGAAACAGTTATGCTTACATTATGGGGCCGTCATCAACTGACAATATAAAAATATAGAAATAACAATAGAGATAAAAGGAATGACCGCGATTTTACCTGAAGACAAGGCTTAGATAGTCGATAGTGGCACGTCTTAACTGAATTGTGGACAGTGACTGAACTGTCTAAATACTCTGCAATAAAATCCCAGATAAATATCTCGGGTTTGCCAGATACTCGTTTTCCTTATCGTTTACTAGTCGGCGCTGCCGGCACCTCGCACGTGTTCAACATCTGGGATAATATGTCTGGGTATTTTGTAGACCGTAATTCTAACATGTAAAATTCGACATGCCTCAAGAACGGTACAATACAAATACTCTTCGATTTGGTTTTATTGAGACATTGAGTTATGGTATGGAAAACTGGCATTATTTTTACCAGCGTTTTTTTGAGCTGTGAATCAAGGTGCGTTATGTTGATGGAAGAAGTTTTTTCCTGTGTCAACTGGGGCTTCCTTGTGAATTGTTGCATCCAGTTGACCCAAAATTCCAAATTTTCTTTATAGTAATCTAGTTTTATTGTCTTATAATTATCGAGATATTTCGATTTATAATATATATGTGAATGAGAAGTAATAATGAAAGTAACCTGGATAAGCAGATTTATTCAGAGGATGAAGTGAACCAGGCTCTGTGAGAGTGAAGCAACTTTTGTTATTGTGAAAAAAAATGGATAAAAAGGAATTTGATAAAATATTGCTTTTTGAAGGGAAAAATACAGTTGAAGAAAATATTTGGCTTAATGCCGAATTTCTGGATAGTGCCCCAGGAAAATCAACCATTAAGGATTAGTATGCTAAATTTAGACGTGGTGAAATTAGCACCGAAAACGGTGAACCCAGTGGACGCCCAAAAGAGGTTGTTACCGACTAAAACATTTAAAAAATCCACAAAATGATTTTGAGTGACCGTAAATTGAAGTTGAAGGAAGTAGCAGATATTCTAAAGATGTCAACTGAACATATACATCATATAATTCACGAATATTTGGGTATGCGGAAGTTCTGTGCTAAGTGGTGCCGCGCGACCTCACTTTTGACCAAAATCATCGACGAGTTGATGATTGGGACCAGTGTTTGAAGATGATCAAGCGTAACAAACCCGAGTTTTACTACGCCGATATGTGACAACGGATGAAACATGGCTCCATAATTTCACTCCGAAATCCAATCGACAGTCAGCCGAGTGGACTGCACAGGATGAACCCGCTCCAAAGTTTGGGAAAACACAACAGTCGGCCGGCAAGGTTATGGCGCCTCTATTTTGGGATGTGCATAGAATAATTTTCATTGGCTACCTTGAAAAAGGAAGGACCATCAACAGCGTCTATTACATAGCGTTATTGGATCGTTTGAAAGACGAAATAGCCGAAAAGCGGCCGCATTTGAAGAAAACGAAAGTGCAGTTTCACCAAGAAAATGCACCGTGTCAAAAATCCATGAATTGGGTTTCGAATTGCTTCCTCATCCACATTATTCTCCAGATCTGGCCTCCAGCGACTATTTCCTGTTTTCAGATCTCAAAAGAATGCTCGCTGGGAAGAGATTTTCCTTGAATGAAGGGGTGCTCGCCGAAACTGAGGCCTATTTTAAGGTAAAGGACAAATCGTACTTCAAAAATGGTATCGAGAAGTTGGAGGGTCACTATAGTCGGTGTATTAACCTTGAAGGGAATTATGTTGAATAAAAAAAATGCTAAAAAAATATGTTTTACTGTGTTAGGCCGGGGACTTTTCAGTTGACGTGTTAAGTAACCCTAAAGATACAATAAATAATAAAAAATATAAAAACCTTCGCCCCGTTCGCTTGCATCTTTATTGATGCCATAATCCCGGAGGAACGTCCCCGCGGGTCGGAACCACGGCGAAAGGCACACGATCATCTCGAACGGGAGAATGGCGCGACCTTATCGGGACGTCGGGCGCCGAACGTGTTAATTTCCGGGGCCGGAACCGGAGTCACAGGTCCGGACCACTATTTAGATAGCGCAACGGCCAGGTTAAAGCGGCCGGCGGCTCTTATCGGCGTCCCGACGCCCGCCGTCGCCTAATTGTCGAACGTCTTTTGTGACCACCGCGGAAATTGAAACAATTATTTTTGATGGGACGTGCCGGTTTATTTTCGCGCGTTCGCGATACCGTCGACGATTTAACGGCCGTTTCGTACCGTTTTAAAGTCGCCGCCGAGATGTAAATTGACGGTCGCGGTTCTCAGAAGCCGGTTTCGAGCTCCTGAGACGGCAGTTACATGAAATAATGTAATTGGTTTAATATTCTGAATTGTTAGCAATCCCCTTATTTATTATGTTTTTTTTTGGTTCTGTGGTTACTCATGTTGTTCACAGGAATATTCGTCTGGTCGGTCGGTCGGAATGTCTGACTGCTGATGCGATTGTTGATCCGAACAATCACCACTGTTGTGTGGAAGGAATTCGCACGGGAACTGAAAACACTGGTTGAATAAAAACTTGTTTATTTCGATATTAAATGATACATGTGTGGACAGTGGGACTGTTACAAAGGGGTAGAGGAAAGAAAAGAGAGCGAGACATCGTCGTGGTGGTCTTTTCTAGTCGGGAACCGCATGGTACCAATACACCAGCGATGCTAACCTTTGACTTTGATGTAGGTGAATGTGTGGTGGCTTAAAGGGATGTAGAGGTCGCTATACATGTTGGTGTGGTATTTCGGACTTGAAAAGAACCATTAATATTTTTTTATTAATGACAGCTTACATAAGATTTACTTAGTACAATCTTAATTGACAAAATAATTTATTACTACTGTTTTGTTGTACTTGCATTAATACACAAGCACGACGAGTACGGGAGTAATATATCAGTATAATTTTCTCAAATTAAAATAAAACAAATCTACTTAAGCTAAAGTTAAGAATACTCTGATACAGTAAAGAAGTTCATGTGGTTTGGTTAGCTTCAATCCTCTGATTTCCTGCGTGTTGACAACGTTAAATATCTGGGAATTCATAAACCAAATGTATTGGCTGATAGGACGTAAATCTAAATTATTCTTAGATAAAAAGGTTTTGCTGTATAAGTCAATACTTAGACACATTTGGATACCAACACTATCAATAACAATATCTAACATAGCTATCTTTCAGAGGTTCCAGAATAAACTGTTATGAGTCATCTTCAATGTCCCATATTACGTGTCCAATAAACTGATTCAGCGCGATATCCCCCTAGAACCCATAACGAGTGTGATTCGAAGTGTTAGTGCAAAGAACTCTGAAAGACTGTTAGTGCATCCCAATGCACTAGCCCAACAGTTAAATGAGCGCGATGACAGTGAAGTGCGTAGGCTCAAACGCAAACTACCATACGAACTGGTCAATAGACACATAGAGTGAAATTTAATAATTTCTATAATAAGTTAGAATAGTCATTAGAATAAGATTTAGATTATAAATTGTACAGCAGATCACTTACTGAAGCGATCTTCTACATGTCAGTATAGTTAAATTACCCGCAGGCGGATTGTTGTTTTAAGAAATTAATGAAAAAAAAATCATTTCAACAATAATTAACAAATAAAAATTAAGCCCATTAACTTCCAGTGTTACTGTCCCTGTTAAGTCGCTTGCAATGGAAGTATCAGGCTTTTGGTCTTCCCTATTATGTAAATAGTTCAAAATTGTTTGTGATCCATGTTTAGTTCCGTCATATGTCAATGTGACGTCATAGTCAGGGTCTACCTTAATATCTTTTATAATTTAATGAACTATTTCAACGATTGGCAGGCAAAAACGAAGTTTATCTTTAACATTGAAATTTCCAGAGCAAACCAGAGTCAACTGACCATAAATAAAACATAAATACTATACCATTTTCGAAAACCACGCAAGCCTCGAGTTCCATTTCAGAATTAAGGGTCATAACATGACATTTTAATTTTAATAGCACAATAACATTTGGCTGAATAAATAAGCTGTACTACATTGAATGACAATTATTTGAGATATGCAACTTCAAAACCATCGATAATAATACAGATATTATTTTATAGCCGACTTATATAAATAATAAATAAATGTCGAAAATACATTTAGATAAATACGCATCTACCAATTTCCTTGTATTATATTTTTCTTATTATGAATATTTCCTCCCATTCCGCTCAAAAAATCATCTCGAAAGTCAATGGCAAGGACTATATGTACTATTTTCTTCTGAGACTATTTGTCATATGTAGCTTCCTTTGATTTTTTGGTTAAACTAAACGATAATGGTGATATTTTAGATATTAAATAACAAAACTTATCAATTAAACAAGATACTATTTTTCTTACTATACGCAATTGAGTATATAGGCACGACTTACGTTCTGCTGTCCTTTTCATTAACGTACATGGTTGCGACGCAAATTTATTATGAATGGTTGAAACAGCCCTGTAAAATGTAAGTTACGCTAATTGTAGAATTCTTTCGGTTCTATAGTTAGAGGGTCTTTATTATTTATTAGACCTTTTAACTGAAGTTTTTAATATCTATGATATGGAAAAGAATTATGACGTGATAAAAAACATAACGTTCACAGTATACTGAACCTCTGCTAAACAGAACAGACGTCTTCAACAAGGATGATTCTCTTTTTTTTGGTTTGGAACCAGGTAGGGGAATCCTGTTACAGATACCTGGTCGGAAATACTCGCAGGAATAATCGAGTTGGAGTTGGTTATGTGGAGACTGCCTCTGGGTTACCCACTAAACCTCACCCTAACAGCTGATCCAATTACCCTAACTGATACTTCTTACTGTTAGTAAGGAGGGTGCCCGTAATCGGTAACACCGTTAAGAGGCACAACGGCCAGGGAAGGACGAGGCGTCGTTATCATCGCTCGCCGGAGAAAGTCGAGACAAAGTGTCGGCTGTGATAGAGCGGGTGCCAGGGGGGAGCCTTGTGGAACTCCTGCGTCGATGGTTTTCTACTTATAGAGAATATATTTAATCTTCACCTTGAACGATCGTCCTGACAGAAATGATTTGATAAGAGCTCTCAGGTCATCAGATAGACCTAATCGGATGCATTTCGCCACTAAGCCTTGGTGCCAAACCTTATCAAAGGCTTTGGTTAGGTCCAGACCGCTCCAAGTCTTTCACGTCGGTTAAAAGCACAGTTGATTTTTGTGGCCAGCTGATGGGCCTGATGAACGTCTGAGTGTTTGGCGCGGAACCCGAATTGCTCATCTGGAATGATATTGTTTGTCTTCGTAAAATCATTTAGAGCATAAAGAATTGCTCTTTCTGCAAGTTTGTAAACGGAACTTAGTAGGCTGATAGATCTGTAGTCAGAAGGTGATGACTTCTCTTTCCTTTTTTGGGGATAACTGCGATGAATTCATATTTCCATGTGGATGGAAAGTGTTGCAGCCTCAGATTGGCGTTGATGATATTACTTAGTTCGGCGAGCTGCTTGTAAGGAAGATTTTTGAGTTGGGCTATCGAAATATTATCGAAACCTGGGGCCTTCTTGTTCCGAATCTTGCTGATCATTTGCGTGAGGCGTTCCATTTGGGCCTCATAGGTTTTAGCAAGGAGCTTGGGCTTTTCGTGGTCGGTGACTGTGAAAGTTCCTGTCTCCGCTGACTTTAGGGGGGTATGACGTTTTGCGCCTCCCCACGAGGCTTTTAGAGAGTCGCCAGAAAGTTGCGGGACCATCCAGCCTTTTGTCCGTTAGAAATGAGTTCTATTTTTCGGATCGCCAGACTTTTATGGTTTTCTTCACTTCTCGTTTTACTCTGTTGGCCTTCCTTTTGTCCGCCGAGTTGAGGGTGGCACGAGCTCTACGATAGAGACGATTTTTGATTCAGATCTGCGATATGATGCCTTCAGGAACTGGCGCAATTTGAGAGAAAAAGATGGAACTTCGAATGATGAATTCTGATAGGCGGACTGGATGTTTCGAGTTAGCTTCGACACGGCACGCTCGAGTTGGTCAGGTCGATCAATCTTCGGGATTGGACCAGTCGGTTTTCTTTCTGGCCTTGAAGCGAGGAATTTTGATTGCATAATAATCCCCGAGAGTTAATATAATCGGACAATGATCCGAATGTAACTCGTGGAGAACTTGTACATCAGAAAGACGATTGATGTTCTGGAGAATGAAAAAATCCAGAAGGCGTGGAGCGTCCCGTTGTCTAATAGCAGGGTGATGCGATATCGTTGCCTGCTATATTTGCGCGCTCGCAATCCCACATGGGATGGTGAGCGTTGAAGTCTCCACCGATTATTTTTGAGGTTAGGCCGTCGAAGAGCGTTTTGAAGGCAGACGAGTCATTCGTGGAGCATTTACTGTACAGGCAGGTGATCACGATTGGACAATCCTGAGTTTCCAACTGGATAGAGGTGGATTCGATATTTGGTGACGATACAATTGAAGGCAGAAGGTTGTGTTTGATTCCCTTTTTGACTGGGATAGCAGTTCCGCCACCACAAATTGGGACACGGTCATTCTTGAAAACTGTGTAGTTTAGAAGGGAAGAACGATGAGAGGGTTTTAGGAGAGTTTCCTCGATAAGTGCTATATCGATGCCTAAAGACGAAAGAACGAGTTCCAGCTCCACTTTTTTATCGTGTAAGCTGTTGGCGGTCCACGATATGATTTTTAGCACTTTGGAAGCTGCCATTTCGGCGAGTAAACAACTGCTGAAAGCTAGACGGGAAAGGGGTTGCTGCTTAGGTGGCTACATTGGGAAGGAATTGTTGGGATTGAAAGAACAGCAGGATGCTGAGCATCTGCTGCAGTGTGAAGGTAGTTGGAAGACCCGCTGGTGGTTCAGCAGATTGCATTGGGGCAGGGGCTGGGATATTGGCGGGAGCGGCCCGGTTGGAGGAGGCCAGCTTTTGAGCTAACCTCCTTCCCCCTGGTTGCTCTACGCCGAGTTTGTGTTGCCGGAGGCTTGTCTGGATTGGATTTGTCTAAGATTCCTGGGAGCAGGTCGAGAGCTACAGTCTGTGTAATTAGCTGTGTGTGGGTCTCCACAATTGCTGTATTTAAGTGGCTCTTCGTGTACCTTGGTACACGAACTGGTTTCATATTGTCCGGCGCATTAGACACACCGGGGAGGCGCTCTACAACGAGAGCTGGAATGGCCAAACAGCTGACAGTTGCAGCACTGCACAGGCTGGCCGTTGACTCGCTCGAGTTCGTATTTCACGATTAACAGGCCTATTTTGGTGAGATTAATGATGTTCCTTTCTTCGTTAGGAAAAACGACCTGGATTATGGGAAGGTCTTCGCCTGATTTAAGTTTCCACCTTTGAAGAGATTTTGGGTGGAAACCTTGCGAAGTAAGGTATTTTTTGGCTTCGCCAACCGTTACAATCGGGATGTTGCAGATGATGACTCGTAATGCCCTTTCAGAAGGAGGGCAGAAGGAATGAAATTCATATTTTCGGTCTCCAAGAAGCTTTGTCAGTTTGTGGAAGTCATTCGAAGTTGGTACAAATAAGCCAGTTCCGTCCTTTCGGCTTAAAGTCGCAGTAATCTCTATGGAATTATCTTTCGCGATTCGAAGGATTTCTGAGTGTCACGAAGAACGAAGGGTGGAATTTTTCCTTTTTAGTAGCGGTGGTTGGATTTGGGTTCGCCACGGTGAATCCATCATCCGGATCTTCATTTTCCAACGATAGGGATGTGAGTCCATTTGGTGTCTCAGGAGGTTGATGCACTGACTGGGCCGGGGTGGGTTTAGCAAGGGCGTCTTGTAGCAACATCCGCATTGCGGAGAGCTCGTCTCCTTGCTTTGTTGGGAATACTCGAAATTGAGTAACCTCAATTTTGAGCTCTGCATTTTCATTTTTCAGATACTCGATAAGTTCAGGATCTATCATCCGGGCATCGTCAGGGCTATCATCGGCACATTTCTCGGTTGTTTGACGGCAACTTTCTGGAAGCGGTGATGGCTCTGGCATGCAGGACGTCATTGCCCCGCTTGTAAAACGCTTTCCGGCGTTTACAAACGTTTATGATGTTTGGGCGAAGGTGCTGATGGAAGTGGTTTACGAGTCGATCCTTTGGCAATCAGTTGCGGGTAATTCTCGGAAGAGTAGGTAGGCTCGGAGGACCGGACACGACCGTTCTCTTCTTAAGCTAGCACTGAACTCAAGGATGATTCCCATCGGGTCGTTATCAAGTGTTTAGGATAACGAGGGTTTAAGTACCGAAGCTAGCTGAAACGTGTCGTGTCGCTGTTAGACCTGGCAGAGGACTCTTTATGGTGCCTAACCATAAATATATCAAGAAGACCCGAAATCGTGGAATTTTTGGAAATGCCTTAAGAATCCGAAACGCACATGTTTTATCAGCGTGAGAAGTTCCTAGCTGGAAAAATGATTCCCATCCTGATATTCTTAGCGAATTGGGGTGCAGAAAAACGTTTCTTGGACCAGCCTTGTCCACCACCACCAAGAACCCGAGGGAGGAGCTTCAGCGATAAAACACTGTGCATCCATAACGAGAAGACAGTCTGACAGTAATTTGCATGGACACCGATGTAAAGAGTGTTATTGAAAATTAGAAGTATAAAGTATTGCTGAGGGAAAGTATTGAATTGTTTGAAGAAGAATCTATTGAATTGAATGAAGAAGAAAGAATGGGATGAGCGTTAATTGAAGAAATCATTGTATTAACTGAAGTATGATTGAAAGCATAGAATTCCTGTCTATGTTAGCCAATTTACACTTTTCATTAATAGTAAGTACATGCGATTTGAATTATATTCTTTATTATCAATTAAACAACTCGTCTTTGGGTATCAATTTACTCAAGGAAGAGAGAAAATAAATTGTATTTAATTTACAACCTTGTTTTCTCTACCGCATCTCAACAGACATTAAAAAAAAAGAAATTTATATAAAAAGAAAATGTTACTTTAATTTAAATAAAGTGAACATTCTTTTTTTTTGCTCATTATGTTAATATTTTAGGTATAATTAATGCTTGAAAATATGAAACAGACCAGATTTCTTCTCTCTTTGATAGTTTATATATCGCGAGATAATTAATTTGCCTTTGAATAATTAGTACGGGATGAAATTGCTCGCCGGAACAACTGGAAGGGTTTCTCGTGTTTTTAACACTATAGGTTTAATGAATACTAAATTTAGTATAACGAAAAATAAAATACAGTTATAATATAGAGGGGAGAATTAGTTTTTAGGGTTTATTTATAAATTCATGATTTACTGTGAAAAGTTGCGTATATTCTATGTAACAATAAATTTCTATTGTTAATTCTCTTAATAAATACCAAGACTTTTGACTAGAGCTGTAAACACAATTTTTTGCTTCGGTTTAGAATTTATGTTCTTTATATACAATACCATTATTATCGTACAGTTTTAATAATACGAGTATATTAATTTATTACTATGTAACTATAATATTTCATTCAATTTACAAGAAAGGTGATTGGGGGATAAATATATTAATATATTACCCAAATTACAATTAAATGAGACTTAAGCTAAAGTCAATAAAGACACTGTACATATTCGTATGGTTAGGTTCGCTTCAATGTTTCGGTTTTCGCTTCCAAATAAGTGTATGGCATCCAGGTTGATATGATTTAGTACCAAATCTCAGATAAGTTCATAGATTCATATGATTTTCAATTCATCGTGCAGTTATTTGACTATGTTTGGGCAGCGCTGAATTATTATCAGTTTGATGTTTTATTGCCTGTTCAGATTTTGATCTAACATGCGCGGGAGGGTCTTGAAATTGCATTAATCAATATGCAAAAACAAATAAATGCTCTCCAGGAACAACTAAATTAACAAAGCTCTGAGGGCTGACAAAACAACGATAAACCACCAAGCCAACAAAAGCCGTCCAATTGTTACATACGAAAGAGAGGAAGAAGAATTACAGAAAGAAGTAGGCTGGATAACGGTTAAAAATAAAAAAAGAAAAACAAATAATTCTCCAGGATCTTCACCACAGCAAATAAAAATAAAACAAAATAAAGAAATTAGAATACCCACGCCACCCCCAATTATCGTAAGTAATGTTACCGACTTTGACTTGCTATACGAAACACTGAGGTCCAACTGTATAGTATTCAAAGCAACGGTATTAAACAATGGACAAATAAAACTGAGCGCCGAATGTCGCACAATATTCACAAAAATAATATATTGTATAGAGTTGCTGAAACTGCAATGGCACTCTTATGAAGACAAACAAACCACAGACATCAAAGTTATGGCAAGAGGGCTTATTTTCAAATAAGTGTATGACATCCAGGTTGATATAATTTAGTACCAAATCTCAGAAAACTTCATAGATTCATATGATTTTGAATTCATCGTGCAGTTGTTTGACTTTGTTTTGGCAGCGTTGAATTATTATCGGTTTTATGTTTTATTGCCTGTTCAGATTTTGATCTAACATGCGCGGGAGGGCCTTGAAATTGCATTAACCAATATGCAAAAACAAATAAATGCCCTCCAGCTCCAACTAGATAAACAAAGCTCTGAGGGCTGACGAAACAACGATAAACCACCAAGCCAACAAAAGGCGTCCAATTCTTACATACGAAAGAGAGGAAGAAGAATTACAGAAAGAAGTAGGCTGAATAACGGTTAAAAATAAAAAAATAAAAGCAAATAATTCTCCAGGATGTTCACCACAGCAAATAAAAATAAAACAAAATAAAGGAATTAGAAAGCCCAGGCCACCCCCAGTTATCGTAAGTAATGTTACCGACTTTGACTTGCTATACGAAACACTGAGGTCCAACTATATAGTATTCAAAGCAACGGTATTAAACAATGGACAAATAAAACTGAGCGCCGAATGTCGCACAATATTCAAAAAAATAATATATTGTATAGAGTTGCTGAAACCGCAATGGCACTCTTATGAAGACAAACAAACCAGAGACATCAAAGTTATGGAAAGAGGGCTCGTTTCCAAATAAGTGTATAACATCCAGGTTGATATGATTTAGTACCAAATCTCAGATAACTTCATAGATTCATATGATTTTTAATTCATCGTGCAGTTGTTTGACTTTGTTTTGGCATCGCTGAATTATTATCGGTTTGATGTTTTATTGCCTGTTCAGATTTTGATCTAACATGCGCGGGAGGGTCTTGAAATTTCATTAATCAATATGCAAAAACAAATAAATGCCCTCCAGCTCCAACTAAATAAACAAAGCTCTGAGGGCGGACAAAACAACGATAAACCACCAAGCCAACAAAAACAGTCCAATTGTTACATACGAAACAGCGGAAGAAGCATTACAGAAAAAAGTAGGCTGGATAATGGTTAAAAATAAAAAAAGAAAAGCAAATAATTCTCCAGGATCTTCACCACAGCAAATAAAAATAAAACAAAATAAAGAAATTAGAATGCCCAGGCCACCCCCAAAAATCTCAGATAACTTCATAGATTCATATGATTTTCAATTCATCGCGCAGTTTTATTGCCTGTTCAGATTTTGATGTAACATGATATTTCCAATTTAAGAATAAAAGAATTAAGAATTAAATAGACGGCCAGCTACAAGGGAGAGTCAAATAAAACCAAGACGACGCGGGATATCGCTGTCGGTAGTAGCTATGCTCGGTTCTGTCTGAAGTAGATGATTGAGCGCGAGGTACTTTCGTTTGTTGCACAACGCATCATCATAAAGTTTTTAACCAATGAAGGCGTTAAACCATCAGAAATTTTAACTCGTTTGAAGGCACAGTTTGGGGATACTACACTGTCTCAAAATCGAGTTTATAAGTGTGTCAGAGAATTTAGGGGTGGGTGAGAACCTCGGAAATGAAAGTCATGATCGACGCCAACGAACAGGTCTCACAAATGACTACATTCGTGCCGTTCAAGAGCTTATTGAAAGTAATCGCTGGTTAAGGATCCAAGAAATCTCATCAGAATCACGTAATGAACGACAAACGACGAGATATGCCTATTCGAGACCTTGTCATTCAATATCATGACAACGCCAGGCCACCCACCGGAGTATTGACAAGGAATATATTGGAATAAATGCCCTGGCTTCTCAGCGTGTGATTATTTTTTGTTTGTGCCTTTGAAAGAAACACTTGGAGGCAAAATATTTGAAAGCTATGAAGAGGTACAGGAGTATGTGCGCTAATAACTTCTTGAAGGATTGGGTTACTCTCAAGTGATATTATTTTCTACTATTAAACTGTATTTCCCACTCTCTAGTCTATCTGCAGATCTTGTTAACTACATTAAATGACTAAAAGACATGTACTATAACGTAACTTGTTTAGTTGTTTTATTATATCTATATTAATAGAATAGTAATAGGATAGATAGAGTGTAGAAATACTAATAAATCTACTCTCTATTTGTAGCAACTATATGGTATATACTCTTCTAACTCTCTGTGACTGCTAAAATACTATTCACCACATGGATTCTTTTTTTATTGAGTACCAAATTTATCAAGCCAATGCAAAACAACGAAGACATAAGCTTGTTTTCACTTTATCCAAAGAATAAATACAGATTGAATGCAACTAATTAATCTATTTTCATCCATCTTCAACAATTTAAAGCCATGTGCCAGTCAGGGCGTTCTTCCTCGATAGTAGTGAAATCATTAGGTCTTGTGTTTGGCGAATGCGCTTTAAAACTCTTGTGGTATATGGCCCAGCATTGTCAGGCAAGAGGTCTTTGCGTCCGTTTAAAGATTCCCAGTTAATGCAATAAGCACTAAGAGAACTGCTGTTCTTGAGTATTCGATAATCTACAAGCACATATTGGCGATTGAGCTAAAATATACAGTTGGGAATATTTTCAGTCCATGAAACTATTCAAGGAACCAGAGGCCAGTGGGCTGTTATGCACTATATACCTAAGCATCACTAGGAATTTGAAGGAGTAGCATCACGAATAAAAGCTGATGTGTTCGTTTACACACAACCAATACAGAGACAATCAATAGACATAATTTTTATATCATGAAGCAGAGTTTCGAAAATAACACACAATTATCTTGGAGTAACAATTCCCTATCTCAATGACCTTGTAATCAAATAATCAAGAACTATATATACAATATGCGGATCTATGGAACTGGTTATCTATTGATTATAAAGCATATTCAGTTCTGCTTACATTCATCAGACAGTTTACAGCAGCTATTCTAGATTCGAGTAAATTTGTTTATAATTTTGTGTTGAATATTTCTAACTAATTTACTAATTATTTATTAGTTGATATTTAGAAGCTAACTGAACAATTAAAGTTTCTAAATATCTTTTCATGTCATTTGAGTATAGGCCTAGTCCTCAACTAATGTACTTTTCAGTTGTTCTGCGTTTATGCTGATACCTTATATTAAGACCTCTTATGATAAACAATTGAGAATAATAGATCTACAGATATAAAATTTAAAGTTAAATCGACAATGAGTCTTTATAACATATTTGATTTTTTTTATTTTTGAATAGTAAGTGCTTTGTTGATTTATTCATAACTCACGTTCAATTTGTTATGAATCGACATTGATATCGGTTCAATACCGATGTAACACTTTTTAATAATACATTATGGATAATTAGGTTATCCCAGATAATTAAATTATAAGCTGGTCACGTCCATTTAACATTTAAAAGAAACGAAAACCAACAAGTCCTTATTAGAATAAATAATATCTAATTGTGATATACCAAAATGGCACTGAACGCCAGGCTCAGTCGGAAGGTTCATGTAGAGCAAAAGAAAGAAGAAATGAATATCAAATTTAGAAGAATATATTAGTTATTTGGAATAAATTGTACTCAGTCAACATACAATAAGGTACAGTTGTATTATAGACAAATCCTACAATAAACATATGATACCTAAATATGATATTGTGTCAAGAATTGTAATTTGGACATCATTCAGCGAATATTTGAAATAAAGTATTAGTAAATGCTGTTGATGCGTATTACGTAGTACTTTATAAATGGCGATTTCCAGAGAGACTTAGAAATGACCACTGTTAACTAGATCAATAAAAGCTTAGCCAGATTCGTGAACAAGTTCTTCCTCACTATGTCAATGTTGAGGCAGTTGGTCTTGCGGGTGGTGATTGGTGCGGACCGTTGGTAGGTGATTGTATAAATGTAGATAACAGCTCTGGCGTACATTTTGATTAATGTCAACAAGCTGATGAAGTTAACAAATATTTTGACACGAATAAATTTAATTTATATGTAGTAATTTAGAACTGCATAATATCACTTATTGAACAGCTATTGTTCAAGTTGTATTTTTTATTAATATCATTGAGATATTATTTTCATCTCATTTTAATCCATTCTACAACTGTTCTGATAATATCGGTTTTTTTGCTGTAAAACTTAAAGTAAGAGTTTTCTGAATCCAAGTGATTTTCTCAAGCCCCTTCTAATGTCAGTGTCATTACGAAAGTTTCGCAGAGGCCAACATAATTAGTTTTTCTCAAAATATTTTGGTATGCAAACTGTTAATTTTAAGAGTTCTGTTTAAGCTCTGATTTTCTGTTTCTTTTTTTTCTGATTTCTAATGTTTTCAAAAGATGAAGACCAAGTTCGACGTAGTATTCGGTCAATATTTTTATACGGAGAATTTTCAATATTATTTGCGGTCAAATGTAAATAACACTAACTTAATAACCAAAAAAGTATTATTATCATTAGTTTTGTATAAACTCTTAAATACAAACAAAATGATATGATCATACTAGCTGTAATTTTTTTTGCAAAATAGATTCATAGAGAGAATAGTCGAATGGAATGCTGTCCCATTCATGTACCACTATCATCTTGGAATATGACAGTGTTTGACAGTAATATGTTAGTCATAATAAGAAATTCATCGCGATATTCATTCTCAGTAATCCGGCCATTAATCCAAAGGCGAGAACTAGCCGAATATCATAATACTGCCGCCCAAATCATATCCAAACCGCCTTCATTATTGACTGTAGGAAACAGCCAGTCCGTATCAAGTGATTTGAGTGTTTTTTGGAGTTTTACGTATATAAACCTGGTCATCAGACCATATCACATTCTTTCAATAATCCACAGCTTAGTGGTTTTATTATATTCCACAGCTTAGTATTTACTTCCACTATAAAGGGCTTCGCAACCACAGCCTTTCCATGAAAAAGTGAATTTTAAATATAAATAGTTGTTTGGAACAAATTATGCTTAGTCAACATACAGGGTACAGTTGTATAAACAAATCATTAAGCCTACAATAAACACATAAGATCTAAGAATGGTTTAGTACCAAGAATGCTAAACTGGACATCTTTCAGCGATGATTTGGGAAAAAAGCATTAGAGAGTGCTGTTCAGATCATTAAAAGCTTGGCCAGATTCGTGAACAAGTACTTCTTCACTATGTCAATATTGAGGCAGTTGGTCTTGCTGATGGTGATTGATTGGTGCTGACCGAGTCTGATGATAATGCAAATGTAGATAATGGTGCTGATCTCCTTTTGAATGATTTTCTGCAACTGCTCTGGTAATATATGTTTTTTTGCTGTCAAAGTTAAAGTAAGAGATTTCTGAATCCAAGTGATTTTCTCAAGGCCCTTCTAAAGTCAATGTCATTACGAAAGTTTCGCACAGATCAACATAATTAGTTTTTGTTAAAATAGTTTGGTATGCGAAATGTTAATTTTAAGAGTTTTGTTTAAGCTGTGATTTTCTGTTTCTTTTTTTTCTGATTTCTTTTTCTGATTTCTGATGTTTTCAAAAGATGAAGACCAAGTTCGACGTAGTATTCGGTCAATATTTTTATACGGAGAATTTTCAATATTATTTGCGGTCAAATTTAAATAACACTAGCTTAATAACGCTTAGTCGAATGGAATGTTGTCCCATTCTTGTGCCACTATCATCTTGGAATATGACAGGGTGTGACAGTAATATGTTAGTCATAATAAGAAATTCATCGCGATATTCATTCTCAGTAACCCGGCCATTAATCTAAAGGCGAGAACTAGCTGAATATCATAATACTGCCGCCCAAATCATATCCAAACCTCCTTCACTATTGACTGTAGGAACAAGCCAGTCCGGATCAAAGGATTCTTTTGGAGTTCTACGTATATAAACCCGGTCGTCTGTAGAATCCCATTTAACGAATGATTCTTCACAATCTTTCAATAATGCAGTGTCCAGGTTTTATTATAGTTCCACCATTTCTTCCACAGCTTAGCGTTTACTTCCGCTATAAAGGGCTTCGCAACTGCCTGGTACAGTACGCTGATAAAGTTTTACCATGTTTTGGGTATTCTATCTGTAGATACTCTAGATACGGTTGCTCGTGAAACGTTACATAATTTAGCTGTTGTCGCTATATTTCACTGATTGCTTATTTTAGTCATCGCAGAACAAAGCATATAATACATTGAAGCAATGCATATGTTTGTTATGCATACTATTATTATTATACATATAGTTTTAACTCATATTATTTTGTTTAATCCCAGTATATAAATACCATATTACTAGTTGATTTATAGCACCAGTTTACAGTATTTTTGCGCATGGGTTATATGTACATAATTTTTGTTGCTCTAATATCTAGAAATAAGATTTTTTAAAACTTATTTAATTATTACATTGTTACTAGTCATTTCCGACTAACCTACAACTTGTATTTATGATAACTTAAATCTAGGTATATAAATAGGAGGACCCATCGGCCCTATCTCGGTCTCTTGTGAAATAATTTTTATACATGTCACTGCTGTATTTTTTTACATGGACCTCACTACACAACACTACACATGATCACATGGTTTGATTCTTTTGAGTCTGTATATCGCTCTGGTGGTCTCCAAAAGTTGTAATACTTCAATATTCGTATGAGAATGGAGTCTTTCCTCATGCCCCCTTGCAATTCTCTTGATTTCTTGACTGACTGTGGGTATCTGAAGGTCTCGATGTAGGTAGTCAGTCCTGTACTATTTGGGTACGCTCACAATACTTCTCAGGACTTTGTTCTGAAAAATTTCTATTTTGTTTATGTTACTCTTTGCAAAATATCTCCGTGATTGAACTCCGTATGTCCATGTAGGTTTCAGTATTGGCTTATATTATAACAAATAATTATGTACTGATAACTGTGATTTTCTTCTAATTAGCTATATTTCAATTCCAGTTCTTTTCTTTTCTTAGCGTTGTTGCTATATGGAATGATAATATTATTTAATGTTATTAGTGCTTGTACGGTCTAATTGTAAGTGAACTGCACATATATTATCACTTGCCTGTTGTAATTTTCGTGCGGGTTGTTCACTATTGTCTCCGACAGCTATAATCACAATATCATCAGCAAATGTAGCCATCGTAATATTATCCGTTTGTGGTATATCACAAGTGTAGACTAGATAAAGCATTGGCCCCAGTACACTTCCTTGTGGTACACCTGCTTTAGCTTCTTTTATTATAGAGTAAGCTTCTTCTTGTTTAACTCCAAACATTCTGGCTGTAGTGTATGATTTTGGTAGTTCGGTGTGTTGTTTTGTTAACATTTTCCGTAGTTTAGAAAGAAGAATAAACACAAGAAATAGTTCTGCATTTTGTCTTATATCTGCAAAAATGCAAAAAGGCCAGCTCAATAAAAATACATAAAACTTCTTCCTATAAATTTAGGTACTTTTTTCTTAGTTCTTAGAGTCCAAAATTTTTCTTAAGAGTCCAAATGTTTTCTCGCCATGTTCAACAGAAGTTTCTTTTATCAACCATCAAATATAATCCCCAATAACGCCAGTAACGCCAAAGCCTTCAGTGTTCTGGATATTCGAATATTAGAATCAAGTAAATTCCATTGTTTTAAGTGCGATGTCAATAACTCAGCTTTATTTTTTGGAGTATATCTCTTATTACACCATTGAGAGTTGTCTTCAGAATTGACGAGGTGTGGTATTTTCGGTTTATATTCAATATCGAATTCGGAATGTACGGATACAGATGAATTACTGCCTTAAGGGGTAGTTGATTTTTCATTAAGGGAAGAGCAGGTGCACGATTATTTCTATATGGGATATTGAAGCGGCTATCGAAGATAGATCAAGGTAAGTGGATTTATTACAATCTGTAAGATGGTCACTTGGTTACTTCCAAATGTTTGACACTGGAAATATCATTGCTGGTTTTTCACCTCTGTAACCGCCTAGAATAAGACGTAACACATAACTTAATGAAGGGTTCCATACTATTAAAAAATTACTCCAGAACATATCTGCCAGAATTTAACACATGTGGAGCTCCTTTTATGTCTTGACTTTTAACAGGTAGATAGGTATCTGAGGTGAACTTGATAAGCTTCTCAAATCTTTAAATTTGTACTTATATCGTACTTTTTTTCTATTACTTCTATAAATTCACCGCAAATACAGCAAACCGAGACAACGTCTCGTTTACAGATTCTCGAAACCATTTTGAACTGGTAAAGATAGGTAAAACACGCTATGCCTCTATAATACGCAAATACAGACTGTTCTACAAATATTAGTGATCCCCCACCCTCTTGCGTCTATTTCGGTAGCGACACCGTGCAAAGACCGACATTAATGGGGTGCGAAAATCAAAGATGGTCAAATCGCAATAACTTTCAATAGCAATTTTCATATAATTTTGCCTACATATATCAGAATATATAAAGTAAAACGAAAATAATTGTTTCACTAAGTAATAACCATAGAGGAAAGAAACTTAGAAGCGCATCTCCTATGTTAAAAATAGTTCTAAGTTACGCTCGGAATCCCCGTGTGAGAGTGCTTACGCATGCGCCGTATGACAGTTAAATACGGCGGGAAAATTAAAAATGTTTAGCGGGAATTTTAAAAATTTTAGCGGGAAATTAAAAAAAAATCTTTTAATTTTACTGGGAAAATAAAAAAATAAATATATTTAAATATATTTTATTTATATATTACAATTACATTAATTTTCCTTGGCCATAAATATATTAATATAATCACAGAGATATCTCCACTACCCAAAACACGTAATCCACTGATATTATCTTCTTTCTAATATTTAAGACAAACCTAAAACAAACATTAACAACTAAATTAACAACCTACCTAAATTGAGGTACATTTTATCAAATATGACAACTGCAGTTCGGTCTATACAATGAAGTTTCTGAACTAACGACCAACATTAGAGGTTACTACTCCAGCAGCAAAAAGGAACCTTATTCAGTATCTGCATCAATGTTCTTCTAGAAGGCAAACAGAATATCTTCGATAACAGTTTATATCCACTGCCACTGCATTTCAATAAGAATAAAGCAATTAGTTTTTCATCCAACCTGAAACGGAACTGTTGGGACAGGCTGAGTTATCTGTAAAAAAACATATAAATTTCAAGTTAGAGCCTCCATTCTCTAATAATAAATATAAGTTTCTTATAATATACTTACATCTGGATCTTGTTGAGGTAGAAGAATCTCCTATATATCTATCAGCCTCAAAAAACCTATGTGATTTAATATTGCCATTGGGGGCATATGTTCCTTGTCTAGTAGTAAAAGTAAAGAAAAATCTTAATTATTTAAATGCAATAAAGCATTATTATTTAACAAAATACTTACTATTTAAATTACTAGTAAGAATTACATCTTGTTTCAGCCATGGCTTTCCACATTTTGGTCTATAGTCTTCATCTTTAAAATGATTACAAACTTTCCTGGACCTACATAGGAGATCATAAGAGATCCCCTTAAGGTTTTCTTTTTATTACACTAATAAATTAAAATACACAGAATAATCTAAAGTAGTTGTCAAATATAAATAAAAACACATACCGAAAAACTTCACGTAAATAAACAATACAAATTATATTACCTAAAAATGGCCGTTAACTGCTTAGGTTAGAATTATTAATACAGAGGCCGAACGAGAAAGAAACACACATATAGCTGTTGCATTTTTTATTTACATTTGGCCGCGTAACGGGGATTCCGAAAATCTTAAACGTGGGACCCGATTTTTCCATGTAACTTTCATTTCTAAATTTCTTTATTCTATGATAATAACCGATAAAATCGAGATATTAACTGACGTTTATAAAACTATTCCAGATCAACAAGGACGCCCTCTGCGAGGACCACTCCGAACAGCTGTCGACCTGTCACAATTACGCAGGTAACGTCATAAAGTTAATTAAAGCCACCTCGCCGTTCTCCCCGCTGCCTCTCCAGCCCCTGCGAACGCCGTAACTCCCCCCGCCTCCCGATAACGCCCCGGCCGGAGGTTAATTCTCTCACCCTCGACGTTCATAATCACCTCCGTTGTCGATATCGGGTCCCGATTTGCATAATACCCAGTCTTAACCGACATTTAATTCTACCCTATCACGCACCGATTAGCTCCTCATCGATTTTCGATTTGATAGTCGAAATCGTAGAAATGCTCGCTGCCGGCGGTTTTTGTATTTTGGAGTGTCGCGATATAAGTACGTTTTTATCTGGCGTAGCCTGCCTCGTATCGAAGAAAATCGATAATTTTTTCATTAGGCTGTTACTAGCCGTTAGGGATGCCGAAAAAAATATAATTTTTTGCGGATATTTTGGTAGAGTGTTAGGAATTCTGCCCCCGACCATCAAGTAAATTTTGCATAGAAAAGTAAGACTGGCGCATAGAAAGTTCGATATATGAAAACCTAGGTCCTTGAAGGAGTGTATCGAATTTTTGTTTTGACATTTCAACCCCCCCCCCCCTCTCATCATCCACAATTGATTTTTTGTAGAAAAGTGGAGTTGGAGTGAAAAAATTTCAATATTGTTGAAAATAAATATCGGTATTTTTTTGGTCGCCGATTTATTAATATTTTTTAACTATTGATATTTTTCTTGATGACCGGCATCTCTTCTCGTCATTACTGACTAACCTACAACATGTCGCTACGATAGTTTAAATCTAGATATATAAGTTATAAAATGAGTAAGGATTTTAAATACAGTTATTAACACTATTATTGATCTACTTGAAAAACGATTTTATTTAAAGAAAGAAGAGACGACTTGTTGAACGGTGATACAAAACGACACTGACGATTTAAATTTATTCGAACCCTTCACCACCTTTCAGTCACACGTGCCTTCGTATAATCGTAGTCAGGCCCGTTAACAGTCGCATGATATAGCACCTCCCTCCTCTAGAAACAACCACAGGGATGTATGGGATCGTTATCCTGTTATAGTTATCCTGCTTATAGCTCCAATAAAGTTATATTGATTTATTTAAAGATTTTCGAAATAGCATTGTTTCTGCCCAAATTTCTATGGTAACTTTTTGGCAACTCTAAGTTTCTGGTGACTTCAGAATCTAATAGTCTACGACTACGAATATGAGCTTCAACACTCCGTCTTTGGTGGTCGTTCACACTGAACTGCAAGCTGACGTCCTGGAATTTGTTTCATATTTCTTTCTTTTGCAGCATATCAAAATACATACCAGCATACAAGAAATTAGTTCAAAATAAACAGTTTTTTGTTGAAGACTTGTTGTAGACATATCGTTTCTTAGAAACATTTTTTTGCTTGTTGGAATTTATTTAGGGTCTATTGCAGAAGAGTTCTCATAGCCACACATAGACTTGTCTTCCCATCATTTGAAACCTTGCGTCGTATTCTTTCAAAACCGTAATGACCGTGTTCCTATTTCGAACCCCACCGCCTAATAATAAAGATTGGAATCTTATTATATCGAAAGGAGTTTGTGATAAATTTCTCTCAGTTCTGCTCTAATTTCAGATATCCCGGATTTGGTGTCAAAGGGTTACGTGACCGAGGATCTCCAGAAACCGCCGCCGGTTCCCCCTCCGCCTCATCACTACTACCCGGAACAAATCCCCAGGTAAGCCGGCAGGAAGGAATTATCCATTCGTCAGTGGAAGTAACGCAAACCGAATTCTGTTCTGTAGGGTGTCGGCACGCCGTCGTCTAACGCTCCCCCTGGGACCTGGTGCAGGCGACGTGGACGTGGATTGTGAGGAGGAGGAGGAGGGTGAGGAAGACGTCCGCTCGATTAAGACCGTCTCCGGCGATCGACTGAAGGTGATCGAGAAAATCGGAAGGGGTAGTTTTGGGGACGTGCATCTGTGCGAGCTAATCGCCTCCGATGATGGCGATGTGGTCACGACCACGCTGTGCGTCGTCCATTCGTTGGATAATGAACAGTTCTTGGGGGAGTTCAGAAGGTAATTGGAAGTAATACGTGATTTATTAACTACTTGCATGTTCTCTAATCATTTTAAAAAGATATTTATTGATAAAATTTGGGACAATATATATGCGGTAAGGACCATTATTTTTTAATATATGCCACAACTATGAAGAATGAGAATCTCTATTCCACCTAGATTATAATTAATGTGTCAATTGGTCTCTTTTCATCCTAACACCCATCTGGTATAAAGTTAGTTTAAAAAAGGGTTTAATCACTTGGGCATCGGAATTATGGATTTACCAGAGAATGGTAGAAGGTCATCGATTAAAACTGTATTCATATTATTACTTAATGTTTGAATTTTATATGAAAAAAAATTGGAGAGCATTAAAAAATGAGACTTGATATTGATATTTCATCGGATTTAATAAAAATGCCTTTTGCGCTTCATATTATTCTTATAAATCTGTTTCATTATCGATGATAATTCGAAGCAGTCTGACAAAAAAAGAAGACGGCTATCAATGTATTTTATTTGCCAATTGATTCATTTAATTGCTTTTTAGTAAAAGCTTTGGGAATGATTAAAAAAGAAGAACATAACGAGCATATTAAAGAAGCGCAGATACTCCAAATAGGAGTTAAGAAAACTATTAGAGATTACTTCCATTTAAGATGGACATTAAAGAAACAAACAGCATTAAAGACAGATTACTTGTTATGCCAACATGTAGCTCTACCCGTCAGAGAGGTACATGTCTCTGCTGTTTTTCCTTTAAATGTTTATCCACTCCGATCAATGGCAAACCATAAGGGGAGTAGCCGTTTCGTTAAAGATATCAAAATTGGGTCTGTTTTTGGATCATCTTCAAATAGTCCACATGTTACTCGAAAGATTGTGGGCAACGGGTAATGTTCAATAGCTGCTAAGGATATTTTCTTAGTATTAGAACCAATTCAACCATTTCAAATTACAAGAAGATTTGTTATCCTGTCAATTGTCCAGTTAACTTTATCATTTGGCGATGGGCCGAAGCTGTTCTGTCTTCGAGCAATGTTAGTCTCTTATTTTTGAGATCGTTTTCGGTTTTGTATTTCGGAGCTCTTCCCTGTGTCTTTCACACAAAAGGTCGATTTTGCCACAGAAGCCTCTCAGTGGTTCACTTTTTATTCGATGCCGAAACTATTGTAATCTGTACTTCTGGATTTGTTCCTCGACTGTTCACTTGTTGTCAGATCTTACCCGAAATGTATATATATATATGTATATATATATGTATATATATATGTATATATATAATGTATATATATATATATATATATATGTATATATATATATATATATATATATACATTAAACTAAATCAGAAATAATCTAATTTATTGTGTAAAAATATCGGCCAAAAATATCGATATAAGTATCTATGCTTTTGTCAGAAAATATCGATATGTCAATATATCGATATTTTTTCTGCATCCCGATAAGAAAAATGGTTTGTGCCTTTAACTTCTAATTAACATCGGATTACTTTTGTAAATAGCTTTCCTAACAAGACAGTAACCGAATTGCAACCAGTATTGCAGGTAATAAATATATTAATTTGCATCATAATTTAAAATGATTGTTGTAACGAATATTAATAATAATAAAATAGCTTAATTGAATTTGTGAATGTAATATGATTTGTGCGTGTCCCTGCGAGTGACATAAGACAAAATAGAAAGCAATAAATAAACGAAAGCCAGAAGGAATCTACAAGGGTGAGATCAAAGGGTGGAATAAATAAGCAAAGAACGAAACAGTTTTATTTAAAAATTAAAAAAATTAATTATTCTTTTAATCAGCCTGGTGTATTTATTATTTTTGCAATAGATATTTTCGTTGAGTAGTATGGAAAACGATAAAGATTATATGAATTGTGTTCGTTATTGTTTTAATACACATGCTATAGTTAATTATTAATCTAAAAATAATTTTATTCATATATTCTCTGTTTTCATCCTCAAACTTATATTAAATAATTTTTTTTCATACCTTGGTCGAAAGTACGTACTTTCGTCGCTAATAATAACAGGGAAGAAAGGTAAACATTTACTCCCTGTCAGAAGTACACCCGCGCCCTCTATAACGGCGGGAGGAAATAATTTCTTATGTGTATTTATACACGTAACTAGGGACTATTTATTCTGTCGCTACAACAAATTATTTACCGTTGCTACCTCTAAACTTGAAAACAATCATCAATGTTGTTTTGTCATCACTCGATTCAATTATCCAGAAAAAATGAACAATACGTTATCATCTAATGAACACACGGACGAGGAAGATGTTATACAAAATTTTGATGCCGAAGCGCGATTGAAAATAAATACAGATACGTTGCCGAAGAAGTCTATTAATGTCGGGGGCAGGCATCAAAAACATGCTCATCGAAATTTAAAGTTATATTAATAACGTACTTTCGACAAGTTGAAATCTCGTTCCTGTTCGTGCAGGGCCAATAATTCTACTTTCGGCCCTTGTGACGTATAATATATTATATTGTTCTATATGTATATATGTACGTTTAAAACATAAAAGTAAAGAACTATTTCTTTACTTTTATTTCTTACATTTAAGTTCTTACAATTGTGAAAATAATCTTACTATTTATAATTTTATTATAATTTTCAGTGGTGTAGTAATTTAAACTTATCAATATTTTGTTGATTATTGAAACTTAAAAGAAACTAGATTTAATTATATTAGAGTTATTTTAACATACAGACGTTTATTCTTTAATGAATTTAATATTTTTGTGAAATGCATGAATTTTAATCAATTATATATCAAATACATTTCTGATCTTAAATTCAAAAACACTGTGAAAACAAGTTCTAGTAACAAATTTTTTTTAGATTATTCACTTTACTCTATTATGAGGGGAGCGTGATTAGTTTAATAAATTGTGGTTGAATTTCGACCATAGGCCGGTCACTAGTTAATCTTGTATATCTGTAAACAGACCCTAAATATTCCAGGATTCTTATGAGTCTATAATATATAAATAAATAAATGAACACGTATCAAGAAATACATAGATTTTATATTGTATAACTGTAAACACACCCTAAATAGTCCAGGAGGCTGATGGGTCTCTAATATATAAATAAATAAATGAACACGTATCAAGGAACACATTGATTTTATATTGTATATCTGTAAACAGACCCTATTTAGAAATAGTCCAGGAGTCTGATGGGTCTATAATATATAAATAAATAAATGAACACTTATCAAGGAATACATATATTTTATATTGTATATCTGTAAACAGACCCTAAATAGTCCAGGAGTCCAGGAGTGTGATGGGTCAATAATATATAAATAAATAAATGAACACGTATCAAGGAATACATAGCTTCAAGGTTTAAAATAACCCCGTTACGATGTCGATTTGTTTCGTTCCGTCGAGAGCGCACAGGAGAAAATCGTTCCATCACCACTACCACGTCCTCCCAATTTGCCGTTTATAATAACTGATCGATTCAAACGTATCCCTAATCTAGTTCCGTTCGCTTCCATATTGGCGGTCTTAAAATTTTACGCCAGAAATGGCGCCTTTATCTCGGTGTTGCTCCGAGAGTTGGCGCTCGTGATTTTACGACCCGATTGATATGATGATGCTCGGTCCGGAATGTACTCTCGCGCGACGTACACATTATAAATATGTAGAAACCGAATCGGAATGGTCATAACCATAACAGAAGACAAACGGTCGCTATTTGATCCGCTGGGAAAATGGTTGTTCAATTTTTGAGCGGTTTAATTTGTTTTACTGCTCTATCATGAATGTACAAACATATAAAGTAAAATAAGATGCTCTCTGTATTCGTATTTACCATATTTATATTAGCTTAAATTCACTAAATATTGATGATATTAACATGTCTATTGAACAGTCGCCGGCCTGACACATACATGGCGCTACTAGAATTAAATCCATATGTTTTTTAATTAGCCGTAACCCTCAAAAGATCCGTGTATAAATTTGATAGCTGTCGGATCATTAGTTTGTGAATCATTTTGAATGAAGTAACTTTTGTTATTGTGAAAAAAATGGATAAAAAGTAATTTCGAGTGTTGATAATATATTGCTTCTTGAAGGGAAAAAATACAGTTGAAGTAAAAACTTGGCCTGATATCGAGTTTCTCGACACTGCCACAGGAAAATCAACCATCAAGTATTGGCATGCTAAGTTTAAAGATGGTGAAATGAGCACCGAAGACGGTGAACGCAGTGGACGCCCAAAAGAGGTTGTTACCGACAAAAACATTTAAAAAATCCACAAAATGATTTTGAATGATCATAAATTGAAATTGAATGAAATACTAGACACTCTAAAGATATCAACCGAACGTGTACATCATATCATTCACAAATATTTGGGCATGAGAAAGCTCTGTGCAAACTGGGTGCCACGCGAGTTCACTTTCGACCAAAAACAACGACGAGTTGATGATTCGGAGCAGTGTTTGAAGAAGACAATGGACCAAACATGGCTTCAACGTTTCACTCCGAAGTCCAATTGACAGTCATCCGAGTGGACTGTACACGATAAACTCGCTCCAAAGTGTGGGAAAACGCAACAGCCGGTTGACAAGTTTATGGCGTCTGTATTTTAGGATGCGCATGAAATAATTTTCATTCACTACCTTGAAAAAGGAAAGACATCAGCAATGACTATTACATGACGTTATTGGACCCTTTGATGGACGAAATTTCTGAGAAACAGCCGCATTTGAAGAAAAAGGAAGTGCTTCACCAAGACAATGCACCGTGTCACAAGTCATTGAAAACCATGGCAAAAATCCATGAATTGGGCTTCGAGTTGCTTCCTCATCCACTATATTCTCCAGATCTGACCCCAGTGACTATTTCCTGTTCTCAGATCTCAAAAGAATATTCGCTGGGAAGAAATATTCGTCGAGTGAAGAGAAGATCACCAAAACTGAGACCTATTTTGAACCAAAGGACAAATCGTACTACATAATCACCCTTGAGGTGAATTATGTTCAATAAAAAAAACAAATTTTGCCAAAAAATTGTGTTTTACTATGTTAGGCCGGGGACTTTTCAATTGACGTGTTATGTAACCTATTCTGAGTCATGTGAATCGATGAATTCAAAAATGTTGCCGCTCAACTCTGAGTTTAAGTTTATTTTGGCTTTGAGATATGAGAGAATATTAATCTAAATAAAATAATGAAACAAGAATACATTATTTTATATCTAACGCATATATTATTAAAGGACTTTTAAATTACAGTTAATTACACTGTCAAAATGGTTTATAGGTTAGAGTTGTGTTTTGTTAGATTTGCATTTAACTTTATGCCAGACCACATATGACATAGAGTTCTATATGATTAGCATCAATATACATAGAATAACTCAATAATATTAAATATAAAACTACTACTTTATGTAGAGAAATATCAAAATCATGAAATTTAACAGTTGTTTGTATTAATACATACCATTTTCACCAAAATATATCGCTTATCAAAATACATGGAAGCAACTAATTACACATGGGCTGAAAGTCCCGGGCCTAATACATAGTGACATAGAATGACAATAGAATAGAGTAACAATACTTTTGCTATTTTCAAAACAATGGATGAAAAACAATTCCATATTTTAATTTTACACTGCTTCTTGATGGGAAAAATACCGTTCAAGTGCAGCAATGGCTTGAAAAGTGTTATAAGGGCTGCGCCTCATCAGAAACAACAATAAAACGTTGGTTAGCTGACTTCAAACGTGGTCGTAGAGACACCGCTGATGCGGAACGCAGTGAAATTCAAATGAGCTGGCCAGCAAATAAAATACCAGCAAACATCACAAAAATCCACAAAGTAGATTTAAATTATCAAAAAGTGAAGTTGCGTGAGTTAGCTAACATCGTAAAAATATCAAAAGAACATGTTGGTTTTATATTGTATGAGCATTTGACTATAAGAAAGCTCTGATCAAAGTGGGTGCCGCGTTTGCCCACTGTTGACTAAGAAAAGATCGTGTTGATGATTTTGAGCAGTGTTAGGCCATGTTTAAACGTAACAAACCGAAATTTCGGGTCGATATATGACAATAGAAACATGGATCCATCATTTCACTCCGGATTTAAAATGGTCGTCATCTGAGTGGACAGCAACTAGTGACAGTCCTATTTTAAGGCAAAATATAAACCGTTATACAAAAGTGGTATTGAAATGTTAGAGCGGTGCTGGCAAAATTTTGAGGCTCTTGATGAAGGTTGCGTTGATGGAAAGAGCCAATTTGAACAAAAAAAAATGTTTTCTTTGTTACGCCCGGTACTTTTCAGGCCATGTGTTACATATGCAATTTTCATGACCTGTTCTCATCATATATAATTACAAAAAATGTTTTTGTTTCAGGGAAACAAAATGTTTAGCTAAACTGAATGATGTCAACATCGCTGTGATACTGGCAGCTTCCTTGACCAACCCGCCATATCTCATTGTTAGAGAGTACGCTTATTTCGGCGACCTATGCCAGTTTCTTCAAGATCATGTGGCGGAGTCGTCCACCATTATCAGCAACGCCAACACGCTAAGGTTGGTTGCAAATATAGTACCTTCAGTCGAGGTTAATTGTTTTCGTTGATGATTACAGTTATGGATTTCTTGTGTACATGGCCGGCCAAATAGCTTCGGGAATGAAATATATGGAGGCTTCAAATTTTGTCCATAAAGATTTAGCTACAAGGTGAGTTATAAAGTAGTACTTTCTTACTTTGATATTTATTGTTTTATGTTAATTGAAAATTATAAGTTTCCCTTTATCGAAATAGTTAAGCAAGAATCTTCATTTGGGCAGAAAATAGCACATCAGGCTTATGAGTAAAAATCATTTAGATCATAATACGAAATACTAATATACCAATAATATTATAAATACAGTTAAAATTAACTACCTAATTTGCATAGATGGAATACATGTGATTAATAGAAGAGATTATGAATTATTAAAAGTACATTTGTGAACATTTTAAAGTATTGATAAACATTAAGGTATTTAACGATTAATGCCATGAAATATACTACTAGATGACATTTTATTCTTTGAACTTTGTATCAATTAATTTGATTATTTACTTTATAGGCTAAGTTTACAAAGTTTTCAAAAATTAATAATTAAATTAATGATTGTATTTATTTTCATTTAATATACACTTCTAAATTGGCAAAAATAAATTACTTAATAGTATTTGTTATTATTTTAACATCAACCATAGTTTTATTCATATATTCTTTGTTTTAATATACAATCTACAATGTATTAAACAATTTATTATTCTATATTTACGTTTATAACATAAAATTAAAGAAATATCGTGTATACTTATATATGATGCTCTTAGGTTTTCACAGACCAGAAAATAATCTTACTTATACTTTTGTTATAACATGTTTAGTAATAGCATTAGTGGTATAGAAATTTAAAGTTCTAATTACGTCGTTTGTTATTGAAACTTAATCGATTTTATGTTTAATTAATTGCCACTTAAAAAATCCTAGTTCTTGAGTTAGTTTGCATATATTTTAATATGTTTTCATATACAGATATTTATTATATAATTACAGACGTAATTACATTATATAACTTATTATTAATAATTAATGTTAATTATACAATATATTTCTGATTTTATATTGAAAATACTATGAAAACAAGTTTTAGTAACATATAATTTTGAAGTTATTCCCTTTACTCTGTTATGAGAGAGATATGGTTAACTTAATAGATTGTGGTCGAATTTCGACCACAGGACGATTACTAGTTATCATTAAATCAGATAAAGTACCGTATGGAGAGCACGCAGGAAGGTACAATACATCAACTGTTAATGAAATACGTACGTAATACGTTTAAAATTAATAGATAACACAGTGTAGATGGTCCATCTACCATCAAGACAATTATCGTTCTTATGATGCTTTTTAATATGTATTAATAATTTGGAAAAAATACATACCGACTGATTATCAATGCCAATCAAAATAAATATTCCTCAATGCCGCCAGCTACTTTATCAAGACATTTAATATATATTTATATATATATATATATATATATATATATATATATATATATATATATATATGTATATATATATATATATATATATATATATATATATATATGTATATATATATATATATATATACATTTATATATATATGTATACGTATATATATATATTTATATATATACATATGTATATATGTATATATATATATGTATATTCCCAAATTAAAATAAAACTAATCTACTAAAACTACTTATGCTTAAAAATGCACTTATACAATAATCAAGTTCGTGTGGTTTAATTCGCTTCAATCTTCTAATGTCCTGAGTGTTGATCAGCAGCTGTATTGCTTCCACGTTGCTGTGATTTAGCAACCTTATTTCATGTTTTAAGGCGAAATCTTGGATCACTTCGTGTGTCCATTTGATTTGGAGGCCATCGTACTTCTCTACGTTGTTTACGTATCGATAAACTATGGCAATTATTCGTAGAAATTTATCTTGGGTACGTTGGATTACTAGTTGGTTTGATATCTTAGCCCTAGCCCATATTTTCAGTCCATAAGTCCAAATTGGCTTTATGATTGGCTGATAAACCAAAATCCTTGATTAGATCAAGTAGGGAGTATCTTCTGACTAACTAGTGCAGTTGCTTGACTTCTTGACAGAGTCTAATCTGCTGCTGTCTAACTTGTCTTGATGTATGTTTCCAGTTTAACCTACCATCGAGATATATTCCGAGTTATTTGGTTGATTTTTGCTTGAGGAATAGGGCATCCGTCAAGTGATATAAATACGTTTTTGTCATTCGGCCGCAGTATGTTCAGTGGACGAAAACAAATTGTATAAATAAAACAATAATCAATCAATATATCTATAATGAAATAAAACATAAATAAATATTATAACGGTTATAAAGATAAAATAGACTAGTTTCTACAAAATAAAATTAAGTATGATATGAGAAATTAAATAGAATATTACAAAAGAATTAAAAAGTTTATCGATATGGCTTGTAGTAAAGAGAGCTTCTAGATTTCTGTGTAAGTTATGTCTATCTCGACAAGACCTTAGAACTTCACATGATAGTAAAACATGTCGGACTCAATTTATTAGGCCACAATAATCACACAAAGCAGGAACATCACCAGTCATAAGATACGAATGTGAGAACCGAGAATGTCAGATCATTAACCATTTAACAGGACCTGTTTATATCTTTTAGTAGACAATGTTAAAGATGAAAAAAACGTTTGCTCAATGAACCATAAGTTATATATCGTTCTCCAGCAAGTCCCATTCTAGTTTAACAAGATTAGTTAACTTAGTTGTAGTAATGGCATATAGATACACATAAAATGGAAGACTAGGAATATCTCCGCCACTTAGATCCTGTTTTCTCATTACCTTTTATGCCTAAATGATTAGGCACACAAACAATTGATCCTCTTCTTTTCCTTCCGATAAGAATGTGATAGATGTTATAAATGGTGACGATTAATAGGGTGTGTCAATCTGAATATGAATCTTCATTTGCCAAAATAAAAAATGTTATCACAAACACAGATTTTACGACTATGCCCCAGCAGGATTCGAACCCGCGCCTGCCGCAACAGTAGGACCGTCCTGTTGTCTTTACCATTGCGCCACCAAGCCGACTAATTGCCAGAATATAGCTCAGTGAATCAGTACAAATCAACCAATCGCCGGACCCAACCTCCAATACAATCTCTAAAACCGTCTCTAGAGTAGAATATAACATAGGTGTAGTAGATAGGTTATATATGGCCTTTGTTTATTTTTATTATTATTTATTATTTATTGTATTACAACGGTTATTATATACATATTTTATTTTAAAATACTTTTTGTGTTAAAAATCAAAGTTTGATTCCTCATTTATTGTTTGAAGTCGGTTAAATTTTTGGGTTAAAAATATTTTATTTTTCTCTTTTTAGCGTTAGATATTTACCCAATAAATTATGCAGTTATTTTATTAAGTATTACGATGGGTAGGTCAAGTAAAGTTGTGGCCAGTATGAGAAAAAATAGGAATAAAGATACAATGATTGAAACTAAGGACACTTCAGGCCCCGGGGTCCGCTAACTAACCTAGGTGATTTAACAAATGTTCTAACTAAATTAGAACAACAAAAAGTTATTTACCCTGCCGGGAATCAAATCCGCGACCTCCGTTTGGGAGCTAAACGCTTTAACCATTACATCATAGAAGTGGTTGTCTGCAATATTGCTACGAGGTCTTATATGCTCTAGTTAGTGCTTAGAAAGCAAACTGATCGGCTTTCGCACTGAACGACATCCGATTTTCCGTCACATCAGTTCAGAAATTACGTTATACCCTAATATAAAATTTTAGATAAAAAGTATGTGAAAACATTGTTTTCCTCGATTTAACCCTCCCCCCTTCCAACCACAGAGCCTGATTTGGTTCCAATGGGACCACCTCGGAAGTGCACTCTTTCGGATAAAAAAGAAATTTGAAAATTCATCCACAATTGACGGAGAAATCCGCGAACATACATTAAAAAATATATACACAGCCATACATAGAACCTCCTCCTTTTTCGAATAATAAAAATAGAACGAAACTGTTATTGAAGATGTTTACTGATGTTAATTGAACAAATTAAATGATACGTTTTCTCAAAAAAAAACAATAAATAATAAACCAGTCATCATTTTTCATGACGACGTTATCATCTGTGAAGGGTACACTAATTAAATGGGACTTCTGCTTTCTTTCTTTACTTGCTGCTTTTCTCCGATTGCTCAGATCGATGCAGCTTGTCTTGGTATCAATATGCTGAAAATTTGCGAAAATTTATCGATGATTGTATCGTTGCCAAACCAAAATCATCCATTCCATACGGCATCACCATATTGACATGAGAAGAAGTTATAGAAAATAGAGGAAAATATTGTGATTATTATATATGATCCGAATAAATGCAATCACCTAATATTTAAACTGTGAACTTTTCGTATGACTTTCTATTGTTCGCTACTCTAGCTCGTCCATATTGCGTCCATATCCTGGATATACTCAGTACATTGTTCCCGCGCGACTACCTCCCGAACGACAAGCATCCCCGTCGCCCGAATCGAAGCCGGCGGAGCGTGCAAGATCACTGGCCGCAATCGATAACCGCGCATCGACAAAAGATACATCACTTTAATTATGCAGATCGACCATCGAAGGCGCCGCTCGACCGAAGACAATGGCTTGTTAACTAATGCCCGGGTCACAATGGTTGGCGGGCGGCCGCGCCAGATTGACAATGGATCAAAAGCCGTCGATGAGAACGGGCACCGGACCTCCGGGATCGGCCAGCCCCGGCCCCGGTTCATTAATAAAGTTTGTTCGGACCGTGCGGACCGTCTAATCCCCCGCTCGGCCTGCGTTGCGGTGCCGGAAATCATTTGGTCGATGGAGGTCGGGTTCGGCTTACGGTCCGCTTCGCAATTCCATCGAGCTTCGATCTCTTTTAAGTGTATTGCAATAAATACATAATATATATATTGTTAGATATGTATAATAAAAGAAAATGTTCAAGAGGGGTTAACATATACACAAGTACTTGTCTTTAAATAATTACAACAGAGCCAATATAAACAATATATTAAGACAATAAGGACAATATAAGGTGTACGTAAATAGTAATAGATATATATTTATTAGAAGAGATATGTGAACTGTAAGTACTGCCTTTTGTAATCCACGCCAAGGGATATACAACCATTTTGATTGTCTATAACTTTGCTCAAAGAAAAGATAAGTAAGTTTGGTTTTCATAAAAAGTTTATTTGGTCTTTACATTTTTTTTTTCGTTACGATTGAAACATTATATCAGCTAAATGGTGATCGCTAATCGTTGTGCAACTTTTAAGGCATTTTTCATGACACTCTGCAACATCTGAGGCTGAATTTCTTCAATATTATGACGAATATTGTCTTTAAGATGACGATTTGGGGTCTATTCAAGTAAACTTTTGATTTAAAAAAAAATCCCATAAGAAAAGTTTGGCTGGCCATGCTAAATCACCACATCGTGAAATTAGTCTTCCTGTAAAAACGTCAGTCAATAATTGACTTGTTGAACGAGCTGTGTATGCTGTAGCCCTATCTTGCTGAAACCATATGTCGTCTAGTCCTTGCTTTTCCATTTCAGGTACAAGAACATTTTGAGACATGTCTTGGTACCGTTCAGCAGTAATAGTAAACACTAAGGACCAATGATGTTTCCAGCATGAATACCACACCATACAGTTGTTTTTAGTGAATGCAATGATGTTTCATGAATTAGTTGAGGATTCTGTGTTTGCCAAAACTGACTGTTCTGTTTAGTGACGTCGTTACTGAGAAGAAAATGGGCTTCATCACTCATTATCAATTTAGACAAAAAATCTTCAATTTCACCAGACAGCTTTAGGATTGCAACCCAACCAACCCCTTGATCAACCCAACCCGTTGATCAGGATCTCTCGGTAGCAATTTTTAAACTAATTGAATTTTGTACAGTAACATTTTAAAATCAATTTTCAAAATTCGCCTTAAAGTGCATGCAGAAATGTGTAACTGGGAACCACGTCTCCGAATTGATGTTACCGGAGAATCTGCAGCACTATCGCGACCATTTTCAGTGTTACGAGACGTCCATTGTCTTCAAGAACGAGGCCTGTTTGCTGTCGTACCGTACTGTCGAAAATTCGCATATAAACGATAAATTGTGGTTTTGTGAGGCACTGGACTATTAGGATATTTTTGGCGCAATTTCCGCTGAGTTGCAATAATGGAACGATTATAATTTTTGTGGCGTATATTTATCCACAAAAAAATTTGAACGTCTACTCAACACACTTGGCTACTTGAAACTTGAAACTGAGCTAGACACCACATAACTAAGATAGCGCGCAATCAAAATGGTAGCTGGACTTTTGCCCCACCTGTTATTATGGGTCATTATCAATATATATTAACTCTTTTTATTTAATGAAAGACGAGGCGACGCATTTACAGCAACTTAAATCCGCCGTTGGTAGTCTTACATCTGAATTGTGATGCATGTGCCAGAAATTCACGGATTATAGGTGTATCCGTAACTCTTCTTGTCCATGCGTCGTTATGACGAAAGTATCGTCCACACATCTGAACCATCGGAGAGATCTATGACTTGCTGTATTTATTGTTCTTAGTTTTAGGGGCTCCATAAATGGATTTGCTATGACACAGGATAGCTGCGAACCCATCGGTGGACTTTCCATTTTTGTATTTTTTATCTTAAATATAAAATTGGTATTTTTGGGCGAACGTTTTGTCAGGTTAATTGTTTTCTACAATAGTATATGCCAGTTGACTTCAAAAATATTTTTAAAGAAATCCTGAAATATTATGGAAGTCGCCTTCTGGGTCTAACTGCGAATAAATTATTATATGAAGGGTTTAATATAACAAAAAGTAAAAAAAGTCAAATGAAAATTATAATTACCATTTCATTTGTGTATATATACGAAGATGTAATAATTCCTGATTTTGTTTGATTTTAAATGGTTTTACTCATCGGCCGTGTAAATTTATTTTTATATTTTAGTGTTATTTTGCATTAGTAAAAATAGAATTGAATAATGTTCCTAAACATTTTTTATTAATAAAAAAATTAAACATTATTAATCAGGTTTAGAAAGTAACGATAATATAATAAAATTTAAAGATACTAAAAATGTAGCATTTTTTCATATTAGAATTCGAGATAGCAGATCTAAAACGTGATTCTCTATGAATTTTCACAAAACGAATTTTTACTGTGTAATATATAAAAATGACGACCTGTGAATTTGAGAGGTTGACAAAGGTTCATCCTTTTATTGAAAAGAAGCTTGTTAGATTATATTTTTCCGCTATTAGTTTGACGAAATCTAATCTAAACATTAGTGGTGGATATAACTAATTAATTAATTAAATAGAAAATATGTTTGTTCCTTTTCTATGAAGGTTACGCGCAGCTAAATATTAATAACTTTAGGCTTATCACATTATAATTTTTTTTCTGCGTCCTTATATATACAAGTTTTAAAATAAGAGAGAATTACCTTAAAAACTGTTTTGTTTCGTGAAAAGAAGAAGCGATTTGTTAAACGACGATACAAAGCGACCTCGAAGGTAAAAAAGGGTAAAAAGCTTCCCAACGCCTTCTAGATATTCTCATTAGTTTAATTTATATGACCCCTCGTATCTAGTTGTGTACTACAACAAGATACGAGGTACAGTACTAGTTGTCTAATATAACACCTCCCTTCTAAAGAAATATTTTTGACTATCGCCTGTATACTAACCCGGACCCTGCCTTTGAAGGTCTTCGATTGTTTCTATCCAAATTTTTATGGTGTGCCTATATGAGATGGTTTTCCAAGTTTTGGTGACTCCAGATTCCAGTAGTCTACGGCTAAGAAACTGAGCTACTACAGTCTGACTTTGGTGGCAGTTCACACTGAACTACCAGCTTCTGTCTATATTGCAGTTAGCTAACAGCAACCAGTCCATCTTTGGTGGCCGTACACCTTTTACTATGATGCATGTGCCAGATATCCACAGACTAGGGGTGTTTTCAGAGCTTGAATGTTCCTAACTTGGATTTGTTTATGACCAGGGGTCTTTGATTACCTTCAATCCATGTTTAGTGACCTTACAGCTTCAGCTGCGATACCTTTGGCGAAACTACGCTTAACTATAGCAAGGAATGCTTCGAGTAACTGCAGAATGAATGTCAATCCAACGTCAAGTTGACTTATTTTCTGATAATTAATTTGATTCCGGTTAATAAAACGAATTCAAAAGAGAACAGCCTTGTCATCCCCCCGAAATCCTATCGACTGCGCAAGTTATAAAAAGAAATAGAATTCAAAATAGATTGAAACCCTCAGACCACAGTGCAGCTGTAATATATATATGTATATATATATATATATATATATATATATATATATATATATATATATATATATGTATATATATATATATATATATATATATATATATATATATAATAAATAATATATATAAAATATTTATATAGACACAAATTACAAATAATGATATGATTTTAAATTTTTTAAGCCGTATAAATTATACTTAATAAATATATTGTAATAATAACTATTGTAAAAAATACATTGACATATTTTGGTTAAAATATTTTAATCAGTTAAATAGTTAGGAATGAATACATTCTTAATCCTTAATTATGATATAATTAAATCAAGTTAATATGTAAATGTCTTTATTGACATTATGAGGTTTTAATTTAATAATTTATTGACCTAAAAACTTATTTTATATGCAACTTTAATATTTTCTTCCCAAACAAATATGCACTAAACTTAAGTTACTAATTCTATGTAACAGTTTAATACTTATTGGTTTACATACAGAATTATTCGTTTTCGTTTCTGTTTTATTTTCAGTTGTATTTACCATATCATAAAATTTTTATATTCAGAAATTGCAAGTATGGAAATTACTGTTACAAGCTGGCAATCTGGATGCCAACTATGTTAATTAATTCTATTTTATATACCACTTAAATTCAGGGATCACTATTAATAAGATGTAATATATATAATCGCATTATAATAAAGTTCAAAATAATATTTAAAAAAATTCAACGTAATAGTTTTTATCAACATTTATTTCTGTACAGATGATACAAATTAATAATATAAAACAATGGGCTCCTTATGAGGCTCTCATATTATTTTATGAAACTAATACTCAAATGTAAGGTATGACTAATAACGGAGCCGAACTATTCTCGCGCGATGTTGCCGCCTATATCGGAGCTCTTCTTGTATGGTGTATATATATTTTTGATTGCCCCCTTACGGTCAACTCTCGAACCTAAATCTCTATATAAATATTAAACTCTTGACAAAGTGACCTCCGGCAAATTTTTGCCATTACGAATTTCAGACCGTATATACTCCGAATCACTAAAAAAACTATACTATAAATACTACATAATATTCGATGTATACTCAGAAACAGATGACGCTATCATTATATCTAAGATGTTCTATTTCAAACTCACCTGAAATTCAAAACATAACGAAGCCTTCACGTTTATTAATATGAATATAGACTGAAACAGTTATGTATCTTGCCCTTTTATAACATGCCCTGTTACAAGCTGACCTTATTCATGCTCATATTGTCGACTATAATTCACAGAATGTTATTCAGATTCAATCCAAATAATATATTCGACCTTGAAATCTAGTTTCTAGTTCTACAATATAATAAATTCTATTGTAAGTTGTATTGAAATTTGAATCTGAAATTTAAAAAATTTAATTCCAAACAATTCCAACTTGATGTATATTTGATGGTAAAAGACATGGCGATACGGGTCATACTCTGTCCGAAGCAATTTTGGATCCGTATAATCCTCAAAGAGAATATACTCTAATAAAGTAGGATGGATTATCTCGAGGCAATTTTAAAACTCTCCCAGACCCACGTCTTTTAAATATAATTATGGTAATGTAGTTTAGAAAAAAATGCAGACAAACCTCGAAGTTATTAATAAAGTTTCAAGCCCGCCAGCATGAAACACAATACGGACTACGTAGGTATGAGATATTCCAAATTACACCACGAGGAAAGCGAAAGTTCTTCGTGGATCAGCCGCACTCATTTTTCTACGTAGTAGAGTTTTTTTTATATATATTTAACTGCCCTTCTAGTGCTTTTTTTAGTTTGGAAGGGATACTTTTAGGAGAAAAAAGCATAAAGAATTTAAATATTCATACCCAATGCTATCTGGAATAATAATTAATCACGAAATAATTTCAAGATGCTTCAAAACATTAAACGTTATTCAAAAATAGAAATTATTAGGCATTGTGGCAATTGAAGTTGAATAAAACGTCACGTGAACAACCAAAAAACAGCCTTGTAACACCTGCGCTGAAAACTCCGGGCTTAATAAATTTATTCATCGACATAATCTCCGTCAAGAGTCACATAATCATTCCAGCTCCTCTCTAACATTTCAATACTGCTTTGGTAGAACGATTTAACTTTTGCCTCAAAATAGGCCTGTCACCGGTTTTTGCCCACTCAGACGATCGTTCTGATTCCGGAGTGAACTGATGGATCCAGGTTTCACCGGTTGTCACATATCGATGCAAGACTTCTGGTTTGTTATGTTTAAACATAGCCAAACACTGTTCAGAAGCACCAACATGTTCTTGTTTTTGGTCAACAGTGGGCTCATAGTTAAATGCCCATGGAATATAAAATCAACACGTTCTTTTGATATATCTACGATGTTAGCTAACTCACACAACCTGACTCTTCGATCACCTGTTAAACATACAACCGAAATAATTCTACAATTAACGTAAACTTAAATTTACACTAACTGTCCCAAATATAAATAATTAAATTTGCGTCGCAACATATTGCCCACCTGAAACATTAGGTCCAAAATAATAATATTACTAATAAGAATTCAATAAATTAATTGTTTTATTGAATTAAATATTTGTATACTTCATACTTATAACCTTCTGATTATGCAGATATTTTAAAATAATATAACGTATAAAAATTGTTTATTGTAATTAATGGAATAAAGAAAAACAAAAAAAAGTTATTTAAGTTAGATACACACGCGAGCAATATAAACAAAATATTTATATTGGTATAGTATACTTTAACAAATGTTTTTTCATTTTATCCAGATATTTAACATTAAATTGGCCTAAATGCTATAAAACTATACGGATTATGTACTTAACTTTTGTAAGTTTATGGTCGTTCAATATCCAAAATCCTTTTTCATACTTTCAAATCAATCCAATTTTTCATCCTTTTAGGGAATTGTTCAAGGACTCTATTGCCATGTTTGTTTAATATCATCCTATAAGTAATACTTGCAAAAATCATAGAGAATTTATTGAAATAGTAATAGTAACACCTACTTGTAACACCTTATACACTTATTTTCACATTGTTTGCTGTTATTTTCTCTTTTAAAAAAAATTAATTATATTAATAAAGTTAACCTAAAATTACTTCCTAACCACTACTACTTGTAATCAATAACGTGCGGCTGTGAGGATTATCAAGGTCATTTAGAATAAATGCGCATGAATAGATCTTGTTACACTTAAATTTCCTTTTAGTGGTCGTCTCTTTGAAGAGTGAAGTCTCTTTCGCTTACGGTAACAGCGATATTACACGCCTTAAACAACCTCACATATGCATACCACTTAATCCTGAACGAACAATTCGGTTTCCGTGCCAAACACTCAAGCCTTCATCGAGCGGCCCGTGTCGCAGCACCTATCCACCAGGCAGTAAGAGAAGATCGCAAAGCTGCACCATCTTTTTAGATGTTTCCAAAGATTTCTATAAAGTATGGCACAACGATTTAGTCTAAAAAGCGAACCAGATTGGTCTACCGAATGACCTAATCTGCCTTTTTGATTCATACATGGACGGTAGATATACATACATAGACGGTCAAGTGATGATCAGTGACGCAGTCTCCTGTCAAAAACAGATCTCCGCAGGAGTCTTGCAAGGTGTTCGACTAGCCCTGGCCCTGTTCAAACTTTATATATATATATATATATATATATATATATATATATATATATATATATATATATATATCAAGTGATGATCAGTGACGCAGTCTCCTGTCAAAAACAGATCTCCGCAGGAATCTTGCAAGGTGTTCGACTAGCCCTGGCCCTGTTCAAACTTATATATATATATATATATATATATATATATATATATATTTACAAACATTCTCACACAGCATTGCAGATGAATATATGAATGAATATATTATGCAGATGAATATTATAATGATATTCTTCGCTAACGGTTACAGTTCCGAGGCCATCTTCGACAGACTTGAAAACCAACTGAATCAGACGACCGCACGGTACAAATTCTTGCGGGTACAGATCAACCCGAGCAAAACTCAGTTTATTCTGTTCCACCGCAAGAAGGTGTTCCGCGCTTATCGCCTCCAAATCGATAAAGTTCCTACCGCCTAGCTCCAGAAGGTATCATCTCCAGTACCATCGGTCTCCAGTTCGACCGCAGTTTTTAATGATCAGCCAAAATCCAGCACGCTATTTGCAAAGGCATGTACATGCCTATCCTTCCACTCTTCTGCAGAAAAAGTAAACTCCCCCAGAAAGCAACTTTGTATAAGATGATAGTCCGTACAGTCCGTCTCTACGGAGCACAGTTGTGGTACAAGTATATCTCTGAGAGTCAACTTGAACTACTCCAAGTGTTCCAATCGAAAAAAGTCCGCGCGCTGGTCAATGCCCCATGGTTTATGAGGAACTTCAACACTCACCTCGAATCAGGCATCCCGTTGATGAAGGGTTTCACGAACATGCTCAGTGTAAAAGGTTCAAATCCCTATCCATCCAAAAGTTTCGATAGTTAACGAACTATGACAATCCCAGTCGCAATCCAAGATTTCTGTCGCCCGCTAAATACTGCTCTATCTCGAACCCGGAGCGATATCAGCAAGAAACAATTTGGATCTAGCTGGTCACTTTGGAACATGAAAAATATCTCGTTGAAGACATCTTTACTTTCCGAAAGTTAAATGACGACTCATACTTGTAATTTCAAAGTAACCCCTATTTTCAGAATATGTTTATCAAATATTAATATTGTAGGATAATATTTGTGATTCTTTATTCTAATCATCATGCCTATTACTTTGTTTTTATTGTTATTGACGTCATTATAAGGGCTACGTCCTGATCGAGTATATTACGAGCGTGTGTAACAGAGGTTAAACTAAAGGGAAAAGAGCAAAGAAGCAGAGAGCGGTTACCGGAAGGAAGCCAGCCCGGCCGGAACGCTATTGGCTTTATTAACCGCCGGTTAAGTTATTTCGTAGCTGACGTGTGATATTTCGGGGTGTGTTGTTTATCTGGGGCGCGTTTTCTTGCAGTTAATTAAAATGTACGTCGCGAAGCCGGATCGATCCTTCGCGCCACGGGTTCCCAATTTCCGTGGACGGGTCCTCGCAGCAATGGCTAATTAAAGCCCGACCGATTATAAATTGAACCCGCGGAGACATTTAGTCGATAATTCGCACTAAAAATCATTTTCGGCCTTTTACCTTGATTACTGTTCAGCCTGTTTTCGTCGAAATTGCGAGCGTTTCTTTTTGTTGTCCGGATAATGTTATTATGGTCCTTTCTTCTTTCGTACTTAACTGGTGATTAACAGTCGGTTTTTTTTGGTAACCGGGTAAATTTTTTAGCCTTAATTACCATACTTTTTGGATTTCTGGATTGTTTCATTCTAACTCGTTCATTTTAAGATCAATATTATATTTATTGTCTGATAAAATAACAGGTAAAATCTAATAATTATTGTGGTTAGACGGGCGATACTATAAGCTTGAGATAAGATCAACAAGTTTGATTTGTGGGTCGATAAACTGATTGGTAATCGAACGCTGCTGAAACAAGAGTCCTGTGAATCTACGAAGCTATCTAATATATTGTTTTAAAATATGAAGGAGAGTTCCTATCACAGCAAGGCGGAAACAATACCGCTACAGGACAAAGCGCAGGAAATCAGAAGATTGAAACGAATCAAATTACGCGAACTTGTATAATGTATAAGTGTTTTGGGGTTAGAATTAGGATTGTATTGAAAACTCTTAATTTTTTAATTTTACAAACGTATCTTTTAGGGCGTAAACGAATTAGACTACAGAAATGTAAATAAACATCTCATTCAGATGAAACAAAATAAAGAGTTGACGTGTAATCGTTATTAGAGGATTACTGCCCCGTGCACGAACTACCGACAGCTTGGGCATGTTAAAACTTTCTGTAGTAAGGAACCTAGATCTGTACTGTTCTGGTAAACACTGCACAAACTAATGTAGAAAGCAACGGAATAGTGTAACAACATATGCAATTATGCAACGAAAAATACACCCTACCAATTATAAAGGGTGTGTAATATACTAAAAGAAATAACTCGACAAAGCTCTAAACTATGCAAGGCCATCTGTCATTGAAATTAAAAAATCTGAGGACATAGCAATTCTATCGGCTAAAAACACAAAAGATAATAAAAAATCTAGCGAGAAATAAATTAAAATAAAATAACAGGAAGCTGCAATCAATGAGCGAACCGTCGTCGATATAATGAAATTGCTCAGTGAATTCCAGACTAAATTGCGATACAATTCCAGTCAGTTAGCAGACCAAAACAGACTATAAAATTTGGAAAATACCAAAAAAAGGCGAAGAAAAAATAAACAAAATTCTTAAGAATTATATTGTGGAATGCAACTGGGCTAAATCAGCGAGTCCGTGATCTAGAATGATTACATTGATATAGCTCTCACATCGGAGACTTATTTTTATGAAAAAATACATTAAAATACGGAGTTATGATGTCTACTGAACACTACACACCAGCGAACGTGCTCGAGGTGGAACAGCAATTATAAAATAAAATATACAACATTTCAAACAGACGAGATCTAAAAAGAATAAATACAAACCACAATATTTAACATTGAAAACTGTTCACCAATTTACAAAATAACACAACAACAATACAAAGATTTATTTTTCAAAGGACAATAATTATTTAACATTAAAATTATTAATTATATTTAAATTAATAACATCCGAAAAGCGAAATTACTCGCAGCGATTAATATTAAAAATTGTAATTATCATTCAGGGCGCGAACCGACGTACTAGCCCACCGACAATATAAAGTACCAGACCTACTGGATTGTTACATTTCGAAAGGTACCTCTTCAAATCAAATGCAAGCCGACAGATTGTACGAACTATCATCTGATCACATTCAAGTACTGTTAGCACTAACGTAACTTTGAAAAAATAAATAAAAAAGCCTAATGTTCCTAACAATTTTGTAACGTAACTATAATACAGGAACAAATCAGTTTAAACGTAAGACTCAAATGTATAGACGATCTTGAGCTACAATGCCGAAATAATTCGGTCTGTTGCAAAAGAAACTAGCCCGACATCAAGTGAGGAATCAAAATATGATATAATTTGCCCCATGAAATAAGGGAATCGATAATAGAAAGACGAGAAGTTTGAAGTGTTAAGCACAGAACTAAAAATGCTGTTTACAAATGAATATTTAATATAATTAATAATCAGACAAATCAAACGATTTGGTAATATAAACAGAGTTGTTTCGAAAGCAGTGGAAGTGAATTAAGCTCGAAAGCAGACAAGGATTACTCGCTATGGAAAACAACTTTGAGATTTAAAAGACCAATTATCAGGGTGCCGCCTATCAAAAATGATCGATATGTATGGGTTCGTTTTTTTCTGTTCCTAAAAATCAGGCGGTGGAATGCATGACGCATACCTGGTCGCGGAGACTTGTCCTGGAGTGACAAGTTGGACCGGGTTATGTGGGACTGCCTCTGGGCTTAGCAATACACTAAACCGAAACCGCCTCACAGTTGACCCCTGTGGATCGCTACTGCTAATGCATTAAATTTGGGGATATGGCACCCGCTGATCGGGCAGCCATTATTGGCCACGAGGGCCCGGCGATTCTATTTATTCGCGAAACTGATTTAACACACAACTGGATACTGTTATATGGGGGCAAAAGTTATGACTGCAGCGATGGATGAGGTCGTTTCAGCCTGGAAAAGGGGGGAGCTTGGCGGTGACGCGGTGCCAAGCTCCCAGCATGTCGACCAGCTCGCGAACAAGCGCGTTTTCAGAAGAACTTGAGCTGAGTTGTTGTTTGTGGAATGATTGAGATATGAAGTGCTTGATTTCTGGAGTGTCAGTTTCCCTATGAATCTGATTATTTCTGACAAACCATGGAGCGTTTAATATTCTCCTGAGGAGCTTATTTTGGAAAACTTGAAGCCGTTTGACCTGGTTGGGTGTAACAAACTTGAAGTAGATATTAGATCCGTAGAGGTGTACGGACCGAATTAACATCTTGTAAAATAAGCATTTGAAGGAGATGGGAATTCTGCTAGAAGGGCAGATCAGAGAAGATAGCAGGTTTGCTATCCCAGAAACTTTTTGGTTTGCTTTCTGGATTTGGGAATGCCAACCGAACCGCCGGTCGAAGTGAAGACCTAGGTACGTGACGTTATCCAACAATGGAATTATTGCGGTGTCGATCTTAAGTTGCGAGACGCACAGTGCGTAACGCTTCTTATGGAAAATGATGGCCTGGGTTTTCAGGCGGCTGATTGGATGGGTTCGACGTAACGATGAAAAAGCTGAATAATTCGCAGGATATTTAACTAATGTATTCCAACCCAATAATATAGAGTCTACAATGGATCCAAATCCTGTTTATCAGGCCGATGTAATTGTAAATCTGATTTTTCCAATGGAACAAACTCACTTTTAAAAAGGCACCTTTTTCAAAATTTAATTTAAAAATTTATTTCATCCGGATTATTAAAATCATCATGTTGACATACATATACAATGTCTTTTTAAGAACTGAAGCAAGTTTCGGAATGTTTGCTCCAATAAGTATGCTTAAAAAAATAACAAGTCTATTTAGCTGCTACCTGCGATATCAAATTTATTTGAGGAATTGATGTACAAACGTATTAAACCATTTATAGAAATACCAGATATACAGCTTGAATTTCAAATTCACCACTTTACAACCGACCAAGTGGAAATGTTAACAGTGGTCATTGAACATTCATTCCGAGATAAGAAATAATACTCTGCGATATTTCTGGACGTCTCACTAGCTCTTGACTAGCTATGGCATTGGGAATTAATCTTCAAAAGGAGCTATCGAGAAATTACTATCGATTGCGAATTGTACTTTTTCGAAAGAAAATTTAGAAACTCGCATTAAGGAGCATTCTCAGCTCTTAAATAAACCTATTTTGGCTGGAGTTCGCCAAGGCAGTGCCTTGGGATCACTTCTGTATCTGCTCTACACTGCTGCTGGTATCCCAACAATATAAAAACAGTACTTGGAACATTTTCCAATGACACAGTTATCATGGTCTACAAATGGACTAGAGATTGGAAAATGCAGCTCAATAGCTCCAAATCTGTCCATATTAATTTTCCGTTACATCAGAACAGAAACCTAATTAAATCACTTGACTTTAGCCAGAATGACTTAAATACATCGGCAAAAATTTCGATGGTATGTTAAATTGAAAACAATATGTTAGACAAAAAGCAGAGATAGATACTCTCGACTTAACCTAAAATAAAAGAGATTCGTTAATCAGTCTATTGGTTTATAAAGTTAATTTGAACCTGTGGTGTGCAAATTTGGGATTGCACTAAAACATCAAACCAACTAGTAGTCCAACCAACTAGTAATACCAATGCTCATAGTTACAAAACCGACGAAGAACATGTCATGTTGAAAGCATGAAATAAGGTTGCTAAACCATATCAACGTGGATTCAATACAGCTACCGGACAACACACAGGAAATCAGAAGATTGAAGCGAACTAAACCACACTAACTTGTTTAGTATATTAGAGTACCCTTAAATTTAGCTTAAGCAGTTTAGTTTTATTTTACTTTGGGAAATACATACTAATATATTAATCCCGTACTCGCTTTTATTGTATATTATTGCAAGTACAACAGAACAGTTGTAATAACTTAATTTCTAAAATAAGACTGTACTAAGGATATAAAATGTAAGATGTAGTTAATGAAAAAATATTTTAACGTACCATTCACACCATCCATTTGGGACAATTAGCTGAGTTTAGTATCAGGTCGACTATCGATTCGATACAATCTGTTCGGCTTCAAAGATATCTGCAAATATGAAAGCATATAATAGTTATAAAAGTGAAAAATATCGACTAAATGTATTCTGTAATTAATTAATGTAGTTAAGAATCATTGTTAAGAAAACCAAGATAGGATACTTGATTCTTGAACAAGAGAAAATATTTGAAATGTTCATATGCACGTTTAACACGTTCGCTGTCGGTCTGGGATCAAATACTTACACAGAAGCCGACTATATTTTTTTATTACAACAATAAAATATCCATAATAACGTTTTTTAACGTGTGTACAGTCTAGATTTTAATATTTTTTGACAAAAAAATTATTAATTTTGTTGTACGCACCACAGCGTGATCGGCACTGAGGTCAAATTTTATTAGCAATGGCCGTATAACGCGCGAGCGCGTGAGGAATTAAAATGGACAGAGTAGGAAAATACATCATTGATTAGGAGACATAATTTAATATACCATAACAAAATAATATATATAATGGTAATCAATCAACTACTAAAATATATATATATATATATACAAGATAATATTCAAGTAAATTAAGAGGTCAATAGAAATAAATGAGCGACCATAAGATAATAAAAATTTTCACTAAAACTCACAAAATTAATAAAATCCTATTCAGATAAATCATTAGGCCACTCGTGACTAATTTTTGCGTAGTTTAAACAGTAACAAGAATATCCAGGACATGCACTGCATAGATAAATAGTGTCTTTTCATTTTTTTTTGTAAATAACAATTTTTAACCTTTCCTGCTTTCTTTTCCTCTCGTATTTTCAAAACATGTTCCCTCAAAATCGCTCTGTAAGTAGGTTTGGACGGAGCCTTTATAAACCTTTTTGTGACAGACAAACGAAAGTCGTAAAATGGAATACGATTGGCTGAATATTCATTGTAAAGTTAGGACACGTTTCATGTCTATTTTTCCACTGTTAGCACGAGAGCATATACAATTCTGTAATACATGTGGATCAAAAAGGAAAAAATCGAAACCAAGCGGGTAAATGACTCACCTGTAGTCTTCAGATAATGCCGATACAACTCTCCGGGCACACTGCTAATGCCGAAAAGAATACAAAGCTTAGGAAGACCACCGTATATATAACGCGCTAGAGCGTAATTGGCCTCCAATGAAATCAACACATTACAAGCCATCGTATTTGTTGGCAGCGGACGAGTGCAATTCGATAACAAATTAACAATTTAGGATTAAATCTATCACAGTTACATTACAGAATACGCAGGTTACAATGGTTTATAAACATTTGTTGAATTAAAGGAAAACGATTTCCCTACAATAAACCTATTGGGTGAAAGACACAATGATCAACATTAAACACGACACAAATCAAAATCGTATAAGGAGATATGAAAAATAGTGGTTTAACACAATCCAAGGACAAAACTATTGTAGCTGATTGTTAATAGTGACGAGATTTGGTGAAATATTTATCAATAGTTTGAGAGTGGGCTATGGATGGTCTTCCAATAGCGTCACAATATTGTCGCCCAAATCACAACGGAATACCATGCTAGACTGTAGGAAGCGTGCAGTCCGGATCGTAGGTTACTTGTGGGGGTTTTCCGGAACTAAATTCCGTCTTTAATAGGAAACAATGTAAAAGGTGATTCTTTGGACCATACCACCTTCTTCAAATGATCAAGTATCCAGGTTTTCCACAATCATTTTCAATGTTCGTTGGTCTCTGTCAGTGGATTTCGCCCACTATTGCTCTTCATCGGTGATGTTTTATCATGTTTTGTGTATGTTCTCGTAATTGTGGATGTTGTCGCATATGAAACTTTAAATAGTATTTGTGTTTCATGAGCGACGTTACCTTAAACATAGGTCCTATATATCAAAAAACGTATTAATTTACATGTTAGTATATTTAACGGTATCTAAGTAATAAGGACATCATAAACTCTCAGTAAGCAGTTCGCTGTTTGTCACAGAACCGAAAAAAACGTCAGGTAAAAAAGGGGAAGCAAAAAATCACGCTCCATCCCCGAAATAACTTAACCGATGGTTAATAAAGCCAATGACGACGGCCTGAACGATGTCTTTCCGCCCTCGCCCCCCCCCCCTGCCGAGTCGACGTTTTCGTTTTAATCCGACCCCGATTACCGACGCCCAAATTGACTTAATGACGCTGACATATAGAGTCGTAAACACTCCGCGTGAGTGGAAGGGGGCGGCGGGGAAAGGGGCGGCGCCGTTTCGCCTCAATATACCGACTGCCTCGGCCTGGAAAAGCTCGGGCGGACGTAAATTTTGCACTTGGTGTCGCGCGACAGCCCCTCCACTTTTCCATTATTAATTCTTCGTGCGCCGGCACCGGGATATTAACCTAACCCGGTGATTTATTATGTTTTAATGAGACCGGTGGACCGGAGCCTGAAGAGTGAACGATTCTGAAGATGAAGAGTTGGAGGTATGAAAGAGGAGAAGAATGAATATTTTGTCATAACTACGTACATTTTGGACGTTATGGCTTGGGTGAATGGAGTGAGTAGGCAGTCGTAAAGAAATACAATAATAGAGCGACGCAATGTTGCCTGAGAGGTGCTTGGGAAGTACCTCTCTGGGTGGTACGTCTGGAACGAACGATGGTCCGTGAGTGAATGACCCAAAACACAGACAATTCGAAAATAAGTGTATAAGTTATGAATTATCAGTAAAATTTCTTAATTTTGTATAGATTTTATTTATTAAAGGCCCATCAGCGTCTAGGGCTATTTAGGAACTATACACTATATTCATTTTAATATTACAGAATATACAATATAAAGAACAAAACAAAAAGTTATAGTTAAAATATAAGTATGAGAATAATATAGAGTCAGGAGTTTAAAAGTCATAAGTTAACAGCAGTAGTATTCATAATATATTATATGTTTTGGAGCACTCCGATGACAGCCAGATAGTTCATCAGTTCTCCAATTGTAGAAGTTGTTTCATGGATCCCTTCAGACCAGAGTCAAACGACCAGTCATGTTTGGAGAGCGTTCCCTTGGTGTTCAACCAGGATGTGTTTGATGCTCAGGGGGCATCTACATCTATCGCAGATCGGGGACCTTTCATATTTGGGTAGAAACTCATGAGTCAGTGATCTATTAAATGCCCAATTTACGCATGCTAAAGTTGACCAAAATAAAAGACCTTGGTAAAACTCCTCTTTTACCTCGCACAATTTGTCATTGATCATTAAGTCACAGTTTAGTGAATCCAGTTTTTATGCAGGGCGATAAAATATGTATTCAGATTCCTTCTTCAGTATAGATGGTTTTTCAAAAGTGAGCCATTCGTTTCCCCCGCAAAATTGCCGGATCTTTCATCTCCTTCGATTACCCGAGATGGAACCCACATGTAGACAATATTCTTGCCGCTATTACGAGCGGCAGTGTTTAATTTTCAAATGTCCATTGTCAGTGGTGATGATGTGCCGGTGCCGATTTTGAGTTCCCAAGAGAGCTTATAGAGTCAGTGATGATGACTACCGAGATCATACCTGGCCTCAAACAGTAGTCTGATATCATTGATATGCTCCATTTCTCTTAGTATTTTTATTTAATCTCTCTGATGTCTTGATGAAATGAAGAGTTCACTTTGCTCTTCACTCACATCTCCCTAAATTTCTCGGAATGTAGTCTAGGAGGTAATGAAACAAATGTGCTTTATGGGCCCTTTTGGGCAAGATAAAATTTGAAATGTTTTTACCATTCTTTTAACGATTTGTTTATAGTAAGGGTCTTCATGGTTGCCTAAAAATTTCTCCATGGCCTCCTTAAAAGTAATTCACTCTTCTTTTCAAGAATCCATTATGGTCGTTATGCAATGTGGATCAGTCACAAGCCGTGTAGTGTCTGGTCCGACTAAAACACCTTCCTTCACCTTTCATTCCAAGAGCCTTTAAATCTTTGAAATCATATAGTTAAAGCAACCTTATTTACATTTTTGGAAGTGAGTTTATAATTTGCTTCATCAATCACAACTTTATATGCTACGGTGGTAATATAATTTTATGAAGCGCATAGATTTATTGTAATTGGCCATTATTTATTGAAAAGGTATATGAAGAAAAGACATATTGCCCTGCAATATTTCTGGTCGTTGTACATACAAGCTTTTGAAGACCTTAGCATTTGGAACTAATTCACTAAAGATCAACTAAAGACAATTTAAAGTTTACCATGAAGGGGCATTTTAAATATTTAACAAGTCCTTGGAACATTTGTCGACGTACACACAGTAAAAGGTAAACATATAAAAAGAACTAATACAATAGAAGGACTTAATTTAGATACAACAAATAATTTGTTGTATCTAAATGTTTATCAATTTTGGAAGAAGAAGTAAAATAGAGTTGGAAAACTCGAAGTTAGCAAATTGATTAAAATGCAATGTTACAAGCTGTAGCGTAGTCCCCACCCTAACAATATATTTAGTTGTAGTTCTGCAATAGTTATAAAGAGCAATGTTAAACGCTATGAAGATTTTATGTATGAAACATGCCAAATACAAGCAACACCTGTAAAGATCTATACAACGTCTAAGGTGTAACAGGTCAATTGAAAAGTCCTCGGCCTACCATAGTAAAACACATTTTTTTATATTTTTTCTTAATTCAACATAATTCCCTTCAAGGATGATACACTGATTATAGCGACCCTCCAACTTCTCGATACCATTTTTGTAGTACGATTTGTCCTTCTTCCAGCGATCTTCCATTTCTTACCAGCGATCATTCTTTTGGGATCTGAGAACAGGAAATAGTCACTATTTTTGTAGTACGATTTGTCCTTTGCTTCAAAATAGGCCTCAGTCTTGGCGATCATCTCTTCATCCGATGAAAATTTCTTCCCAGCGAGCATTCTTTTGAGATCTGAGAACAGGAAATCTCAGGAGAACAGGATCTGGAGAATACGGTGAATGAGGAAGCAATTGGAAGCCCAATTCATGTGATTTTGCCATCGCTTTTACTGACTTGTGACACGGTGCATTGCCTTGGTGAAGCATAACTTTCCTTTTCTTAGTCGTTTTTCGGCGATTTTGTCCTTCAAAAGTTTCAATAACGCTATATAATAGTCGCTGTTGATGGTCCTCCCTTTTTCAAGGTAGTCAATTAAGATAATTCCATGCGAATCCTAAAATACAGAAGCCATAACCTTGCCAACTGACTGTTGCCATTTCCCACGCTTTAGAGCGGATTCATCGTGTGCCATGTTTCATCCATTGTCACATATCGATGCAAAAAGTTATTATCATAAAATCATAAAAGTTATTATTATATATGTCGAGTTTATTACGCTTAATCATCTTCAAACCCGGCTCCGAATCATCAGCTCGTCGTTGTTTTCGATCAAAAGTGCACTCGCGCGTCACCCACTTTACACAGAGCTTTCTCATATTCAAATATTTGTGATGCGATTTTTTAAATGTTTTAAATGTACACGTTCAGTTGATATCTTTAGAGTATCTATTTCATATAATGTCAATTTACGTTCTTTAAAAAACTGTTCGTCGATTTTTTAAATATTTTCGTTGGTAACAGCCCCGTTTGGGCGTCCACTGCGTTCACCGTCTTCGGTACTCATTTCACCACGTCTAAACTTAGCATATCAATCCTTGATGCTTAATTTTCCTGGGGCAGTGTCCGGAAACTGGGCATCAAGTCAAGTTTTTGCTTCAGCTGTAATTTTTCCCTTCAAAAAGCCATATTTTATTAACACGCGAAATTACTTTTTATCCATTTTTCTCACAATAACAAAAGTTGCTTCACTCAAAATGCTATAATTCACAAAGTAATGATCCGACAGCTGTCAAATTTATACTCGCGTCTTTTGAGGGTTAGGACTAACTAAACGTATGGATTTAGTTCTAGTAGAGCCATCTATGTGTCACGCCGGGGACTTTTCAACTGACCTCTTATAGTGTTTTTGCTATATTCAGGTATGCATTAAAAAACGAGGACTATCTCGAGCTCCAAAAAGCTCAGAAATACCTTTATAATTAGAGAGGACTTTGAATCAGTTCAACAACCGGACAAGGAAATATATAAGACTTATTTGTGGTCACTTCAAAATTAAAACTATAATATTAAAAACAAAACACTAGCAATAATCAAGAAAAAGTAATTTGAGTAACAAAGGGGTTACGTTTTCTTCATTTAGCAAAACAAAAGGGCAACAAAGCGAAGCATCAGCTGATGATAAACATGCGTTAATAAGCTAGGACAGGAACGGAATAAGCAGAGTTTGATATAGATTGAAAGAACGTTTTCATAAATCGAGAAAATTTTATGACGTGGATATGTAATACTAAGTCAAACGAAATCGTGGAAGATTGAAATCGATTGCAGTTGATAAATATGTGTTGAGAATATTGAAGTGTAAAGTATTGCAATGTAAACCAAAATGTAACAAAGCGATTTCAATATCAATAAAATGCCCTTAAAATAATTATGTGAGGTGCATAACGTTAAAAGGATTCAGCATCACCAAAAACATGAAATAAATATGCTTTAATGTAATTTCACAAATTTATGATGGAACTAAACAAACAAAAAGACATTCCATTTCCATTGCATTTCGATTTAAAAGTTATTATTTATGTATGTCGTTGCACTTTAATTTTAATTACTTAACATAATGAATTGATTTATTCATGTTTTGAGAGGCTTTCCATTTAAATGCTTTATTTATTCACTTACCATCGGTTAGTTTCAGCAAAACAGCGACTAGTAAGTATAAACACCTTTAGAATATTTAATAATATGCAAACCGTATAAATCTATTCAAATTTGCATAGCTTTATCGCTTTGGTTGAACTTATACTTTTTAAAATACGACATATGCTTGAATAAGCCTAGTTGCTTATGAATTAAATCTAAGATATACATGAGTGAGTAGTAATATGTTAGTTAATTACTAGTAAAATTAATTGTTAATGTGTAATTGTAAATCAATCAGCTTACTTATCTAGTGATATGAAATGGGATTCATATATGTATAAAAATGATTAATTTATTTTCATTTTAGGGCGATTCATTATATATATATATATATATATATATATATATATATATATATATATATATATATATATATATATATAATGTAAGTAATATGTAAGTAATAGTAATATGTATAGTATAATGTAATATATATAATGTAAGTACAAGAAGCATTTTTATTTATATTCAAATGCTTGAACATATCAGAACGTTACTTCAATGGAAAAATTGGAAAATTTTATTGTTTATTGTAATATATTATTATTGGTGATGAAAAGTTGATTGATCGTCGATTGATCCATTATTGATTTGTTAAGTTTTGTGTTTGTTGTGTTTTGTATTATACAAAGCGAAAAATATCATAAAGTCCACCAGGTCATGCATCTACATAACATCAAGGGGGATCGCGATCAACTACAATTAATACGTTCAAACCGAATGCTGCCCGAAAAATGACCGTAATACTAGCAAAGACACTACATGTTTTTCTTCAGCATGAAGTACATATATTTGGAAACCAAAGCTAAAAAAAAATTAAAATGCTACTCCACCTGCTGTGTTCTCCAGATTTTGTTCCTGCTGATTACTACTTGTTCCGACATATGAGTCGCGACCTATCTGAGTAGCCCCTTTTAACTTTTCAACTATAAAAAGAGGTGGCCAAATATAAATAACAAAATAAAAATAATTCTACTCTCCACCGGACAAAACTAATACCATTGAAGCGTTTTGTTGTCTTCCATCACGAAAACTCTAGACCACAAACCAAGTCTTGGTGTATCTATCGTATATCCTATATCTTACCCCAACTGACTACCATCTGTTGCGGTCTTTACAAAAGAGGCAAAAGTGATTTCAGCACTTGGTTTAGGTTTTTATCTTGAAATCTCAGAAGTCCTAAAGCGAACGAAATTATGATTTTACCAGACATGTTGGAAAAAGTGATAAACCAAGTTGATTAGAGTGATATCACCTATATCACCAATGAGAGTTTGAACTTCATATGAATCAATTCGCTTGAAAAGGATATCGAAATTATTTTTCCCCGACCCATATTTTACTCGGTAGTCATTAATTATTTTTAAAAGAATATTTTAGACAAGAAGATCTTGGTTTTTTGTATTTTAACGCTTTAATTGCGACGTTTTAAAACATTTAATGTTATTCCCTTTATGATTTGATAGTTGAAATATTAACCGCGTCTGTGTAACACTATAAGAACAGAACCAATCCACTTAAAGGAATCAATAAACTAATCCTACACTAGTCAATTAATGATCCAGATTATATATATTATGTATCTAACTATAGATTCCCACTGGTTTATTTATTCGCCCTATCCTTCTTAGGTTTTAATGAATCATTAATCAATATTGAGGGCTGACTTATTTATGTTGTTTTGTCTGTCAATTCGGGTCATTTTCTTTATTTACTTCCTGTTTATTTTATTTGTTTTGTACACAAATAGGTAACATAGTAATTTATATTCGATTGTTTTTGGTTTCTTTTTGGTATATCGAAGTGAACTGTGAAAATTGTTATTGGCAAGGAAATAATAATAAAACGGTTTCTTGACTGTTCCACCTTTTTATAGTAAGATCTGATATATTATGTCGATAGAGGTTTCGTTATTTTTTGTACAGTTTGGTTCTATTTTAATTTTTATATGCATTATGTAGCAATGCCAATGTTGGGTAATAATAATTTGCAGGGCTTCGATACTTTGTTGCTATTTGGACATTTGGATGATTGACAGAATGTAGTATGGTCCGATGAATCATCCTTTACGTTGTTTCCTACAAACTACCGGATTTATGTATGGAAAAAACCAAAAGAATCCTATGATCCCTCTGCCTACTTTCTACAGTCAAGCATTGAAGAGTTTCCATTATTACTTGGCCGACAATATCGTAATATTCAGCTGGTTTTTTATTTAGATCATATTCTTGATTTCTGCGAATCGACATATCTGCGTTCGCAACCATGAAGCATACTATGACTAGGATATTATACTATGACTAGCTGCTAAACACTGCCATATTATAATGTATCCATACACGTACCCAAAAAATTCAGACATCCTTGGCCGAAACAATCGCCAGACATCGACGTAACTAAGACATTATGATGTAACACTCCTAACAAACGTAAACACTCTACGAATCTGTCTTGACAAGAATTGTAGCTGTTTTAAAATAAAATGGTGGATCACCATCTTGTTGATAAATAAATATTGTGAATATGTCGGTAATTCATATTATTTTGTCTATTACGCAATTGATCAACAATTGACTGATTTACTATATTAGGAACAGAAACCTTCTATCCAAGCAGCAATTTCGATTCATCAACGGATACTCTGCTCTGGAACTGAGACAGACTTAGTAAACGGCTTCAATCAGCGAAATCATACCACTGGAGTTTTCCTTGATATAAAAAAGGCATTTGATTCGGTGAAGCCTTCAAGAATATTGGACAGTCCAGTCGAGTGAGATATTGGCGGCAAAATAAATCGCTTCATCAAGTATTTCCTTAATGGCTGTACTTTTAGAGTCAGAGCCATTAATGGCCTTTGGAGATCCTTTTCACAACTAAATGGTGCTCCTCAGGGCTCGTGTATCAATCCTACATTTTTTTAATTGCCATAAACTCGATCAATTATCAAATTATCCTCTATATCTCCATATTTCCGTCTCTTTGCGGATTACCATATAGACAAGGACCTTAAGGTTAGCGAGTCCCTACTACAATGCTCCATAAACATTTTACCGACTTGAGTCAGTGGGAATCGTTGGATTTTCCTTCCGGGTAAATCAACTTGTCTCCACTTTAGGGAAAAGAAACTGTCCTTGCATATCCACACTATATATGAAAAACTGTGCAATAACTACAAATGATCAGTACAAATTTCTTGGCTTAATGCTTGACTCTTGTCTAAGCTGGCTTCCACTTTTCACATAAAAATAACTTTCTATATATTCGTATGCTTAAAACTTTGTCAAATTCGCAACTGAGGGCTCACAGAGATACTACCTTAAATACCTAGAGAGCAATCATCCTCTCTAAAGTGGCATATGGAAGCCAGTGTTTCATATCTGATTGGAGGATTGAAGATGGTTGGCTGATTGAGTTGGAGAAGTTACTTAAAACGCCTTGACTCTGTGCAAAATTCAGCTATAAGATTGGCTTAGGTGCCTTCTATAACAAACCGGTCATGAGTTTGTATTGTCAGGCTGAAATAGCTTCTCTGGCATCTAGGCGAGAATTGCTGTTGATTAAATGCGCGAGCTCTGTATAGCTTAAAAATGATTTGTCCCAACATAGGAAATTTTTCCCGAGTTAGTTGTTGGATATTATTCTAAATCGGAAACAAAAAAGCTCAAGCACCAAGTTCCTTGAAATCCAAAACCGTCTTGGGCTAGTTCTACCCGCTGAGAAAATATATAAGCCGGTGAATCCACCTTCGACCTACCATTTAGTGAATGTTGATCTTTGAGTCTTGATTACTGAGTCTTTCCAGAAAGGAGCAAAATCCCCAGTTAATTATTAATAAATTTGCTCAAATTAGAGAAGAGAAATACTCCAACCGACTGGTAGAGGGACACTTTCCTTCTTCCCTTCTTTCTTCCCTTGTAACAGGTATTTTAACGGCTGAATATTTTACAATAATTGTGCTCTGGATCTCGTTCTGGCAGACAGTAATTGCTTCTGATTCATAGAGCTCACTTGATTCTATCAATTGCTGTTGCCCTCGTCACCGTCCGAGCTTATCGATTAAAAAAAACATACGATAGCCTGTAATGTGGGAAAGCGTTTCTATTTTCTTTGGCATCGTTGGTAATGAACGGGCGGATATTCTGGCATGCTATCGGGAAGGCTCTTTGATTGTAAATTTATCCTTCTCGCTCATAAGATCCAACACTCACATGAAAAACACTCACAAAGAGCTAAATCAATTAAAGTGGAGTTTAATGGAGGAAAACAAGTTGTTTGAGATTAAAAATGCTTATTATGAACACTTTAATCTTACCGAGTTCTCTCCTCGGAAGCTCACAATAGTCACAAGATTAAAAATGTGGTAAACTAACCCAGGAATTTCTTCCTAAACATGAAACTCCGCCTGTCTTTACATTCTGTAATGTTGGACTTACCGGGAAGCAATTCCTAATAGAGTTTCCTCTGTATAGTCCGATTAGACAACGGATTAACTTTGGACACAACCTTAAGGATTGCCTTTCAGTGAAAAATATACACACACACTCTGCTATCTTCTCTACATGCCACAGGGCTCATTTCTAAGATTTAAGTTCCGTGTCACTGATTTGGTCCCTTTATTTATTATTATATAATTTTTATTTCTAAAATTATCTATTTGTTCTGCTCACATACATGTGCTATATTGTTTTTGTTGCTTTGTTAAACGATTTTATCTGATTTTATTGTATTATTTTTATTAATACTCAAATATTAATGCTTAAATTTTACTTTATACTTATTATATGTTTTATCTTGTTATGTATTTATACTCATTTATGTTGAGTTTATAATTTCTACACTTATGTATACCTTTAGTATTATGCTTATGTATAAATCTTTGTAATTCCTTGGACAGGGTCTACTTTCTGTCTGCATATTTCCGTACTTGTATGTTTATGAAGATGAAAATGGCCATTAAATATGTATATATATATATATATATATATATATATATATATATATATATATATATATATTAATAAAATATATAAATTATTTTGTCTATACCCTGCATACTGTGCGTTGCCTTGGCATATCCCATGATTATAATTCGCCCAAACATTTTGAGGAGCATAATAATATCATCGAAAATCTTTGGCCAGACCTTAATATAACAGATTTTCATCTCATTTGATCTCATCATTGATGCAATTAGCTTTGCACAAGTTGCGGTACAAGAATGGGGGCATCATTCCGTGAGAAACTATTCAGATACTATTGAACTGTAGCTGTTCCAAAGCAAATGATACCTTAACACTTTATTAATAAATGCATATTGTGTATAAGTCAAGTATTAATATTATTTTGTCCAATCTCTGTAGTTTATACGTTGTGCCCTTCATATGAAATATTCTTTTTGATCAAGTATTATTTGTCACAAAAGATGTAATCAGACACAATTTACAAATGTGTCACAAATTTTTATATTTTTGTATCCATTATTGCAATTTATATGTGCTAGTTACTTAGTTAACAAGTAAAATTGAATAATTACAGTCGAGACTAACACTGTTTACCAACCTGTTTTAAAACCGCTCACCAACGTGTTTATATCAAAAATTGTTACCAAAGGTAACTATTTGGTGAGTGAGTGTAAGTGGGAGCGAAAGTATGAAAAATAAAAACAGTTGGAATTATGAACAACCCGATATAACAGGTAAAAGTCCCGCGACCATTTTGATTGCATGCCATCTTAGTTATGTGACGTTTAGCTCTGGAAGACAACGGACGTCTCGTAACGCTAAAAATGTGGCACTGGTGTGCGCTAGCGTTGCAGAGTCTCCAGAAATATCAATTAGGATACACGGCTCCCAGTTAAACATTTTTGAACGCAGTTCAAGTCGAATTTTGAATTTGAAAGTTGATTTGAAAATTGATTCCCATATAAAATTCAATTTGTCCAAAAATTTCTACAGAGAGGTCCTGATCAACGAGTTGAATTAATTCGTGAAACATCATTGCATTCACTAGAAACAACTGTATGGTATGGTATTTATTCTGGAAACATCATTGGTCCCTATTTTTTATTAAAATGACCAAGGTGTTGTAGTTACTGTTACTGCTGAACGGTACCAAGACATGATTCGAAATTTTCTTGTGTCTGAAATGGAAGAGCCAGGACTAGAGGATATGTGGTTTCAGCAAGATAGAAACACAGCATACACAGCTCTTTCAACAATTTTTTGAATGACGTTTTTCCATGAAGACTAATTTTGCGAAGTGGCGATTTAGCATGAACAGCCAGATCTCCGGATTTAACAGCACCAGACTTTTTCTTATGTGGTTTTTTAAAATCAACAGTTTATGTGAATAAGCCCCAAACAATTCAACATCTTAACGACAATATTTATCACCGAATTGAAGAATTTCAGCCTCAGATATTGCAGGATGCCCTCAAAAATGCCTTAAAAGTGCCGAAAGTTGCATAACGAATCACGGCCACCATTTAGCCGATATAATCTTTCGATCATAGGGAAAAAATTATAAAGACCAAGTAAACTTTTTATGAAAACCAAACTTACTTATCTATTCTTTGAACAAAGTTTATTCTCCAGAATATTTATCATACAGTACTTTCACATACTTTCTTTGTACATGCATGTTAAAATGGTTAGGTAAATTTTGTCGACTAGCTAATCGATGATCATATCGGATATTTTTATCTTTTTTCTTAGGTAGGATATCAGAAGCGTGCGTTATCTTCAACGTCTTTTCGGTTATCTTGAACAAGCTTTTACCACTTAAAATATCGTGTACGTGATTAATATTAACTGGTACATAATTCTTTAGATAAAATAAAAGTTTCAGAGACATCCAAATTTCATAATAGATTTTACATAAATTGCGAGATATTTGGGCAAAATACATATTAGAAATGTAACTAATATGCCCAAAAGTAACGGAGGGCGGCTGAACGTTTTGCTGTGTAATATTGGCGCATTTTTAACTTCTTTATATGACTAGATTAAAAAGCCAAAAATGTATCTTGTGGAATTAAACTATAAAATGCTGAAGAACTGAAAACAGATCTTCGTCAAATATGATTATGAAGTCACAGGTACATATTTTATTATTGAAGGACAAAATAAAACCAATAAAGTTGTGGATATTTGCACTTAAGTGCATTATTGTATTATTATAAAACTGTCATGACATAAATATTCACAAAAAGTTTAGCTCTTATTATATTTTTATATTTATCTCCCATTTCGAAGAAACTTTAAAATAATGAAGACATTTTAAAATAGTAAGGACCATTTCAGATATTTGAGAGTGGATTTTAGTCGTCATCTACTCAAGTTATTTAAAGAAATTACTTAGCATTGATGTATTGAAATACATGTAAACTAATTGATCCCAGTCACGTCAGTAACCAGGCTGGGTAAGACCGGATGTCTTCTGGGATGATTTTTAGTCACTCGCTAGTCGGTAGGAATAATGCTAAGGACCGTGGTTTGGAGCGCACGATAAACTGTAGATCCAGTCCAGATAAACTCATAGTTAGTAAAAGGAGACTTTAAAATATATTTTAAAAAAATGTTTATCTGATATAAACCATTTTGAATTGCTGTAACTGTAAATCTCCTACGGTAAACTTTAGACAATGTTACCATGTTATATATACAGGAAAACATATCTACATTTCATAAAAAACATAACAGTTCAATTGAAAAGTCCCCGACCTACCATAGTAAAACACATTTTTTTGGCAAAATTAGTTTTTTATTTTTTATTCAACATAATTCCCTTTAATGTTGATACACTGATTATAGCGACCCTCCAATTTTTTGATGCCATTTTTGTTGTACAATTTGTTTCAAAATAGCCCCTTCGGCGATTTCGTCCTTCAAACGGTCCAATAACGCTATTTAATGGTCGCTGTTGATGGTCCTTCCTTTTTTAAGGTGGTCAATGAAGAATATTCCATGCGCATCCCAAAATACAGACGCCATAACCTTGCCAGCCGACTGTTGCGTTTGCCCACGCTTTGGAGCGGGTTCATCCTGTACAGACATCGGACGACTGTCGATTGGACCTCGTAGTGAAATGGAGCCATGTATCATCCATTGTCACATATCGACACAAAAACTCGGGTTTATTACGCTCGATCATCTTCAAACACTGTTCCGAATTATCAACTCGTCGTTGCCTTGGGTTAAAAGTGAGCTCACGCGGCACCCATTTTGCACAGAGCTTCCTCATACCCAAATATTCATGAATGATATGACGTACATGTTCAGTTGATATCTTTAGAGCGTCTGCTATTTCATTCAGATTCCATTTACGGTCATTCAAAATCATTTTGTGGATTATTTTAATGTTTTCGAAGGTAACAACCTATATTGGGCGTCCACTGCGTTGACCGTCTTCGGTGCTCATTTCGCCATGTCTAAACTTAGCATATCAATCCTGGTTCTCCTGGCGCAGTGTCCGGAAACTCGGAATCAAACTAAGTTTTTGCTTCAACTGTATTTTTTCCAATCAAACAGCAATATTCCATCGACACGCGAAAATCCTTTTTAAAAATTTTTTCATAATAAAAAAGTTGCTTCACTCAAACTACTATAATCCACAAACTAATGATCCGACAGCTGTCAAATTTATACGCGAATCTTTTGAGGATCAGGGCTAACTAAAAAACATATGGATTTAATTCTAGTAGTAGTATGTGTCAGGCCGGGGACTTTTCAATTGATCTGTTATTTAAACCATAGTATGTTATATGGACATGAATTAAAAAAAGATTAACATTTTTGTCATAAATAGTACAGTTATTGGCTTATAATTTTTGAAATATTAGTAGTGTTTTTTTTATATATTTTAAAGCTTCTTATTTTACCAACGAGGATTTATCTGGACTAGACCTACTGTTTAACGTGGGTTCCGAATCACGGTTTTCGTCTAGCCAGTGACCAACTGGGTCGCCCCCCACCCGCCACCCTTGTCGCTGGCGTGACTGGGATGGTTATTATTATGATATGTCTGATTTTCCATTGTTGCCAAATATATTTACAATTACAATTACAAACATAAAGTACATCCTTGCCACAGCAGGCATCTATCCTGCAACTATCGCAAGGCCGTCCTGTTGCCTTAACCATTGTGCCACCAAGCCGGCGCAGATAATATTGGTAGTGTGTGCAAACAGTTTTTAGAAAACACCTTATAGAACACATTTCTTGAAAAATTTAATTCTAGACTACTATGCAATTTGAAGAATATTATTTGTTTTACTATAACTGTTTAAATGTTAATAAACTGTATTTAAAATGAAATTATTATGTATCATTATATTATTTTATTTGAATTAAAACGGTTTTAAAAATCTATAAGTAATAGTTATTGAAATATTCGTAAATATATTTTTTTATATGAGAAAATATCACATAAGCTATAAGTAAGTTGCTTGTTATAACTGCATTTATTTTGGATAATATGGATATACGTATATTGATACTCAGGAAACTATAAAAGTAAATTATAGAAAACAGAATAGAAGATTGTGTGCAGATAACATAAGCAAAAAAAGCATAAAAATTTAAAAATAATGGAATAGGAATATCTAAAATGCTACAAATATGTATATATATATACTCAGATGTTTATTGTATTAAAATAATATTAAATTTCAAAAAACCTACTATCACTAACATTGAGTTTATAAGAACTAATCTACTAACAAAAACACAAGTGATATATTACAACTATTATATACCGTAATTAAATCAAAACCGTTGAATCTGGTACGGTTCACCACAAATCCAATCAAATTAATCCGCAAAAAATAGGTTCCTGCGATAAACCCGTAGGAATATCGAGGACGTTGAAAATCCTTTTAGAAAAGTATTACTAATTACCGATAATTAAGTTAATTATTGTAATGCGTCTTTCTTCCTAAATACATATTTATTTTATTATTAGGTTAACTTTGTCTATTTAGTTCAAGATGCTAATGATTTATTTATTAACTAATGTTGCCTATCGAGTTTAAAAACGAGCTGAAAGCAACGCAAGCTGTATATGAAAACGGAAATAAACGCTTTAGTTATATAAAATCAAAGTGCTAAAATAACACAAAATCAATTTTGCAATATAGTCACGAATTAATTAAAAAACGCATACCTTGAGAACATGTCGAACCCATGTAATTTAGAAATTATTAGCCGTAGACTTCACTGGCGTAACCATAGCTCCAATGATATTAATACTTAATAATCCGTGTAATATAAAATCATGTGGATCAGTAAGTATGGAGATAATCTCAAAAGAATCCGGCCATACCCAGAATATTACTATACTTTATAATACTTTAAACACTTTTTAATTATTTGTTTGTTAACAACAGGGCTGGTGACTGATTTTAATGTATGATCTGATGTTACTGTTTATAAACAAATGTGTGTGTTAAAACATTACTAAACGAAGTTACATATTTTTAGCAGTTGTTATTTATGATTTTGTGTTATTTTCGGTTATTCCCGTATTGTCAGAACTATTAAAGAGTTATGAAAAGTTTGGATAAAAAACGATTAAGAATAGTATGATCATGTAAAATTATTTTTAACATCTTGGCAATGGCTTTATTGAATCTACTTCCTCATTTGTTGGTGAGTTATGAGTTTCCACGTGGAACACAACACAAATTAGAAAGCACTAGATAAACAAAAGCCATAGAAGGCAAATTAAAGATGAGCTATGAGCAATGGTGAGATCGAAGAGTGGAATAAGTTAGCAAAGAACGATACAATTTTATTTAAAATATAAATAGATAAATAAAAAAGATAAAAGGTAGTAATCAGCCTGGTGTATTTATTGTATTTACAATATATATTTTAGGTGAGAAATATAGATAAAAGATAAGGACTATATGAATACATAAATGAAGTAATGAAAATGTGTAGCAGCTAACTACATCATTTGCATAGTTGAAACACATAGGACAAATAGAGGAAATAATGAATTATTGAGTAAATTTGTAAAAGCATAAATATAAGATATGTAACCATATGATATTTTATTCTTGGATCTATGTATATATTAGTTTGATTATTTACTTTATAGACCTATGTTTTGAAGAAGCAATAGTTAATCCATTGATTTGTAAATACATTCGTTTAATATGTATTTCTAAAATATAAAAATTAAATTATCTAATTGTGTTAATATACCTGCTAAAGCCATATATCGATTTCAATATTATTTTATTCATATATTCTGTGTTTTAATATACAAGCATGTATTATATCGTTTATTATTCCCTATTTATATTTATAACATAGAAGTAAAAAAAGATTTGATGCTCTGAAATTGTTACAGTTCTGAAAAAAATATTATATATGATACTTTATTTATTTATTTATTTATCTATATATTGGTCCATCGTCTGTCCCGGGTTGACCAACCGTCTTTGCGAGTTGTATCTTCGGCATTCGATTAGTATATGTTTGGTAGACAGTGAGGAACCATATTCGAGTCATGAACTAATGAGAAACTCACGGGTCAATTTGCAGTGACCAATTCTGAGACGCGAGCAAAGCTGAAGTTGCGCTTGCTGATGTTAATGTTGTTAAGGCCCATCTGAATTGGTCTAGATGTCTAAAGATTCTAGTTAGAGTGGTGTTTCATATCTCTAATCCAGAAGAGGAAATTTTTCGTAAGTGACCCCTCCCTCTTCGTGGCTAAGTAATCCGCTCTTTCAGATTCGATGATCCGAGCGGGAGAAGGGGGCCATATAAAGGTGTTAGTTTTGCCGCTCTTTTTCAATTTAGAGGTTAGTTCACGCTCCTAGCGTAGATGTAGATACGGTCGGAGGCACGTTAAGGAGCTCTTTGAATCTGAGGCGATAACTAATAGTTTGTCTTGCACATCTTGTACTGAGATCAGCCGTCAATACATTCGATGAAATGGAGGGCCTGCGTCCTTCCGACATCACCGATGTAAATGCTGCCCCCAGGTAGTCATAACTCTTGGAACCGTCTGAGAATATGAAAAGGTGTTCAGGATATTTCTCAGTTTTATATCGATTGAATTGGGTGCTAATAATGCTAGAGTTAGAATTATCCCTTGGTAAACTCCTCACTGAGAGATCTCTGACAGAGACAGTCACCTGTGTCAGTCGCCATGGAGGCAATCTATCCTCGGAGGTGTATATAGGTGGAAAAGCCAGCGATAAGTGACTACAAACTGCACGGAAATTTATGATACTTTGATATATTGTTCGGTGTAGTAATTTAAAATTATAGATAGTTTATTGATTAGTTAAAGTTAATTAAAAATAATTTTAATTGAATGTAATTTAAAAAAGGTTTGTAAGTGCTAGTTCTTGAGATATTTATTTTAATATGTTTTAATATACATACATTTATTACATTAATTATTATTATATATCAAATACATTTCTGATCTTATATTGAAAATACAGTGAAAACAAGTTTTAGTAACATATCGTTTTAAAATTATTTCCTATACTCTGTTTTGAGAAAATCGTGAATAAGTTAAGGTCGGCCGGCTTGGTGGCGCAGTGGTAAAGGCAACAGGACGGTCCACATACTGTGGTGATAGCCGAGGGTTCGAATTCTGCTGGGGCATGGTTTAATATTTGTGATTTTCCTAGTAAAGAATGTAAAATCCTACAAGGAAAATGATCCCAGTTACGCCATTAACCAGGCTGTGTAAGACCGGATGTCTTCTGGGATGATTTTTAAGTTAGTCAGTCGCCAGTCGGCTGTATGACGAGGGCCATGGTTCGGATTCCCCATTTTCCGGAAATATATATATATATATATATATATATATATATATATATATATGTATCACTACATAGTATAAAACAAAGTCGCCTTTTCTGTCCCTATATCCCTATGTGCGCTTAAATCTTTAAAACTACACAACGGATTTTGATGCGGTTTTTTTCAATAGATAGAGTGATTCAAGAGGAAGGTTTATATGTATAATACATGCATAATATACTAAAGCAACATTGCTAATTTTAGAGGTTTCTAACGTGATGTCGTAAATTGACCTATTTTTTTAGGCTTATTTAGCAATTAGCAAAAACGCTGCCTAACCCTACGAGTTAGATCAAATTAATGTACTACAGTATTGTACACCATAAAAAGGTCTACAAAAAAGTCCGCGATGGTATATGTTTATCTTTTACGGACAACCCACATTAACCATTTTTATTGTTTACTTTTTACGTGAGAAAATGGCTTATTTACGAAGCTATTTTAAGCAATACGGCATTAATCCTTATCGAATTAAGTACCTTAAATACAGTGTGCAATTAATATAGATCAATATGGTTCTTTACAGCATGTAAATTAAACAAATATTTTCGGAGATATTACAAATTTAAAATTTACGTTTAAAAATGTGTAATGTAATAAAAATTGTATGAATTTAGATATTCCAAAGATAGCAGGAAATCTTCATAGTAAGTATAGGGGAAGAGGAATTGTTTTACTCCAAATTTAATGCATGCAGGCCAAGGGCAGTAATGAATGAACCAAAAATACTGGATCGATTTTAATCATGTTTTCATTGAGTGACGTGGGCATATATATTTTATGCCCGTGCAAAGTCGGAGCAGGCCGCTATGTTTTTATATACAACGTTCATATTTTTTCTGTAGTGTATTTAATTTAGTATCAGCATTGCACCCGTGCGAAGTCGGGGCGGGTTGCTAGTATATATATATATATATATATATATATATATATATATATATATATATATATATATATATATATATATATATATATATATATATATAATGGTCGAATTTCCAATCCCAAAGGTGTCAATATATATTAAAATATTTGTTTGAAATTAAGAAATGTCGTTTCTATAAGATAAATTATTTCTACATTCATTCTAATTAAACAGATGAAAATAATCTAATGTTCTTGCTTGTTTCAGAAACTGTTTAGTGGGGAAGGACTATCAGATCAAAATATCCGATCTGGGATCGTATCGGGAATCCTACGCGCAAGATTACTGTCGTATAGCCGGCTCCGAACCGATGCCTTTACGCTGGATGGCTTGGGAATCGGCTCTTTTGGTACGTCATACCATAAATGTTACGGCGGTTGTAATAATTTTTTGTCGCGTATCTGTTTGTTGCAGGGGAAATTCTCTAATAAGAGCGACGTCTGGTCTTTCGCCGTCGTCCTGTGGGAAATCTTAACATTTGCTCGCGAGCAACCGTTCGAGCTGCTCAGCGACGACAAGGTCCTGGATAATTTGGCACAGTATTACGAGAACAGTGGAAAGCAGGTGAGTTTTTATTTAATGTGCAACATATATGCGCTAACCTTTGTTATAATTTTTTGTCTTAGTTTATATATTCGGTGGATATCTATAAACTGTATTATGGGACAGGGTAAAAACTGTTTTCATTTAATGGAATGAAGAAGCGACTAGTTGAATGGCAATTCAAAGCTGCACTGAGGGTCTATTAGAACAGACCTACCTGTCTTAGTCGTTCACCATTTAAGTAGTTTTAAAATAGATAATCGGATAGTTATGGCAGTATTATATTATAACAAATCCACCCTCCAAAAGAAATGGTCACAAGGATGGATTTGTTCATTATTTACTGTGTACATCTGAGGAAGACTGTCCATTTGCTATTGAAGATCCTCAAAGTGGCAATGTTTTTATCCAAATTTCCATGATGTCCCTTTATAGCATAGCATTTTTCAAGTTTTGGTGATTCCTTATTCCAATAGTCTAAGTTAAGCTTAATAGCTAAGTTAATAGAAATACTATTTGATTTAAATAAATAAAAGGTGACTTGTCGGATAGCGACACAGAATAACACTCAGCTCATATAATCCCTAGTCGAAACAGTATCAACAACTTCCATTTGGAATGATCAGTTTCCCAAGAATGAGTGTCCAATGGGTTTATACGATTTCTCAAAAGACCACATTTTAATCTCTCAAAAATCAGATCACCATTCCATACTATGTTAATGGTTCTAAAAATGCCCAAGAGAACTGCCCCCTGATTTGCTTTGTTTTTTCCGTATTTTTATAATTTACCTTTTGTGTGCGGTCGGTATATATCATTCGAAATCACGAGAACAATTAAAACTGACGTCCGTTAACATAATAGTCCTGTTTTCGCTGTTTACACAAATTTCCGCTGAATCCCAAATTTTGATTACCCCAAATTCCAATATTCTACGGATGAGAAAGTGAGCTACTGCAATACATCCTTTGATGGTCGTTCACCTTGAGTTGCAACGTCTCATTCTATTGGGCTATATTACTTCATAACAACTTTAGTCCGCCTATGATGACCTGACACATAGTTCTGTAATGCTTCTGACGTTGGTTCGTATGGAAGCATGGATGTTTCATAGTTTATGCTTAGAGGTCTTTGATCACCTTCAATCCATTATTAAGAGTTTGCAACTTCCGCTGCGATACTTTTGCTCGAACTCTACTTAATATACTAAGGAGTGCTTCGAGTAACTGCGGAACGATTGCCAATCCAATATAAACCTGTTGTTTCTTTTCTTGATAATTAATTTGATTTCGGTTAATAGAATGAATTCAAAAATAAACAGCCTTACAATTTCCTCAAAATTCTACAGACTGCCTCATTTATGAAAAGCGTTTAATGTGAAATGTGAAATTAAAACAAAAAAGTATTAATTTACTTTGAAATATTATTTAAATTAAAGAAATAAGCGATCACTTATCGGATAGCGACACAGAACAACACTCAGATATAAAATCTATTAAGGTATGTTAAATGTTATATAGTTGTTAGTCACGTCAACCTCTTGGATTTTTTAGTGAATTTGAATGAAATATGAAATTTACTTTGAAATATAATTTAAATTAAAGAAATAAGCGGTCACTTATCGGATAGCGACACAGAACAACACTCAGCTATTAAGGTATGTTAAATGTTATATAGTTGTTAACGTGGGCTCCGAACCAGGGTCCTAAGCATTAAGCCATTAAGCCTACGACTGACGAGTGACCAATCATCCCAGAAGCCACCCAGGCTTACCCAGCCTGATTACCGGCGTGACTGGGATCATTTTCCTTGTCGGATTTGACGCTCTTGTCTAGGGCAATTATAAATATTAAACAACCACAAACATAGATTTTACGACCATGCAGGACTCGAAGCCGCGACTATCGCAATAGTAGGAGGAGCGTTCTATCGCCTTTACCACTGCGCCACCAAGCCGGCAACTTCTCGCTCGGTTGATGTAGTCCCTAGTCGAAACAGAATCATCGACTTTCATCTGGGATAATCAGTTCCCAAAAATTAATATCCAATGGATTTAAAAGATCATTCAAAATACCATATTTTAATGCCTCGAAAATTATATCACCATTAAAAAGACTTCCCCCATGAAGTTCTTGTCGTGAAAGGTGCGCTAAACTGACGGACTGCGTACGAAATAATAATAATTTTAATGCTGTTTTTTTTTCTATATTTTTATAATTTATCTTTCGTTTGCGGTCGATATATATCATCCAAAATTACGAAAAGAAATAAAACTGGCGTCCGTTTACACAATAGTCCTCTTAACCCAAAAAAAATGAAGCAAAGTCGAAAAAAAAACAACGAATCCGACTTTTGTTGTATCGTCCTTTCGTCGGCCGCTGCGATACGTCCAAAGTCGACGTAAGCATTTAATACCCCGACAACGAAAAGGTAAAGCCCCCCGCCGTCCGCAGAAAGGGCGCGGGGGGGGGGTCTTTCTCCCTCCCCTGGTCCGGGGGGCCCAAAACAAAGGAGGAACGCGGAGACAAAGAAAATAAGACGAAATAAGACGATTATTGCAATTTAACGAGATTGCCGGATGAAAAACTTCTTTATTATGGTGCGCGTTACACAGTGACAAAATAATTGCCGGGTGGCACGCGAGACGAATTGATAAAAATGTACCATTCCACTTTACCCTCTTCCGTTTGCGTGAGCCCCCCACCCTCACGACTCCCCCATCGTTCTCGCTGCTTTTTTGTCGCCGTCTCTCTCCCTCCCTCACTCCCCCATTCCGTTAATAAATAATTATATCGTGAGTTATAAAAATAACAGGACGACGACGACATTGAAAAAATTCCCTTTGTCTTTGGCCGATTCCTTTTTTCGGTTTACGTACCGTTTCGCACCTGTTTTATAAACGTCGAGCGATCTTAATGAGGTTCGTGATTGCTGAAATGTCGCGGGTGCTATTGTGAGACTGTGAGCGGGGACTTATTCCTTCGATTCCGGGTTTCTCCCGTTGAATAAAAACGTCGAACGAAAGCTATTTTATACAAAAAGGTATTAATGTGAAACGAAATAAGTAAATGAATAATTATTAGATTTCATTGTTGGAATCGGCTTTTTTTAATTATTAGATGCTTGCGTGCGTTCTGATCGTATTTTCATTATAAAAAGATTCTTATTGAGAAAAATTGGTGTAAATAACTAGGTATATAACTAGGAGAACCCATCGGCCCTCACTCAGTCTCTGACGAAATAATGTTTATACGTGTCACGGCTGTATTTTTTATTATATGCACCTCAATACACAACACTACACAAGATCAGATGGTTTAATCCTTTTGAGTCTGTGTCCTATTCTGGTGGTATCCAAAAGCAGCAATAATTCAATATTCTCATGATAATGGAGTCTTTCCTCATGCCCCCTTGCAATTTTCTTGATTTCTTGACTGGCGGTAGGTATCTGAAGGTTTCGATGTAGGTAATCAGTCCTATAGTATTTGGGTGCGCCCACAATACCTCTCAAGACTTTATGTTACTCTTTTCAGAATATCCTCATATTTGAACTCCGTATGTGCATATAGGTTTCAGTATTTGCTTATATAATAGCAATATAGTATGTACTTATAATTGTGATTTTCTTCCAATTAGCCAATACATTTTCCTATATTTCAATTCCAGTTCTGTTCTTTTCTCCTTTATATGTTCCTACCAGAGAAGTTTCGCATTATTTAACGTTGTTGCTATATGAAATGATAAAATAAAGTATGATAAAATGATATAATAAAAGTATTATTTTATGTTATTGGTGCTTGTACGGTCTGGTTGTAGGTGAACTGCGCACACACATATTAACTTTCATTAATTTTTGCTTTCCAAGCTTGTGTCCAATTTTTTATATTATCACTTTGAAGGTAAATCTAATGATACCACAGGAAATAGTTTAACACATTTAAGGATAGTTAATTAATACGTTATGGGAAAGGGATTATGATTTAAATCCAATGTACTTACTCAGAATTAAAGTCTGATTTTACCTAATATTGACAGGAATTCTACTGGGTTTGATAACTGATGTTTCTTCTCTTCAGTTTTTATTTTCGATGCGGTTAAAAATACTTAAAATTCTTAAAAAAACTGTAATTTATTGTATTTACTGTATTATATGTAAACTGTAATTATTTTATAATATTATTTCAATGCTTTCCTCGATGAATCAATGCTCATATCAGTTCTAACAACGCTTTCTTCAATTTTTTCTTTATCAATGCTCGTTTGAATACTCTTCCTCGTTTTTCCTTTGAGCCTGATTTACCAATTGTCACTTATAAAAGGGGATTGCCCGTGAACGCACTTTATTTGGGGTATGAGAACCTTTGGCGGCTTGGAGAACCGCTTTTGGGGATAGTCTTCGGGGTTACCGGATTGGGGACGCCTCCGATAGGGATCTGACGTGGGAATTTTTGAAGAGAGCTGAGGTTGCATGGAATTTCTTGTATAAGGAGAAAACGAATCGTCTTTTTTCTGGTGTGTCAGTTTCCCGATATTTCTGACAAACCATGCCGCATTCAGGGTTTGTTGAGAAGGTTATTTTGCATTATCTGAGGCTTTTCCACTAATTCCGGCCTGAGAAACAGATACCAAGTGTTAGATCCATATAACATGACGGATCTTATAAGCAGCTTTTAAAGCAAAATTTTAGTCATCGGAGAAAATTTACTTCTTCTGCAGATGAGTGGGTTAAGCACTGAGGCGACACCGTAGCTTTTGGGGATTGTTTTATTTATCTGTGTTGACTATAGGAATCTACGGCCAAAGATGAGGCCGAGATATGTGGCTTTTTGTCGTCACGGGATTGAGACTTTTTCCACTCTCAGCTGATAGGCCCGGATGTCTCTCTGATTGTGAAAGATTATGGCCTGGGTTGCTTGGGGTTTGATTTGTAACCTCCAGAAATTTAACCATTGGACTGTGTCATTTAATTCAATTTCAATTTTTCTCTGAGCGGCGTCTACAGAACGAGAACTGGTAAAGAAAGTTGTGTCATCCGCGTATTGGGCGGTTTCAACATCTTTCTTCATTAGAATTTCTGACAAGAAGCGGTTGAATAATGCTGGGGCTAATAAGGAATTTTGGCGGACTCCTGCTTTGACTGACTTAGGACTGGAGAGTCTATTACCGATCTTTACTTGAAAGAACGTCTCCGACAAAAAGGCACGCAGTAATAATATCAGGTCTTTGGGTGAACCTGCTCCGATGGCATCGTGTATTAGGTCGTCGTGCCAAACTTTGCAGAACGCTTTCGTTAGGACTAAAAAGATCGCGCAGAGCTTTTTCTTCATGGCGAAGTGAATTTCTGGGACCAATCTAGTAGTCTGATGTGTACATGAATGTTTGGCTCTGAGCCCGTGATGTTCATCTGATATGATATGGTTCTGTTCAGTAAACCGGTTGAGTGCAAACAGGATCGCTCTTTCAGAAATTTTGGACGAGTGAGAGAGACAATCTGGCTCTCGTTGTAGATGCACCGTGTTTTATCGCTGAAACTTCCTTCTCGTGTTCTTGGTGGTGGTGGGGAAGGCTGGTCCAAAAAGCATTTTCTGTACCCCGGCTCGTTCAGAATATCGGGGTGGGAAATACTCGTTTTGAACTCTTAAGAAATTTTCGAAAATTCCGCGATTTCGGGTCTTCTTGATATTAATAGTTAGAGGTGCCATAAGTAGTCCTAATATCCGAAATATTCGACAACGAGTGCATATGATATCCTTTTTGTTGGACACGTGTGCTGTGTCTAGTCGTTCCCTTTCTTGGTTGGAGTAATTTCACCAGACATTCGATAGAATTGATTGTTATATTTTGTCTCATGCCAATAATTATTTTCTCATGTCATAAATGTTAGGAATATCAGTTAAAGTTATAATAAATTATACCCTTAAACTATACAAAAGGAGAAATACTACAATTTTCCTAAACAAAATTTAAAGACCCACCTAAATATAAATAATTAAAAATTGCGTCCAAACCAGACTGTTTGAGGGGGAGGTTCATATTAATAGAAAATAAAGATACTATAAAAAGAAAAACAACAAAATTATAAAACAGATAGTTTCCTTAGCAGTCCTGATTTTCTAGAAATAACAGACTTCATTGCAAGGCAGCATGTAGAAAGACGCCTAGTACTAAAGGTAAAAAACGACCCACTAAAGTTAACAGATAATATGCAAGGTTCCATATAAGTATGGGAAAGCGCACATAGGAAAAATTTAAAGGTTAACCTTCAGATAAAAGAATATTAATAATGTTTGGGATATCAACAGAAGGCTCAGTTAGCTTTGGCTGAAAACTGGATGGACACTGGCCAAAATATTCGATTAAATAAAGTCCAGATATACAGAAGGTAAGCCAGGGTGTTTATTGGTTGATTACTCAGCCATGGCAGGTAATATCTTAAATAGAGTTCTCGTCTTGAAGGTGTATGTTAATCTTTGCCTATTGAGAAACATCGCTTCGAGTCAATGAACAAAATTTAGCAACTTTTGTAATGCGGAGAAGAGATTTATTAAAAGTTCTAGTTCATATAATTTCACTACTTACTTTATATAGTTGAGATATTATAAAAACATATCAATGAATAACGTTTTTCTTTTATATAGCCTAATGTAAATCTCTAGATAGCAGATATACTTTCATTGGATTGAATATTTATCTAACACAATAAATCAGCTACTTATTTGATTCCGTCTTTTCGCTTTTTAGTATTATTAGCTTCCATTCGACGTCTTATTTCAATAAAAACTACCTTCAAAGACGCGGGAATCGAAATAAAATCAGCGTACTGTTTTACAATAGCATTCGCGACATTTCACGAACCTTATTAAGGTCGGTCTACGTTTATCAAGCAGGTGCGAAACGGCATATAAATCGAAAGAATGAGGGAAACGTGATAGACGGAAAAGAAGTTGGAGGGTTTGTAACAGTCATAATTGTATATTAACAAAGCTCTGTTATTGATTTTGTTTCATTAGTAAAGAAATAAAGAAGAAAAGAAGGATGGTGTAATTATATTACCTAAATATTTTGTATGTAATGGTACCAAATATTTTACCAAAAATAGTAATAAATATGAAAGCCAGGAGAAAGTAATTTTGGACGTAACTAATAAATAGAATTAGTTTCTAGCAACACTCTTTCGATGAAGTCATACTACAGAAGTTCTCTCTAAAATATATCTTCCTGTGGAACGTTATAGATATAAATATAGTATAATTTGTTTACTCAGATAGAAATTACTGTTCTTTGAAAATAGAAAAAGACTGGATATAAAGAGGCGCTCGATATTGGGGCTCCACATGAATTAGCCATGAGAAATAATCAAAAATCACTATATTGTGCTTTCATTTCTTCTGTACCCCTGAGGTTCATCAGTATTACGCTCTTAAATAAGCCAGCGGAAATCAAATAGAAATTTGCGAAATGAAAACCAGATTTAACAGGTCAATTGAAAAGTCCCCGGCCTACTAGAGTAAAACAAATTTTTTTGACAAAATTATTTAATAACATAATTCCCTTCTTCTATAGGATATATATCCCTAAGGGCGATACATTGATTTTCGATACCATTTTTGTAGTACGATTTGTTCTTTGCATCAAAATAGGCCTCAGTTTAGGCGATCATCTCTTCATTCGACGAAAATTTCTTGCCAGCGAGCATTATTTTGAGATATGAGAACAGAAAATAGTGGCTGAGGGTCAGATCTGGAGAATACGGTGGATGAGGAAGCAATTCGAGGCCCAATTCATGGATTTTTGCCATCGTTTTCACTGACCTGTGACACGGTGCATTGTCTTGGTGAAGCAGCACATTATTTTTCTTCAAATGCGGCCGTTTTTCGGCAATATCGTCATTCAAGCGGTCCAATAACGTTATGTAATAGTGGCTGTTGATGGTCCTTCCTTTTCAAGGTAGTCATTGAAAATTATTCCATGCGCATCCCAAAATACAGATGCCGTAAACTTACCAGCCGACTGTTGCATTTTCCCACGCTTTGTAGCGGGTTTATCGTGTGCAGTCCACTTGGATGACTATCGATTGGATTTCGGAGTGTAACGATGGAGCCATGTTTCACCCATTGTCACATATCGACGCAGAAACTCGGGTTTATTACGTTTGATCCGCAAACACTGCTCCAAATCCTCAATTCGTCCTTGGTTTTGGTCAAAAGTGAGCTCGCTTGGCACCCACTTTGCACAGAGATTTCTCATACCCAAATATTCCTGAATAATATTATGTACACGTTCAGTTGGTATCTTTAGAATGTCTGCTATTTCATTCAGCTTCAATTTACGGTAATTCAAAATCATGTGTTTTTAATGTTATCGTCTGTAATAACCTAATAATAGTAATTTTTTTAGGCGTCCACTCCGTTCACCATTTTCGGTGCTCATTTCATCACGTTTAAACTTAGCATACCAATTCTTGATGGCTGATCTTCCTAGGACAATGTCCAAGCATCAAGCCAAGTTTTTGCTTCAACTGTACTTTTCCCCTCAAAAAGCAATATTTGATCAAAACATCAAATTCCTTTTTATGAATTTTTTTACAATAACAAAAGTTGCTTCACTCAAAATGCTATAATTCACAAACTAGTGATCTGACAGCTGTGAAATTGATAAGACGCATCATGTGAGGGTTAGGGCTAACTAAAAGCATGTGAATTCTGGTAGCGCCGCCTATGTGTCAGGCCGGGTACTATTCAAATCACGTGTTATAATTATAAAGAAAATCCATCAACGTTATTGTTTACAAAGTTTTACAGAAGACCTGCGCCTTACCTATATATTGATATAAAGTATTCTCGGCTAAAAGTTGATAGTTTCAGTTGGATATTCTTATATCGGTTTCCTATTTTTAGCTAGGGTGGAGCAAAAGTTCCGCTACCATTTTGATTGGTTATGTGAAGTTTAGTTCAATTTCGCTTTAACCATTGGATTATGTAGACGTCCAAATTTTATTATTAATAAATATACGCTACAAGAACGAGCAGAAATACTGACAATTTTTATTGAAGTTAATCATTTCGTTATTGCCACTCAGCGGAAATTGCGTGATTGGTATTTTGGGGGGACTTTGGGACCACCCCGTATAAATCATTACACTTTCTGCTAAATAATTTTTAAGATGAAATGGCTGGATATTGAAACTTACTTGGTTAGTAATTTATTTCACTGGTTTTATCTATAAATTTTTGTTGGGCTTCAATTAGTCTAAAAGCTTACAATATTACCTGGGTATATTATCTGACTAGTTTGGAAGTATATCACGAAGATAATTTCGTTTTTATTAAAAAAATCTATTTTAGCAGCATCTTGGAAGATTCAAGTAATCTATAAAGAGCAATTCCTTTCCAATACCCAACCATGTACAAAGCCTCTCCGGGCTTCGTTTACAATCTTTTTCACTCATAATTATCATGCGTGTTTACTCTTAATAGCGTTATAATTCGTTTCCAAGAATGACTTGATTTCACATACACAAAACATAATCGGCCAACAGGAATAGTGGGTGATACCCAAAGTTTATAATAATAACAGAGGAATATTAAAAGGATTTTTTTCAGGCAACATTGCAAATAACTGCAAGTTAAACACTCACGCACCTGAGTAATACTGTTTCGACAAATACAGTACGGTGGGTGCTTCGCAAAGCTCACATCTATGGAAGGGCTGTAATTGGGAAAGCCCTTATAATGAATGCCAACGCTAAGCTGTGAAAGAAGTAGTAGAGATAAAAAAGGCCTACAATTCAGATTTGAGCGGCAATATCTGACAGCTGGTCCTCTTATTTGTATCACTGACCAGATTGCTAGGGCGAATGAATAGTCGAAATGTTCTCAATGATGAAGTTCCTACGATGACTAGCACATTGTTGCCACATACTGCCGTACTCCAATATGATACTGTGCCCATACACATTGCCAGAAAGGATCAGTCTTGATTTCAAAAGCATCAGAATACTATAAATACTACAAATATACTATCTTTAACAGTCTATTAAACATCTTCCACCTATATTAACCAGATTCCTTAACTCTCCTTCTAAGTCCTCTGTAATTCACTTCTGTCGGAGGCGCAATTATATCCACATCTTTTCTGTCTTTCTTAGTAACACTCCGATCGTAATTGTCGACCGTATAAGGTATATTGGCATCAATCATCTTAAAATTTGCTGCTCTTGAAATATGAAAACACTGCGCTAGCTGTCTAACAGGCACACAAGCGTGGGCCTTAAAATATATTTCTTTATTATCCTCTCTACTCTGGACTATGGCTGCTTCCTGTTCGCTAAGTCGGCAGCTTCGTCTTCCCTTCCCATCACGAATGTCTGTATCTACACTGATGTTATCCCAATCATTTTAACCTTGCAATAGTCACGCAAATATTTCGGACAAGTTTGCTCGCCCAGATCTCTGAGACCATATGAAAATACTTAAAATGTTTTACTGAACATTTAATCAATACATGAATGGAGCCACTTAAAATGCAAGGAATTTAATCAAAATAAAAAAAAACAATTTTGGCTAAATGTGATTTTTAAATGCTAGATTTTCATTCAACATTGTAATAAATATGAATAAGCACATAGTAATTGATATTTAAGGCACTAGTAAGAATATTCTGAACAAAAATGGTAAAGTTATGGATTTTCGAAATACTTTCCTTGCATGCTGTACATATTGCAGTAATGTGCTCCAAAAGCATAAAAGTGTTAACTTATAACACAAAAACCGTGCTTTCCTATTTTATTTTACTATCACAATAGAAGCATCTACACGTTGTGACATGTGCTTGTCCCTCATTCCGGCCTATCCTCACCACATTCAAATTTCGTGGCTACATATATAAGTGGTCATGGGCTACATAGGTGTGGACTTATCAATCCATTGGCTATTTCTCGCAGAAACTCACATCGAAATACATTTTGTATACATACATTAGTAGCAATTAGTAGTAAGTATTACAAAAGAATTTACACCGGTGATAAACGTTGAATAAAATATTTTTTATGGGCCACCTCCTAATAAATCGGTTACAGCCGTAAATGGCACAAAGTTTGTCCAATACATCAACGCCTCCTTTGACGTCAGTGTATGCTTTTATAATCAGTGGCTTGCATTTGTCGATCGGTGGGCCAAACTCATCGAGGTGATGCACAGTTGATACCAATATAACATTCCTGCCTTTTCGTGGAATATATGAAATGTGGAAAACATGCTAGAATGTGTATGTTTGCGAAACAAGGTTTCTAGCAGATGAATTGACGTAAACCATTTATCCTTGGTTATGTTCCTAGATTAGTCATAAATATGTTCGCACAACCTCAAAAGAACTTCGCTTATACTATTTAATTTCTTATATGGTCTATCAGGCTGATTCTCTATATAGTCTTCTAAATTTGAAGTATAATACATCTTAGCGTCACATACAGCAAGGTTGTTTAGGCCGTACTTATTCGCCTTTGGCGGAATGTTTTGCTTAAATGAGCAACGTCCCCTAAATACTATAAGCATATCATGTGTAGTAACATAAGCCGAATGGAGAAAGCCCGCCCAGCAATTTTTAACAATTTTGTCAAAAACTGTTCGAATAGGAGCCAGTTTATCGATGTTTCTTCCAGCAAAACGTATTTGTTTATTGTCAAAGTGAACGCAAATCAGTAGAAATCTAAATCGTTGTAGGGAGATTGTAAGATATTCATTTCAACCCCATAGCGATACCTCCTCCAAAGATCTTCACAGCTCAGTCGACTTGTTCTCTACACTGCAGATAAGTATTAGAGTCCATCAAATAAGTATTTGAAGGATATCCGTAGGATTTTCATCCCTTTCGCGTTAGTAGTTTTTCTTGACAGAAGCGATATATTTATTAGTGTATAGAGAATTGTGTTGTCTACAAAACAATACCATATATCTATAGGTTTCTTCAATAAGATTGTTTCCTTTGTGAGTCAGATAAGCGTACTAAAATATTTTCTTTTCTTGTCCTAATAGTTTCTGGCTTTGGAGACTGTTTCCACCAATACCTTTTCCCATATTTACCTACATAAATGACACGTTTTTGTAGAATACACATAAAAATACACAATTGTTATTTAACTATGAATGATGGCGAAGTATTTGCACCTATATCTGTTTCATCAGTATCCGAAATATGTTCGGATTCACTCTCATGATCTACCATTTTACGAAAATCCTATTCAATTTTATCCGATTCATCATCCCTTAGCTATTCTCTTTCGAAGGGTTGAAAATATCCAACTTCCCGTGATGGCTTTTCTAAACGTTCTTATTCTTGTTCGTAACTATCCCTAACTGAATTAGCTTTCACTAAAAGTAAAATCAACTTTTCCGTTACTACAATTCCTACCTGCTTCTAAGTGATATTATGTCAGAAATAGCCACCCCGTAATATGTTGCAGTTTGACACGACACAGAACGCACTCACTCTAAACCAGTGGGCTCGACGTTACAGGAATATACCTAGCAACTGTAGGGATTCTCATACCCGTACCAGGTTTTACGTGTAAAAGAATAGCGACCCGGTCTCAGAAATCGTGCGCTACTATTCCAAGGTTAACTTTCGCAGAAAACTATTCATCCCCGTGCTGAAACTCTGAATCATCTGAAGTTGGATTACTGTCATTTCTCGCATAGTCAATTGATGACTTCGAGTTTACTTGCTCACTATCAGTTTCGTCACCTTGCCCCTAGCTCCATCTCTCACACGCTGGGCGACTATTCATTTCTAATCCAGCTTAATGCTATGTATAGGTTACACACTTCAGGACTTCCTGTAACAAAACAGAAGATAAGCGTTCCGAGACCCACTCCTTGGATTTCTAAGAGAGATCGACTGTCTTCACAGAATCAAGCTCCTACTGGAATTATTATATACTTTCATATATATATATATATATATATATATATATATATATATATGTGCTGTGCTGGCTAGGGCAGAACTTTAATGATGCTCAAAACCAAAATCGAACCTTTTTTCTCTCTGTATGAATGTGCATATTATCATTTTGAAATATGGCAGCGTTTGGTAGCAATGTACTAGTATGTAAATAAAGACTGAAATTTTCTTTTTCCCAACCTAAATCGAAACATCGATAATACCTCAAATTTCTTAATAGCCGTTATACAAAGGCCTATATTCTAGAACAAACTAATTCTAAAACAAACACCCTATAAAACATAAACGACCTAAAATACTTTTTTACTTTCTGATGAATAATGTAATGCTAATTAAAAACTTACTGTACAAACTTTCTAGGAAATGAATTAACCGGTATGTTGACTTTTATATTATAGAAGAGACAATTTAATTAGGACGGGTCTACATTGTTACTAGGAATCGTTCTGCTAAAAAAAGTGATAAATTATTAATTTGCTGTACTGAAAAATTTGAAAATCTCATTCGCTTGTAGAATTCTTAAATAAATTAGAAACAACAGTAATCAAACTCGTTCAATATATTCTGTGAATCGATTTTATGTTTCGAAAAATATCACACATTTTTTGTATTACTCAATATAGTCTCAATCCTTCACTACAATTGTTTACTAGTCCGGCCTATCGATTCCATCTTTGGAATGGATATCTTTGGATAACATTGAAGCTGATTTTTAAATTTTGTATTTGATTGATATTTGATATTTGATTGACTTATCAATTGAAACTAAATCTTGCAAATAAAATGGTAGCCAAAATTTCATATTCTAATTCACCGAATAAAAGTAAAGTTATTTAAGCTCTTTTATTTTATTAATTTGCCACATTTCGAAGGAATCCATGATTAAAATTCTTTTCGTATTTTCACGTATTTTCTTGGACTGAAACCTAGATGCTAACTAGCTAAAGTAGCCGCCGTTCTATTAATAGCTATTGGGTGGTGGCATGCATTAGGATCAATAATATCTGTTGAAGCAAATTTAAATTCGATTGTTTAAACTTTTCTTTACATAAAAAGTCAGTTTTTCACTTAGTAATACTGTGTTATTCAGTGTATCAAGTGACGCCAATCATGGGAAACTCACAATTTAATTTCCGACATTCATTACTGTTACTTGACTTGAAGACCATCTACATTCAAAGCCCATCAAACACTTATATATTTATATAAATGCTGCATTTTTGGTTGATAAAATAAGTTCGCGTACAATGAGTTTCAAGATCTGTTGGACGAAAACCACACTCGAATTCCAAAAAGATAGTTCAAACAGTTTAACAGTTGATGAATCAACTATTTCTAGACAGAAAATCAAACAAAGAGACTAAGAAAAGAAAGGAGACACAGACAAAGAAAGAATTTTCTAGACACAGAAAATCAGTTAGCTGCCATTTTCATTGCCCATGCGCTCGCGCGTTATACGGCCATAGGCAATAGAATTTGACCTCAATGTCGATCACGCTCTGGCGCGTGACAAAAAAAATGTCAAGAAATGTTTAAATTTCGACTGGACACACGTAAAAAAAAGTTATTAGGAATATGTTATTGTTGTAATCATAAAGACGTAGTCGGCTTCTAGGATAAGTATTTCATCCCAGATCGGCAGCGAACGTGTTAATGTTTCAAAAAATATCTACGGCAATGACAGCATGAAGAAAACATAGTAAAACATCACTTGTGAGGAAGAATACTGGGCGAAATCCAAATTTTACTCACGAATGTCACGAAAGACCGACGAATATTAAATATAATTGTGTCCAGTTTGTATTAAATTATCGTGTAAAAGTGACAACAGAACTCAACAGTCACTTGAGTAATACTGCTTCGAAATCTTTTATAACGGAAGCCAACGCAAAGCTGCGCAAGAAAAAACCTGGTCACTTGATAAATGGAAGAATATGATATGATCCGATGAATCATGTCTTACGTTGTTTCCTACAAACGACCGGGTCTATGTATGGAGAACCCCCAAAGGAAACCAACGTTTCGGACTGCCTGGAGAAGTTCCGTTATGATTTGACGGCAATATCATGGTATTCAGCTGGTTCTCTCATTCATGTCACTGATTACTCACCAGATTACTGCCAATGAATATCTCGACATCCTCAATGATGAAATTATTACTATAATTAGTGCATTGCTGTCAAACGCTTCCATAATTCAAAATGATAATATGCCCATTCATGCACAGAGCAAAAATGGTTCAATTTTAGTTTGGAACATCATCAAACATCTCCCCTAGCCAGCACAATCGCTAAACTTCAACATAATTGAACCATTTGAAGGAGTTTTAGAGAAGAGGGTGAGAAGTTGATTTCCATGTCCAATATCATTAAAGAAACTGACGGATGCTTTTGCACAAGTATGGGACAAAATTCCGTTGGCAGAAATAATTGGTAGCTCAACACTTTTTGAGCATGGGTTTTACCTTCGTCCCTCAGGTTGCCCTTGAAAACCTTCTAAATGGCACTGTTTCTACACATTAAGCATAGTACTACTAGGATATTTAGTCACCCAGAGCAACTGGGCTGGGATCTAACAGAAAACAACAAGCTTTGGGAGGTGAAGATAGAGTATTATCGGAGCCTTAATACCACTAACATCAGTAGACGCAACTTAAACTTAGTCTCACGGCTCAGAATTGGTTACAGCAAGGTGACCCATTGTTTCTCATTAAGGGAATAAGTCCACTATTGTACATCGAATGTGGTTCCTCACTCTCTATCAAACACATACTAACCGAATGCCGAAGATATAACTAACTAATAAGATATGAAGAGTCTTAGGCTGCAGAATCTGGACAAGCTGATTAACTTTCTAACCGTAACAGCACTACTACTAAAAATATAATAGCGTGCAACTATATAACATTATGCATGTCCGTTTACATTTGTTGTATCTTGTTCCTTATCACTGTTATGGGTTGCGCAACCACTGTACTGTAGCTGTATGCTTTTACATATTTTGCTTGTCTTCTTGCAATATGTAGTCGTTGTCCTACACATTTAACTATATACTTTATATTCCGACTATTTATTTGTATTATTTTTGCATTCCATTCTTGTAATAACATTGTTAATTGAACTGATGTAAATGTGATGTATATTGTATATCTGTAAAAATATAAACAGTCACATGCTCAAATAATTTTGTCCATCTTCTGCATATAGTTTAACATATGCGAAGAAGTTTTAGACAAAAAATCTATCAATTTTCTTCAAAAAATGATTTATATGTCGGAAAAATAGGAGACTAGTTGTACGGCGATACAAAGTGACACTGAGGATCTAATAGAAAACAAACCAAACTTTTTTGTTTCCCACTCGTTCACCAATTAGGTAGTTTTAAAACAGGTGGCCGGATGATCAGGGCCGTATTATATTATATCTTCCTGCTAGAGAAACGGAAACAGGTATGTACGTGGTCTTTATTCCGTCTGGACAGCTTTTAGTTATAATAAACTTCCTTTTGAGCATGGGTTTTACCATCGTCCGTCAGGTTGCCTTTGAAAACCTTCTAAACGGCACTGTTTCTACAGATTACGCATGGTACTACTAGGATCTTTAGACACCTAGAGCAACTGAGCTGGGATCTAACAGAAAACAACAAGCTTTGAGAGGTGATGACAGAGTATTATCAGGGCCTTAATACCACTAACATCAGTAGACGTAACTTAAACTTAGTCTCACGGCTCAGAATTGGCTACAGCAAAGTGATCCATGTGTTTCTCATTAAGGGAATAAGTCCACTATTGTACATCGAATGTGGTTCCTCACTCTCTATCAAACACATACTAACCGAATGCCGAAGATATAACTCGCAGACACGGTTAGATAACCTGGGAGAGACGATGAAGAGTCTTAGGCTGCAGAATCTGGACAAGCTGATTAACTTTCTAACCGAAACAGCACTACTACTAAAAATATAATAGTGTGCAACTATATAACATTATGCATTCATATATATATATATATATATATATATATATATATATATATATACATGCATCTGTGTGCTTGTACATATTTTGCTTGTCTTCTTGCAATATGTACTCGATATCTTACACATTTAACTATAGACTTTATATTAGTAAATGTGATGTATATTGTATATCTGTAATGATATAAACAGTCACGTGCTGAAATAATTTTGTCCATCTTCTGCATATAGTTTAACATATGCGAAGAAGTTTTAGACAAAAAAAGCTAACAATTTTCTTCAAAAAGTGTTTTATTGACAAAGTGACACTGATAGAAAGCAAACCAAACTTTTTTGTTTCCCACTCGTTCACCACTTAGGTAGTTTTAAAACAGGTGGCCGGATGATCAGGGCCGTATTATTTTACATCAACCACAGGGATGTATGTAGTCTTTATTCCGCCTGGACAGCTTTTAGTTATAATAAACTTCATTTTTGGGTATCGATTGTACCTTCTTCCGTCAGGTTGCCTTTGAAAACCTTCTAAACGGCACTGTTTCTACCCACTTTTTATACCCATTACGCATGGTACCTTCTAATGATACAGAGCGAAACCGACGGTCTATTACAAAACGTACCAACCCGTCTCACACGTTTACCATTCGGGTGGTTTTAAAACAGATGGTCGGATAATCAGGGCCGGAATACATAACATATATTGTAAAGTACGAAATAATCAGAATATATACAAGCATCTAATATTATTAGGGGTAATCATATTTAATGAAAAAACGTGTTAAACATTTGATAACAATACCAGATTTCCAGTTTGATTTTCGAAATCACGATTCAACAATCGATCAAGTGCACAGAGTAACTGCGGCTATTGAAAGAGTGTTTGAAGAAAAGAAATACTGCCCTGCAATATTCCTGGATGTCTCACAAGCTTTTGATCGGGTTTGGCATTTGGGATTAATCTGTAAGATGAGCAAACTGTTACCGCGTAACTATTGTCAATTGCTGGAGTCATATTTATTCGGAAGAAAATTTAGAGTATCGCACGAAATGGCGTTCTCGACATTTAAAAATATCTCGGAGTTCCACAAGGTAGCGTCTTAGGACCTTTCCTGTATCTGCTCTACACTGCTAACAATCCAACAACAAAAGAAACACTTCTTGGAACCTTTGCTGATGACACAGTTATTATGGCAAAATATATATCTCTGCCTAGGGCAATAGAAAAAGTGCAAGTTGCAGTCAACAAAATCTACAAATGGACAAAATATTGGAAAATTCAACTTAATAGCTCCAAATCTGTCCACGTTAATTTTGCATTAAGGCGAAATAATAAAAACTTAATTATATCACTCAATGGATGACCGATTCCTCAAGCAGAATCAGCACAATACCTTGGAGTCCATCTTGACGGTAGATTAAATTGGAACCATCACGTTAGACAAAAAACAAAACACATTAGAACCAAAATAAAACAACTATACTGGTTAGTCGGAAGATACTCCCAACTTGATCTAAAATCAAAGAGGTTGATCTATAATATAATTATAAAGCCAATTTGGACCTGGATGGGGCGCAAATATGGGGTTGCACTAAAAATTCAAATCAGTTAGTCATACAGCGCTGTCAAAACAAGGTTCTTCGATTGAATACCAATGCCTATCGCTATGTAACCAATGAAGAACTGCACGATGACCTGGAAATCAAATGGATTTACGAAGTTCTGCAGGATTTCGCCTTGAAACACGAAAGAAGATTACTAAATCATACTAACGTGGAAGCAATACAACTGCTGGACAGCGCGCAGGATATCAACTTGTGTGAACATTTAGTGTGTATAATTAGTGTAAATTATAGCTCTAAGTTAATAATTAATAAATAAATATAATTTTATAATTGAGGAATACATACTGATGTATTTTCTCGCACTTTTCTTGCTTGTTAATTAATCCAAGCACATAGGAAATGTAGTAATGAATTAGTTGTAATAATAATAATAATTAAGATTGTACTAAGCGTATCTAATAAAGATGTTATAAAAAAATATATTTAATGAAAAATTATTTCGGCTTTTTGAAAAGGCTTTAAAAATTTACAAGCAGAGACACTTGTTTATTTAATTACAACGTAGGGTAAAAGTCTCGCTTCCATTGACGCAATTTCCACTGCGATTTCCACTATTTCTACTCATTCTTGTGGCGTATATTTATCCGTACGTCTAATTTGGACGTCTATACAACACAATGGTTAAAGTGGAACTGAGTTAAACGACACATAACCAAAATGGCGCGCAACAAAATAGTAGAGGGACTTTTGTCTCACCTTAGTGTCAAATCAAAATGGTAGCGGAACTTAAAGATCTTAGAGTACAAAAGTGAGAAGTAAATAAATATTACTATAAAAAATTGCTTAAAAGCCTTTAAGCCCTTGAATTTGAAAAAAAATGGTCAAAATGAATAACTTGAATAAATATGGAATATAGATCATATTTATCGAAAAGTACTAATTAACATTAATATTGCTGGCTTGGTGGCGCAGAGGTAAAGGCGATGGGACGGTCCTCCTACTGTTGCGATAGCTACGGGTTCGAATCCTGCTGGGATATGGTCGTAAATTTATGTTTGTGGTTGTTTAAGATTTGTGAATTTTCTAGGCAAGAGTGTAAAATCCGACAAGGAAAGTTATGCCAGTCACGCCAGTAACCAGGCTGGGTAAGACCGGATGCCTTCTGGGATGATTTCTAAAGTTGGTCATTCGCCAGTCGGTAGGCTTAATGTTGAGGACCTTGGTTCGGAGCCCACGTTAAACTTTAGGCCCAGTCCAGATAAACGCATAGTTGGTAAAAGGAGACTTTAAAATATATTTAAAAAAAAACATTAATATTCGTTTAATTTGAAAAAATCGTCGAAGTGCAAGCATACTTTTTTCGGATCCCCAAAAACATTTCAAACACGTCATTGAATAAAGTATTCTTTTCACGGAATATTGAAAACTCGTCATCGGGAAATGTATGGAAAATGAACAAAAAAGATTCCAATCAGAAATATTATGTAATATTATTAAACAACTGATGTTCGACGAGCAATAACTCAACAAGGAACTGGGGGTGACGAGGGCGTGGAAGGGGGTGAGTGTGAGAGGAGTGGAGGGGAGGTCCTCATGACGATCAGCGTGGAAATTTATCGTCTGCACTAAACCATGTGACATTGTTCTCGACCGTGGAGATAAACACTGTTTAGTTAAAAAATTAGGATTTACCGAAAAGAAATGTTCGCACAACTTCATAAAGCATTTTGGATGTTTCTTTCGTTTTGTTCGCAAAAAAAACTCTAATAATAGAATTATTTTTTCTATAAAATATGATTATCTTATCTGGATAATATTAGTTGTGGTAATAACATTTAGTTATAAAGGTTTCATATAGGTTTTAACACACACACAGTCAGTGTGATGATAGATTAAATTGGAAATATAATTTTAGACATAAAGCAGAGCAGATTAGACTCAAGGTCAATGAACTGTACGGATTGGTCGGAAAATACTCTCAGCTTGACCTAAAATCAAAGAGATTAGTTTATTAGTCAATCATAATGTGTATTTTGACCTACGGGGTGCAAATATGGGGTTGTACTTAAATATTAAACCAACTAGTAATCCAACGCACCCAAAACAAAGTTTTACGATAAATTACCAATACTTATCGATATGTATCCAATGCAGGGCTACACAATGACCTTGAAATCAAATGGGTACACGAAGTGATTCAAAATTTCACCTTAATACATAAAATAAGGTTGCCATATCACAAAAACGAGGTTACAATACACCTACTGTACAACACGTAGGAAATCAAGATTGAAGCGAACCAAACCACACGAAATTTAGTGTAAAGTTTATTCTTAACTTTAACTTAAATATATTAGTTTAGGTTGAGCTTTTAGAAAAAGCTTTAAAAATTTAAGAAAGACTTGTTTATTTAAATATAAAAATAAAAAATCGATATAAGAGTAACTAACCGAAAGTATCAACTTTTAGCACAGAGCAGTGGGAAGTAAATAAATATTACTGCAAAAAATTACTTGAAAGCCCTTAGGCCCTAAGATCTGAAAAACAAAACTCAAAATTAATGACCCAAATAAATATGGAAAATACTTCGCATTTACTCAAAAATACTAATTAACGTTAATATTCGTTTAATTCGAAAAAGTCGTCGAAGCGGAAACATCCTTTTTTCGGGTCCCGAAAACATTTCAAACACGTCATTGAATAAAATATTCTTTTCACGTAAAATTGAAAACTCGTCGTATGGAAAACGAACAAAAAAGATTCCAATCAAAAATATTATGTAATATTATTAAATAACTAATACTCGACGAGCAATAACTCAACCAGGAACTGGAGGGTGACGATGGTGAGAGAGACTGTGAGTGAGAGGGGGGAAAGGAGGAGGGGCGGTCCTCATGGCGACCAGCGTGGAAATTTATCGTCTGCACCAAACCATGGGACATTGTTCTCGGGCGGGGAGATAAACATTGTTTAGTAAAAAAAAATGAGGATTTCACCGAAAAGAAAAGTTTATACGACTTCATAAAGAGTAAAGCTTTTTGGATGTTTTTTTACTTTGTTCGCAAAAAACACTCTAATTATATATACAGTTTACAATATTATATAAGTGTTATTATCTCATCAGAATAACATTACGAGGGGTAGTGGTACTTTCTATCTTTGTACTTGGTTTTATCAGATGACGTTACGTTTTGGTAAATACAATCAATATAAAATTAGAATATTTATTAAGCTACAATTGGTCAGAGTACAAATAATAATAAATGCCACTGCAAACCAAAAATTTTAAATAGGTATTAAAAGTTATTGAATTAACAATCGGAAAAATGGAAAATTTCTAAAATATTAGTTATTAGATTAAGCATCTTCATTAGTTACTGCTTACAGATGATCAGAAATTTGACGATGGTTTAAAAAAACTTCACCGCCGGTGTGGTTGGCGTAGTGGTAAAGGCGACAGGACGGCCCACCTACTCTTGCGATTTGTGATTGTCCTAGGTAAGAGTGTAAAATACGACAAGGAAAATGATTCCAGTCACGCCAGTAACCAGGCTGGGTAAGACCGGATGTCTTCTCGGATGATTTCTAAGTTGGCCACTCGTTAGTCGGTAGGCTTAATGCCGAGGACCGTGGTTCAGAGCCCATGTCAATCTGTAGAACGGTTCCATATAAACCCTCGCTGGTAAAATGACCACCAAAATATTAAAAAAATAAAATTTTCACAATCATTTTAAATGAAGAAGATACTCTAGCATTCAGTCATCCCCTTAAGTTAAAACGTAAACTTAAACTGAACATATCAAATACGCATTCGAATACGAATTAATAGAGAAAAGATTAGATTATTGACAACTAAAGGATTGTCTGTTATTGTAAAGTCGCATTTGCTGTTTTAAGCTGAAACGCCCAAGCTGCGATTAGATCGTGCGGGTGGAAGAAAGGGAATACTAAAATTCAGACTAACTTCTTTGGATCGCTTAACTTGCCAATGTTTATGGAAAGCTGCAAGGCTTGCACAGTGACAGAATCTCACGCATATAATCGTGGAGGTTTTTTTAATACGACGCTTATTGCAAACTCCTCATGTTTCTCTTCCATATAATGTTAAGAATGAAGTAAATAATTTAAAATACGATTACAATGGTCTAGATATGTGAAATCGAATGAAAGGTGAACAAATTTCGCACAGGCTTTTATGGCAAAATCGATTAATGATGATGATGTGGCCAACCAAGGTTGTCACAGAGGCCGACAAAAATATGTTTATCACAAATTACCTCAATCTAATATATTTTTGGGTACTCGCTTCAGCGGTACATATACTAAAATTGGAATGATACAGAGAAAATTAGCAGGGCCTGTAGGAATGTTCGTCTGGTCGGTCGGTCGGCATGTGTGGCTATCGATGCGATTGTTTGTCCGAACATTCACTACGATTTTGTGGAAGGAATTTGCACGTGAACTAAGAACACTGTTTAAAGAAATACTTGTTTATTTCAATTATAATTGTTACATGTGGTCGATGGGACAAATGACAGGATATTAGGTTAGGTAAAGAAAGTACGGTAAAGAAAAGAAAAAGCGAAACGTCGCCGTGGTGGTCTTTTATAGCCGGACACCGCATGGTACCAATCCACCGGCGTTACAAGACGGGATTACTTAGCCAAGAAAAGGGAAGGATCACTTATTGGAAACTTCATCTTCTGGAGTAAATATGTGAAACACTACTTTACTATTAGGATAGTTAGACATCTAGACCAAGTCAGATGGAATCTAATAGAAAATAACAACCTTTGGGAGGTGAAAGAGTATCATCAGGGCCTTAATACGTTAGTGGTGTTAAGGCATCAGCAGTCGCAACTTAAGCTTATTCTCGCATCTCAGAATTGGTCACTGGAAACTGACTAATGAGTTTCTCATTAAGGGAAGAAGTCCACTAATGTACGTCCAATGTGATTCCTCACTGTCTATCAAACACATACTAACTGAATGCCGACGATGCAACTCGCAGAGGCGGTTGGTCAACCTGGGAGAGACGATGGACCATTGTCTTATTCTACTTCTCTTCTTGCAATATGAACTCTTTTTCCCACACATTTAGTTCTAGAATTTATATTCCGACCATGTATTTATAATGTTCTTTGAATTATATATCTAACATTGTATACATTAATAGATATAAATGTGTTGTATATTCTATATCTGTAAATAGGCCCTAAATAGTCCAGGAGGCTGATGGGTCTACAATATATAAATAAATAAATAATATATTTTTGGGTGTATTATATTGTACTATTTTATCAACAATATCACGTCGATTATATATCTCAAAAAAATTAGTTAATTATAACGTTTTCTAACTATAATATTAAATTACTTAGATAAGAGTATTAGATGCCCATTTTTTGCAATTCCTTTTAATAGAAATTACGAAGAAAGTAAATATTAGCTACAACCTTCACATAATATATTTAATTCAGCAGGAAATTTTTTGAATATCATTGGAATAAAAATATAAATAATATTATGGAATATAGAAAATATATTTGAAATTGTATGTATATTATAAAATTATATTGATAATGATAAATAAATTATATTACTAATATTAATTATATTATATGTATAATATGTATATTTGAAATTATATGCTCGGTGGTGTGCAATGGTTAATATAATAGGCTGGTTACTCCCAACTACAATGGTCGGAGTTTCGAATCCCGCTCGAAGCATGGATGTTTCTAATTTATGTATGTGTTTGTGATTATCTACACTTAATGAGACTACGATAATTATATTATTATTATTATTATATATAAAAGATTAAATGTAAATATAAATAAAACGGCAACCTAATTGATAACACAACATATTTCCTGGGAAATATAATCCATTTCCCTCTTTCATAACTTTTTAGTGCCATCAATTAAGATAAGCTGTATTAAAGTTCCTTTCTTTTTGTTACTTCATACTGAAAGCATAGTAAGTTTGTGTGTGTTAATATTTTATCTACTTGTGTAAATTGTGGATTGGATAATTAAAATTGCATGATGTATGTATATCAAAAGCATATACCAAAAAGCAATGTTTTAAAGATCAACAAAAATCAAACCGCATGATATGTATTAAAATTACTGCTGTGTCTTATTATGGTAAAATCGGGTAGTTAATGATACAGCTTAATATTCTACTAACAATATTGAAACAAATCAGCCTGTTGATCTACGAATTGTATTATTTTATTTTGTATTAATTTTATATTTTTTTAACAAAGTTATTGGAGAATGAATTTTTCGGGCTTGCGTAGATCCAAAAAAATTCCACCTATCTCGGTTAAGCTTAATATATATATATATATATATATATATATATATATATATATATATATATATATATATATATATTTGACTCACTGTCCATCGTATATATAGAATGGCTTCGCATTACTTTTCATGTAGTATAATTAGATTTTCCTTGAATATACTTTTGCCATCGCTCCATGGACACATTTTAGGTTCGTTTCGTTATTTTCGTTACCTATAAACAAATAATAGTGATTACACTGAAGTCAAAAATTCTAATTGTACTCATATCAGGCACACACAAATGGTGCAATCAAACTGAAATAAAGCAATCGCGTTATGGAAATAAGCCAATCAAATAACTTTGTTGAGAAATTCAATATAACCAATCAAAAAGTAGTCTCAGTACCTGCATAGGAGGGATCGCGCAAAACATCCCCTGTTACGTCTATTTAAGTTAAACCTCTATCTAATACTCTTTGGCATTGAATCGGCTGTCATTTGACAGCTATCGTCATCAGACTCCTAAAGTAATATATAGAGTATTAACTTAATACATTTTAATTTCAGAAATGATTTGTGTGGTTTCAGCAGGAAGGCGTTGAGAACGTCATTTCGCTACACTTCGTTGGTTAGTTTAAATGACCATTACAGCTATCTATAAAGAAAATATTTTATTAGAAAAACATTTCATTGGTTGAGAATTTCATATGAATCATGTGACCAAACCCCGACGTCACATTCTACTGACCAATTGAATTTGAAATAATACCCAAAAGTAATTTTTTCATCACAAATCTTTCACTCGCTACAATACCATTTTCTACAGTTATATTCAATTAATCATCACTCTCATCAGCAATTTCCAGCATTGCATAGCATTATCACATATCCTGAAAGTTTCCTTCAGTCACTTTCACTTTCCGATTCACTGTCCAATTCAATCACTGTTAATTTCTAATCTTTTCAATTACTTCATCTGTATATCTTATCGAGCTCATCCAAACCGAAGGTGTTATGGTTGAGAATGCTTACTTCCACATATCCAAACAGTTTTAGATCGAATATCCTTCTCGACCAGCAATATATCTGCAATTAATTATTAATATACATAATGACCAATCTAACCTAATCGATTGTTACTGTAACTTTTACCTTTTTCCATCATTTTTTGTTGTCTTTACACTTTTTTTGTTGCCAAGAGTGCTACAATGAACCATTTTGAAATATTCAAGTTTCATCAAGATACACAAATTCTTCCAATACAGTATTACAATATCTCCCTTGGTCTTATTGTATGCCTTTAAAAATTTAATTATTTTTAAGGCAATGTCTGGAAGTTCCATTAAACCTCTCCGAGGGTTATCTTTACACCATCTAAACCCTATGCCCTGTAAGAATATGTGAAAGATTGTCTTACATTGCTCAAAAAGCTGCATGTCCCTAACTCTTTTTATGTATACTTTCCAGACAGACAATTGCCTCTAAAATAATTTTGTTAAATTATGTTTAGATCGATAAAATAGTTTGTGTGTTCACTGTTCTTATACATTTCGTATATTTGGTCTTGAATAAAGCCAATATCAAGATGGTCAGGATTCGTCACACATTTTGTATATGGACGGGTTTTCTTGGGTGAATTTAAAGTATTATTCTTCATTTTGTAAGCGATGTTATTCACAGTACCCACACTAATATTTAACGTGGCAGCAACTGACTAAAAACATTTTCAATAAAATTGTAGGGACTTATATTATTTAATATCAACTCTAACGGAAATTATAGGCAAAAGGGGGTCTCCTTTTCGAAACATTTTATTAAAGCCGCAATGAATTTGTGATCCTGATTGTTGTTTTCAACATTTTCAAACGAAATGATATCATATATTAGGGTGCGATTTAAAATTTATCAAAATAATCAAAGTGCTAAAATAACGTTTGTCGATTTTTAATCTGTAGTACTAATAACAAATATTTTTAATAATTTTGCGTACGTCTGACAACCAGCCGTCGTCCGTTTGTCAGACATATGCAAAATTCTTTAATGTTATAGTGTTAAGAGGTTTTAACTCTTACCTGTAATTATTGTTTTCAGATATACTATAATCTCAAAGAAAATTATATTTGATAACATTATTTTATTTAGATTAGAATTTTCTTGTATGTCAAAGCCAAACTGTTGCGTTGATGCGGTAACATTGCAATGTTTCTACGTCACAAATATCCATGACGCATTACTAAAAAAACTTTGAATAGACTATATATACTCTATGATCTGGCCTGACTAAACACCTCTCGGTCAGAACGGAAGTAGGTTCAATTTATCAGATCATTTAATTATATAATATATTATTCTTTAATCGACAGAAATATTGTAAATAAACTTGCGTTCAGTGCAATATGTTAATATAAACATTCAAAATATTATGTTGATAAAAATACAGTGGACGTCACTCATATTCAGCGACTCTTACAAAGTTACATCAACAGGTTATACAGAAAAGAAGAAAAATCACCGTTCAATCTAAAAATCAATCGTTGTACAACGTTATTAAATAACAGATACCCATATACCGATAATCCCAAAGCGGGAGGCCCGGGGGATGGGTAAGGGGGACGCTCATCGCGACTTTCAGCGTCAAAATTTATCGTCTGTGCACCGACGAAAAGATACACACACACCGTTTTTTTTCCGTAAAAAAATGGAGATTTATTTACGATCTAATCGAAACTCCATATAACTTTATAATGATTTTTATTTTTTTGGGAAAAAAGTTAGTGCTGGATGAAAATTAGCTACGGCTTTAGGAGAGGCGGCCCGATAAAAATCTCATAACATCTGTGTCGTTCCTTTTTATTTTCGAATCTTCCTCTTTTTCATTAAAAAAGTAAGTGGTTATATCGGAAGTTGCTGATGCGGAATTATTTTCCGCGTCGGAATATCGGAATATAACCTAATAAGAAAATAAATGAATACAAAACGCTTTATTTTTCTGGCGTGAAGTCGTTATTATTGTATCGTAGCTAAGTCGATTTTATTTCGGAGGTTTTTTTTTGTAAAATTATATCGTCGAAAGATTCGCTCCCTATATATAATATGTAGGGTGTACAAGTTATTTATGGCGTTTTTTCTAAGTTTTTTTTCATATAAATTCGCATGATTTAGTTTACTTTGATTTTTCCACTTCAGCATTTACAATTTCAGTCTCGTCCATTTTTGTACAATCACAAACTGTCCAGGATAGCACTCCCTCATTGCAGGTAATAATTTCGTACCAGCAAAACCATCTGCTAAAATGTTGGTTCTCAGAATGGAATATTATATCTTCTGGAGAGAACACATTTTAGGCTTTAAATGAAAAACAACTAAATATCTTAATATTAATAAATTCTTATTCTACAGAAAACTAGAGATTGCTTATTATATAATATTAAGGACCTCTAAATATATAATCAGCTCTAAACTGGATTAGCTGCTCCTTATACTAATTTAGTAAATATAAGAATCATTATGCAGAGGGCAAAAATATTTCACCACATAGCTATCAAAATTTCTTTATATACCTCCTATAAACCAAGATTCAATATATTTCACATCTGCCATCATGAACTTTGCCCTTTATCGAAATACATTTTAGCGGTTTACAATAAACAAAATGTTTCAAAAATTGTTCACTAACATTTCAGAAATTATTCCTTCTATATATCCTATCAAATTTTACAAATTGCAAGGTGGTTTACATGCATGTAAAATTTTTCTATAGGATCAGACGCTGTAATACATCATAAAAAACCTTATAATCTCACTTAGTTATATGCTATGACTTGCCAAACTCACTGTAAACTATCGATAATATATTGTCTCCACATCCGATATTGATACAAGTTCTTGAATTATACAGTTGGTTGTCTCTCGACTCAACAGCAATTCAGCGGATCCACAAATTATAAATATATTATATTTTAAATTATTTTCTCCATATGTAAATCGTAAGATAGATTAAGAGCCTGGTGCAACTAGAGTGGGACCTGCTAGAGGAGGAAAACAAGCTTTGGCCAATTAAGAAACACTTCGTTTTTCTTCTCTTTAGAATGAGAGATTTAGAGATAAAATTAGATAAAACAGGCTGCTGATTGGACGTCACTGTCAAGTTACTCGTTCCTTTCTAATACATAGAGACCTCTGTGTTCTATTTGTGAGAAACCAATGCCAGTCTGCCATATTCTAACAAAACTTTTTAACTATTAGAGAGTCACGGCTTGCCTGATTCATTGAGTGATGTTTTCTAGTGAAGTTATTTGATTTTTTCAAGGAAGTGGGTTTATTTATTTATTTAATTATTTCTTAGAAAGTAAAACAGACGGAGGGTTTTTAACCTCTCCGTTTTCGTTAATATTTCTTGGACTGTATTAATGTATCACTTTCTATTAATAGTCTAAAAAATGTTAGATAGAAAGCGTCGATAGAGGCTCTCAATATTGCCCTTTATTATCTACGGATTTCTTACGTTAGATGCTTAGTGAAATTTTAATTTGTTTATCTTAATGTTAATTGTTACTTGAATCATCCCTCGACAATCGACCAAGTGCACAAAGTAACAGCGGTTGTTGACAGGGCATCCGAAGAAAAGAAATACTGTCCTGCAATATTCCTGGACGCCTCACAAGCTTTTGACCGGGTGCCATTTGCGATTAATCTACAAAATGAGATAATTCTTACCGCGGAATTATTGTCATTTTTAAGAAATTTAGCGTCTCATATGAACGGACATGGTCAACATTTAAACTTATTTCGTCTGGGGTTCCTCAGGAAAGTGTCTTGGGACCACACTTGTAACTGCTATATACTGCTGATATCATAACTGCAAAAGAAACAGTACTTGGAACATATGCCGACGACAAAGTTATCACAGCAAAATATGTATCTCTATCTAAGACTGTAGAAAAAAGTACAAGTAGCGGTCAACAAGATCTACACATATACTAGAGACTGTAAAATACAGCTTAGTAGCTCCAAACCTGTCCATGCCAATTTTGTATGGCCGCGAAATGGTAAAATCCTAATTATATCCTTGACGCATGCCCGATTCCTCAAGGAATACATCTCGATGGTAGGTTAAATTGGAAAGATCATGTTAGAGAAAAATCAGAGTAGATTAGGTTCAAAGTCAAGCAACTGTACTGGTTAATCGGGAGATACTCTGAACTCGGTCTAAAATCAAAGAGATCGGTTTATCAGTCAATCATGAAGTCAGTTTGGACTTATATGTGTGCAAATATGGGATTACAATCACACATGACATCAAACCAACTAGTAATCCAATGCACCCAAAACAAAGTTCTACGATTAATTACCAATACTTATCGCTACGTAACCAAGGAAGGACTGCACAATGACCTTAAAATCAAATGGATATACGAAGTGATTCAAGACTTAAAATTACAGGAAAAAAATTACATATATCAGTACACAAGTAAATTTAGTACGATATAAATACAATACAGTATGTTTTATCCAAGTTAAGACTAAATTAAAATTAGGCTATTTAAACTAATGTTAAAAGTAATACTTATGACACTATATACTGTATATCTTCCGCTTTGCTGCAATGGATAAATGAAAGCCATAGAAGACAAACTAAGAAGCTAAGCTAAGCTATCTGCAAAGCCGAGATCGAAAGTGTGAAATAAATAAGCAAAGAACAATGTAATTTTATTTGAAAATTTAGGTACAGATATTATTCTTTTAATCAGCCTGTTGTATTTATTATTTTTGTAATATATATTTTAGGTGTTAAATATGGATAAAATATAAGGACTTTATAACTGCATAATTTTCATAGATGGAACATATAGGACAAATAGAAGACATTATGAATTATTAACAGTAAACATGTGTAAACATTTTAAAGCATTGATAAACATTAAGGTGTTTAATGATTAATGCAATAAGATATGTGACCATATGAGATTTTATGCTTTGAACTTAGTATCAATTATTTTGATTATTTTGGAAAACCTGAAGCTAATTTAATGTTTGTAAAAATATTTCTTTAATACAACTTTTTCAATGATAAAAAATATATTACTATGTTCCTTATTGTTTTAATATACAAACAGGCTAAAGTCAAATATTAATTCCAAATTGTTTTATTCATATATTCTCTGTTTTAATATATAAACAATTATTACTTCATTTTTTATTAATTATTATTTCACACTTTTGATTATTACATAAATGTAAAGAAATATGACGCATACTTATATTTGATAATCTGTTGTTGTTACAGTCCTGAAAATAATCTTACTTATGACACTTTCTTATAATATTCATATTATAATATGACATATTAATATGCACTAATGAATATCTGAATATTTTGTTGATTATTGAAGGATAGTGGAAATCAGATTTAATTAATTAAATAGATTTTAATTAAATAATTTTATTTTTTTTAATATACAGACATTTATTATTTTAATTAAAGCTATATATCAAATGTATTTCCGATCTTATATTGAAAATACCGTGAAAACAAGTTTTAGTAACATATCATTTTTCAATTAGTCCCTTCACTCTGTTATGAGAGAAACATCATTAATTAAACAAAGTATTAAGTTGCGGTCGAATTTCGACTGCAGAGCGATCACTGGTAATCATATAGTTAGACAAAAAATAAAACGTGGATTATATTTTGACATCCCTAATATATGCAACAAATTCTGACGACCTCAATTATCGCCCGTATAATCTCAACAAAAAGGCAGACAGCGGAGGACATCGACTTCTAATTTAAAATATTCACACCATCCAGATAAGAAGCCGGAGATTTATTTAGGACATAATCGAATATTTAGATAGCTTTATAACCATATTTATTTATTCAAGACAAACATTAAAGGTGTCTGGATGTAAATTAGCCCCAACTTACGAAAAACATGATAAAACATTACTTTGTCGACGCTGTTTTTATTAGAATGCTTTTTTTCTAGATTATATTAAAATGTATAAGGTAATTTAAAATTTACTTGATATATTATGTCTAAAATATAACTTGATATTATAGATTTTTTGTCAACCTTGTTTTACATAAAAAAAGCAATGAACTTAATATTGGAAATATTGTCTATTGTTTGCGCTTCCTGCGATATTAAAATTATTTAAGAAAATGTTGTTAAAACATATTAAACAATTTATAGAAATAGCAGATTTCCAGTTTGGATTTCGAAATCATCACTCAACAATCGGTGAGGTCCACAAAGTAACAGTGGTTTTTGAAAGGGCATCGGAAGAAAAAAAAAATACTGCCCTGTAATATTCCTGGACACCTCACAAGCTTTTGTGTTTTTTAGCAATCTAAGTGAACCGAATTTATGCAAGGGAAGAAAATTCGCTGTTAGAACAATGACGATTAAGTTTAAGGGCGAAGATATGTAGATTTTATGTTTTATCTATTGTAAATTACAAAGCACTGGAATATTAATATAATATGCCCGAAAATGTAATATCATTTTATTTATATATGTGGTCGTATAGTAGAGAAAAGAATCGGTTTAATTTTCTTCATTAGTATTCTCGTGTGAAGCTGAACCGGGAAACTACTAAGTATATAAAAGTCGTATTCCAATGCAATTGTTGTATTAATATTTCAGAGCAATTGATAAAGAACTATCATATGAATTATGTAAATTCTTCTTAAATTTATTTAAACTCGATGCTGATAATTTATTAGTGATTTTGCTTTAACATAAACACAGTTAACTTCTCCAACTTCTAATGATGTTGTATCTCATTTCTTTCAGATATATCTGGACATACCCCACAACTGTCCGAAGGAGATTTACGACTTGATGTGCGAATGTTGGAACCGTAACGAATCGGATAGACCCTCGTTCAAGGAGATCCATCTCTTTCTGCAGCGAAAGAATCTGGGTTACAAGCAGGAGTTTCGCTGACCCAACGTGCTCGATCGACTTCAGACGCTCTACGACAATAATTTCGAAGCATTGAGCGACACGCTGCGGGCGCTACAACTTCGACAAATCGAAACCGACTGACCGACCGCGCTTTCTCCTCAGTCAGTGACAAGGCAAGGACTGTAACGTAGTTTTTAACATTAGATTAACTAACTTTAAAGATACAGGTCAGAATGGTTGGTCTTTGTTCAAGGTAAAAGGTAAATTTTGGTTTGAATTGAACTAATTAATAATTTCTATAAAATAATTTTAATTTGAAATATTGAGCTGCTTGATTTGTTTAAATAATTAAAAGTGTAAATCAGACATAAGTGATGTTGTTCCTTAGCATGTTTGTACCTTTGGATTGAAATTTTCAATTATTATAAAATAAGTCAATTTTAACATAACAACTATATTTATTTGGTCAGATTGGCAGCTGTATTGATAGAGGTGATCTGTTCTTTTTATCAATTTGTGAATAATGATTATTTTAACTACTATCCAAATTACAGCAAATCGCATTGTACAATAAAAATGAGTTAACATGTAAATGTTATTGAAGTTTGATAATAACTTTGCCATGGGGTAGCTCCACTTGAAATGGAGAATTTAGGATGTTGATAGATTTATTCTCTTCATTTTTAGATAGCTCAGATGGGAATACCTTCAATACTTATTTGTGATTAGAGAAAACATCAGCCCTTTCTTTTTTGCTTTAGTACGATTACTGTCATTATTTTTGGTATATGTGGGTTTTGCTGCCGGGATTTTTTAGGCTTTTTTGTTACTTCGATGGATAATAAACTGTAGCCTCAGTTGGTGTGAGATTTTCCAACTATTCTTGAATTCCTTCATTTGGTTTGTTTAGGATCAACTCTCGCTTGATTTATTTTATTGCTTTATTGAGTTTTCTATTTTTTTCAGTTCCTTCCTCACTAGCTTCCTCTATTCCGCAATTTTTTAATAAATTGCAAATAACATATAATTTTTTCTTGGATATGTAATATGGTTCCCTAGTTCGTTCGAAAAATGAAACCATTTTAATATAATAATTTGTCAGTTTCTCTAGAATTGAACTTTTAAATTTAGTTCCCACCCCTCAAACTCTTCTGTCCAAATATTGGCAGTGCACGAAAGAATAAAATATTTAATTTACCAAAAAAGAATTAACAAAACACACTTGATACTAGAAAAACATATTCCACGTATTACTGTTGAAGCTCAGTGTAGACTAAAAAATGGCCTTTAGTCAATGATAAACCTTAGTAGGAGTTCTCAGCAGCAGGAAACTTAATAACAGAATACTATTTAACTCTTGTATAACACAACGGAGATGTCTTTAGATGTTTTAGACATTCGTCTTTATTTTTTACATTCATTCAATTATTTCGCTTTTATTCTTCAGATTTTGGAACTCTATCTTAGGACGAGGACGTAAAAATATATTTTTTCTCGTTTTTTTTTATGTTATAGGTTCTCTGCCCGATCCATTCTTTTTCTTGTAATATGGTGAGGTACTTTGAGAAGATACATTTCTAACAAAAGATACAACTGATACTTGAGAAAGATATTCTAAGTATGATTGTTGAAGCATAGTGCACAGTGACAAATAATCCTTAGTCGAAGTTAAATGGATTCTATTTCTTACTGAATATACAGTTTTAATCACTGCAACAAAAATCAGGGCTTTTTGAGGGTCATGGTGTCACTTCTGTCTATATATCCATCATTTATCTGAAATCGTTATATCTATCATTTATTTGAAAATAAGCTTTATCGGAAGAAATAATGAAAGTTCCGAACATTTATTAAATCTTATGGGATTCAATTTCATATCATACAAGAACATGGATCTGGATACAGTAGACTAATATCTTCAAGTTGATATTTTGGAATTCGCATAGATCTTCGCAAATAGTGGATTATATCCATAGTGTTTATAACTATTTTGCAACCTTGAGGTCGCATTTTTTATCGATAGTCTTTTTCGAATCTCTTAACCCCCGTCTTAATTAACGTAGTGCTTGTACAATCACTAATATGGCGTTACTTTGAACTTGACATAGACAAGGGAAGAACAACACAAAATAGTGACGGTTCCTCTAATAGTTGTGGACACAGAAAGACATCTTATTCTACTAAGTTTTATAACCAGCTATCAAATATTTGATACAAAGACAAACCATTCTGCACCTGATTACAAAAAAAAAAATTGGAATAAAAACCTAAACTGTCGCTGTCTACTAAACCAAGCCCCACACCCACGCTTTGTGCCTTTTTTGACTCCCCCTTGTATATAGTCGCCCCGTAGAGGACGCCCATTCCTACCGAACCGTGTATATATATAAAAAAATCGAGCGCCAGGAACAACGCAAATAAAAACAAACCGACCACCGTCTCCACCAACTATAAGTGAGTAAAAAATAAATTCGTGGAACCCTGGATGTCCGTTTTCGTAGTCGTTTTCATTTGCATTGTTCCCGGACGATTATATTCGTCCTTTCTCGGCGACCCGAAGGACCCCTAATGACCGATGGACATGATAGAGACGGTATTACAGAGCGCTTGAGCCCGATGTGTTTCTCGGCCTTTCGCTAGACGTTAATTATTACGTGTAAATAGGAAACGATGTTATCTAATAAATTATTCATCAGATGTAATAAATACGCCCTAATTCCCCGCCCCCCTCCGATTCCCCTCCTCCCTCACTCTCTCGCCCCGTACAAAATAATGTATATAACGGAATGTTTCGAGCGTGCCTTGGACGGACCGCCATTAAGGTCGCGTATCCATTATTATTAGCCGACTTTCGTTTTGTTCCGTTCGCGCGTAATGGCGGCCCGTCGAAGGGTGTTAATCTTTTTAGAATGTTTCAATCGCTTTCATCAATTGTTACTTGTTATTATCTTAGCAATTCGGACCAACAGAAATGAAATAAAACATTGAATTAAGATATTATCAGTTGTTTTATTCCAACGTGCCCTAATGTTCGAGATAATTATATTTTGTGAAGGTAAGTTCGGTCGTGTCTCTGATAGTTATTTCATTAATATTGTACGGTGTCCTAGTATTAGATTTCGGTCTATTTTTGTCCGAAATACTATTACGAAGAATAACGTGAATAAATAAATAAAATTAAGTAATTTGTTTATTTAAAAGTAGTGGCTGGAACTTATAATCAGGTTCTATAATTTGATGGTGGTTAATAGTATACTAGGGCCTCATGAAAAGGGCCTAGTCTAGGTTTAAATCTCTGGTTTCATTAATCAATGTTCAATCAATTAATCAATTAATTTTGAAAATTCTGTGATAAGTACATAGGCTGAGTAATAGTTAACGGAATAATTGACCCATATTCCCATATAGTTGTAGGTCATTTCAACTGTTTTTTAATTTAAAAACCACATGATATATATATTTCAACTAGTCAGTTACCAGTTAGTATTTTTTCTTTAATGTAGAACATAATTCCAGATCCTTTTTCAGATCCAAAACGAATTCATTATTAATTAGCACTGGTGCATTCCATATAGTATATAAATTCAAAGGAGTTTTGCTTCTTTAACATCAGGGTAAATTCACCTTTTTCGAGCAGATGTAGTACTTCGACATTTTTATATTCACCCAAACCTACATTTTTTTATCAAAACGTTTTTCAAATCCCAAAATTTCTTTACTCCACTTGTCTCTCATGGGATGTTAACAATGATTCAAAGAACTTTATAAGCCTGAATCATATCTCATAAATTGTAAGAATCTACTCAGAGAATACTGAGAAATATGGTACAGGCATTAAAACTAATGAAAGACAAAACTCTTCCTTGTATTTAATTTGGGCGATTTTATTTCAAATGCTCAGTGTAATGTCTCTAATTTGTTCACAGCAGAGTTAATAGTCTGATTAACAGGAAGAGCTTGGTATATATTTCCTTTCAAATGATGATTAATCGAGCTTGATATCTATTAGTGTCGGTCCTGTCTTCACAAACGCCCGTCCATAATGTTTTCCAATCTCTTAACCTCCTTTAATTGATTTGATTTTAGCAAAAATTCTCAATTGTCAATTAGGTCTATTACAGTTTCGCATTCTATTAGCAATAGTTTTACCTAAATAGTTCAAAATAATTCAAGTGGAAGATGCGAACACCCATTGATATATTTATTTTGCTGGACATTTTTAATAATTTCATCAGCCTATACAGTAGTTGGGCGATCAGAGCATGACTTATCTTTCTCATCATTGTTATCAGCGCGAAATCTATTTCTGGATGTTTGCCCAGGAATTTGAAAGTGATAATAATTTTGGTCTGACCAACATCATATTTTTTGAGCCTTATACAAGGTTCTACTCGCTGCTCCTTAACATGATCTCTTATATTTTAACTTGACATCCAGTGTATATATACATTATTCGAAATAATTCGTATCTCCCATTACCTTTTTTTTTAGTTTTCCTGGCAATATTTATAGTCCTAGATAAAATATATTTTAAAATAACCATGCCTATACCATTCATTATATATATTCAATATATTATATATATATATATATATATATATATATATATATATATATATATATATATATATCAATATATATCATACTATCATATACATTGTATAGATATATAGCCTTATAGGTTTATACGATAATTGTTAAATATACAACTCTGATAATGTGACATAAAAATGCAAATTATACTACCAAATCGCTACAGAATATATTTTTGTGTTATATTTTTATGTTGTTGGGTATATTTGTGTATTGTTCTCAAATCCAAGCCTTGGGTGAATACCATTGGTTTATTCCTCATAACTTTAAGAAGCAGCATATTTGTGCTCTAGTCCAAAGAGTTTTTATCTTTCCAACCTCCTAGTTGGCCAGGTGTTGTCGAGTTTGTTAGTTGTAGCACTTCGACGTTCGTATGTTGCAATCTGTCTTAGTGTTTTCTCGCAAACCCTTCAATTGCTTCGCCTTCGTACCTCTACTAGGTACCTTTAGGTCTTTATGAATGTCCTAATATCTAATGGAGAGAATATATATCAATATATATCATATTATCATATACATTGTATAGATATATAGCGTTATATGTTCTCAAATCCAAGCCTTGGGTGAATACCATTGGTTTATTCGTCATAACTTTAAAATGCAGCACTTTTGTGCTCCAGTCGAAAGAGTTTTTATCTCACCAACCTCGGAGTTTGACAGGTGTTGACGAGTATCTGTAGCACATCGGGGTTCTTATGTTCACGAACTCTGTGTTGGTGTTTTTCCACAAACCTTCCATTAATTGCTTCACCTTTGTAGCTCTACTAGGTCTTTATGGATGTCCTCACTTCTAATGGAGGGTTAATAATGCCGTGAAGAGATTTGTTTTGGTAAGTTTGGATCATATTTCATGGAATCCATAGTTGCACACCGTAGGCTCACACTTACTTCAAGATTTATTTATATAATAAACATTCGTTGGGGAGTGATAATTCGAATTTTGGTCTGACCAACCATCATATTTTTTGAGCCTTATACAAAGTTTTACTCGCTGCTCTTTAACATGATCTCTTAAATTTGAGCTTGACACCCAGTGTATATATACATTACTCGAAATAATTCGTATCTCCCATTACCTTTTGTTTTTAGTTTTCCTGGCAATATTTATAGCTTTAGATAAAAGATATTTTAAAATAGCTTTAACATACTTATAGAAATATTGCCTATATCATTCATTATATATATTCAATATTATACATACATATATATATATATATATATATATATATATATATATATATATATATATATATATATATATATCAATATATATCATATTATCATATACATTGTATAGATATATAGCGTTATATGTTCTCAAATCCAAGCCTTGGGTGAATACCATTGGTTTATTCGTCATAACTTTAAAATGCAGCACTTTTGTGCTCCAGTCGAAAGAGTTTTTATCTCACCAACCTCGGAGTTTGACAGGTGTTGACGAGTATCTGTAGCACATCGGGGTTCTTATGTTCACGAACTCTGTGTTGGTGTTTTTCCACAAACCTTCCATTAATTGCTTCACCTTTGTAGCTCTACTAGGTCTTTATGGATGTCCTCACTTCTAATGGAGGGTTAACAATGCCGTGAAGAGATTTGGTTTGATAAGTTTGGATCATATTTCATGGAATCCATAGTTGGAAACCGTAGGTTCACGGTGGCTTCAAGATTTATTTATATAATAATAATTCGTTGGGGAGTGATAAATGGGATTTCGGTCTGACCAACCATCATATTTTTTGAGCCTCATACAAGGTACTGCTCGCTGCTTTTTAACATGATCTCTTCACTTGAGCTTGAGATTAAATTATTCTAGAACCATTTGACGAACTGTCTGTTTTATGTAGTATGTAGCAGTCAATTTTATTTGCTGTTTCTAAATCCACTCAGTAAATAATATTGATAGCTATATATAAATTATTTATCAGTATCCTCAACAAATATGGCCTTTGTTGCTTCTTCACCTCATTTAGGGATATCATTGATAGAGAGTAAATACAATATCGGGCCAAGGGGACGACTTTGTGGTACACACCCGCCCAGATGCGCATGCTATTTTCAAGTGACTATTAGAAAAGTGGTATTTAGGAAACTGGATCACCTGACTAGAGAGTTGGTCTATCAACATTTATTCGAGGTCCTCATGTCAAACTTTATTAAAGGTTTCGGTCATGTATAACAATACAGTTGAATAAGTTTCCTTTCTTTTCGAAGGTTTTCTCATTTACATCCATAATATCCTGATGGTCATGTAATTGATCATCAGGTCATGAGTGTTAGCAGTGACATTGGTGGATATAATATTTTACCGTTGGACAAATTACTACCGTGAATATGGAACTGAATAGTTCAATATTGAATTAAAACTGTAACATTATTAATTAAATAAAATAAATATAACTAGTCTATGAAATATATTTAATTTTAACACAAATTGTTATTGACGACTGCATTTTAGCTGCATTTTACTCTTTCTCTAAATAATGACAGTGATATGTTTAATACGAAAGAGCTTTAATTATATCTAGAATGTTTCAGTACTAATTATGACCCGTTACGTGCTAGCAATTTGGATTGGTATAAACGAAATGAAACCTTAAATTAAGATATTATCAATTGTTTTAATCAAAATCATTGTAGCACTTTGTGTAATGCCTAAGCGCATTATTTTTATAATATTATGTTTTTGGTCGTGTTTTCGATGAAGTTCTTTGATACCATTTACCTCGACATTATTTTTTGACCTTATCTGATTTATAGTTGTTTTTTTTTCTTAATCGAAAGGTTTTTGATACAGCTAAAAATAAACAAATATTTTATATATTTTATATGTAAATTGATTTTCAAATATAAACAAAGGTGGGACAATATTATATAAATATATATATAAATATTTATATAATTTGTGTTTTTGCAAAAGTGTAAATAAAATTAATATAGAGCAATGATAAAACCAATTTTAGTAGACCATCATTTTTTTAAATTTTATTTAGATTTATCCATATCATTAATTAAATATAAAATATTGAACATCACATTATACAAGTGATGGAACAAAGAGTTTTGAGAAAAATCTTCTAAGAAGATTCATTCATTCAATATTTTAAGTACTGAATTTCAAAGGTTGAGGTTGGTGACGCAATTACTAGAAACATTCTTTGTAGTAGCTTAGTGGAGTTAAGGCAACGATATCGCAGTTCAAATTGTAAGCTGTAGTCATTAAGTATTAGAATTAGAAAAATTCCATTCTTGTAAAAAGTCTCATGTGGATTCCCCCCATAAGTATAGCAGGTCAGAGTTGTAAGACTACCAAAGTCGGACTGAAGAAAAAGGAACGCGTTGAAATGTGTGCACATACAATGTATATAATTACCTTCCGATAAAGCGGACACATTAATTTGTTCTATCTACAAAAATCTAAAATGTAGCTTTACATGATCATACTTTTCTTAGTCGTGTTTTATTTAAACTTTAAAAGCCAAAAATCTATAATATTTCCAATAACACGGGAATAATCAAAAGTAACACGAAACCTTAAACAACACTGCTTAAAATACAACAATTTCGTTTAATAATGTTTTAACACACACATCCTGTTTTAATATCATTCTAATACTTTTAATTATTTATTAAAAGCCCGTAATTACCCACAAGTAAGTAAATAAAATATAAGGCGTAAAATACGGACAGTTTAAGATGCATAAATTAACAAATTTGATGGTCCGATGGTTGCCAGATAATTCATCAGCCGCTCAAGCTTGTTCAACTGGAGAAGTTGTTCCATGGATCCCTCTAGGCCAAAGAGCCGCCTCAGGAGACCGTACCCGTGGCACTTGACCAGGATGTGTCTGATGCTCAGCGGGGATCTCCACTTATTACTGATGTGTGGGTTTCCTCCCTTAAGAAGAAACTCATGAGTCAACTTGCAGTAATCTATTCGAAGTCGAGAGAAGATATTTAATTTGTGAATTTTTTACGTCACATGTCTCTGAATTTAGGTCTCTGATTCGATGAAGAAAGTTCTCCGAAAGCGAGCCTTCTCTCTTCCCCGCAAGATGATCAGCTCTCTCATTACCCTCAATTCCTATGTGAGATGAAACCCACATGTAAGTGATATTCTTACCGTTATTGTAAATAATGGTGTTTAGCTTTCGAATGCAAACTAGCAGTGGATGATGTTTCTGTAGTGATCCATATCTAGGGAGTTCATAGAGTCAGTGACAATCACCCTCGATATCACATCTAGACTGCTTTGAATGCATTTTAGACCTTTTTAGCTTGCTAGCAATTCGGCAGTAAAAATGCTTACCAATTTAAAATTATCTTCCTTCAATGTTGAAGTACATGCAGCTACCGTATATTCATTACTCTTAGATGCTTCTGTGTAAATCAAGAGATGAATATTTCTAGGAAATAATTCGTTTAAACAGGGAGCGTACGTTAAGAGAGTTAAAACTATCCTTGGGAAGAAGCCTCATCGAGGAATCATTGGCCATAGGCGCATTCTGCCAAGAGGGTATTCTATTTGTAAATCTATAGCATCTTTGATGATAAGCGATCACAAATTCTCTGAAAGTAACGCACAGAATCCTATTTTATATATTCCCCCTATCATAGTGGGACTGCAGCTTATAGGTAGCTTTTGCGATAATTCCTTTTTGGTGGTGATACGTATGACTGATACCTCTTCCTGACTTTTTAGATTCTAATTTTCTTTCCTTTTCAGTGCAATCTGGTAAATCGTAGCTGGAGATCACGCCTTTACAGAAATTTAGTGATCGTTGGGATGTGACATTTTAACAATCCTTTCGGAATGCTTATATAAGTTACCGCTAATAATGCACCATTTTTCAATTTTCCGACAGACTCCAAGTTCACCTACAGCTGTTATAAGGCATTTGTGCATTACACTTACAACACATTCTATATGACGGTATTTTGTGCTTACTGTATTCTCTATACTGGGTCTCTTAAGACAAAAATTTGGGGTCCCAGTAACTGATATCTGTACTCCGACCTGGTCACCTAATGAAAGTGCTGTGCAAACGTCGGATAACGGTCGAGCGGGGCCTGCGCGACTACCAGCGTCCTCTACGCGTACTGGGGTTCCGAATACCCGCATAGAAACGATTTTTTCTTTATTGTCAATCTCAATGTTAGATAAAAGCAAGAAGAAACATGTAGGGGACAACACAAAACTGAAGCCCTGGAATTGACACACCGGTACCATGATTAAAAACAATAACACAGTCCACATACTGTAATCACAGCCCTTTGGGGAAGACTGGGGCCCCGGGGTTATCACACCCGTGCTGAGGTTGTGGCATCAACCTTAGTCAATATTCCACAACTCCAACCCCCTGGGGCATCTACAGAATAAGAGCAGGAGCTGGCAGCGCGTCGACCAAGTCCAATGAATAATGTAGACCCTAAAGTATTTGTTTGCATAATCAACGTGATCTGTAAAATCGTCGCAATGTTGCCACAACAACTCTGAGTTTTAGTACATTTTAACTTCGACATATAACAAAATTCCAATCTATATAAAATAATTAAAGAAAAATAATGACATCAAATATAAATTATTTTGATATTACAGTACATCTAATGTATATAATATCGAGGAATTTAAAAGTATAATTAATTATACAGCCAAAATAAATAATAGGTTAGAGTTGTTTTATTATATTTACATTGAACCACATATATATAAATAGGTTTAGCTAGGCACGTTTTTTATGTAAAGGTATCCCCGAAGGCCTAATTAACCTTATTAAAAATTGTATATCTGAATAATGTATTTTACTATCATTAGAGAGGATATTAAACTTTTACGCTTAGTTCTTGTTTCATTCGATGCAATGTTTCCTTGTAAAGTCATTTTAATATTACTTATATTTCACCTTAGTTTGTTCTGTTAGTACCTGTATACATATTCCTTAATAAAACTACATTTAATCACTGCAGTCTCCTTAATGTATTTGCCATATCTGCAAAACAGTTAGTATCAAACGTTCATGTATCGACGATCCATTCCATAAATCCAGACAGTTCTGGTTTAAATATCCTCCTCGACCTGAATGTCTATTGTAATAATTCTTTGCAGTACCCTATATCAACTAATCGGATTAAATATGCAATGATAGGGAGGAAGACGTAATAGTCTGTGGCCATAACGTTCAGCAATCTGAGCTACCATGTATCTTTTCTCAAGTTTATTTCTAAAAAAATTAATTTTATAAATTGCAATTAAATATTTTATTTATATTACCGAGTAACAATTTGTAAGAGTTCATTCTTTAACCTGATTTTTTCAAAACTTATTTTATGTACTTCGATATTTTAAACCTTTTAATTTTTGGGTCGTTCAAGTGTATTTTTTTAAAAAGGTTTAAACGATAATATAATGGAACTAGGCGGGATTGGCTTCTTTTTAATTATATGATTTGTCACAGTTGCGAATACTTATCAAAAGAAATAATTGCCATGAATGGCAATAGTGTTGATACTTCTTTGGGGGTTGTATTTGCCAGATGTGATGACGTCCTAGGGATGTTAGATTTAGAATAAAATTCCATTTCTAAAGACGAGACGGCCAGAGTCATTACGTTCTTATCGTCCAGTTTATTTTATTGTTTTGTACCGTCCAAGCTGAGTTTCATCAAACGGTGAGTTTGTTCACAGAGTATTCCAGTTTTCTCCTTTTATTTATCATTTATTATTTATTAAATAAATTTATTATTAGTACTTAGAATTACATCTCATAGTTCGATATTTTGGACCTTTTAATTTTTGGGTCGTTCAAGTGTATTTTTTTAAAAAGGTTTAAACGATAATATAATGGAACTAACGATAATATAATGGATTGGAGCTTTTTTTAATTATATGATTTGTCACCTTTGATAATACTTATCAACAGAAATAATTGCCATGAATGGCAATAGTGTTGATATTTCTTTGGAGGTTGTATTTGCCAGATGTGATCACGTCCTAGGGATGTTAGACTTAAAATAAAATTCCATTTCTAAAGACGAGACGGCCAGAGTCACTACGTTCTTATCGTCAAGTTTATTTTATTGTTTTGTGCCGTCCAAGCTGAGTTTCATCAAACGGTAAGATTGTACCACAGAGTATTCCAGTTTTCCCTTTTTATTTATCATTTATTATTTATTAAATAAATTTATTATGTTCTAATTATTATTCTATATCTATTAGCGTTCAGTTCTCATATTTTATTTGTTATTTTAAATTTATTATTGCTAATTTATAATTCTCTATTTATTATTTTATACTTATCATTTTCTATCCATTATGCTCTATTTTTTAATTATTTATCCATCCATCACTATATCTTTTATTATATTATATTTTATTATTTCTTCGACTCGTCGCATATTCTCCATAATTCTTAGATTATGGAAAATCAAAGGTAGTAGTTTTATGGTTGCAGCTGTAAAAATAAATTATAACTATTTTATAATACAGAAACTAAGGTCAAAGTGGCTAAAGTTACTGATGCATAGTTATGATCTATGGATAACTTGAAGCATATAAACGGTAGCGAAAGTGGTTTCTGCTGGCTCTTTTTGGGTTTTAGCTTCCTCCCTTGTACGCGTTGCATGTCCATCGTAGTGGGAGCTGGAGAAGTGAGTGTTCTAGTAACAGTACTGTTCATTTATTTATTTGTTTATTTATTTTGAGAATTTAGCTTAATCCTAGTGAGATCTACTAAACTTAGTGACAGCAGATCTCGCGCGTTACTTCCCTTGATCTGATTGCACATCATTATTGTTAGTGTTAGGACATAAGGTGGTACGTCGCGTGCTGCTTTCCCTTCGTACGATATGCACATGTCATACTTCATCCAAGCACAGTTTATCATTGTTATCAATTATCGATATTATCTCTATTATCCATTATATATTGTTTGTTGGCTATATACATCCATTATATATGAATTATTGACTATCTGAAACATACATAAACGCCATCAAACGTGGTTCCCGGCTGTTGGTGACAGCGTATCTACCGTGTTTGCCTCTGGCTTTTTCCCTTGTTCATCATAGTCGGAGTTAGAAGAAGTGAGTGCACATATCAACGGTGAGTTTTTTATTTATTGATTGATACATTTACATATGTACTTATACATATATTAAACAGTTTAGCTTTATCCTAGCTAGTACAAGTAACGGTAATGGCAGGATCTTGTGCGTCTACCTACCTTGATATCATTGCACGTCCATTATTGTTGGTTTCAGGGTATAAGCTGGTACGTTGTGCGCTACTTCGTTCCGTGTGCACATATCATAGTTCATCCTAGCATAGTTTATCATTACTATCATGTTTTTATAATGATTGTCCGTCAATTATTGATTACCATGGACTAAGGTTATTACTGATCATCCTGATTAATCTATGCCATTATTACCGATACTATTATATTTGCCACTAACGTTATATTTTAATTACCTGAAAATAGAAACACCTATCTATTTAATATGTCAATTATATTTTAATTTCACCCCTGCCATTAAAAATTGTTTTTTTTGTTCTGGCCTAAAACCCAGGCGGTGGAATGAGTGACAAGTTGGATCGGGTTATGTGGGACTGCCTCTGGGCTTACCAATACACTAAACCGAAACCGCCTCACAGTTGACCCATGCGGATCGCTACTGCTACTGCATTAAATTTGGGGATATGGCACCCGCTGATCGGGCAGCCGTTATTGGGCACGAGGGCCCGGCGATTCTATTGATTCGCGAACCTGATTTAACACACAACTGGGTACTGTTGTATGTTATGACTGCAGCGGTGCTAAACACCCAGCATATCGACCAGCTCGCGAACAAGCGCGTTTTCAGAAGAACTTGAGCTGAGTTGTTGTTTGTGGAATGATTGAGATATGAAGTGCTTGATTTCTGGAGTTTTCTGGAGGATTGAAAATTGGTCGCTCTGGTACGTTTTATGATGTTTGCAGAATTATCACCTGACCAGCTCGAACATCAAGAGCTCACACGCTGATTTCCATTATTTATTTTGTCATTTATTGAGTAAGTAGTTGTTATATCATTTATTTTGATCTCTGTTTTTATATATTTAAAATGTTTGATTATATTATATTGGTCTTTTAAATATAACTTTTATTTTACGACCCTTACGTTTAAAAACAACCCTACACATGTTATATAGATCAAAGAAATTGTATTTTAGTTACTAAACGATATATATACGATATATATTCCCGTTTCGTAAAAACAGGAACAAGTACAGCTGTTACAACATATCCGCAATACAATCCGAATATAATAACCTAACTATTAAGCGACACAATATATCTCATCAAAAACCCTATTCCCGATAGGGACCAATTAGTAGCTCATAAATAACTGAACGAATACGCAACGGCGAACAAACGGACATATCGTCGGAAATTATAAAGAATCAATTTAGCGAACGGGAAATCCGACGATAATAAACCTGATCCGAGGCTCCTGCGACGAAACAAATTGGATCGCTTTGTTCTACGGGCGCAAACAAGACGGGCTGCGCGATACGAGCGGGATCGTAGCGATCCCCGGCCTTATGGGGACCGTTCCGTCCGAATTGACAATGGATAGCTGTGTTTCCCGATCGTCTTATTGATATACACTAAAATATCTGGTAGTATATTGTAATTTTGTTTAGTTTCTTGTTATTTGTATAATAGCTTGTTCAATAAATGAAAATGAACTAGAAATCTTCGAGAATTATATGGGCCTATGAATTAATTTTAAAGGATTTTTTTAAATCTAAAGCTTTATTATGAAAACTAGGTACAAAGTATGTTTTTCAAGGAATTGTCCATCGATAGCCGCTGCTTTTTTTTATCTTGCAGGTAATTTACGGATTCCGTCTTGAAAAAACGATGTAGAGTCAATTCAAAACAGTAGTGACACGTGTGTCAATATGTGTCTGCCTAAACTTGTAAATTCGTTTAACAGTTAGACGATATTATCCTTCTCATTTTATTCTATTTAAAAAGAGATAGAATGCTGTTAGAGAAGTTCGAACATGTAACGGAATGAGTCTGCAAAAGTCGTACGTTTGTCAAACGCCTGCAAAATTCTTCGAAATAGTATAGTTATGGGTTATCAACCGGCAAACGTTTTAACGCTTTGTTTTAATAAATTGCAAATCGCCGCGGGTTTTACCGAAAACATTTTTTGTGCTTTGCAGCTGCACTGAATATTAGGACGGACATGGTCACTAAAATATCTGGTAGTATATTGTAATTTTGTTTAGTTTCTTGTTATTTGTATAATAGCTTGTTCAATAAATGAAAATGAACTAGAAATCTTCGAGAATTATATGGGCCTATAAATTAATTTTGAAGGATTTTTTAAATGTAAAGCTTTATTATGAAAACTTGGTACAAAGTATGTTCTTCAAGGAATTGTCCATCGATAGCCGCTGCTTTTTTACATCTTGCAGGCAATTTACGGATTCCGTCTCGAAAAAACGATGGATAGTCAATTCAAAAGACTAGTGACACGTTTGTCAATATGTGTCTGCCTAAAGTTGTAAATTCGTTTAACAGTCAGACGATATTATCCTTCTCATTTTATTCTAGTTAAAAAGAGATAGAATGCTGTTAGAGAAGTTCGAACATGTAACGGAATGAGTCTGCAAAAGTCGTACGTTTGTCAAACGCCTACAAAATTCTTCGAAATAGTATAGTCATGGGTTATCAACCGGCAAACGTTTTAAGGCTTTGTTTTAATAAATTGCAAATCGCCACGGTTTTTACCGAAAACATTTTTTGCGCTTTGCAGCTGCACTGAATATTAGGACGGGCATGGTCACTAAAATATCTGGTAGTATATTGTAATTTTGTTTAGTGTCTTGTTGTTTGTATAATAGCTTGTTCAATAAATGAAAATTAACTAGAAATTTTCGAGAATTATATGGGCCTATAAATTAATTTTAAAGAATTTTTTTAAATCTAAAACTTTATTATGAAAACTTGGTACAAAGTATGTTTTTCAAGGAATTGTCCATCGATAGCCGCTGCTTTTTTACATCTTGCAGGCAATTTACGGATTCCGTCTCGAAAAAACGATGTATAGTCAATTCAAAACAGTAGTGACACGTGTGTCAATATGTGTCTGCCTAAACTTGTAAATTCGTTTAACAGTTAGACGATATTATCCTTCTCATTTTATTCCAGTTAAAAAGAGATCTAATGCTGTTAGACAAGTTCGAACATGTAACGGAATGAGTCTGCAAAAGTCGTACGTTTGTCAAACGCCTACAAAATTCTTCGAAATAGTATAGTTATGGATTATCAACCGGCAAACGTTTTAAGGCTTTGTTTTAATAAATTGCAAATCGCCGCGGTTTTTACCGAAAACATGTTTTCTGCTTTGCAGCTGCACTTAATATTAGGACGGACATGGTCACTAAAATATCTGGTAGTATATTGTAATTTTGTTTAGTTTCTTGTTATTTGTATAATAGCTTGTTCAATAAATGAAAATGAACTAGAAATCTTCGAGAATTATATGGGCCTATAAATTAGTTTTAAAGGACTTTTTAAATCTAAAGCTTTATTATGAAAACTTGGTACAAAGTATGTTTTTCAAGAAATTGTCCATCGATAGCCGCTGCTTTTTTTCATCTTGCAGGCAATTTACATTGCATAAAATTATTACATCAATTTATATATTTAAATGAGACATAACAAAGACACAGACAAAGTTCAAGGGTGACTACCATGGAGAAATCAGCCATAACTTGTTTTTGGAGTACTTTGAAAACAACAACAACAACACTTTTAAAGAACTTGGAGGAACCATCAGTTATTGTTATGTACAATGCACCATGCCTACCATATATATAGTACACTGGTCAAGAAAATCCCAACAAGTGCATCAACAAAGGCTGCAATTAAGGAATGGAAATTACATTAAAGAATGAATTATTTCAAATTGTTACTCGATAAATATACATGAAATATTTAATTGCATTTTAAGTAATTTACTTTTTTAGAAATAAGCCTGAGAAAAGATACGTGGTATATCAGATTACTGAACGTTATTGCCACAGATTATTGTCTTCCTCCCGATCACTGCATATTTAATGCAATTGAGTTGATATGGGGTATTGCAATAGAGATTCAGGTCAAAAAGGATATTCAAACCTGAACTGTTATGGAAAGAGGTATTGTCGAAAATAATACCTTCGGTTTGTGTGACGTCGATCAGACACAATGAAGAAGAAATTGACAAACGACACAATCTTGACCAAGTTTTTGATATATTGGAAATAAACAGCTTAGTTATTAACCTGATTAGTGTTTCTGAAGATGACAGTGATTGAATAAAACTTAATGAATGTTGATTTATGATTCAATGCTGACAATTACCAAGACAGGGTGATGAAAGAGAAAACAACTAAAGGTCAGTATACAATTAATATACTTTAATTGTAGGAAATTGTATTAAATAGTGTGAAAGCTTTTTGAGCATGTATTTTATTGTTTAAAATATACATGAATATTTGGTTAACATGTATGAGGAGTGAAATAATACTAACTGTTTTGCAGATATGGCAAATGCATTAAGGAGAATCCAGTGATTGAATGTAGTTTTATCAAGAAAGATGTATACCAGTAGTAACATGACAAACTAAAGAGAAATATAGTAATATCATAATAACTTTACAAGGATACATTGCATCCAAAGAGACAAGAACTAAGCCTAAAACATAAATATGCTCTCTAATGAAAGTAAAATACATTACCCATATTGTATATCTGGGTATGTAATGTTAATTAGGTGGACTAGGCATTCGGGGGATACCACTACATAAAAAACGCGCCTAGAACCCTACCTATACTAGTGTGGAAAAAAGTTTAATGTATATATTATAAAACAACTCTAACCTATAAATTATTGTGGCTGTACAATTAATTGTAGTTTTAAATTCTTCGATAATATATGCATTAGAGGTACTATAATGTTAAAATAAATCATAATACATAACATTTTAGTTTCATTATTTTATTTTTATTAAGATTTAGTTATATGTCAGAGCCAAAATGTAGAATTGCTGCGGCAACATTGAGACGTTTTAACCGGTCACCCGTGTCACTACTATTTTGAATAGACTATATCAAGTGTATGGAAAAGTCACTACGGGTTTTTTTGTGCCAGCCATTTTCTTTCTTCTTCTCTTTTCTAAATATGTCCCATCCAAGTGCTTTCAACGACCAAAATGATTTGGCCTTGGAGTCGATCGGTCGGCTTTGACAGTTTTTTTGGCACGATTTTTGCTTTTATTTTAAAAAGAAATTCACTATTCATTATCTATTATTAATCGATCCAGAAATGCTTTCTGATCATGCCTTTGAAGTTTTTCAGTCAGTTGATGTGAGTCAGTCATCTTCTGCAGTCATTCTTCCTATCTTTTGGGTTTCCCCATTGCTCGTAATCGGTCGTTAGTTTATTCTTGCTGCTTCTGTCGTTTTTTTTTTTTGATTTAGGTAGGTCATCATCCAATAACTCGTAAAATTTCGTATCTCCCACGTCGAAATCACCACTTTTGAATATTCGAGACCACGCCTCACATGTTTTAAAGATTAGAGCATGATCACCATAAGTTTCTACCAACAAATGATGACTTTTAGTGTCTTTTTTGTTTTGATTAAAGAGAAATAAGAAATAAGAAACGTAATACAATCGAATGCATGTTTTGAGCCACAAAACCTGACATTTTCATGCGGTATAAATATATGATTCTGTTACTTTCACAAAATATAATATATATAGCTTTGAAGCTTCAAATCAGTAGAATAAAATGATATATCTGTAAAATCATAGCATTTCGTAATTATGCCTAGCTACATATAATAGCTGCTAATAATATAATTATTAGTAATTTTTAAATAACTTGTATTCTTCTGCCAACATTGAAGGACTTCTTTGATAGCTCTTTGATGTAACTGCCGGTGGAGCCTTTTATTATTATTATTAGCACCAGCGATTCAAAGACTCACTCTAACTTCAACATGCCTTGATTGCTCACAGCTGACGATTTTAAATAGACTTGGATGTAAATAAGCTCTCAATGTACTATTGGCTTAATTTATTAATAAAATTATTAATTATATTAAATTTATTAATGAAATCAATCCAGGCGATGAGAGAAACCATCCTCTGGGTGCTCTTGGCATTAACATGAATTTTTTATCATACAACGTCTGCAAAGCCCGCAGAGCATATCATATTACATGGTGTACTGGCCCTTTTAAGTAGAAAAATAAGAATCTCAAAATCGTTAAAAACTCCCAAACAGTTATATAACGGAAATATTTTTTCAAATTAATCTCAACCTTCAGAAGAACTTAACTTCTTAAGAACATCAACAATTTTCCCGTGGGCAATAAGTATTTTTTTTATGATTTCTCTTATGCAATATAGCTATACTGACATGTAGAAAATCGCTTCAGTAAGCTATCTGCTGTATAAAATAATATTCTAGTTCTTATTCTAGAGACCATTATAACTTATTCTAAAGTCTATCTTAACATATTCTGAAGAATATTTTTACAAAGAGATTATTAAATCTCACTCTATGGGTCTATTAATCCATTTGTATGGTAGTATGCCTTTAAGCCGATGCACTTCATTTTTGATGGCTCACAACACTTTATTCTAGAACCTCTAAAGGATAGTTATGCTTGATTTGCTAGTGGTACCGCACAGTTCAATACCATAGGTCCCAATGGACCTAAATATTGACTTTTACAGCAAAACTTTGTTATCTGAGATTACGCCCTATCGGCCGATACATTTGGTTTATTTTAAGCCCAAGTATTTTTGTCACTATATATTTTTTCCATCTTAAAGATATTTAACATTGTCTGCTTGCGGGAGTTCATAATTATTTACTTTTACTGAGGGATAAGTCCTTCTAGAAAGGTGAATGTCACGTGGGTAAATTTCATCTGATTTGATTTGATACGCCATATTTTCAACCACAATTCAATTTTGTTTAGATGAAGTTGAGGTTTCTTGTTGCTGATATTGGATCCTCATATATAAGCATAAGCTTGTTGTATCGTCAAAATATGTTGCAACACTAGTGTTTTTTGATGTGAATTGTACACAAAAAATATAACAATGGACCAAGGATACTATGATGATGAACATTTGAATATACTGGATGTAGATCAGTGTATTCGTCGTAGTTAAAAGTGCGTATGGGGCAAAATATTTTACACGTTAACCTGCAGTCCAGTGCGCCACACTTTGTCGAGTTTTGTGTATATCGAGAAATACAGCGGAGCGATATTTTTTATCATTAAAGTTTTTGTTAATTTGATTGACTAATCTGAACCTTTGCTGTGTTGTCCCGTGTTTGTTACGAAAGCCAAATTGATTACCTGGAATAATATTTCTACCTTCTGTGATTATTTTGAGTTTCTTAATATATAGTTTTTCAAAAACTATGGAGACCACAGTTTCCCTGATTTAAGAATCATAATGATTTGAGCAACTTTTCAGGTACTAGGAAAGTAATTAAGTCATTAATTAACTAATTAATTAATTAATTAACATATTAAATATGAAGGGTACGGATTAGACGTTTTTTTAAGTGTTTAGAGCAAACCTCCCATTTATCTTTATTATTCTTAGATCAAGTATTGCATCAGTTAGCGTATTAGCGTAAATATTTTAGAATTCCTCAATTTTATTCAGTTTTCACTGTTCAATTATATATTTTTTTAATAGCGAATGATACATAATTATAATTTTTGATATGTTGCACTATTAGGAGTTGTATTGAATGCGGCCTCTTGTATCTTTTTTGTTATATTTATTGCTGCTGTTTCTAAATCCCTTTCAGTTTCGAGAGTCCAATTTAGGGATATTAAACAGTGTAGTTTCTATTTAAATAACGGCCAGTTAGACTTAGCGTTATGCAAAGAAGTGATAAAATGATAGATAAAAGCACGATTCAGCATTGCACTTATTGATGTCTATATTTTTTCTAACACAAGAGTTTATGGTATCCGGAATTTTAGTTCTAACTGACGGCCCATATGTTGACTCACCAATAGAGATATGCTGTAGATTATTTGCCTTCATTGCTTAAATCAAAGTTTTTATCTAACAAAAAAATGAATTACAAGCAAACAAATTCTAGTTAGTAAAAAGAACATCAAAAACTATATTAAAAAAATAGAAACATACTGACGCCGAAACAATCTTAAACGTACATTAGATACGTACATAGAAGGGAAGAAAAAAATCTCAACATCTTTTTTTTCCTCCTTATAAATAATATAATAGAAAAGAAACGACAACGAAATCCTCCTGATTTCATATTCTATTACGCAACCGGCTTATTCGGCCGGGCGAACGAAAAAACAAGATTAAAGACATATTAGTGCTCAGAAGGAATGAAAAACAGCTGAGCCGAGCTAACGACGCCGACTTGTTACGCGTCGGGACGGATATTCGGGACGACCGAAGCCGAAAAATTACGCGATACCAACAGGGAAATTCGTATTAATGCGGAACGGAAAACATAAAAAAAATAATAAACGACGCTCCATAGTACTGGGCCGCTGAATAATGAAGAAACGACTTCGCGGAAGGACAAAATCGAGTTGTTAATATTGATGGCGGCTTGGTCTCGGTTTCTGCGTCTCGAACAACCCCCTGTCTAATTTCTTCGGCAAGCGGCGGCCTGGGTAAATATGCAAAAAAGAGAATAAGAGGGCTGGGATGGTCCTCGGGAGACGTCAGTTCGAGTGAAACCGAAATTGGTACGAATACTCGCCTCTGGATGAACATCGCCGCCCCATTTTTACGCTTCTTGTTTTCAAATTAAAATTGCTTAAGATACACATAAATACATTTGTTGCGTGTATTTTTCTTCCCGATTATAAAGGAAAAGAAAGTGGTAAAGTTAAAAAAAGTTTACTTAAACCAAAACTTAGACTACAATGAACTCTGTTATCAAAATGGCATCAATTGTGCGTTCATTCGACCGATTATTTAAATACCTATATATCAGTCGGCTTAGAACAATATTTGCCTCCCTTTTTGAAGAAAACGGAATCACATGGAGGCGTGAAACTAGCCACGGTTAAACTTATATGGAGGAAGAAATTATAGGTCTAATATTTTTGTGCAATATGCGCTACAAATAAATATATTCCAATTAAATGAAATATCATTAATAACGTCAGATTGTGTCAGAACGGTGGCACAATATAACAATATATATATATATTTTAATATATATATATATATATATATATATATATATATATATATATATATTTTAATATATATATATATATATATATATATATATATATATATATATATATATATATATATATATATATATATATATATATTATAAGTTATAGTGGTATCCTCCGAAGGTCTAATTCATCTTATTAACAATTGTATAACTGAGTAATGTATTTTACTTTTATTAGAGAGCATATTTACCTTTGACGCTAAGTTCTTGTTTCCTTCGATGCAATGTTTTGCTTCGATGGTTCGTTTCCTCGTAGAGTCATTTTGATATTACTGTGTATCTCCTTATTTTGTTCTGTTACTACCTGTATACATTTTTCTTGATAAAACTTTATCTATCACTGTATTATCCTTGATGCATTTGCCATATCTGCAATATAGCATTATTTCTCTACTCATACATTTTAACCAAACCTTCATCCATATTCTGAACAATAAAACATATTAAAATAAAGCTTTTAGACTCTTTGGTTGCTTTCCCTTTCATCACCCTGTCTTGGTAATTGTCAGCATTGAATCAAGATGTTTATTTATCACCTACTACAAAATTTGCTCACAGTTAAACTATTTCTCAATATCTTTCTCAATGTGTCTTATCGAGCTCCAAACCAAAGTTGTTATTATTCCCAATGCTTATTCCCATAAATCCATCCAGGATTATTTCTAAAAAATCATTTACTTTTTTACAACATAAACCGCATTCAAATATTTCATTTATATTTACCGATTAACAAATTCAAATAGCTCATTCTTTAACTTTATTCAAGACTTATATTATGTATTTTAACTATTGTACTTAGAGGAAAACAATAATTCTGCACCTGGAATAAAACCATTCCTGTTTCCAGCATGAAGAATTATACGTCTGCAATTATTTATTAATAATTGTTATGACTAACAAAACTTAATCCATAGTTATACCAGAGTTTACCTTTTTCCATCAACTTTTATTGTCTTTACACTATATTTATTATCATCTTGCCATGAGTGACCCAATGTACCATTCTGAAATATCTATGTCTCATCTATATATACATATCGATATAATAACTCTTCCTTGATTTTGTTATATGTTTTTAAAATTTGTATTATCTTAAAAGTAATGTCTGAAACTTCCATTAAACTCTTTCATGAGTTATCTTTACACCACTTAAATCCTATATTACCCAACAGTGCATGAAGGGATGTTCTACGTCCTTCAAATAGCTGTATATCTTTCAGCTGTTTATGGATACTTTTCAGAATAATTCCGTTATTCCCTGAAATAATTATATAAAATTATGTTTCGCTAGAAAAAAAACTACCTTTGCCGGTTTGTAACGTTTAACAAACACAGGCCCATTCGGTTAGATGTTCGAACATGACAAACGGCATTCTATCTGTTTTTAATTAATATAAAATGAGAAAGAAAATACTGTAATATTGTCTGGCTATAAAACGAATTTACTACTTTCGTTAGGGACATATTGATGACGTGAGTTCACTGCTGTTTCGAATAGATAATAGTTACGAGTTTAGCTAGCCGACAACAACGTACTAGGATCAAATCTCGCTGGGGTTAAATATTAAAAAAAATATATTATAAAATAAAATAACGGATAGTGTTCATTAAAATTAAGTTAGAATTTGTTTTTTATATTTGGAACGGTATTAAATTGCAAAAATAAGTGCTTAAAATATCATTAAACGAAGTTATTTGGAAGTATTGTTGGAATTGTTTAAGAATTACGGCAAGTTTGAATGAAAAAACATTTAAGATTAGCATGGTGACGTAAAGTTATATTCTAGATTTTTTGCAGAGAAAACAAATTAATGTGCCCGCTTTTGCGAAAGCTATATATAGTTATGAAAAAAAAACACAACATATGCGCAAAATTTTATCCCAACATAGATTCAATTTTCGACATCAGCTGTCGATTTGATTTGATGACTGGTGAAGAAAAAGGAAAACAGAAAAACTGTTTATATAGAATATTAGGCAGTTAGGATATAGTATCATAGCATTTTAATTCCTCATTTGTTGGAGAATTGTTATGTCCCACGTGGGACATAAGACAAAGCAGAAAGCAATAGGTAAATGAAAGCCATAGAAAACTAAAGATGAGCTATGTTCGAGATGGAAAATTGAACTAAATAAGCAAAGAACAATGCAATTTTGTTTGAAAACTTAGGCAAATAAATTATTCTTTTAATCAGCGTGGTTTATTTATTGTTTGCGTGGTGTGTTATAACTTAATTTATGTGTTGCAAGCCATTTTTTAACTGCAGGGTTTGTCCATTTGCTTGTTGGGATTTTTTCCACCAGTATATTATGGTATGTTGCATTGTTCATAACAATAACTTATTATTTCTCCAATTTTTTAACAGCCGTTTATCAAACCAGAGCAAAACATGTTAAGGATCGTTTGTTTACGGTAGTTGCTTTTGGACTTAGAGGAAAACACTTAATCTATTCCAAAAATTAAACCATTCCTCTTTACAGCATTTTTTATAACATCTTCATTAGATACGTTTAGTACAATCTTAATTTACAATTAATTTATTACTACTTTCCCTATGTACTTGGATTAATTCACAAGCAAGACAAGTGTGAGAAAATACATCAATATATATTCCTCAATTATAAAATTATAATAACTTATAGTTATAGTTTACTCTAAAGGTACACATTTTATATAAGTTCGTATGGTTTAGTTCGCTTCATTTTCTTGATATCCTGCACGTTGTGTAACAGTTGTATTGCTTCCACGTTAGTATGATTTATTAATCTTCTTTCGTGTATAAGGTGAAATCTTGGATAACTTCGCAAATCCATTCGACTTCCAGGTCATCGTGCAGTTCCTCGTTGGTAACGTAGCGATAGGCATTGGTAATCAATCGAAGAATTTTGTTTTGACAGCGTTGTATGACCAGTTGATTTAAATATTTAGTGCATAATTATCTTATAGATCAACCTCTTTGATTGTAGATCAAGTTGAGAGTATCTTCCGACTAACCAGTATAGTTATTTTGTTTCGGTTCTAATGTGTTTTGCTTTTAGTCTAACGTGATTTTTCTAATTTAATCTACCGTCAAGATGTATTCCAAGGTATTTAGCTGATTCTGCTTGATGAATCGGGCATCCATTGAGTGATAATTAAGTTTTTATTATTTCGCCGCAATCTTTCGTCCATTTGTAGATCTTTTTGACTGTCACTTGTACTTTTTCTACTGCCTTAGGCAGAGATATGTCGTTTATTCTCTTATTATTTCTTGTTATATACAGCATGAAGAATAATATATCTGTGAATAGAACATTATATTGTTTTTCATTTTTGAAAGAGTTTTGTCGTAGTAGCCATGGTTATTCCAGCGCAGCAGCAACACACTGTATGTTTAATAAAGCAACAAAAACAATACAGCAACTTAATATTTAACAGTATCAATCATACATCTAAAACTCTCTTTGCTGACAAGTGGGACCTCCATTATCTCGTTTCTGTTAGAAGTAACTTATTAGAGACGCAACTGACAAATTTATAGGCTTCAGCATCAGAGTAGTCACAAATGTTAGACAGCGAATTAAAATTTGTCAAGACAAGCAAAGCGTAAGACGTTTTTCGGTTTATAACTACCAATTATTACCACTAATATTTTGAATATTGCAGACAATTAGTCCAATGGTATAGACTGATGCGGTTAAATGTTGGACGTTTAACCGTTGGATTATATTTGTTACTAATATATTTATTATTTTATAATATATATATATATATATATATATATATATATATATATATATATATATATATATATTGTATATTTAATACGAATTTACATGTTACATTAGAGCTCACTGTTATTTTAGATATATGGTATAATATAAATGAAGATATCCACAAAGACCTAATAATACGTCTAGGGTCAATTAAGATGCGATATACAACTACTCGGTAAGTGTGGATTTACCCGGAGGTTGAAGAGACAAAAACTATTTAAACCAGTACTCTTGAACTATGTGTAAAACAATGTACCGTGTTTTTTCAACGATGAAGTGCTCCAGTGTGATTAAATAACATCACATCGAAGATTGGGCCTGAAAAAGATCTAGACTTAGTAATATATGTGGCATGTGCCTTTAAATAAAACAAAGCACCCCACTTAAGGCACAACAATACCTTCTATCAGCGCATCAGGACAATACCCAATTAAAAATCGCATGAATTTATGCATGTACTCTATTTAGCGCAATTATTCTAGCGTTTACAACGAAGAGTAATACAGTCCCGGTCCGTTCGCAACCCCAGGAAACGTATAAATATGCAGGCCGGAAGAGGTGGGAAGGGAAAAAACTACCGAAAACCCAGATGGAGAAAGGCGGTTTTTGCGGTCCGGGCCGCCGAGGGGGGTGTACGGTCGGCGGCGAGGGCTGCCCGGGAACGAAGAAAGGGCAAAATTGGCCCGCTTTCCAGAATGGGCTCGAGATATTTCACGCGTCATTTAACGTGGCGGTTTCCTATAGGGTCCGACTGCTAAAATAATAACGAAGGAATCGATGACTAACCAGCGGGTCCATTTTGGATTAAAACCAGATACTTCAATACACTGTAGGAATTATGACAGTAATAAAGAATCAATGATATTATGAGAAGCTTGTTTTTTAATTTATAACTATAATTATATACATTGACTTGAAAAATATATTTAACAAACAAGAGAAATACTGAGGGTTGTACAACGTAGGGTAAAAATCTCGCTATAACAATTGATTGCCTATAACTTTGCTCAAAGAAAAGACAAGTAAGTTTGGTTTTCATAAAAAGTGTATTTGGCTTTTACACTTTTCTTCGTTGTGACTGAAAAATTATACTGGCTAAATGGTAACCGCGATTCGCTATGCAACTTTTTAAGGCATTTTTCATGACATCCTGCAACATCTGAGACTGAATTTCTTCAATTTCGTGACGAATATTGTCTTTAAGACGTTGAATCATTTGAGGCTTATTCACATAAACGTGTGGTTTTAAAAAACCCCATAAGAAAATGTTTGGTGCTGTTAAATGTGAAGATCTGGCTGGCTTCGTGAAATTGGTCTTCATAGAAAAAGTCATTCAATAATTGAAATGGTGAACAAGCTGTGTTCTGTGGCCCCTTGCTGAAACCACATGTTCTCTAGTCCTTGCCTTCCATTTCAGACACGAGAAAATTTCGAATTAGGTCTTGGCACGGTTCAGCCGTAACAGTAACTGGAACACCTTGGTTGTTTGAAAAATAAAGGAACAATGATGTTTCCAGCATGATTATTAGACCGTACAGTTGTTTTTAGTGGATGCACTGATGTTTCGTGGGTCAATTGAGGATTCTGTGTTCCCCAAAACCGACTGTTCTGTTTATTGACTTTGCCACTGAGGAGAAAATGGTCGCAATTTCCGCTGAGTAGTAACAATGGAACAATTATTTTCAATAAGTATTATTACAATTTCTTCTGGTTCTTTATCTCTCTACATTTATCCATAATAAAATTAGGACGTCTACACAACACAATGGTTAAAGCGAAGCTGAGCTAAACGTCACGTAACCAATATGGATATATTATAATAGCAATACTAATGAGTCTCCGATATGAGAGTTACATCTATGTTATTTGTCTTCAGATATAGTTCTAGTTCCTGGGCTCGCTGATTTAGCCCATTTGCGTTCCATGTTATCATTCTTAAGAACGAATTATTCATTTTTGTTTCTCTTTAACTGGTTCTAGGCTTTTTCTGATTATCTAAATTTCAGTCTGAAACTGCAGATAGTCAGCCGATGACAATTCAAAAGAGAAACACTAGAAACAGTCTAAAAGTAAGTGTTTGGTACGCGTTACATATTTGTGCTTTTGGTTAGAGTATATAAGAATGTATCAAAATAATTAACTATTTTAAATAAAAAGAACACTACCTGAAGTTATGTACATTTTGATTAATACATACTTGTCTATATCTACTTCTATTTTATTTGGAGCAGTTTGAAATTAGAACTTTCTCGCTGAACACGCATATTATAGTAGAAAAGCATAGTTCATACTTCCATATAATTGAACTAAAATTAGTTTTATGTTTAAAATTCCACAGAAAGCGGAACAAAATAATTGCAATATTTTAAAGCGTTTGATAAAAAATTCAGGTATTAATACAACGCACAAAAACACACGTGGACTATTTATTTAACAATTTTAAAAATGATTTAAAGTGTTGGTAGCGTAATAAATAAAACGCTACCTAAACCGGTCGACATTTTAATTATTTAGTGAGCTTATGGATAGCAGGAACCGTTAAATAAAGTTCGAAAGTTATTTTCCCAAATTGTTTATTTGCTTATTTTAATTAAATCTCCGCGCGCGGCACTAGTAAAAAAGGCCTTTGTTATTTTCGATCAAAATGCAATTTAAAAATGTTTCGTACATTCTGGGCTTTAATAACTTTCTCGGTCGTTATGTGCGTGCCCCGAAAAGCTGGACATATTTTTTCGTTTTTTTTTCGGAGTAATAACCGGATATTCCGCAGATTAGGCGGCTAAAAAGCCATGTTGAAATTAAAAAATAAATAAAACAGCCGAAAAGAACAAATATGGGGGAAGCGAGCTTGGCTATACTGAGGCTGATACCGCAATATTGTATATATATATATATATATATATATATATATATATATATATATATATATATATAATATTATAACCAGTCTGAACAGAAGTTCATAGGTACTATGTACTTAAGTTTTCTGTACATTAAAAGAAAATAATCCAGCAAAATTAGATAATTTCATTCAGGCGAAAAGTATTTGCAAATTGGAATTGACACACCCGATTGATCTGCGTTTTTATTCCATCATTGGCCAAGGTCTCAGCTGATCACGAGCAGCTACTGTGCTTCCTCGATTGCAACAACATCGCCCACAGTAAACAAAGGATCATGGTTTCGACCGGTGCTAAAATGCTGAGCCAGCCCTGTCGTCGTCGACCAAATGATCAATTGGAAAGTCGTCCAAAAATTGTCTCGTTGTAGCTAATCTCCGATTGACACCAAAGTGAAGTATCGCCGGTTCATAACTAGTCAATGAAAGTCTTCTATTGCTGTTATTGCATTAGACCATCAGTTTTCTGCTTTAACTTGATCTACTGAAACTATCTCGCAGTGCTCTTGTTAAGAATTGGTCCAATTTCTTATCAGCTAAACAATTTCTCGCATAAGTCTTTTCACCATAAGTCAATTCGGTCATCTTGGTATTTACAATGTAACAAACAGTCGATATTTCCTTTTAACAGAATTTAATAAGTTCATCGACAGCAACACAATAAGTTTCAGCCTCATTACATATTTTCTTAAAAGTACAATTAAACAAATTAATTATCCCAAAAAAGTGAAGGAAGGTATTGGTAACTGGAAAACGAAAATTACAGAAAAAAAATGACAACAAAACAGAACACCCGAAAATAAAAATAGTTTAAACAATATAACCCAAAGAGTGAAAAGGGAAATACTGGAAATTAAAAACTAATCCATAAATGATTATCTGAGAAATTTAACAGATCATAAAGAAACTGATTATTCACTCTGGAAAGCCACGAAATATCTAAAGCGCTGATATCTACACAGTCCACCTATAAGAGACCTATGTGGGAACTGGGCACGTGACAATAAAAAAAAGCAAAAACATTTGCTAAATATCTAGAAAAAACTTTACGAAACTGATATTGAATATAATTTGCCGGGCATATAAGCTGAAAATTCTGAAAGAGCTAACCAAAGTAATTAAAACTGACATTAAACCCAGGAAATCGCCAGGCTACGATTTAATAAGAGGAGAACTACTGCAAAAACTACCAAGAAAGGAAATTTTAAAACTTATCAACTTGACTAATAAAGCATTTAGATTAAAACAAGTCCCAGGTATTTGGAAGATGTCGAAAATTATAATGATCTCAAAACCTGGGAAGTAACCGAACGATATAAAAGCCTATAGACCTATATCACTGCTGCCAGTTATCTAAGGTTTTTGAAAAACTCCTGTTGAAAAGAATAAAACCGATCATAGAGCAAATAAACTTAAAACCAACACACCAATTTGGGTTTATTAACAAGCATTCAGCAATTGACCAGGTCCACAGAATAGCAGATGTTATTTAAAAAGCCTATAAAAGTAAAAAAGTATGCTCAGCTTTATCCTTAGATGTAGCACAAGCATTCGATAAGGTTTGCCATGAAGGCCTTGTTCATAAACTATAGAAAATGTTGAAGAGAGCAACACATCGAACTATTAAAATCGTACATTGCAGCCTGAATGTTTAGAGTTAAACAAGAAGAAGTTTACTCTACAATAAAAGAAGCTAAAGCAGGTGAACCACAAGGAGTACACTTCCTTGGGGCCAATGCTTTATATACTCTACACTCGTGATTACGGTGGCTACATTTGCTGATGATACTGCGATTATAGCTGTCTGAGATAATAGTGAAGAAGTCTCACGAAAATTACAACAGGCAAGTTACAATATAAATAATTGGTCACAAGATTGGAAAATAAAAATTGACGAAAGCAAATCTGTGCATCTGCAGTTCACCTACAATCAGACCGTACAAGCTCCAATAACATTAAATAATATTATCATTTTATATATCGACAAAGCTAAATATCTCAAAGTGAATATTGATGCAAAACTTCGCTGGAAGGAAGATATAAGGAAGAAAAGAAAATAACTGGAATTGAAATATAGGAGAATGTACTGGCTAATTGGAAGAAAATCACAATTATCAGTACATAATAAATTGCTACTATATAATCAAATACTGAAACCTATATGAATATATTCAATTATGGGGACGTTCTGCAAAGAGCAACATAAAATACAAATTTTTCAGAACAATGTCCTGAAAAGTATTGTGGACGCATCCAAATACTATAGGACTGATTACCTGCCTGAGACCTTCAGATACCCACAGAAAGTTAAGAAATCAAGAAAATTGCAAGGAGGCATGAGGAAAGACTCCATTCTCATGAGAATATTGAAGTACCTGTGAGTATTGGATACCACCAAGACAGGACATAGACTCAAAAGAATCAAACCATCTGATCTTGTGTAGTATTATGTAATGAGGTGCATATAATAAAAAATACAACAGTGACATCTATAAACATTATTTCACCAAAGACTGAGATAGGGCCGATGGGTCCTCCTGGTTATATACCTAGATTGAAGTTATCATATAGACAAATTGTAGGTTAGTCGGAAGCGACTAGTAACAATGTAATAATTATATAATAAAAATTACATATTCTCTTGGAATATCCACTCGAAGAATGATCACAAATTTCGGCAACTAGTAAATATTACTCTTCCACTGGATACTAGCAAAACATTAAACTGGACAGTCAGTACAGGCTTGGGATATCAACAATAGTATCAATATTTTAATTATCTTAATTTATATTATATATATATATATATATATATATATATATATATATATATATAATATCACACATTTTAAATATCACACCTTGGTCCATATCCTAATTTTCATTCTACTTCATTCTTCCATCTTCGAATTTCAATAACTAACATCACCACATCTCGGATGTTATTCTCTAACATCATAACATCTTGTGATTGCAAGCACTGTGGGTACTAAATGAATACAAGGTGAGTTTACATATAATGTAGAACCTCTTATGTGAAAAATGTTTTTTATGGTTTTTTAAAATATCAGGGGTACAATCATATAACAGAATTAAATTAATAATTCGGAATGGGATTATTATAAAATAAGCTTACATATTATGATTTCTTCGAAATAAGGATACTTAAGAAACTAAGAATATTGTCAATTTTTAATAATAACAATAATAAATATTTTAATAATAAAATATTAAGTACAGTCTGCCGCAAAATTAACATATTTAGGTTAACTATTACGGAAGAGCATTTTGAAATTACTACATTATATATACAATAAATACATTTTTGGAAGCTGTTTTATCACAGTATGAATTTCAGAATATTGACAAGGAAGCTATTGTTATGATTAGCAGGCCTTATTCATAGTATGTGCTGGTGTATCAGCTGTATGAATTAAATAACTTATTAACGAAATGGCAAGACTTAAATAACATATAAGTGTTTTCAAATAGATAGTAATTTGATTATTTAAATAGATATGACCATACTCATTACATATATATTTTATCTACTGGATTTCATCAGCATATCTCCGAATCAATATTTGATATCGCGATCTAGATTGTCCTTAATGTATATCACTCGCTTTTATTCAATCACTCGACATTATATTTTACTGATTCTGATAGATCGATAACATTTTTGTTAGTGTCTCTTTAATGTGTTAATAATTTTTAAAAATCTCCAATCAACTTTTTTTCCTCAAATAATTGCCATATTTTCTAAATAATTTTAGATGCTTTTTCGCAAATATGACTGAAAATGTGGAACGTTTATCAATCCATCTAGGCGTAAGCTGATTCAAGTAACTATCCTTAGTCTTTCTTTTTTCGAGTTACAACAAGAATTTTCTTATGTACTGTTTTTTTGGTGTCTGCTATCTTCTAGTAAATAAAATGGAACTAAAGTACGGCATCTTAATTATACTTTTTTGCTTATTGTTACCTTATATAAAATATAAAACGATGATACTTTATAAGTGTTTTTAATTTAGTTGAAATTGGGTATTTACATTTTATAAAAAAATTATCGTTAGAAATATAATTTTCGGGTTCTTTATCAACTACAAGTGATCAGTTCGTAGTAAATAAAATAATATTGTAAATAGACAAATTGATTTAGGTAGGGATTAAGCTAAATTGTGTGTATAGTAGAATATAAAATACGTGTAGTAGATAGGTTAAATAAGGTTGTTGTTTATTTTTATATAGTTATTACAATGTTTATTATGTGCATATTATATTTTGAAACGTTTTTAATTGTGTTAAAAAATGTTTGATTTTAAAAAAATGTAGTGAATTCCTAGTTTATTTCTGAAGTCCGTTCGATTTTTTTGTTAAAAATAGTTGTTTCTAACTAGAATCTTATGACACAATTTAAAAAGTATTACTGGAGATATTGACTAGACTCATCACATATGTATATATATATATATATATATATATATATATATATATATATATATTACATAAATATATATATATATATATATATATATATATATATATATATATATTACATAAATATATATATATATATATATATATATATATATATATATATATATATATATATATATCTAATCTACTGGATTTCATCAATATATATCCGAATCGATATTTGATATCGCGATCTATAATGGCTTTAATGTATATCACTCGGTTTTATTCACTAACTCGACATTACATTTTAATGATTCTGACAGATCGACAACATTTTTGTTAGTATCTCTTTAATGTGTTAATAATCTTTAAAAATCTCCAATCTACCTTTTTTTTCCTATAATAGTTACCATATTTTCTAAATAATTTTAAATGTTTTTCCGCAAATATGACTGAAAATGTGGTACGTTTATCAATCCATCTAGGCGTAAGCTGATTCAAGTAACTATGGTTAGTCGTTTTTTTTTCGAGTTACTACAAGAAATTTCTTATATACTGTTCATAGATCGAAAGTAACTAATTATTTTTTGGTGTCTGCTATCCTCTAGTAAATAAAATGGGACTAAAGTACGGCGTCTTAATTATACTTTTTTGCTTATTGTTACCTTATATAAAATATAAAACGATGATACTTTATAAGTGTTTTTAATTTAGTTGAAATTGGGTATTACATTTTCTAAAAAAATATCGTTAGAAATATAATTTTCGGGTTCTTTACCAACTAAAAGTGATCAGTTCGTAGTAAATAAAATAATATTGTAAATAGACAAATTGATTTAAGTAGGTATTAAGCTAAATTGTGTGTATAGTAGAATATAAAATACGTGTAGTAGATAGGTTAAATAAGGTTGTTGTTTATTTTTATATAGTAATTACAATGTTTATTATGTGCATATTATATTTTGAAACGTTTTTAATTGTGTTAAAAAATGTTTGATTTTAAAAAAATGTAGTGAATTCCTAGTTTATTTCTGAAGTCCGTTCAATTTTTTTGTTAAAAATAGTTGTTTCTAACTAGAATCTTATGACACAATTTAAAAAGTATTACTGGAGATATTGACTAGACTCATCAGATATGTATATATATATATATATATATATATATATATATATATATATATATATATATACATATATATATATATATATATATATATATATATATTATATATTATATATTATATATATATATTATTACATATATATATATATATATATATATATATACTGGATTATATCTAATCTACTGGATTTCATCAATATATATCCGAATCGATATTTGATATCGCGATCTATATTGGCTTTAATGTATATCACTCGGTCATTATCAAAAATCATCCGTAGTAAAACACCGAAATTCTTTTTTCTCAACTTCATATTAGTTTTAAATTTTTAGTTTAAACCACCTACATTGCCAGTGTTGTAGGACAGAAAAAAATTCTGGAAAACATTAGTTAATCTCTTATAAAATCCTACACGCAGTTTTCGAATAGTTAGGTTTATTCTTTGCGTTTCAGACCGACCTGAAGATTTTAGATCGAAATGTGGAATATCATTGCTTAACCAAGACACAATTCTTAATTGTAATTTAATATTAAGTCTTTCAATAAAACCTCCATGAATAATGGAATTGATGATTTTACAGACAGTCTAACAACTATGCTGATAAGAACCAGATAGTATAACAACAAAAATACTAAGAGTTTATATGTATAAGAAGTCTAGAGATAGCTTTACACACATATGAATTAAAATAAGTTCCTCGTTAAATAATTTTTAGATAATATAACAGAATGACAGAATCATAAAAATATATATAACAATTCTTGCTTGCACTATTGCCATATATAGGAACTTATTTTAATTCATATGTGTGTAAAGCTATCTCTAGACTTCTTATTTATTGATATAAGAATATACAAAATCAATATACAAAACTTAATGAAAATTATCATTCAGATATTATGTTAACAAATGGTGCGATTAATAGTTGTGTACAATATGCTGATCAAAGTATATGTAATAAGAAGAATAATAATTAGGTGTCGCTTCTAGTCTAGCTCTAGTGGGTGAGAAATTAAATAACATTGCAGAGGGCGAAATTTAAAAAAAATTGCAACTGGCTTCGTTGGCCCAGTGGTAAAGGTGACAGGATGGTCCACCTACTGTTGCAATTTGATTATTTAAATAGATATCCATACTCATCACATATGAATATATATATTATCTACTGGATTTCGTCAATATATATCCGAATCGATATTTGATATCGCGATGTATATAAGCTTTAATGTATATCACTCGGTTTTATTCACTCACTCGACATTACATTTTACTGATTCTGGTAGATCGATAATATTTTGTCAATGTTTTTTTTAACGTGCTGATAATTTTTAGAAATCTCCGATTAAATTTTTTTCGGAAAATAATTGCCATATTTTCTATATAAATTTAGATGTTTTTTTTGTCGCAAGTATGACTGAAAAAGTGGTACTTTTATCAGTCCATCTAAGCGTAAGCAGATTCAAGTAACTATCGTTAGTCGTTTTTTTCGAGAAGAAGTTCGCAAGTAACTAATTAATTTTTTTCGGTGCCTGCTATCTTATATTAAATAAAATGGGACTAAAATACTGCATGTAAATTATAGTTTTTTGCTTATTGTTACCTTATATAAAATATAAAACGATGATACTTTATAAGTGTTTTTAAGTTAATTGAAATTAGGTATTAAATTTTCTAAAACAAAAAATTTCGTTAGAAATATAAGATTCGGGCTCGGCACGGAGTAAAATGTTTAGTTGGTAGTAAATGAAATAATATTTTAAATAGACAAGTAGGTTTAGGAAGGTATTAAGCTAAATTGTGTGTATATAGTAGAATATAAAATACGTTTAGCAGATAGATTAAATAAAGTTTTTATTCATTTTTATTTATTTAATACAACGATTATTAGGTAGATGTTTTATTTTAAAACTTTGTATTTGGGTTCAAAATCTAAGTTTGATTATTTTTAAAGTCGGTTCAATTTTTTTCTGAAAAATATTTATTTTTTAACTAGAAACATTTGACACAAATTAATAAGTATTACTTGAGAAATAGATCGGACTACTAATCATTTCATAAAAAACATGTATTTAAAACTAATTCTATCAATTCGATCACTTAAGCGCTCATGACCATACACATTATTAAATCTTTGATTAGCCTACATTAAATTCTACATTCTTCAGGAGAATAATGAAAATAATCTTCTGGAATCTATATTTTAAACGTGCAATTATTGTTGACTATATGACATGTTCACGTTAATTCATGTCACGTACTGACTTCAAAAAACGAGGAGATTCTATGTTAGACTTATAGAGAGACTATAATATTATTGCTGAACTGATGTAATGGAATACCGCAAGTTGTTCTAACACTAACCATATCATATGAGAAGCCGTAGAAATATTGCAGGCAAATGTTGCTATGTTGTAGCTTGTTGTTCTAGTTTGGTTAGAACATTTGTCAAATCACCTATGTTAGATTACGCTATCTAATCACCGGGGCCAGAAGCGCTCCTTATTTTCAATCATTGTTTCTTTATTTCTATTTTACCTCATACGGGCTGCACTTTTATTCGGCCCGACTATTACCCATTGTAATAATTAATAAAATAATTGCGTAATTTATTGAATAAATATGTAATACTAGAATGAGAAAAATAATATATTTTTAATAAAAAAGTTGAACCTACTTCAAAAAATATATAAGGAAATTATAACTGCCTCCGCAGATGTTTTTACAGACAGAATAATTTAATAAAGTATGCTGACAAGAATCAGACAGCATAACAACAAAAATACTAAGATTGTATGTGTATAAGTGCATATATGGCAACATTGCAAGCAAAAATTGTTATATATATTTCTATGATACTGTTATTCTGTTATACTATATAAATATTATTTAACGCTACGAAGAAGTTATTTTAATTCGCTTGTGTGTAAAGCTATTTCTGGAATTTTACTTTCGCTTTCATTCAGATATTTCGTTAACAAATGGTGATCTTTTTAAAAACGATTAGTTGTGTACAATATTTTGAGCAAAAGCAATGTAAGAAGAATAATAATTATTAGTTTTCGCTTGTTCTGGTGGACGAGAAATTAAATAATATTGCAGAGGGCAAAAATGTTTAAAAAATTACAGCCGGCTTCCTGGGTGCAATGGTTAAAGCGACATGACTTTGCACCCACTGTTGCGATAGTCGCGGGTTCGAATCCTGCTGGGGCATGGTCGTAAATGTATGTTTGTGATTGTTTTATATTTGTGATTGTCCTAGGGAAGAATGTAAAATCTGACAAAGAAAATGATCTCAGTCACGCCAGTAACCAGGCTGGGTAGAACCGATTACTCGCCAGTAGGTAGGTTTAATGCCGAAGACCGTGGTGTCCATGTTAAACAATAGGTCCAGTCCAAATAAATCCGCGTTGGTAAAAAGAAGACTTTACACATTTAAAATATTACAAAAAAATTGCATGGCCACATATAATATGGAAAATATCCATTTGAGTGCCTATAAAGAATATATTAAAAAGAAATAGTTGTTTCATAATCAAAATTGTAACATGTAAATACTATTTTTAAGTATATTATGCACAAATTATTTTTCAGTTTTTAGTTTTTATTTTATATTTCTTAGGGTAATAACAATGAACAATTAGAAAATAAGTTGTCAGCAGATTAGATATTATTTTTTGATGTATTTTAAAAATGTTTTATACAAAGTATAAAAATATAGTATAAAAATAAAACTTTTTTAAAACCCAGTTTTTAATTTTCACTTGTGGTAAGTAATTCCCCTTGATGTACCCTCAAGTGGTTTAGACGATTAACACTTGGATTTAACATTACACAGGGGATATCATATTCTAGTCTATCTATTCTGTGGTTATAACATTTCCAGTGTCAGTGCTTTTGGAGAGATTAAAACATTATACTCAAGAAACATTTATTAGTTACATATTATTATTACATTTACACAACTATGGAAGCTTGAATATCATAAAAATAATGAATATTATGCATAGTTAATGAGACTAAATATACAAACTGACACATGGGGGCTATTCGGGAAATATTTAATCAAATTTAGCATTCCCAAAAGTTTCCATTTAAAAGTTATTGTTTAATATTTGTCTTTTATTAAAAAGAATAAGAGTAATGTATGTCATGCTAATTATATTTTTTGCTTATTGTTATAGAAAATATAAAATGATGATACGAGATTTTACGTTAATACCATTAAGTTTTGTTAAAACACTAATGTTAGATATTTAACCAAACCTACCAAATAACATATTGTTAGATAAACGTATAATTCATGCAAATGTACTCGATGAATTATGGAATAATGTTGGGAATAAAACAAGCGAACTGTTTATAACCGATTTTTGTTTTTATATATTAAAGCATTTATGAAATAATGGGAAATCGCATACCACATACTGCAATAATAAAATTTCGGTTGTATTCGTAGCTAAGCAAATGGTTTTAAACTTGTATTTGGAAGTAACCCTATCACTAGTTAAGCGCTCATCAACATATCCACCATAAATTTCTCGATTAGCCTACACTAAATTTTACTTTTCCCTGGAGAATAACAAATATAAACATATAGAATTTTGTGAAAAACTTTGGATTGGGTAATCTCATAACCCTAATTTTATATCCAGGACATTCTATGTACTGTTGTGTTTCAAATATGTTATAGTAGGTATGGCTCAATTGAATAAATATTATTAGAGAAATAGATTAAACTTCGTTTGTTAGGAATGATATTTATTGTGAAAAATTTGTTAATGTAATCATAGTATTATCAAATAGTAATAATCAAAGTATTATCCATCGAAAGCCGTTACTTTTTTCGACCTGTCAAGCTATTTACGGATTTCATATAAAAGGATTCCAAAAATACGAATCGAACCATTTCTTGAAGAAGTGAAGTGCTGCACAGACAGGTTACGACTCATATGTCGAAATAAGTAGTAATCAGAAGGAGCAAGATCTGGGGAACACTCTGCGTGGGGTAGCGAATTTAATGTTTCCAAGTATGTTTTTATCGGTTTTATAGCATGTGGTCGAGCGCTGCCATGTTGAAGAATAATATTGTTATGTCTTTGTTCGTATTCCGGCTTTTTTCTCGCAGTTCTCAGCTCAAACGCATATATTGTAGTCGGTAACGATCCCCATTGATAGCTGCATTAGGTTTTCAAGGTGATATCATCACATTCTCCCTGAACCATGGATATTCAGCTCTTCTTCCCTTTAAAATATCGTAATAAATCCATTCTTCATCACCAGCAAGAACACGATGTAAGAAACCTCTTCGTTTTTGCCGTTGATGCAGCATTTCAGACATGACCGAAAGCCGATTTTCGATGTCTCTTAATTTCAATTCATATGGCACAAAATATTAAAATTTTCAGATCATTAAAATTCTCTTCAAATGATTGGAAAAGATTTCTTGTGTTACTCCCAATAATACTGTATATTCTTCTTACGTTTTACATGGATAACCATCGAGAAATGCAACGCTTTTTGTCGTTGCTGTCAACACCACCATTGTTTTTTAACAGTGGTGATTTTGACGTTTTCGTCTTAACCAGTACTTACATGTTGAAATCGATGGACTGTGTTTGTCATAAACCTCATACAGCATACTTATTTTATGCTGTACTTGCAACAAATGCGATTTACTCGGTTCACAAATTCAAACATTTTCACTGCACTAAAATATGTTTTTGTTCATACTTGGACAAAATGACACATACTAAGAGGCAAACCCTGTCATTGGGGTTTCAACATAAGTAAGTTGCTTACAAATGTACCTGATACGCCTTAATAAACCGTATAATGTATGTACCTGTAGAATGTTAAATTTAAGTTTAATTCATCTAAACCACTTGAGGATGCATCAAAGGGATTTATTTACTACAAGTGAAAATTAAAACTGGGATGGAAAAAAATTTTATTTATATACTGTGTTTTTATACTTTGTATAAAACATTTTCAAAACACATCAAAAAACAATATCTAATCTGCTAACTGACAACTTATTTTCTAATTGTACATCGTTATTACCCCAAGAATTATAAAATAAAAACTATAAACTCAAAAATAATTTGTGTAGAATATAGTTAAAAATAGTAATTACATGTTACAACCTTGATTATGAAACAACTATTTCTCTTTAATATATTCATTATAGGCACTCAAATAGATATTTTCCATATTACATGTGACTATGCAATTTTATTGTAATATTTTAAATGTGTAAAGTCTCCTTTTTACAAACGAGGATTTATCTGGACTGAACCTAGACAATGTGGACACCACGGTCTTCGGCATTAAACCTACCTACTGGCGAGTAATCGGTTCTACCCAGCCTGGTTACTGGCGTGACTGAAATCATTTTCCTTGTCAGATTTTACATTCTTCCCTAGGACAATCACAAATATAAAACAATCACAAACATACATTTACGACCATGCCCCAGCAGGATTCGAACCCGTGACTATCTCAACAGTGGGTGGAAAGTAATGTCGCCTTAACCATTGCGCCCAGGAAGCCGGCTGTAATTTTTTAAACATTTTTGCCCTCTGCTATATCATTTAATATCTCGTCCACCAGAACAAGCGAAAACTTATAATTATTATTCTTATTACATTGCTTTTGCTCAAAATATTGTACACAACTAATCGTTTTTAAAAGATCACCATTTGTTAACGTAATATCTGAATGAATGTGAAAATAAAATTCTAGAAATAGCTTTACACACAAGCGAATTAAAAACACTTCTTCGTAGCGTTAAATAATATTTAGAAAGTATAACAGAATAGCAGTATCATAGAAATATATATAACAATTTTTGCTTGCAATGTTGCCATATATGCACTTATACACATACAATCTTAGTATTTTTGTTGTTACGCTGTCTGGTGCTTGTCAGCATAGTTTATTAAATTATTCTGCCTGTAAAAACAGGCAGAGGCAGTTATAATTTCCCTATATATTTTTTGAAGTAGGTTCAACTTTTTTATTAAAAACATTTTATTTTTCTCATTCTTGTATTACATATTTATTCAATAAATTATGCAATTATTTTATTAATTATTACAATGGGTAATAGTCGGGCCGAATAAAAGTGCAGCCCGTATGAGGTAAAATAGAAATAAAGAAACAATGATTGAAAATAAGCAGCGCTTCTGGCACCGGTGATTAGATAGCGTAATCTAACTTAGGTGATTTGACAAATGTTCTAACCAAACTAGAATAACAAGCTACACCATCGCAACATTTCGCTGCAATATTTCTACGGCTACTCATATGATATGGTTAGTGTTAGAACAACTTGCGGTATTCCATTACATCAGTTCAGCAATAATATTATACTCTCTCTATAAGTCTAACATAGAATCTCCTCATTTTTTGAAGTCAGTTTATTAACGTCAACATGTCATATAGTCAACAATAATTGCACGTTTAAAATAAAGATTCCAGAAGATTATTTTCATTATTCTCCTGAAGAATGTAGAATTTAGTGTAGGCTAATCAAAAACTTAATAATGTGTATGGTCTTGAGCGCTTAAGTGATCGAATTGATAGAATTAGTTTTAAATAAATGTTTTTTATGAAATAATTAGTAGTTTAGTCTATTTCTCCAGTAATACTTATTAATTTGTGTCAACAAACTTGTCCTCATATTTGGACGAAATGACACATACTAAGAGGCAAACCCTGTCATTGGGGTTTCAACATAAGTAAGTTGCTTACAAATGTACCTGATACGCCTTAATAAATCGTAAAACCATTTGTTGCAAATACTTTAAAATTCATTTTTAGGCCTGAAATTATGTAAATTTCAGTTTTGACATTTCCATTGTCAGTGTTTCTTTACAGAAATGAAAATTATTTACGAAACACATTTGTTAGTTATCTTGTACCATTAATTTTAGCCACTTATGTGAGTTTACAGGTCATATATATAACTGATGTTATGCATAGTTAATGAAATTAAATATATATGCTGACACACATCGAAAACGGGTGCTACCCGGGGATTATTTAATCAAATTTCCCTTTCCCAAAAGTCTTCACTTAAAAAGTTATCGAACAAAATTGTTTATTCAGATACATCTTTAATGTTCACTTACCGAAACTTGGTCTCGGCGCGTGCCACTTTGATCCCCTGGGTGCGAATACGTGCCATTCCTACTAAAAAAAAAACGATATCATTAATATCAAGTAAAAGACAGGTGTCACGGGAAAGTCACCAGGAAATGAATGTTCCGGCAAAAATCATAAATATACTTAAAAAGCGTATAACAATATTACGTATATACAACAGTGTAAATGTTAAATCCGCTACAGATATATTGTATTTTTTTGTTCAGTTATGTTGACACAAGCAGATTATATGTATATATCGTCTTTTAATATTTGAAACGGTATTATCAATTGTTTATTCGTAATGAATATATAGGAATGACATGTATAACCCTTTCAAAATAACACTAAACACAAGTCATCGCGACGTCAAATGTATTGCTTATTACAGTTTGTAAATTCGTTTTAATATCAGGCCTTATCTTCCTTCTTATTTTATTCTAGTTAAAAAAGGATACAGTGCTGTTTGGTGTGGCCGAATATGTAAGCGAATCAGCCTATAAAATTCGCCTGGTTGTTAAATGTCTGTAAAATTCCTCAAAACATTAGTGATCATAATGTGTTTTGGCACTTTGTTTGTTTCTTGTAAATTTGAAATCGCTGCTTAATATTTTTGATAAATCTCAAAAAATGTGGCAATAGATTTTCAGAGTCAGAAACAGACATATAATCAATTGTAATCGAGATAGTAGGGCTCTTGGGCCAGTAAATTCTGTTAAAAAGCTATTAAATATAAAGGGTCAATTTAAATGTCCCCGGCCTACTATAGTAGAAAACATTTTTTTAGCAAAATTAGTTTTTTTTATTCAATATAATTCCCTTCAAGGATAATATACTGATTACAGCGACCCTCCAAATTTTCGATTCCCTTTTTGCAGTACGTTTGTCCTTTGCTTCAAAATAGGCCTCAGTTTCGGCGATGACCTCTTCATTCGACGAAAATTTCTTCCCAGCGAGCATTCTTTTGAGATATGACAACAGAAAATAGATACTGGGGACCAGATCTGGAGAATACGATGGATTAGGAAACAAGCCCAATTCATGGATTTTTGCCATCCTTTTCACTGACTTGTAACACGGTGCATTGTCTTGCTGAATCAGCATCTATTTCTTCAAATGCGGCCGTTTTTCGGCGATTTCGTCCTTCAAACGGTCCAATAACGCTATGTAATAGTCCCTGTTGATTGTCCTTCCTTTTTCAAGGTAGTCAATGAAAATTATTCCATGCGCATCCCAAAATACAGACGCCATAAACTTGCCAGTCGACTGTTGCGTTTCCTCACGCTTTGGAGAGGGTTCATCGTGTCCATGTGTCGATTGAATTTCGAAGTGAAATCATGGAGCCCTGTTTCATCCATTGTCACATATGGACGCAAAAACTCAAAAGCTAGCCCGACACCCACTTTGTACAAAGCTTTTATCAAACCCAAATATTGTTGTTATCTTTAGAGTGTCTGCTGTTTCATTCAATTTCAATTTACGGTGATTCAAAATCATTTTGTGGATTTTTATTAATGTTTTCGTCGGTAACAACCTCTTTTGAACATCAACTGCGTTCACCGTCTTCGATGCTCATTTCACCAGGTCTTAACTTAGCATACCCATCTTTGATGGTTGATTTTCGTGGGGCAGTGTCCGGAAACTCGGCATTAAGGCAAGTTTTTGCTTCAAGTGTATATTTTCCCTTCAAAAAACAATATTTTATCAATACGCGAAATTACTTTTTATCAATTTTTTTCACAATAACAAAAATTGCTTCATTCAAAATGCTATTATTCACAAATTGGATTTAATTGTAGTAGCGCCATCTATGTGTCAGGCCGGTGACTTTTCAATTGACCTGTTATAACAGTGATAATATTTAATAGTGTTACAATTAAATTTTAAGTTGCTGAAGTGTTTATTGGAAATATATTTAGCGTGTTGCAGATGCACTGTTTATTGAAGTGGACATTGTGATTAAAATCTCTCAAAAGGTGAAGAACAATGTTTTACTTACTAGCTTTACCAAAGGAAACAGTCACATGTGAAGCAGACCAATCACCTTGTTATTTGTACTTCATCCTAGTATATTTTAGATCATTTTAATTTTGGGGCATGTTTATGCTTTTTAAAGAGGTCCGAACAATAATCTAAAATGAACTAGCCATCGGGATTGCCGCTTCTTTTTAATAGAAGGATTTGTTGACTTTGCGGATATCTAGCAAAAGAAATATTTACTATGAATGGCAACATATTTAGTCCTTTTTCTGGGGCTTTTATTACCAGATGTGATATCGACACATCCAAGGGACCTTAGTGTTTCATAATAGTTCATTTGTGAGAACGCCATTCTCAGAGTCACTATTTTTTTCATTCACACAATTTTACTGTGTTTGTGTTGTCAAGTGAGTTCCATTAAAAGGTGAGTTTCCAGTATTCCAGTATTATTTTTTAATTCCCATTCATTATTTATAACTTTTTATTTATTATTTTACCTATTCGCCCTTTCTTCTTCGTATCTTTATTTATTTTATTGTCCTAATTTATTAATTATTCGCATTTTTCCAATAAGTATGGACTCTTGGTGGCAGCATATCTAACATGTGGCCTTTCGATTTTTTCCTTGTGCGCAATGCACGATCAACATAGTCGAAGTTACGAGAAGTGAGGGCACAACAGCAAGGGTGTTGCTCACTCCTAACTGGGTCTGTTATCTTTAGTGGCAGAGTTTCGTGCGTCTGCTTCCCTTGATATAATTGTACGTCCATTATTGTTAGTGTTAGGATCGAACATCAGCGTGTTACCTTCCCTGTATATAACACGAACATGTTAATCTTCATCCTAGTATAGTTTATAATTGTTATCAGCTATCTTTATTAACAGTATGATTGTACAGTTATGATTGTCGGCCACTGTTATTGAGTACTATGGACTAAGATTGTTGTTAACCATCACGGCTATTCTATAAGAGTTATTATCTATTATTGATATTATCAATCTATTATTAGTACCATTATTTATCGGTACTATTATTTATCAGTACTATGACCTATCCACACAACTAGTCATTAAACTTTTATCTGCTAGTATTTCAAGTGTCAGTATCGCTATATTTCAATCTTACCTTATATTCGAAGCATCTGTCATGACAATTACCAATTCATGTTATATTTCAAATGTAGTTTTGATTTTGATTTGTTTTTTGAAATTGGTTGCTGAAGTCCATTTTCTCCAATCTTTCAGGCAATTTACGGATTCCATCTCAAAACAACGATGTACCTTTTGAAGCTATCTACGAATCGATCCATTTCTTGCCATTTTCATAAGAAGCGAAGCGCTGATCAAACAGGTCACTATCCATATTTTAGGAATAAGTAGTAATCAGAGGGAGGAAGATCTGGAGAAAATGGCGTGTGAGGCAACACTTGCCATTTTATTGTTTCTAAATATCTATGCAATGATTTTTCAAATATGTGGTCATGCATTGTCATGCTAAATAATAACATTGTTGTGTCTTTGTTTGTATTCGCTTTGTTTTTCGCGCAGTGCTCGATTTGAGCGCATCAATTTTAGCCTATAGAGATCCACGTTGATGTTTTCATTGTTTGCTGCAGGTCATGGTACACCATACGAAGCTGATTCCAAATACAGAGTTTTGGCTTGCGGCCATGGATATTTATGCGATGATGATGCATGATCAGGTGGTCTAAATGTTTTTGTTCGCATTGGATTATCGTAATGAATCCACTTCTTATTACTAATAAAATTTTGCCGATGAAGCAACATTTCATATATGATTAAAGGGCTTTCAATTTATATGCCACAAAATATTCAAACTTTTTGATCATTTTCAACTCTGCATATTCTTCTTAAATTTTATCATGGTTTATCATCGAGTAATGCCGTTAATGATTTGAAGTGTTAGTGCGAAGTACTCTAAAAGAGTATTAGTGTATCCCAATGCACTCGACAAACAGTTAAATGTGCGCGATGACAGTGTAATGCATAGCTCGAACGGAAACTACCAGACGAACTGATTAATAGACACATAGAGTGAGATTTAATAATCTCTATAATAAGTTAGAATAGTCTTTAGAATAAGTTAGGATAAACTTTAATATATATATAGTTATATATACAGGATTATAGTTAAGATATACAGCAGATCACTTACTGAAGCGATCTTCTACATGTCAGGATAGTTACATAACGGAAATCATATAATAATACTTATTGCCTACGGGCAGATTGTTGAAGTCCTAAGAGATTAATAAAAAAATTCAGGGATAGCGTCTATATTGATCGTTCACCCAGTCGGATGGTTCAGTGACAGAATATTCTAAAATGTGTTATAATTTCTCAAATTTATTATACCCATAATTTATAATCGAGAAACATTAAATAGATATATACTACTATATAAATAGGTACATATACTCCTCGAATAACAAACGAAAACAGCACTGACACTAAGTCATCAATTTGCTATTGCCTTTTCCGCCCGATATTGATGTCGAAGGGACGACAATCCTACCAACTTGGCCCTGAACGGAACCTCCAGTACCCCATCCCTTTCCCGTCATAAAACAACGTATTTTCCCATCGAATCGGATGTATGGAACGTATTACCTGCAGGCCCCTACCATATTGCTTATTCTTTGCTCAGGAAACGCGGCCGAAATTCCATTTACCCCCTCTTGCGGCCGGTAGTTTTCCGCTTTCCCCGGTAAAACAATCACACGGCGGACTATGGGTCATTTAAGGCACATGTTATGCCAATCCAACAAGCGATCGAAATGGGGCAGAGCCTTATTGGAGAGCCAGGTGGATGGTGGAGGCAAGGGAGGAGAGGCGAGGGCGCCTCAGGAATCTCTTTCGAGCGTTTTTGGCAACGCTAAAAATTCATATCGACCCTCGGGCGGCAGTTGTTGGAATATTTTCTTGTTCCTTTTTTTAATAAAAGCGTCGAACCTCAATTTTATATATTTATTTCGGTTTTCTTTTCTTCTAGACGAGCAGAAAAAGTTCGGTTCTCGGGATTTATTTACCGGTCTTCGTGGGATTCAACGTTGTAATTTACCTTTCTCAATTTGTATCCTTTGTCTAGGTCAGGTCAGGTTTTGTTTCTGTTCACTGATTTCAAAAGCCTTAAATATTGTTAAGTAATTATTATTTTCTTATGACTTTTGACGTTTGTCTTTCAGTATCTTATGATTATGCTGTAATATGTTTGTTAATCGATATGATAATATCGTCTCGTTAAAACTCTAGATCGGCTGAACCGATTTGACTAATATTGATTCATAAGAATCGCGAAAATACAAGAAAGTTTTATGTAGTGGAAATCTAAGGAATAATGTGAAAAAAATAACAAATATTTTCTTTTCTCGTACAAAGTAATACAGTCATGAACAGTTTCACCCAAGGATCGACATTTTTTCGGTTGTCAAATATTTACGGGTGCATCCGGAAATTCATTTGCTGACTAGAAATATTGAATACTGATTGGACACTATTTTAAACGGCCTCTAGAATATATAATATGTTAAATATTGATGATAATTTCGCGACGATGATTGTCTAATACATCACCACGATTTATATTCTTTACAAATGTTCGCATTTTCTTTATAGGTACAGCGATTCGACAACTTAAAAATCATGTGAGTTAAAAATCATTACATGTAGTCAATTCAAAACAGCACTGTACACACAAGGCCTGTCAAAACGTCACAATGTTTCTCCAGCAATATTGAATTTGACATATAACAAAATGATAATATAAATAAAATAATGAAACAAAGATGTTATGTATTATAATTCATTTTAACATTATAGTACATCTAGTGCATGTATTATCGAAGAACTTAAAAGTACAATTAATTATACAACCACAATAATTTATAGGTTAGAGTTGTTTTATTACATTTACATTGAACTTTTTTCCACACTAGTATAGGTAGATTTGTAAGTGCGTTTTTTATCTAGTGGTATCCCAGGGAGGCCTAATCTACCTAATTAACAATTATATATCAAAGTAATGTATTTTACTTTCATTCGAGAACATATTTACCTTTTAACGTTTAGTTCTTTTTTCCTTATATAGTGTGTTTACTTGTTAAGTCATCTTGATATCACTATATTTATTATTTATTCTGGTACTACCTGTTCCATGTACACCATTCTTTTTTATATATATTTTAAAGTCTCTTTTTACCAATTATGGGTTTATTTGGACTCGGCTTAAAGTTTAAAGTGGGCTCCGAACCACGGTCCTCAGTATTAAGCCTACCGACTGACCAACCTTAGAAATCATCCCAGAAGACATCCTGTCTTACCCAGCCTGGTTACTGGCGTGACTGGGATCATTTTCCTTGTTGGACCTTACACTCTTGTCTAGAATATTCATAAATTTTAAACAATCACAAATATAAATTTACGACCATGCCCCAGCAGGATTCGAACCCGCGGCTAATGCATCAGTAGGAGGACCGTCTCATCGCCTTTACCACTGCTCCACCAAACCGGCACACCACTTTTGATAAAATGAATAACTGAATTCTGCCTAATGCATTTACCATATCTACAAAACAATTAGTATCCGTTCTCTCCTCATAAATTCCAACCTAATGTTCATGTTTAATTATGAACAATTACCATGCTCTACAATAGCATTTTCTACAGTTATATTATATTAACTATGTGCATACCTATAGCTGTCATCACTCTATCTCAGGAATTTCTAGAAATGCACACCATTATCACATGAGCTGAAAGGTTCCTTTAATCACTGTCATTCTCCGAGTCACTGTCTAAGTCAATCACTAAACTGTTAATTCCAAATATGTCTAAAACAGAAGTCTTATCGAGTATATCCAAACCGAAGGTGTTATGGTCGACTTCCTTCCACATATCCAAACCGTTCTTCGTTCACGTTCGAATAGCATTCTGGACCAGTATGTCTGTTATAATAATTATTTGCTACCCCTCATATCAACTTGTTTTGAAAGCTAATAAGCTAATAATTGATGGTTCCTCCAGGCTCTTTAACAATTGATTTTCAAACCATAACAAAATCATGTTATGGTTTATTTATCCATGGTAGTCGCGTTTGAAATGGAAGGATTTTTTTATTATTATTTAATTAATACATTGTTACTAGTCGTTTCCGTCTAACCCACAACTTGTCTTTATGATAAGTTAAAACTAGGTATATAAATAGGAGGACCCATCGGCCTTATCTCAGTCTCTGGTGAAATAATGTTTATACATATCACAGCTATATTTTTTAATATATGCACCTCACTACACTACACTACACAAGATCAGAATCTGTGTCCTGTTCTGGTGGTGGTATCCGAAAGCTGCAATATTTCAATATTTTCATAAGAATAGACCATTCTCCCTTGCAATTCTCTTGATTTCTTGACTGACTGGGTATCTGAAGGTGTCGATGTAGGTAATCAGTCCTATAGTATTTGGGTGCACCCACAATACCTTTCAGGAATCGGTTCTGAAAAATTTGTATTTTAGTTATGTTACTCTTTGCAGAACATCCCCATAATTGAACTCCGTATGTCCATATAGGTTTCAATATTTGCTTATATAATAGCAATTTGCTATGTACTCATAATTGTGATTTAGATTCTTCCAATAAGTCAGTACATTTTCCTATATCTCAATTCCAGTTCTTTTCTTTCCTTCTTTATATGTTCCTTCCAGCGAAGTTTTGCATCGAGATTCATTCCCAGATATTTAGCGTTGTTGCTATATGGAATGATAGTATTATTTAATGTTATTGGTGCTTGTAAGGTCTATTTATAGGCGAACTGAACATGCACAGATTTACTTTCATTAATTCTTATTTTCCAAGCTTGTGTCCAATTATTTATATTGTCACTTGCTTAGTGTAATCTTCGTGAAGCTTTTTCACTATTGTCTCCGCAATATTTTCCATTTGTGGTATATCACAAATGTAAAGTAGATAAAACATTGGTCCCAGTACACTTCCTTGTGGTACACCTGCTTTAGCTTCTTTTATTGTAGAGTAAGCTTCTTCTTATTTGACTCTAAACATTCTGGTTGTAATGTATGATATTAATATTTCGGTGGGTTATTTTGATATAATTTTTTGTAGTTTATGAACAAGGCCTTAATGCCAAACCTTATCGAAAGCTTGTGCTACATCTAAGAATATAGCTGAGCGTACTTTTTTATTTTCGTATGCTATTTCAATAACATGTTATTCTGTGGACCTGGTCAATTGTTGAATGCTTGTTAATAAACCCAACTGGTAATTTTTTCCCCTCTATGATCGGTTTTATTCTTTTCAACAGGAATTTTTCAAAAACCTTAGATATTACTGGCAGCAGTGATATAGGTCTATAGGCTTTTATTTTGTTTGCTCACTTCCCAGGTTTCGGGATCATTATAATTTCCGCCATCTTCCAAATGTCTGGGCCTATTTTAATCTAATGCTGCATTGATCAAATTGGTAAGTTTTATAATTCCCTTTTTTGGTAGTTTTTTGCAGTAATTCTCCGGTTATTAAATCGTAGCCTGGTGATTTTGTGGGGTTAATGTTAGTTTTAATAACTTTTGTTAACTCTTTCAGCGTGACTAATTCAATCATCGAAATTTTCATCTGCTATATCCGGAAAATTATGTTCTTTTTTCTGGATATTCAGCAAAAGCTTCTGCTTTTTGGCGATTGTCACGTGCTTAATTCCCACATAGATCTCTTATAGGTGGACTGTATAGACATGAGCGCTTTAGATATTTTGTGGCTTTCCAGAGTGAGTAATCAGTTTCTTTATTATCTGTTAAATTTCTGAGATACTAATTTATGATTTTGTTTTTTATTTCCAGTATTTCTCTTTTCAGTCTTTGGGTTATATTGTTTAAACTATTTTTATTTTCAGGTGTTCTGTTTTGTTGCCACTTAATCGTAATTTACGTTTTTCAGCTACTATTTCCTTAACTTATTTTGGATAATTAATTCCTTTAGTTGTACACTTAAATTCTGGAGTATTATTCCAAGCAGCTTGTTGAATATCTACTACGGGTTTTCTACTATTGCTTCAAATTTAAATTGTTCAGTTGTCTTGAGGGGTATATTTAGTTGAATTCTTTTGTTCATTTCTTCAGCAAATCCTTCCCAGTCTGTTCTTTTGTTTGTTAACGTTGGGTTTCTTTCTTTCCTTATTACATTTTCGCTCAACGTCAGAATCACTGGCGTATGATCTGAACTTAGCTTAATTTTTTTAGACTTTTATATAGTTGAATGTTATGTTTGTTACTATGAAGAAATCTGACAGGTCTGGGGTTTTCTCCTGATCAGTCGGCCAATAAGTTGGTTTTCCAGTTGACGTGTAACTACATCTTAGTTTAGTAGCTGTTTTATGCCGTTCATTGCCTTTAGATGTTGTCATACTGGATCCCCCTCTTGTATTTTTTGTATTGAAATCACCTCCAATTATAAATTTTTCCCCGAGGTTGCTTAGGATATTCAAATAATTTTCCTTTTTTTGGTTGTGTCTTGGAGGACAATAAATTGCGGCTATTGAAGCCTTATACCTATTTGATTTAATAGTTACTGCTCTTACCTGATATTCCGCTGTACTGAGCCCGGGTTCTTGATAGTGAGAAATGTTATTCTTTATTATTATTGCACTTCCTCCTCTTGCGGTGTTGGCTGGATGTATGGTATGATAAAATGTATATCCTCTAAATTTAATAAAGGTTTCTTTTGTTAAATGGGTTTCTGATATTAGGCAAATATCTATTTTTTGCATATCTAGGAATATATATAGGGTAGAGTGATGTTGCTGGATTCCATTAGAATTCCAAATTGCTATTTGGATATCTTTATTTGCCATTTCGGGTTTTTGGGGCCACAGGCCTTATGTTTTTCATTTCTAGTTTTTCAATCCATTCGGAAAATTATTGTATCATTTTTTCTTGTCTGTCCAGCTTTCTCATTAGTTTAAGTAGCAATTCGTTGGTGGCTGCTTCATCTTCTTTTGTGCCTCTTTGGTTATTTTAACTTCTATTTTCGGCATAAGTCATTTCACCAATAACTTTGTTACATTTTTTCGGTTTTTTCTTTTCGCTCATTGTTTCTTGAGGTTTAGCTTGAGGAGATACTTTATTTCTCCTCTCTTGGGGTGTTTTAGCAACTACACATCCTCTATAAATTGCCTGAGGCGCTTCATTACAATTTGCACATATCGGCTTAGCTTCTTTGTGTTTTCTACACTCTGTGATAATATGTTTACTTGAATATTTTACATATCTACGTTTTCTTCTGCAGAATTTCTGTGTGTGTCCATGAAACTGGCATCTTTTGCATTGCGGTATTAAGTTCGTTATTGATTTTTTTAGAGGTTCAGTTTTTATTTCAACCCCTAACATTATTTTAATACCAAAAATGGTTTTTAAGTCCGTATCATGTCCAAAGACTAGTATAAATAGAGGTAATGACTTCTTGTGGACGAAAATATCTCCTTAGTTATTTTTGGTCTTTTCTTGTTTTAGAATATTTGTAGCATTTAGGCATTTAAGCCCATTTTGGTTTAGTTCTACGATAAGTTTTTCATTTTTAGCTGTTGATGGAAGCCCTTTTGCCATAATTTTGATGTCTCTGGTATGTTTGACTTCATAAGAGTGCCATTGCATTCAGCAACTCTAAGCAAGCTATTTTTGTAAATGTTGTACGACATTCTGCCTTCAATTTTATTGGTCCATTGTTTAGGGCTGCTGATTTAAATATTGTATTATTGGACCTCAGTATTTCGTAAAACAAGTCAAAGTCGGTAACATTATTTACGATAATTGGGGGTGGCCCGGGCATTCTAATTTCTTTATTCTGTTCATTGTTCTGTTTTATTGTTACTTATTGGTGAAGATCCTGCGGAATTTTTTTAACCGTTATCCAACCAATTCAGCAATTGGAGGAATTGGACTCCTCTTGTTGGCTTGGTAGTTTATTGTTGTTTTTTCCTTGCCCTCAGAGCTTTGTTTATTTAGTTGTACCTGGAGGGCATTTATTTGTTTTTGCATATTGGCTAATGCAATTTCAAGGCTCCCGTGCCGACTTTTCGTTCATCCACGCATTGTAGAGTGCCTGTTCGTTCTGGGTTCTAGTTGTGTTCTCTAGATTCAAAACTGCGATATGTGATACGCCTGATATCGATATTTCCATTTTATCCGTTTTTTGTGCAGTGTTTTTCTACATATATTTTTTTTACGTATTGTTGAAGTAATACTGTTATTTTTATATTTCAAATTATCCTACGCTGCATTTGTGGTCCAGATGTTGAGTTTTCGAGCCTTAACGTTTTATGGCATTTTGCATTTATTTTCTACTGTACTGACCTTTTTTCCGATCGCACTTTCACTTTTTAACTAGTTTAAACTGTTACTGTTAGACTTTTTTTAACGCCGCATTTGTGACACAGATGTTGCACTTTTGTTTCGTTTCACTGACCGTCTCTCCGAACACGTCTTTACCCTGTGAAAGTACAACGTCGACTGCTTGAAGGATAACATTAATTCTGCTCCAGGATTCTTATGCCCTGTTATTCTTGTTCCCTGAATTTATAACAATATATAAGCAATTAATTATTAACAGATATTGTGACCAACAAAATCTAATCGAATGCGATTGTAACTTTTACCTTTTTCCATTAATTTTTATTGTCTTTACACTTTTTTGTTGCTGTCTTACCAAGAGTGCTCCAATAAACCATTTTGAATTATTTAAATTTCATCAAGACACACAAATTCAAATAATGTATCTTCCTTGATTTTATTGTACTTCTTTAAAAATAGAATTATTTTAAGGTAGTGTCTGGAAATTCCATTAGACCTTCGAAAGTTATCTTTGCCCAATTTAAATCGTATGCCCCGTTAGGGTGTAAGAAGCGATGTCTTATATCCCTCAAAAAGCTGAATGTCCCTAACTCTTTTGTGTATACTTTCCAGGCTAATAATTTTCTTTGAACTAATTTTATTACATTATGTTTATATCGATAAAATACTTTGTGTACTCACTGTTCTTATACATTTCGTATATTTAATCTCGAATAGAGCCAATATCAATATGATCAAGATTCGTCACCCACTTGGCATGTAGACAGGTTTTCTTGGTTGAATTGTTCTTAAATTTTTGAATAAGCGATATTAGTCATAGTACACACACTAATATTCAGCGTAGCAGCGATACGCTAAAAACATTTTAAATAAAATTTCAGCAACTTATAATATTTAATATCATCAACATTTAGCTCTCTAATGGAGTGTACGGTCAAAAGTCGGCCTCCATCATCTCGTTCCTTTTCGAAATAACTTAATAAAGACGCAATCAATTTGTGACCCTAATTATCTATTGTTTCCAAAATTTTTAAAATAAAAAAAAACATTTATCAAAATAATCAACGCTCAAAAATAAAGTTTGCCGGTTTATAACCTGTAGTAATTATAAATAATATTTTGAATAATTTTGCGTACGTTTGAGAACCGGACGACTTTGATAGGTTAACGCGGTTTCACGTTCGAACTTATGATTATAACTTTATATTTTCGGTATCAATATACTGATCAGCCTGATATTTATTTATGTCACGATTTTATCACTTTTTCTTTTTTTTCTATTTTTTTTTTAGTGTAAAAACAGTATTTATAGTTGTACTTGGTTTGTGTTGGACCAGTCCATGTGGGACTTACATCAAAGTTTCTATATTGGTGAATATACCAAAAATTAGCTGTTTGGGTGGCTTGCAGTCAATTAAGTTCATGATGCCTTTGTTTTGAGTCTCCATCTAGTAAAGATTGCAAATCCGCGTCTTCTAGTTTTCTTTGCTGCACCAGCGGCGTTCGACACTAACATTGAAATTATCACTTTCAAAATATCTGGATTAGTTGAAGGTCTCATAAGGCAGAATGTGTGCATTAGAAATACTACAAATTGATTGCGAAGCATGTTTTTCTTGTTTTAATTAGTATAAACTACAGAGCCGAATGTATTTTTATCAGATGTCATAGTAAAAACTGCTATTTTGCCATATGTTCTGAAACTTGGTATCCAATAAACTCAAAACCAATATACTGATACAAAAATTAATAAAGTAATCTACCAAAATTAAGTCTATCTAATATTAAATTGTACACTATCATGTCGACGAACATGACTTAAACCTGTAAATGATACAATTTAGTTAGCCAAATCTGGTGTTCAAGTACGTGGCACGTGCCGTATAACGTTTATCGGACATTTTCCTTTTTGGTCGGGAAAAAATCTCAAACGATTAATAACCTGTCAACGCCAGGTGTCCGTTAATAAAACCCCAATTTGACAGCAGTGTGCGCTAACGACCTAATAATCGACCAACAACGAGGAAAAAAAACCGAAGAAAAAAACCGCTTCGACCGAAGTTAAATGCCACGGAAAAAAAATTTACAATATTACGCTACAGTAACGTTTCTCTTGTTAGGTCCAGGATTTTTTCTTTTCTCTACTAGGAAGATCTTGGAATTCACTGCGTTCTATTACAGCATGGTTGTGATAGATTAGCAGGCTTGTAGGTTCATCGTAAGGTATTTGCAACTAGTGGTTACCATTATCTTACATCAATCGCATCGGGTACATCAATCGCAACTAACTTCATGTTGAAGCCCCACTGACAAACTTTTTCAGAATGATATTTCGTCAGAGTGTGAACAAAAGATTATTCAGTGCGTTTAAATTTTTTAATTTATACTGAGTTAATCACATTTGCAGGACATTTTTTTACTTCAAGTTGAAGAAAAAGGCAAATGAAAGTCATCGAATGCTATATGAGGCTTATTGCAATCATTCTCCATCGATTTCAGAATGTGAATGTTGGTCTCGACGTTTTAAAAGTGATGATTTTGACACTGGAGAAAAAGAGCGTCGGGGCGAGCCCAAAACAAATGAATACGAGGATTTGAAGGCATCACTCGATGAATAGGGCCCGATATCGACTGAATTTAATAGGTTTGAGCTGATTACTGCGCAAAAAAAACGACCGGAAGAGAAACAAATATATAACATTTTCTTTCAGCATGACAACGTTCGACCGTAAGCTGCAACACCGCTGAAAACATTCTTGGTAACATTACAATGGGAAGTGCTACTGCATCTACCAGACGTTGCAGTGCTTCTCATAATTTCTGGTGGCATTGGTTGTCCATTGAATTTAAAATCAAAAAAATGGTACATTTTAAAGAAAAAAAGACTCGGTAAGATGATAACTTTGGTGATAACTGTTGATGCTACAAACTTGACCGATATAATATAAGCTGACGGTACAGACACATTCGCTAGTACAGACGTTGAGGTTTCGAATATGCTTGTAGATTTGAGTCATCTGAGAAGTAACAAAGAAAGTGTCAAGGTATCGACAAGTAACAGATGACCTTCTGTTGTTAATCACAGCAACTCTCAGTTTAAGCAGGCGTAGGAGTTATAGTACTCCAGATTAGTAATACAGGAGAAGAGTGTGGCATTTATGGCTAAGCAATAAGTCAAATGACTATAATTCCAATTGTTATTTTACCAAATATTCTGTATTGTTTCGAACTTGGACGTTACTACAGTATGACATATGTAAGCATACAAGCATGCTTAAGGCAAAATTATACGTGTATCTCTCCGAAATAAAAATATTCCGTTTTGAAAATGAAGTTGTTTAATAAAGATCAATAACAAAATAATTGAATTGAATTTAATTTCGAAATTGTAATGGTCAACCCCAGGCCGGTTGTCAAAAGTGGTGAGATTTTGTGAAATCGCATGCCACCACAGCAGCGTATTTGTTCAGAAGCCTCCCCCAGGGTTTGTTGATGATGATGATAATCATGATCATATTATTCTCTATCTAGCTCTAAAATCCATGTTAAAAATTCTCTCATTGTAGCGCGAGACTAAAGATTTAAATCATAGAGACTCATTACTAATGACGTGTTTAAGATATTCGTCAAGTTTCATTCCTAAACTGTTAATTCTTCAAACACGACATGCTTGTTGACATGCATGACGAACAGCATGTTAAATATATATTTGGTAAAATTGGTTTAGTTGAATACAGTGTAAAAGTATAGTTGAATTTAATTATGTTTTTAAGTAGAGAACCAAGCAAAGTTTATCTCAAAACAGTTATATTGTGGCATGATAAGTTGTCATATATGATATGTCCTAATGATGCCAATGATGCTAACTGTCTATATCATACCGTGGTGGATCTAGCATTTCCTATATTAAAATTTTCGTTGTTGTTTGTTCAATTTTTTAATTAATATAGAAATAAAGATTAAAAATCTCCCCCAAATATCCCTAGAAGGTTTCCATGTCCCCACACGACAAGTAAACGTACATAACATTTGTTTTGAAACTGGTGCGATGAATTATTGATTTTAAAACCTTGAATTTTCTTATTACGGGATCCACCTGGTTTCAGAAAGATGGTAGATTACTCTAGACACTAGAAAACAATACTCATTAACTTTTTATGAAATGAAATACGGAATAGTATTGTTATAACATATTATTTGAAAGACGATTTAAGTATGTAAATGAAAATAGAGCAAAGTTCAGACAACGTAACTTTATGATCTAATTTATGGGATAAGATTATGTGCAATAATATACAAAGTGTAGACAGATATGTATAGAGATCCTAATTACTAAGATATAAGTTTACTACATGTAGGATATGGGAGAGACATTACAGCGTCCACAGCAGTGTTTAATTCTTCATCTATAATCTGTCTAATATTCATCTTATAAGTGTTACATATTAGTAACCAGATTTAAACAAACACGATTATTTTTAAACATAGAATGATTAAAATACTAATGCAACATAAATTTGCAATTAAAATCGAAAATAGAGATTTAACTTTATAAGCGATTTTGCAGATATTCCGATACGTGGAATGTAACGTATTCCATATATAGATGCTACTAGTTTGAACTTAATTATAATTAAAATTAGATCCTTATAATGCATATACTCTTTTTGAGAAACTTACCCTCTTTTTAACTTTATTGTTGGTATAAACGGGTGATGATTGTAAACATATTTGCAAGATAATAAACCCAAGATGTGTGTGCAAATGGAGCAGTGTCAAAAATATGATGCTGTGATTATTAGTGCAAGAATCAGTAACAAGGAAGAAGTAGTATCAAATTGCATTGCATTTGAAAATATTAGCATAAGATTTTAAAAGGTTTTCTTTAAACACATATATTTGGCTAAGTATACAGGTCAATATATTGTGGCATAAGGCTACTTAAACAACACAGTTTAGATTTTAATTTTAGGAAAATTTAGTTCAACATCGTTCTATACTAAAATCTCAGTTCTTGTGACCTTATTGACTCGGTGAATAGTATTAAATATAATTAAATAAATACAAACAAAGATATTAGAATAACTAATATTAAACGAACAAACGCAAAATAGCCCCGGCAATAACACAGAAACCTAAAATTTCACACATCCTGCAAGTTACATTCAGTTAGCTTATCTCGTCAAATTAACATACGACAGAAAGAATATAACGAGTTGATAAGGGATAATGGGCCATCATCACCACCCCCATCCGCCCATCTTGAGGCCGAACAACAGCAATAACAACAACAACAGACCGCTCCAAACAAAAAAGGGGTAAAAAGTTAAATGGTAACCCTCTTTTTAACCTCATTGTTGGTATAAACGAACGATGATTGTAAACATATTTGCAAGATAATAAACCTAAGATGTGTGTGCAAATGGAGCAGTGTCAAAAATATGATGCTGTGATTATTAGTGCAAGAATCAGTGGCAAGGAAGAAGTAGTATTAAATTGCATTGCATTTGAAAATATTAGCATAAGATTTTAAAAGGTTTGATTTAAAGACATATATTTGGTTAAGTATACAGGTCAATATATTGTGGCATAAGGCTACAACACAGTTTAGATTTTAATTTTAGATCTATTAGTCAAAAATATATATGCTTATATATATAGACCGTTGCGATATATATATATATATATATATATATATATATATATATATATATCGCAATGGTCTATATATATAAGCATATATATTTTTGACTAATAGAACGGTCTTAGTAAAGAAGCCTCATTATTTTATTTCCAGATTTCTCCATGTTAATAACATGACAACATGACAGAAACTTTAAATAACTTTAAATGTTTAGATAATGGTTTTCTGGATAAAATTTTACAGTTATTATATTGAGAATATTAAAGATTTTTCTTATTAATTACATCTTACATTCGATATGCTTAATACAATCTTAATTTATAAGATAAATTTTAGTACTACTGTTCTGCTGTGCTTCCATTAATATATTAGCAAGGCGTGAATGGAATTAATACCTCAGTATGTATTTTATTTAGAATAAAACCAATCTACTTAAGCTAAAGTTAAAAATACAATTATATGCTAAACCAGTTCGTGTAGTTTGGTTCGCTTCCATCTTCTGATTTCTTGCGTGTTGTCCAGTAGCTGTATTTCTTCAACGTTGCTATGATTTAGCAAACTTATCTCATGCTTTAGGGCGAAATCTAGCGATAAGCATTGGACGAGAAATAATCGCAGAACGTTGTTTTGGTTGCGCTGGATTATTATTTGGTTTGATTTTTTAGTTCAACCCAATATTTCCTCCCCATAGGTTCAAATAGGCTTTATTATTGACTGATTAAGCAATCATTTTGATTTTAGATAAAGTTGAGAGTATCTTCCGCCTAACCAGTACAATTTCTTGATTTTGAGCCTAATTTGCCGTGCTTTTTGTCTCACATGAGGTTTCCAGTTTAACCTATCGACAAGATATATTCCGAGGTGTATAGCTGATTCTGCCTGAGGAATCAGGCATGCGTCAAGTGATATAATTAAGTTTTTGTCGATTCGCCGCAACGCAAAATTAACTTAGAGAGATTTGGAGGTATTAAAATGTATTTATCAGTCTCTAGTCCAATCGCAGATTTTGTTGACCGCCGCTTATTCTATAGTCTCAGATAGAGATACATCTTTTGCCACTATAACTGTGTCATCGGTAAATGTTCCAAGTAGTGTTTTTCTATTGTTGAGATATCAGCAGTAGAGAGCAGATATATAAATGATTCCAAGACACTACCATGTGGAACTCCAGCCGAAATAGGTTTACGTGTTGAGAATACCCCTTCATGCGAAACTTTAAATTTTCTTTCGAAAAGATATGATTCCAGGTAGCAATTTGCTCATTTTGTTTAACAATCCTAAATGCCATGACGGGTCAAAAGCTTGTGAGATATCGAAAACTATTGCAGGGTAGTAGTTCTTTTCTTCGAATGCCTTTTCTACAACTGTTGTTATTCTATGCACTTGATCGAGTGTCGAATGGTGATTCCGAAATCCAAACTTTAAATCTGACATTTCTGTAATTGGTTTGATGCATTTTAGCAGCAGTTTCTCAAATAAATTTGATATCGCAGGTAGCAGCGAAATAGGTCTGTCCAACTTCTTCTGCCGGTTTGTCCGGTTTTTTAAGCATAATTATTCGAGCAACCTTAAGACATAATGGAACGTGGTTCATTCTCGAACAGTCAGTTTTTCGTGGTAGCTCTTTTAGTAAGCCAGGTGAAATATCGTAAATTCCAGAAGCCTTTTTATGATTGAGTTTGTTGTCAATTTCTGTGACAAATTCCATTAGCAAAATTAGATTTACATCTATATCGGGCTGATAAACAGGATTTATATCTACTATAGAGTCTATATCATTCGGTTGATATACGTTAGCTAAATGTTCTGAGAATAATCCAGATTTTTCATCGTTGCGTCGAATCAATTCATTTTGATCTCTTTTAATAGGTGGTTTAATTGGTCATTTAAATCTTCGAGTTGCCATAATAGCGAGTAATCTTTGTCTGCTTCCGGGATATTGAAGATAAGTAACATATTTTTGGATTAAAGAAATTATTTTAAGTATAATACGGAAGATAAGAAACTATTACCAATATAAGTAAGTATTTGTGAGGACGATCTCGAACTTTTCGGATTTTTATACCGCCTACTTTCAAAGACTGACACCTAAAGTGTTTGTTGCGATAATTTTTGGAATGAAGTATATCCCTCCCAGAATTTCGAGTGCAAAAACACTACCTAAATTATTTGTCATCTTAGTCTTCATTGGAATAGGAATTTTGATCGACACTGGCCAGCCGAGAGTGAAAAACTCCAGCAATAGCTCAGCATTCTGTTAATCTGTGACTATACAGTACTGATTGTTGTTTGTCTCAAATGAAACGATACTTGGTTTGGATATTCCTCATTTTAAGGCTTAAATGAAAATTAGTCCTTGAGAAAAATATTTTGGGGATTAAACTGATTATATACAATGGAAAAATTAATTCAGCATTGTACATACTAAAATCTCAGTTCTAGTGATCTTAATGACTCAGTGAATATTATCTAAGTACAAACAAAGATATTAAAATAACTAATATTAAACGAATCAACGCAAAATATCCCCGACAATAACACAAAAACCTAAAATTTCACACATCCTGCAAGTTACATTCAGTTAGCTTATCTCGTCAAATTAACATACGACAGAAAGAATATAACGAGTTGATAAGGGATAATGGGCCATCATCACCACCCCCATCCGCCCATCTTGAGGCCGAACAACAGCAATAACAACAACAACAGACTGCGTCCAACAAAAAAGGGGTAAAAAGTTAAATGGTACAAATGCGAATTAGCGATCGGTAATCTTTATTGCGGCCGTATAATGGAGCTTACGCGCATAAAACTCGACGGCTTAACCGTTCACTTAACCGTCGAAGCGGAAGCCGGGAATTTAAAATATGAAAGCGACTGGGATACCGGAAACATAATGATATAATCCCGAGCGGTAAGCTTTCTTAATGCCGCGGCATTACGTCGGCCTGCACGTCCCTTCCTCCCCAGCACCCTCTGGCTATATTCACGTCGCTATTTGTAACAGCCATTCCAGTGTACACACGAGTTTATTCCTATTTATTTGTACACATATGTATTAAAATATGGCTGCTAATAACAGATTAATTCCTGCTCTAAATACACAAGTATTAACCCAAAGATTCATCGATATATTAGGTATAAAAATATAAACTGATAATACCTAATTTTTTTGACATGGATATTTCAGAATGGTACATTGGATCACTCGTGGCAAGATAATAGTAAATATAGTGTAAAGTCAACAAAAGTTGGCAGAAAAAGGTAACCGTTGGAATAACTATCGATTAGGTTTTGTTAGTAATAACATTTATTAATCATTCATTGTAGACCTATAGTTCTTCCTGGAAACAGGAATAGTTTTATTTATGGTGCAGAATTAGTGTTTTCCTCTAAGTCCAAGTATGACTACCATGGGAAAATAAACCATAACTTGTTTTTGCAGTGGTGTGAAAATCAGCTTTTAAAAAACTTGGAGGAACCATCACACTGGTGGAGTAGAGCCCAACATGTGCATCAACAAAGGCTGAAATTAAGGAAATGCTTAAAGTATATAAAATAAATTTTGAAAAAACCATGTTAAAGAATGAACAATTTCAAATTCTTACTTGATGAACATAAATAAAATATTTAATTGCATTTTATGTAATGTAATTATTTCGGAAATATGTCTGAGAAAAGATACATGGCAGATAAGATTGCTGAACGTTATGGCCACAAAGTATTACGTCTCCCTCCCTCTCAGTGCACATTTAATCCAACTGAGTTGATTTGGGATACTGCAAGGAATTATTACTAGAGACAATCAGGTCGAGGAGGATGTTCAAACCAGAAGTGTCTGGATTTATTATCGAAAATAACAGCTTCAGTTTAGATGAGCTCGATCAGACACATTGAAGAAGAAATTAACAAATGGTGGTATTGTGAGCAAGTTTATCATAGATTGGATATAAACATCTTAGTTATTCTGAAAGTGATAGTAATTGAATAAAACTTTATGAATGTTGGTTTATGATTCAATATTGACAATTACCAAAACAGGGTGATGAAAGAGGAAACCATTAAAGGTCAGTATACAATTAATATACATTAACTGTAGGAAATTGTATTATTGTTAGTTAAATTAGTAAACAAGCTATTTATTTCCAATCTATATAAAACTTCATCAAGATACTGCCATTTGTTAATTTCTTCTAAAATGTGTCTGATTTCCTTCAGTAAAATTGAATAACCATGAACTTCCGCAAGCAGACAACGTTAAATATCTGGGAATGCATTTCGATCGACGTTTGACATGGAAAAAACATATAATTACAAAATGCAAACACCTTGAGCTTAAACTAAACCAAATGTACTAGCTAATAATGTACTGAGCGTAAATCTGATTTATCATTAGAGTACAACGTTTTGCTGTATAAGTCAATACGTAGGCCCATTTGGAGCTATGGTAATGAACTGTGGATTACTACTAGCAAATCTAATATAGATATTCTCCAGTGGCTCCAAAATAAAGTGTTGCGACTCATCGTCGATATTACGTGTACATAGAACCCATAATGAGTGTGATTCGGAGTGTTAGTGCAAAGTACTCTGAAAGACTATTAGTGCAGCCCAATGCACTACCAAACAGTTAAATCTGCGCGATGACACTGAAGTGCGTAGGCTCAAACGCAAACTGCCATACGAACTGATTAATAGACACATAGAGAGAGATTTAATAATCTCCAGAATAAGCGAGAATAGTTTTTAGAATAAGCTAGGTTAGACTTTAAAAAAACTTAAAATAATATCTAGAATAAGATTTAGATTGTAAGTTGTACGGTAGATCACTGTGCATATAACTGAAATCATATAGTAATATTTATTGTCCACGGACAAATTGTTAAGGTTCTAGGAGATTAATAAAAAAAAAGTGTATCTGACACTAACCAAAGCTGTTATTTTCGACTATGTGTTTTTTCATAAATCCAGACAGTTCTGGTTTGAATATCTTCCTCGACCTCGATAACGTCTATTGTAATAATTCTTTGCAATACCCCATATCAACTCAATTGGATTAAAAAGGTAGTGATAGGGAGGAAGACGTAATACATTGTGACCAAACGTTCAGTAATCTGATCTACCATGTTTATTTTCTTAGGCCTCTTTCTAAAAAAGTAAATAACATAAAATGCAATTAAATATTTCATTTATTACAATTTGAAATAGTTCATTCTTTAACATGATTTCCTCTCCTTATTTTATGTACATTAAGCCATACCTTGAGTGCAGCCTTTGTTGATACACTTGTCGGTATTTTCTCCGCCAGTGTACTATATATATGCCAGATAAGGTGCATTATACATAACAATAACTGATGGTTCCTCCAAGTTCTTTAAAAGCTGACTTTCAAATTACTGTAAAAACAAGTTATGGTTCATTTATCCGTGGTCGTCACCATACTGTTTCCGGCATGAAAAACTATTTGTCTGCAATGAATTATTGATAGATGTTATCGACCTAATCGATGGTTATTGCAACGTTTACCTTTTTCTGTCAACTTTTATTGTGTTAACAATTTTTATTATCATCTTGCCTCGAGTGACCCAACGTATCATTCTGCAATATCCATGTCTCATCTAAATATACAAATTGATATAATAATCCTTCCTTGATATTGTTATTTGTTTTCAAAAAAGTAATCTTTTAAAAGCGATGTCTGGAAGTTCTATATACCCCCGTCGTGGGTTATCTTTACACCACTTAAGTCCTATATTACACAACAGTGTATAAAGGGATGTTCTACCTCCCTCAAATAGCTGCATATATTTCGGCTTTTTATGGATACTTTCCAGACTTTCTTTTGTTTTTGATTTTTTGAGATATTTCTGTGACCGTTTAGCGGCGATTTCAAATTTATTAAAACAAAGCGTTTGCCGGTTTATAACCCGTAATAATAATATTTTGCAGAAGTTTGCAGACGTTTGACAAACGGACAACTTTTGCATGCTCTTTCGGTTACATGCTCGAACTTCTCTAACAGCACTCTATCTCTTTCTAAATAGAATAAAATGATAAGGAAAATATCGTCTGACTGTAAAACAAATTTACAACTTTTGACAGACAGATATTGATCACGCGTGGCACTACTGTTTTGAAAAGTCTATAGTAACCAATCAAAGCAAGTTAACATAATCGCCCAGAGAGGGCGGTTTATATTGAACACTGACTTTTATATTATTAGTTAATAAATTGGGCATTGATTAAGATAGTAATTTATATAAGAATAATTATTATATCCTTCATTGATCCATCAACAATATGATGGACGTGGCTTCATTAACTATAAGGCCCCAATACTCTATCAACCCTATTTGAAACCCCATTATAACCGAGACCAGAACCATTCCCGAAAATAACACGAAACACGCAACCGAAAAATCACCGAGTAGCGCGTATGCAGGAAACGCGAGTAGATTAGTTTAGAATGTATCTCTTTCCACGCAGCCCCCGTCACCCTGACCCCTGCTTGCTGATTCAGAACGACGCTCCGGTCTCTGCCAGAGAGTGATAAGCCGCTCGATCGACGATAAAATGTATTAAGCGGCGCAAAGAAAACTAATTTTCTCTGTGGATTCGGTTTTGAACTCAGCGCATGGAAAATAATAAATAACAGCGTCGCCACGGCTAATCTCCCCGGGCCGGTGGGTGAGAGAATGAACGCTTTGCATCATGTCGGACCGAAATGCATTGGTGGATGGCTGGGGGACATGCTCTGGAATAGAACACTGTCATTGTATAGTATGTAGATATTTTGAAATTTGCATATTTCTATTTATGAAGACTACGATGACTATATTATTGTAGTCACTTTAATACTTTTGTATTTGCACGACTTTATTTCATGATTTATTTTTTATTTTAAAAGTCCATCAGCCTCTTGGACTACTTAGGGTCGAGTCACAATGTAAAATACATAAAGTATACATAACTGACATTCAAAAATAATATACTAAACAAATTACAATAGAAAAGAGTTACAAAAGGTGTATCAATCCAGCCGCCGTTAAATAGTTTAAAAGCATATCCAAATGCTTGGGTAGGACCAGTTGTTTTAATAACCTTGGCATTCCGAACTGCTGTCTCAGTACCTCAAACTTTTCACACTCCAGAAGGATGTGCTTGACGCTCTGTTGTGTTTGGCATTCGTCACATTGTGGAGGATCTGTTCCTTTTAACAGATGCTCATGCGTTAGTCTACTATGCCATATTCGCAGCCGAGCAAGGATGCTCAATTGGAACCTGTTGAGATTGTTAATATTAGGAGATTGGTGAAAAACCCCTTTGATTTCCCACAATTTGTTATTTTCCATAAGGAAATCCCAATTTAGTTGATCCAATTTTATAGAGTTTTTATATGTGTTTTAGCATCTTCCTTACTGAATAGAACGCTCAGTTTGATTGACTCTTCCTTTCTGCTTGTCAGATAGTCGGCTCTTTCGTTACCGGGAATTCCCCTATGAGAGGGAACTCCTCCTCTCCAGTGCTGTATGTAGCTCTCTGATAGCTATAACTAGACGGTGGACTCTCTTTACTGAAATCAGACTGTTTAAAGAACGCATTGAGTCTGATACCGTAAGTATTGATGCGCCTACCGAGAGTCCATTCAGGGCAGATAGCATAAATGGCCTAAAGCTCCGCGGAAAAAATGCTAGTAATTGTAGTAAATCAAAAGTGCTCTTCCAACAGTCTTGAAGTGTATGCGGCGCCAACGAAATCTCCCCGTTTAGAACCATCCGTATAAATGGTGAAGTGATTTGGGTAATTCTCCTCAAGTGTCTGGGCGAAGAGCTGTTTTACTATGGATGAGCTAATATATTCTTTGTTTAGTACCTTCATGGATAAGTCTATATATATATTGGAGTACTGCCAGGGTAGTATTGTCGCAGTCCTGTTGACTGTAGCAGGTATTATCGTTTTGAGTCGGTGGCAAATCCTACGAAATACTGATGACGGACCTATATGCTTTCTTATTGTAGTGTTGTTGTCTAGGTTCTTAGAGAAGAAGTAGTCAAACTGACTCAGCTCTGGATGAAATCTGAGGGAGTTTGCATAGTTCATGAGAAGGAGCTCTCGTCGTGATCCAAGTGATGGAATTTCTGCCTCACATTGAGGGCTCTTAACCGGACTGATGCGGCATTCTGACCTTGGTCAAGTCTCCCAACATAGGCAGGAGCTGCAGTGATGTAACATTGACATCCGTAATCTAGTTTACTTCTAATTAATGTCTTATATATGTCACTCGGTGAGATTCTATGAGCACCCCAATAGTGATTAGGGAGAGTCTTCATTAATCGAATATTTGTTAAGCATTTACAGTACAAGTTAATGGGAAAATGTAAATATTAGAATGACATTTGATGAGGTTGTGTTCGTAACAATATTTATAAATAATTCATTGCTGATATACTGTTCTTTATGCTGGAAAAAGGAATGTTTAACAACACCTTTGGTGTGGACGAAATCGATCAGACATATTGAAGAAGAAATTGACGGGTGATGGAATCGTGATCAAGTGTTAGATAGAGTTAAAATTTACAGCTTAGTTGTGCTTAGCAGTGTTGTCAGTTTCCAAGACAGGTTGATAAGAGTGGAAACTACTACATATGAGTATATAATTAATATACAATTAGTGTAAGAAATCATATTGTAGAGTATGAAAGTTTTATATGCTTTAATTTTATAGATATATGTGCAACTGTTCAAAATATATATGAGCATTTGGTTAAAATATATGATGGGAGAAATAATTCTAACTGTTTTGCAGACATGGCATAGGCATTAGGAATAATACAGTGATTAAATATAATTTTATCAAGAAAGATGTATACAGGCAGTAACAGAACAATCTAGAGAGAAATATAGTCATATCAATATGACTTTACAGTGATATAAGAAATAAACGTATAAGGTAAATAATGCTGAAGCTGAAAAATTAACTTTAAATTACATTACTTGGATATACAATTATTTATTAGATGGATTAGACCTCCAAGGGTTACGACTACATAAAAAAATGCGCCTAAAATCCTAACACATAGGTGGCGTGGACAAGACTTCAATGTCAATATAACAAAACACAACCCTAACCTACAAACTATTATGACTGTATAATTAATTGTAGTTTAATAATAAATCCTTTGAGAATATCTGCATTGCACGTACTGTAATGTTAAAATATATTATATTTGATAACATTTTGGTTTCATTATTTTATTTAGATTAGAATGTTGTTAGGTCAGGGCGAAAATGATCTAAAACCCAGAGTTAGTTGGGTAACATTGCCATTTTTTGATATCATAAATTTAGATGAAGTGCGTTCGCTGTTTTATTCGACGGGTTATAACTCTCATATCGGATATTCATTTCTCCATTTTTTTAAATTATCTCCTAGAATATCAACAATCTGTCCGTGGGCAACAAGTAATATTATATGCTTTCAGATATATAATATAATCATCTTGACATGTAGAAGATCACTTCAGTAAGTCATCTGTTATACAACTTATAATCTAAATCTTATCTAGATACTATTCTAACTTACTTTAAAGTCTATCCTAACTTATTCTAAAAACTATTCTACCTTATTCTAGAGATTATTAAATCTCACCCTCACTACACTGCTTGGCGAGTGTATTGGGATGCACTAACAGTCTTTCAGAGTACTTCGCACTAACACTCCTAATCATACTCGTTATGGGTTCTATGGGGATATCGCGCTGAATAAGTTTGTTGGGCACGTAATGTGGGGCATCAACGAATGACTCGCAATACTTTATTCTGGAACCTCCGGAGGATATCTATGTTAGATCTGCTAGTAGTATCCCATAGGCATAGGCATTAGGGATAATACAGTGACTAAATATAATTTTATCAAGAAAGATGTATACAGGCAGTAACAGAACAATCTAGAGAGAAATATAGTCATATCAATATGACTTTACAGCGATATAAGAAATAAACGTATAAGGTAAATAATGCTGAAGTTGAAAAATTAACTTCAAATTACATTACTTGAATATACAATTATTTATTAGATGGATTAGACCTCCAAGGGTTACGACTACATAAAAAAATGCGCCTAAAACCCTAACACATAGGTGGCGTGGACAAGACTTCAATGTCAATATGACAAAACACAACCCTAACCTACAAACTATTATGACTGTAATTAATTGTAGTTTAATAATAAATCCTTCGATAATATCTGCATTGCACGTACTGTAATGTTAAAATAGATTATATTTGATAACATTTTGATTTCATTATTTTATTTAGATTAGAATGTCGTTAGGTCAGGGCGAAAATGATCTAAATTCCGGAGTGAGGTAACATTGCGATGTTTTGATATCATAAATTTAGATGACGTTGGTTCGCTGGTTTATTCAAAGTTCAATACAAACACAAACCTTGTTATCTAATGATAGATTTACACCCTATCAGCCAGTACATTTTATTTAGTTTAACCCCAAGCTATATGTTTTTTCCATGTCAAACGTCGATCGAAATGCATTCGCAGATATTTAACATTGTCTGCTTGCGGAAGTTCATGATTATTCAATTTTACTGAGGGACATGTTGTTCTACAGAGGCTGAATGTCACATGGGTACATTTCCTTTCATTTGCTTTGATAGGCCACATTTTCAACCACAATTCGACTTTGTTAAGATAAAGTTTGAGGTTTCTTGTAGCTGATATTGGATCCTCGTGTGATGATAATATATAAATGTAACAATGGACCAAGAACACTGCCCTGCAGAACACTTGAATATATTCGGTGTAGGTGAGTGTATTCGTCACCCTGTTTGACAATAAAATGTCTGTCTGTGAGGTAAGATATCAGTAGTTTAAAGTGCGTATGGGGCAAAAACTCTTTCAATTTAACATGTAGTTCAGTGTGAAACACCTTGTCGAAGGCCTGACAAATATCGAGAAATGCAGCCGAGCAATATTTTTTATCTTTTAAGATTTACTTAATTTGATTGACCAATCTATGTATCTGTTCTATTGCTCCGTATTTATTGCGGAAGCCAGATTGACGGTCTGGAATAGTATTTCTCTCCTCTGCGATTATTTAGAGTCTCTTAATGTATATTTTTTCGAATAGTTTAGGGATCATAGGTAACAGGCTTATAGGACGATAAAAGGAGACGTCTTCTGACTTTTTTCACAGGTTAAGAATCATAATGATTTGAGCCACTTCCTAAGTACTAGGAAAGTAATTAAGTCTTAGTATGATATGAAATATGAATGTTATTAATTTGATGCACTTTTCTGAGAGCTCTTTTAAGATTCTTCTAGGAATTAGGTCAAAACCAGGAGCTCTTTAGAACTGAGTTCTTTATGTATTGTTTAATTTACTTCCTTAACGGTAAGTTTCTCATGTGGCAGATCCATTTGAAACGGAGTATTAAGAAAGTTAACTATGTTATTTTCTTCTGTTGCGGATATTTCAGACGGGTACGGATTAGATATTGTTTTTTAATGTTTAGAGAAATCTTCAGCTTTATCTTTATCATTCCTAGCCTAGGTTTTGTTGTCAATTTTAATAGGAAGCTTATGTTCCAGAAGGGATATTCCTTGGAATCAGTCGGCGTTAAGTTTTCTAAATAATTTTAAATTCCTTGATTTTGTGCCTTAATTATTAGCTTTTTCAGCACTTTTATGGTCTTGTTGAATTTTCTCTTGATTTCTTCTGTTCTGATTTGTTGCTAGGTTTTTCGAAGCTTTCTCTTTTTGGCAATTTTTTGTTTAATTGTAGATGAAATATAATTAAGTTTTTGATATGTCGCGATATAGGATGTTGCGGCATCTTTTATAGATTTTGTTATATTTTTTTTACTGCTATTTCTGTATCTCCTTCTGTTTTGAAAGATAAATTTAGAGAAGTTAAACTATCTAATTTCTCTCTATATAATCGCCAGATAGTTTTGGTGTTACGCAAAGAAGGTGGTTTTGCTTTGTTGAGACTATTTGAGTTCACTGTTATAATAACTGGTGAGTGATCAGATCATAGATCGAAGCATGATTCAGATTTGCACGTTTTGGTGTCAATATTTTTTAAAACACAAGGGCCTGTGCCATCGGGAATTTTATTTCTATCTGACGGTGAATATGTTTTTCCCTTTTTGAAGAAAAAGTGAGCACCGAGAGGCGTGAAATTTGGCACGGTTAAAGCTTATGCAGGGGAAGAATTTTTAGACCTAATATTTCTGTGCAATTCACGCTACATATAAATATATTCCAATACAACGAAATAAATCAAAATCTGGCAACCAGTAATAGCCGTTAGATCGGTGACAAAAAGTATATAGACTATATATAGCGTGTTGCTGTACGTGCTAAGAAATTATCCCGCCAACAAAAACGTTCTAAAATCGAATCTCGCTGGGACACAAAATATTTTAAAATCGTTTATAAAATCAAATAAACTGTAGTGTTCGTTAAAATTAAGTTGGTGCTCCAAGTCGCTAAATAACACGGCAAAAATAAATAATTACCTCCAACTCTTATACGGTAGATTATTCGTCGTTTCTGTTGTACGTAAATTAACCACGAACGCGTAATTTTTAAAATCAAAATCTGGCAACGTCGTACATGGAAATTCCGGCAAGAATTTTGAATCGAAAAACAAATATAAATATCAAAATTCGAGAATAACAAGAATTGTCAGTTTTCTTTGCTTACCCGATATCTAGATTTTTGAAATCAGTTTTCGGTTAAATTCGATATCTGATGAAAAAAAAAAAAGAAAGAAAGAAAAATTGTTCTTGATTAAGGACTGTTATTATTTGGTATTGTTCTGAAGGCATAGTATATCATTGTAGTAGAAGTTGTTGAGAAATTTCTGTAAATGCTATTAACTCCTGATTAATTGCAGGTTTTGACTAGTATCTGCATTTCTTCACAAAGCAGTAACTGAGTATTACACGTAGTAAATATGTTAATATGTGCATCAAGAGTTAAAATGAATGTTCCATAGATTATTAACAGTTGTAAAATAAAATGAGCAAAAAATGCAATTATTTAAAAATTTAGATATAGATATTATGGTTTTATTGTTTTTGTAATATATATCAGATGATATGGATACAAATACGAATGAACGATAAGGACTATCATAATACTACATAAATGAAATAATAAAAATATGCAGGAGTTAAAATGAAACTAACTACATAATTTTCATACATGGAACACATAGGACAATTAGAAGAAATTATGAGTTATTAACAGTAAATTTGTAAACAATTTAGTATTGTTCAATATTAAGATGTTATAAGATATGTGACTATACAATTATTTTGATTATTTACATTGTAGAAAACTTTAGAAAATCAATATTTAATTTAATGATTGTAAAGACTTTTCTTTGATAAACATTTCCAAATTGTTAAAAATAAATTACCTAATTTTGTTCGTTATTGTTTTAATATACAACCATGTATTATTTCATTTATTATTCCATAGTTATGTTGTTAACGTAAAAGTGCAGCAAGATCCTGTATATATATTTGGTGCTCTGAAGTTGTTACAGGTTTGAAAATAATCCTACTTGTGATACTTTGTTATAATGTGCAGTGGTGTAGAAATTACTTTAGGTAGAAAAAAAATAGTGAGCGCTGTAATGTTGAGTTATTATTTTAATATGTAATAATATAGAGACTTTGATTATTTTAATTAATGTTAGGTATCAAATATATTTCTGATGTTATATCGAAAATACTGTAAAAACAGGTTTTAGTAACAAATTATTTTTGAATTAGTCTTTATATTCTATCATGAAATATGATTAATTTATACATTAGAAAATCGACCACAGGCGGATCACTAGTAAAACTAAATATACAACACTCTCAATCAGATTAAATCAAACCACGATAGCATGTAATAACCATTGGCACAAAGTGATACAATGATTATGGATATTATTATTTAACATCTGGAAAATGAAATTAATTTATTAATCATCTTTCAACATAACGTATTGTAATTTTCACTCAGAGTGGGACCTATTGAGTGCATACCATGGCCCGCTGAGTGAAGAAAAAGGTAAAAGGGCTGTACCGTCGCTTTGATTCCATACTTACTTGTAGTACTAACGAAAACTGTGTTAGGTCCATAAAATATATTAAAAACCTACATTCAAAAAAAGTTAACAAGTTTAGTAAAAGTGTTTTTACCTTATCCCGAAAATACATTTTTAATCCCTCACAAGACAAGGGATTATTCTACTAGATTTTGCTCAGAATCGTGATATACGACTTTAACGTTATGCGGTCGGGAACCGCAGTTTATTTCGGGACCGAACGACCCCATTCCGTACAGGAAAACGAGAATAGCTTACCCGCTACCCGCAGGAATTACCCGGCCCGGTAATATTCTTTAATAAACATATATTTTGAAGGCAGTAGGCAAAAGTTTTTTAATATTTAATTAGTAAGTAAGGGACTTCCGAGACTAATTAGTTACGGATTGCGGTCGGGATTACTCGGGACCGAGCCAGAAAAATCCCGAACCGCGAGTCGGTACTGGAGAACTGGATGCGGCGTGCTGGGAAAAACGAACGGCGGATGTGGGATGGCGAGGGGTAGGGGTGTAGGACGGGGGATGTCGAGAGCGAGACGGTGCGAAACGGGAGTGACGGAGACGGGACGGGAAGCCAGACGGATTCGTGGCCGTCGCCCGTGGAATGACAATGCCTGTCGCAATTGGCCTAATTTGGTTGTTCGGGTCAATTGACCGACTGGCTGGAAGCGACCCTCCTCAAGGAATACCGGCCGTTCTGCGGCAACTGCTGCTGTCGCGTTCGATAATTCGAATGTTTTCGATTGCCATCGCTGACTCGATAAATTGTTGTTGAACACTACTCATACAATCAGTCTCGAACTTTATTTTGGTGTAAGTTTTATTGTCAATTTCTTTGGTCATCTCTATATTTCGATTTCTCTGTAGGTCAATTCAAAGTGTTTTTGTTACGTTCCTGGATTTTATGTGGTCGGCTCTGTAGAAAAATCATGACAAATGCATTGAAAGATGGCTATTTGTTGTACTCTGATTTCGTTGTAGTAAACAGTGACAAGCCATGGGAGCCGATACTGTTTACTAACTCACTGAGTGTATCCAACAAGCTCTCACTTGGTGAATGTAGATACGTTTCATTTTTTATATCAACTTTATGTAGGGGACAGATAAATTATGTAAATGCAACTATTGACCTGCGGCATTGGCAATTTGTCTAGGTGCAAGTGCAAAAAATGCCCTAAGAACAGTGTCTTCATCACCGGTGAGCACTGAAAGTGATTTTGTTATGGAAGAAAATCATTTAATTTCGCAAAGTAAACTGACTTATTTGGTTCGCGATTTGATAGCGGTTGCGGAAATGGACAAATCTTGACTATGAAATACAAGTCACTATATATAGGAACAGAAATCACGTGATTATACGGTTCTTCAAAAAAGAAAATTGCATATATTCCTGCAACGCTATGACAATGAGCATCAATGGAAAACTTGTGATAATGCCTGTCGCAAATGGCCTAATATGGTTGTTTCGTTCAATTGACCAACTGGCTGTAGGCGACACTCTTAGTGTAAGTTTTATTATCAATTTCTTTGGTTGTCTCTTTATATAGAATTCCCTGTAGGTCGATTCAAAGATTTTTTTTTACGTCCGTGGATGTTATATGCTTGGCTCGGTAGAAAAAAATTGGTATCGTGACAAATGCAATGAGAGATGCCTATTTGCTGTACTCTGATTTCGTTGTAGTAAACACTGACAAGCCATGGAAGCCGATACTGTTTACTAACTCACTGAGTGTATCCAACAAGCGGTCACTTGGTGAATGTAGATACGTTTCATTTTTTATATCAACTTTATGTAGAGGACAGATAAATAATGTAAATGCAACTATTGACCGGTGACTGTCGTCGATATAAATGCAAAAAATAAGAAGCACAATATAAATAATTTAACGTATCATCAGAGTGGATGTCAATTCCAGGTACAGACAGTGCTCTATTGCCAATTTGTCTAGGTGCAAGTGCAAAAAATGCCTTAAGAACATTGTCTTCATCACCGGTGAGCACTGAAAGTGATTCTGTTATGGAAGAAAATCATTTAATTTCGCAAAGTAAACTGACTTAATTGGTTCGCGATTTCATAGCGGTTGCGGAAATGGACAAATATTGACTATGAAATACAAGTCATTATATGTAGGAACAGAAATCATGTGATTATACGGTTCTTCAAAAAAGAAAATTGCATATATTCCTGCAACGCTATGGCAATGAGCATCAATGGAAAACTTGTGAAAATGCCTGTCGCAAATGGCCTAATATGGTTGTTCCGTTCAATTGACCGACTGGCTGTAAGCGACATTCTTAGTGTAAGTTTTATTGTCAATTTCTTTGGTTATCTCTTTATATCGATTTCAATGTAGGTCGATTCAAAGAGCTTTTTTACGTTCGTGGATGTTATATGCTTGGCTCGGTAGAAAAAAATTGGTATCGTGACAAATGCAATGAGAGATGCCTATTTGCTGTACTCTGATTTCGTTGTAGTAAACACTAACAAGCCATGGGTGCCGATACTGTTTACTAACTCACTGAGTATATTCAACAAGCAGTCACTTGGTGAATATAGATACATTTCATTTTCTATAACATAAGGTCAATGCTACTTTTGCCTGATGAGTGTCGTCGGTATAAAGGCAATAAAATGGTACAGTATAAGTAACCTGACGTATCATCAGCGTCGAAGTCAATTCCAAGCACGGGATTAATACATCAATATGTATTTCTCAAATTAGATTAAAACTAATCTACTTAAGCTAAAGTTAAAAATACACCTATACACTAAACCAATTCGTGAGGTTTGGTTCGCTTCAATCATCTGATTTCTTGCGTATCGTCCAGTAGCTGTGATTTAGCAAATTTATTTCAACTTTTAGGGCGAAATCTTAGATCATTATTCCTGCATTAATCCTGTATTAATTTGGTTCCGAGATCATGGCGCTGTTCTTCGTTCGTTACATAACGATAACCATTGGTAATTAATCGTAGATCTTTGTTTTGGGAGAGTTAGAATTCTAGTTGGTTTGACGTTTTAATGCAACCCGATATTTGCACCGCATAGCTAGAAATTGGCTTCATGATTGATTGATAAACCAATCTCTTTGATTTTAGCTCAAGTTGACAGTATCTGCCGACTAACCAGTACAGTTGCTTGACATTTGAGTCTAACCTACTCTGCTTTTTATCTCACATGATGTTTCTAGTTTCTCGAGATCCAGATATATTCCAAATTATTTAGCAGATTCTGCTTGAGGTATCGGGCATGCGTCATGTGATATCATTAAGTTTTTGTTAATTCGCTGCAACGCAAAATTTACATGGACAGATTTGGAGCTATTAATCTGTATTTTCCAGTTTTTCTAATCTATTTGTAGGTCTTCTTGCCCCTACTTGTACTTGTTCTATAGCTTTAGACAAATGTTCCAAGTACAGTTTTTTTCAGAGAGATCAGAAATATAGAGTAGATATAGAAATGATCCCAAGACATTATCTTGTGAAACTCCAGCCGAAATAGGTTGAATAGAAAATAAGTGTTGAGAATACCCCTTCATGCGTAACTCCTTTCCAAAACATATAATTCCAGCAGACGACAGTAATTTTGCGGTAGCAATATGCTTCTTTTGTTGATAAATGCCAAATGCTACACCCGGCTTGTGAGATATCCGGGAATATTGCAGCGCATTATTGCTTTTCTTCAAATGCTTTTTTAACAAACGGTATTACTCCATGCACTCTGTGGTCGATTGTCGTATGGTGATTCTGAAATCTAAACTGGAAATACGGTATTTCTATAAATGATTTAATGCGATTTGGCACCAGTTTTTCAATTAATTTTGATATCGCAGGTAAGCGCACGTATCGCAGTTTCAAGAATAAATATTCGAGCAACCTTAAGACATTCCGGAACATGGTACAATCTTAAACAGGCATTGGATATATATGTCAACATTATTATTGCATTTTGTGGCAGTTCTTTTAACCCAGGTGAAATATCATCAAATCTCTCCGACTGTTGACCAGTACCACAGTAACGTATCGAATTTTATAGACCGGTTTGGTTCTATGTTCGGACGCATCAGACATTTTTCTATTTCTCTTTAACTAGCTTATTAATAAAATGAGAAGAAAAAATATGCCCGAGTTTGAAACGAATATTAAGTTATTACAAACTGAATTGCACAATACAATCGACAGCCTTCATTGGCTCTTTTATTGGACGGACTATATATGTTGCCGCTAATAGTAAAAAGACAGTAATTTATTAACAAAAATGCTTTAACGCCTAAACTAATCTTAGAAACTCTTTTCCCACACTGATTGACGCTTCTATCACAAATTTAGCCCCAAACATTATAAAAATATTTTATTTCCAAATTATGGTTTCTGAATTCATCAGAGGCTGTTTTCCGTCACATTAGAATGTTGGCCGAATGAATTGATTGATGATGAGGGAAAATCAATCGATGAATGTATCACTGTTATACCATCATAATTTTTTCCACGTGTTATCGAAAATGATATCTGATTAAGATATATTGTACCGTTTTTTTAATAAATGCCATTTTGAAGAAAAATTGACTAGAATACACGCATCACCTAATACAAATTCTTAAAGACTAATTAATATCTAAAAATAACGTAGTTAATTGTTTACGTCCATAGCTCCATCGCCGGTCTGATGCACTGCGCCGGTTATTTTTACGCGAGAAACGTTAAAACGGAACCGGCGGCAATATAGTCGACGGCCTCCAGCCCACCTAATCCCGTTTAATCCCAGCGACGGCCATGCCGCTGGACCGGACCGTATAAAAAGCAATTACCGGCGCCCAGATGTCAAAATCGTAAGCCCTCCTGACCGATACGCTACCCCAAGTGACCGGGGTACGTCCTCCCTCCTCCTCCACTGCCACCGCCACCCTCGCCACTTCGAACGTACGTTCCGCGTCCAAGGACGGGTCCCTCTCTCACGTACGTGTTCCCTTCCGCTATCGCCCGACCCAGTTTCCTCGGCCATAAATCACCACCGGAACGATAGAAACAGATATTTATCAATATTAATGATCCGATTCGATAATCTCGAGGGCTAACTTCGTCCCGAATGGGTAACGCGTCCTCGTCGGCTGGAGATGGAGTGCGTTTCGGTGAACTGGGCCCGCGTCAAGCCGTCGCTGATGCGCCAACTTTGCTTAGTCCTCGCTTTAAGAGACATATTTAGTCCGTAATTTATTATAAGACGCTTGTCATTTCCAATTTCGCGATGATATTTACGCAATCTACATTATAATTAATTTTCGGCGATAATAAATCACGGGTTTAATAGTTAACCGATACTAGTGTCGCATGAGTTTCTTTATTGTTAGTTGTTATTCGGCCTTGGAGTTGGTTGTTATTAATACCAAAACTGTGTTCAAGAGAGTACAATAAGCTGTTTACGATTATTTTTCTTTAAGTCGCTAGTACTGTCTTAACTGCATTTCGTAAACATTATACAAGTTTACAAATTCGGGTCAACTTTTAGATCCGATGAGAACGATTATTTAAGTTATTTGATGGTCTGACCTCAGATCTTCAATCTGAGAACGGAAACGAGACAATGGGGGTCCCCTCTTGCCATAATATTTGTTAGAGAGATAAGCATTTTTACTACTAAACGTTAGGTTGCTGCGTTTTTTATCCAAGTTATTTATTAGCGTGATGCCGCTTCAGTGAATATTAGAAAGGGCACGGTCACTGAAATATCTTGAAGTGGAAGATATAGTCTTGGATTCATCAAAAAGAAATCGTCCATATACGAAACAGGTAACGAATCAAGATCAGCTTGATCAGAGATCAAGTATATGAAATATATAAAAAGAGGGAGTAGTTTGTAGCGACCTTGAGGCATATCGTATTTTATATCGTGGAATAATGGTCTACAAAATACCCAGAAATATAATCCCAGATGTTGAACATGGGCGGGGTGTCCGCAGCGCCAACTAAAACACGATGACGAATAGCCGACAACCCCGAGATGTTTATCTGGGAGATTGTTGAAGGTTATCATCATCGACCATCGTTCAGTTCAGACTTGCCATCATCGTTTTCTCAAGTCTCGTTTACAGGCAAACCCAGCGCCGATACATTTATCACTTGTATTTTCCACATTTTTATATTACATCAATAAATAACTATTCACCGAACCATATAACATACCCTAAAGTGGTGACACCGACGTGATCTTTCGCAAAATTGGGATTGCACTCTTGGAGGGATGTACAACATCCCTTCATACACTCTTGGGTAGTTATAGGATTAAAATGATGTAAAGAACCCCCCAAGAGGACTAAGGGAACACCCATTCATAATAATATGATAAATAGTGTTAAGACAATAAAAGTTGCTGGAAAAAGGGAAACATTAAAATAATTATATGAGAGGAAAGATTCTTTACGTTACTTGATGCTCTTATCTCAGATATTCAATCTGTGTGTCAGATTGGGTCTAGTTTATGAGGCATTATTTGTGAGGCTTCCTAAGGCATTAAGTACCCCCAATAAGTGGTCACCAATACCAATTTCAATTAAAGAGAACATAAAAATAATGTCAATGCTACTTTTGCCCGATGACTGTCTTCGATATAAATGCAATAAAATAGCACAATATGAATATCCTGACGTATCATCAGTGTCAGTTCCACATACAGACAGTGTTCCATTGCCAACTCGTCCGGGTGCAAGTGCAAAAAGTGCCTTAAGAACTTTGTCTTCATCACTGGCGACCAATGAAAGCGATTTCCTTATTGAACAAGATCATTCAATTTCGTAAACTGACTTGTTTGATTCGCGATTCGAATTTGTCGATACAAAAAACAGAGCTACTTACATCGCGGTTGTAGGAATGGAAGATTCTTGACTGTGAAATACAAGCCACTGTATGTAGAAATAGAAATCGCGTGATTTTACCTTTCCTCAAAAAAGAAAATTGCGTGTGTTTCTGCAACGATATGACAATGATAATCAATATTAATACATTTGCATATTTGTTACAGGTTATTGGTCAACGGTTGAGATTCAATTTGAGTTTGCAATATTTTACTATTTTATGTGTCTGTAGGACAGCCGCCCAGTTGATCATCATTATATGAGAAAGGTGTGGTCCAATAGTACCCATTATGAGCTATGATAAAAAAATTTGTCCTCTGTACCACTTGGGAACCTACGGGATCTGTTATGTCCACTTCTTCCCACTAAATTTAACCTTATTAAGAACTTTGACAATGCGCTCAATTGCGAACCGGCTTTCCAGTACTTACGCAAGTTACTCCAAAACTGTCATATGTAAAAATTCAAAAACGATATAGAAACGAAATGGCTGACGGTAAGTTTAGAAAATGTTTAAGACCCGATGAAGGGTTGCTCACAATTTTCTCCATAAAAACAAATCACTGAACTACAAGCCTGTTATTGACAAATATCGCCGAGCCTTTCACCGGCTTTGACAAGGACTTTGTTACAAAGGCGTCCTGAGCAATTACTGCTGAACACTAATGTATCAAACAGATCCAAAGCAGTATAAAAGATCTGGTTCAACCTCTAATTTATATTTTTGATTCAATAAATATGATGATCATGTATGATGAATTTATTTAATACTAGCGACCCGCCCCGGCTTCGCACAGGTGCAATGCTGATACTAAATTAAATACACTACAGAAAAAATATGAACGTTGTATATAAAAACATAGCGGCCCGCTCCGGCTTTGCACGGGCATAAAATATGTATGCCTATGTCACTCAATGATTAAAATCGATCCAGTATTTTTGGTTCATTCATTACTGCCCTTGGCTTGCACGCATTAAATTTGGAGTGAAACAATTCCTCTTCCCCTATACTTACTATGAAGATTTCCTGCTATCTTTGGAATATCTAAATTCATACAATTTTTATTACATTACACATTTTTAAACGCAAATTTTAAATTTGTAATATCTCCGAAAATATTTGTTTAATTTACATGCTGTAAGGAACCATATTGATCTATATTAATTGCACACTGTATTTAAGGTACTTAATTCGATAAGGATTAATGCCGTATTGCTTAAAATAGCTTCGTAAATAAGCCATTTTCTCACGTAAAAAATAAACAATAAAAATGGTTAATGTGGGTTATCCCTAAAAGATAAACATATACCATCGCGGACTTTTTTGTAGACCTTTTTATGGTGTACAATACTGTAGAACATTAATTTGATCTAACTCGTAGGGTTAGGCAGCGTTTTTGCTAATTGCTAAATAAGCCTAAAAAAATAGGTTAATTTACGACATCACGTTAGAAACCTCTAAAATTAGCAATGTTTCCTTAGTATATTATGCATGTATTATACATATAAACATTCCTCTTGAATCACTCTATCTATTGAAAAAAACCGCATCAAAAACCGTTGCGTAGTTTTAAAGATTTAAGCGCACATAGGGATATAGGGACAGAAAAGGTGACTTTGTTTTATACTATGTAGTGATTTCCAAAACTAAAACAAATGTTTAAATATGGGCTGCAAATTTGAACTCAGTCCCCTAATTTACCTTAAAAAAACCTTTTAATTTATATCTTATAAGATTTGGTTACTCCGACCTAAAACCATATAAATATGCTTATGATTAATGATTTGGTAATTGAACATTCGAATATATCTCCGCTGGACATTCCCAGGACATTGTTTTAGTACCACTCTTATATCAGTTTAACACTTACGATATCCCACAACAAAAGAAACAGTACTTTGAATATTTATTGACGATACAGCAGTTATGTTTAGAGTTATGGATTAGAACTTAAACCAGGAGAACCACCACTCTCTAGTTCTTATTAATGTTTAAAATGTTGCAAATTTGGATTCAGCCCAATAATTTACCGTAGAAAACTTTTTAGTTTATACCCTTAAGAATTTCGTTTTAATTTACATATTTTATTTTATATTATAACATTTTTTTTATGTTAAAAATCTAAGTTTAATTATTTTTTTGCTTCTTAGCGAGTTGCTTATTTATTTTTTAAAGTCTGTTCAATTTTTTGTAATTTTTTTATATTTCTCTTTTTAGTGTTTGATATTTACTCAATAAACTAAGTAGTTATTTTAATTAGTATTATAATGGGTAGATATATAGATAGACAATAAAGAAACAATGATTTAAAATAAGGAACGTCTCAGGCCCCGGGGTTCGCTACCTAGTCTAGGTGATTTTACAAATGTTGTAACCAAACTAGAGCAATAAAACGTTGTTGCAAATATCGGCAATCGAACACGCGTCGTGCACATATGAGCTAATTGCTCTAACCATTACAACGGCATCCATACATCCATGACATACTATAACCGTTACACCATAGAAAGAGTTGCCTGCGATATTTCTACGACTCCCCATATGATATGGTTAGTACTTAATAAGCAAACTAAATGGTTCTTACACTGAACTACTTTTTTCCGATTTTCCATTATATCACTTCAACAAGAACATTATACCCAAATATCTGATTATTTTAGATAAAAAAATATGTGAAAACTTTGTCGATGCCTTCGATATTTGAGAATTTCCCTCGATATCCCCCCTACCCACATATGATCCTGACTTATATTCAATGGGACTAACTCGGAATTTTACAAAACGGTAACTGACGGAGAATCGCCCAACATACATTAAAATTAGCCGAACATAGGAACCTCCTCCTTTTTCGAAGTGTGGTAAAAAGAAAATAATCTATCAAAGGCAGCATGCGAAAACCTGTCCTATATTTGCTATATACCAGTGTCATTGAAAATAATTCGTAAGATAAGGTAGTTTTAGCAGTAGACAACAACCAAAATGCGTTTATAAATAAAATGCAGACTCCGTATAATTACCAATAAAATTAAATAAGCTGAAATATAATAAGCTTTACCAAGAGAAGACTAAACAACTCACTGTACCATGTGAAAATGGATTTAAGTATTTAATTTTATAATAAAATAAAATATGAACAGTTGTTCTTCTTGAAAGGAAATTCATACCAATTCCTAATATTTTCATGTACACACAAGTAGTTAAATCAAATAGGCTAGAGGGTACAAAATTGTTGAGTTGCGACAGCAGACAACAATGATTGGCAGTATCCATGGTAATGATAACATACAAAAAACATGGAAAAACATCATCGGAGAAGAGGAAGAGTGGGCGAAGCTTACAGTTAACTAAGAGAGACCGACGAAGGTTAAGAAGGGTTGTTTCAATTACAGCTTGATGTCAGTTAGTTAGAAGAGAAACCTATCGAGGGAACTTATGTCATACTACTTGAGAGGAAAGGGTGTATCTTGAGAGAACAAAACAATAATTTATCAATGAATGAACTACAGTTATAACATGTCAGTCCCCGGGCTGACACATAGATGACGCTACTAGAATTAAATCCATATATTTCTTAGTTATCCCTAATCTTCAAATTAGGATCGGATCATTAATTTGTGAATTATAGCATTTTGAGTGAAGCAACTTTTGTTGTGAAAAAGTTGAATTGTGAAAAAAAATTGATAAAAAGGAATTTCGGGTGTTGATAAAATATTGCTTTTTGAAGTGAAAAAAATACAGTTGAAGCAAAAACTTGGCTTGATGCCGAGATTCCGAACACTGCCCCAAGAAAATCAAATATCAAGGATTGGTATGCTATGTTTAGACGTGGTGAAATGAGCATCGAGGACGGTGAACACACTGGACACCCAAAAGAGGTTGTTACCAACGAAAACATTTAAAAAATTGAATGAAATGAAAATGACAGTATATTGAAATTGAATGAAATAGCAGACACTCTAAAGATATGAACTGAATGTGTACATCATATCATACACGAATATTTGGTTATAAGAAAGCTCTGTGCAAAGTGAGTGTCGCGAGTTCAATTTTGACTAAAACCAACGACGAGTCGATGATTCGGAGCAGTGTTTGAAGATATTCAAGCATGATAAACCCGAATTTTGCATCGATATGTGATAATGGATGAAACATGGCTCCATCATTTTACTCCGAAGTCCAATCGACAGTCATCCGAGTGGACTGCTCAGGATGAACCCGTTCCAAAGCGTGGAAAAACGCAACAGTCGGCTGGCAAGGTTATGGCGTCTGTATTTTGGGATGCGCATGGAATAATTTTTAATGGCAACGTTGAAAAAGGAAGGACCAATCAACAGCGACTATTACGCAGCGTTATTGGATCATTTGAAGGCCAAAATTGGCGAAAAACGGCCGCATTTGAAGAAAAAAAGTGCTGCTTCACCAAGGTAATGCACCGTGTCCCAAGTCAGTGGACACGATGGCAAAAATCCATGAATTAGGCTTCAAATTGCTTCCTCATCCACCGTATTCTCTAGATCTGGCCCCCAGCAACTATTCCCTGTTCTCAGATTTCAAAAGAATGCACGATGGGAAGAAATTTTCGTCGAATGAAGAGGTGATCGCCGAATCTGAGGCCTATTTTGAAGCAAAGTATAGAAAAGTTTGAGGGTCACTATAATCAGTGTATAACCCTCGAAGGGAATTATGTTGGATAAAAAAAGTAATTTTGCCAAAAAATGTGTTTTTTCTATGGTAGGCCGGGGACTTCTCAATTGACCTGTTAGTTAAATCAAATAGGCTAGAGGGTACAAAATTGTTGAGTTGCGACAGCGGACAACAATGATTGGCAGTATCCATGGTAATGATAACATACAAAAAACATGGAAAAACATCATCGGAGAAGAGGAATAGTGGGCGAAGCTTACAGTTAACTAAGAGAGACCGACGAATCTTAAGAAGGGTTGTTTCCATTACACAACTTGATGTCAGTTAGTTAGGAGAGAAACCTATCGAGGGAACTTGTGTTATACTACTTGAGAGAAAAAGGTGTATGCTGAGAGAACTGAACTATAATTTATCAATGAATGAACTACAGTTTATAGAAATTAACTTCAATTAAAACGATTAAATATTAAGGGAAACCAAACTAATCTAAATATGGATATAACATGTAGATGCAACGAAACGTATGTAAATTACTAGTTCTTAAAAAATTACTGAATCTTATTTATGGATAAAATTACTATAAACATCTGCTAATGAGCCGAAATACGAAATGGGGGACACCACCCGACAAAAACGCGATTCTCCGCCACGCCGTTTATTGATGCGGCTCCAAGACCGTCTCCCCCACCCCCACGTCTAATTAAAACAGCCGATTAACACTTAGATTGTGACGGTTTCGTCGTCGTTTTTCATCCAGACCCGCAAAGGGTTCCCTCCCCCGACAAACCGATTTATTCAAATGGTGGAAGCGCGAGCTGGGTGCAGGAGGCAGGGGGCAGGAGCGGCGGTCGGTTGAAGGTTGGCCCGAGGCCATCGTTGTCGCATAATTGTTTCGAGCCCTCTCTTCTCCGGACTCTGATATCTCAATTTCGGCCGGGGATCCTTTTCAAATCTTTCTTTGACTTTGAGGACTCGACACCATGAATTATTCAGCGACCAGTTTTTTCGTGCCCGGGATGAAGGGGGGAGAGGTGTTTGGGGGTGAGGCGCGCGCGCTATTTTCATACGACACGATTAACACCCCTCGATTCTTTGAAGCTGCGGTTCGGCGTTTTTTCTTTCTCGCCGGCTCGGGCTTTATTGAAATGTGAAGATTTGTTTTACCGGGACGAGAGAATGCCGGCCTTATCGTTGTATGTTAAAATGTAAGAGTGTCGGTTGAGGAAGAGGGCTGATTCATGAATTTTTTCGTGTTATTTTTCCGTCTTGCTCGCGATTTCGTAATCCGGGTCGGAAAGTTCGAATGCCGGGAGGTTCGGTCTATAGAATTAGATTTTTATTGACGATTCATGGGTGTATTTTGGAAGCTGGAAAATACGATGCGACATAAAAATAATAAAAAACCTTGCGTCCGCATTTGCAATATGTTAATCTAGTCCCTTAAAATAATAACCTGTTTCTGTTAAATTAATCAAAAGATACATTTTGAAAACAATAATTAATGCTAAAAGATACAACGTATAATCTATTCGAAATAAGAGTGAACTCACGTCATAACTATGTCGAATATATTGTCCCACTGCAGTTTATAAATTCATTTTAATACCAGATAATATTTTCCGTTCCGATTTATTCTAGTTAAAAAGAGAAACAATGCTGTCTAATGCATTCGAACATGTTATCAAATCCAGCTCACAAAATTTGCCTACTTGTCAAACGTCTTCAAAATTCTTCAAAACATTAGTGATAATAAGTACAGGTTATATAACGGCAAACGTTGTTTCAGCGTTTCGTTTGTTAATATAGATTTCATATCGTTGATTATTATTGCTGTGATTCAAAAAGGCCGAAGCCATTAGATAATCAAGAAACAAGAACCAAGAACAAGAAGTCATATAAACAGATTGAGTCTCAAATCAATTATTTCGATTAGGAACGAGATAATGGAAACACCCTCTTGCCAGTAAAATGCGTTAGTAAAATTAGATTCTTCTTCATAGACTTTGAGACTTTGCTTTTAAAGAACACAAATTTTAAACATATACAATAAAGTCATGGAAAATCTGTTATTTTAAATTGTCTATTTATAGAATGTCAATATTTCAAATTAGAACACGAAATAGAGGCAATGCAAACACAACAAAGATTGATGGAAAATGGTAAACTTTAGAATAACATTTGATTAGATTTTGTTAGTCATAATAATAATTAATAATTCATTGTCTATGTAACAGGTCAATTGAAGTCCCAGGCCTAGTAAAACACATTTTTTGCTAAAATTAGCTCTTTTTATTCAACATAATTCCCTTCAAGGGTGATACACTGATTATAGCGACCCCCCAACTTTTCGATAACATTTCTCTAGTATAATTTGTCCTTTGCATCAAAGTAGGCCTCAATTTCGGCGATTACCTCTTCATTTGACGAAAATTTCTCCCAGTCAATATTCTTTTGAGATCTGAGAACAGAAAATAGTCGTTGGGGGCCAGATCTGGAAAATACGGTGGATGAGGAAGCAAGTCGAAGCACATTTCATGGATTTTTGCAGTCCACTCGGATGACTGTCGATTGGACTTCGGAGTGAAATGATGAAGCCATGTTTCATCCATTGTCACATATCGACGCAAAAACTCGGATTTATTACGCTTGATCATCTTCAAACACTGCTCCGAATCATCAACACGTCGTTGTTTTTGGTCAAAAGTGGGCTCGCGCGGCACCCACTTTGCACATAGCTTTCTGACACCCAAATATTCGTGAATGATATGATGTACACGTTCAGTTAATATATTCAGAGTGCTATTTCATTCAACTTCGGTTTTCGTCGGTAACAACCACTTTTGGGCGTCCATGGCGTTCACCGTCATTGGTGCTCATTTCACCACGTCTAAACATAGCATACCAATCCTTGTTGATTGATTTTCCTTAGGCAGTGTCCGGAAACTCGGAATCAAGTTTTTGCTTCAACTGTATTTTTTCCCTTGAAAAAACAATATTTTATCAACACGCGAAATTCATTTTTATCCATTTTCTTCACAACAAGAAAAGTTGCTTCACTCAAAATGTTATAATTCACAAACTAATGGTCCGATAGCTGTCAAATTTAGATCATGTTAAAGAGTGAATTATATTAAATTATTACTCGGTAAATATAAAAGAAGTGTTTAAGAAATATGCTTAAAAAACATAGTGATAATAATAATCAGATGGCTGAACAATATGGCCACAAAATATTACGTCTTGAATAAATTAAATTGATGTGGGGTGTGGCAAAGGATTACTGCAATGGACATGCAGGTCGGGAAGGATATACAAGCAGGAACTATCTAAATATGTAGAAAAAAAACGTTGTCTATAATAACATCAGCGATTTGGATGAATTCCGTCATTAGTTTGGCAGAAAAATTAACAAATGATATAATTGTGAATAAGTGTTAGATATATTGGAAATTAACATCTTAGTTATTGACTTGAATGGCGACTTATAAAGCAACAGGGGCTGTTGCGCGTATCTTTCTTCCCGAATGTAATGGAATAACCAGGTAAAACTTAAAATGACCTTATTCAGTAAACTTAAACTACAATGAAACAGAGGGTTGTAATAATAAGCAGTGACAACCTTCACACTGACACAGTGGTACCAAGTGTGTGCGAAATTTATGTGTATTTAATTATGTAGAGACTGTATGTAAAGGCTATATATGAAGATTGTGTGAAGATTCTATAAAGATGTTGTGCACGGTGTATGAACATTGAATATATATTGAATGAAGATTGTATGTAGATATAGTAGCTAATAATAATTAATAATAAGGCAAAACTTAAATTTGATGCCGCAATACTGTATTATAAATTCTGAAGATGTACATTGATTATTTTATTGGAAGGGATATATCCAATTTACTGAAACTAGTGCTTTTTAATTACCTTATTATTTTAAAAATTTGAAAGAAAGTGACTGTATATAACTCAAAATTAATTTACATTCCGACAATCAGTCAAAAAAATTTACAAATAGACGAAAGATTGGAAAATTCAACTTAAAAGCTCCAAATCGGTCCACGTTAATTTTGCACTGCGGCGAAATATTAAAAAATTTAATTATATCACACAATGGATGCCCGATTCCACAAGCAGAATTAGCTAAATACGTTGGAATCCATCTGGGCGGGAGACTAAATTTGAAACATCATGTTAGACAAGAAGCAAAACACATTAGAACCAAAATAAAACAATTATACTGGTTAGGCGGAAGATACTTTCAACTTGATCTAAAATCAAAAAGATTGTTTTATAAGACAATTATAAAGCAACTTTCGACCTATGTAGTGCAAATATGGGGTTGAACTAAAAATACAAATCAAGTAGTCACACATCGCTGTCAAAATATGGTTCTTCGATTGATTACCAATGACTATCGCTACGTAACCAACGAAGAACTGCACGATGACGTGGAAATCGAATTGACTTGCGAAGTTATCCAAGATTTCGCCTTGAAACACGAAAGAAGATTACTAAATCATACTAACGTGGAAGAAATGCAACTGCTGGACAGCGCGCAGAGTGTCAGGAGATTGATGCGAAAGTATATAACTTTAGTGTAAACTATAGCTATGAGTTATTATAATTTTATAATTGAGGAATACATATTGATGTATTTTATCGCACTCGTCTTGCTTATGAATTAATCCAAGTACAAATGAAAAGTAGTAATAAATTAATTTATAATTAAGATTGTACTAAGCGTATCTAATGAAGATGTTATAAAAAAATCCTGCTATATAATATGAGATAATGTGTAGTTATTAAGATTATCCTTTATAACATCAACGATTATAATAAATAAACAGCTGATGTTACGTACTAAAAGGATTAAAACTAAAAAGCCCTGAAGTCTCCTCAACAAGCTGATTCTGTCTGAAGCACTAGTCAACGAGACTGCCATTAACACCCATCGAACCGGATACGAACACGCTTCATATTCGCCATCGAGTGGCAATTATCGAAACGTTTAAAATTAAAGTCACGGGGTGCGTTAGTGTCTTATCGCTCCCGCGGGCGACCCCAACGCCCCCCACGTCCTCCTTCGCCTCCTCCCTCGCCCTCCGGCTCGCCGTACGAGCGGGGATAGAAATTCACGCCCAGTAGAATATGCGTAACGCGTTTGCCTAATGTTTCGGAAGTCATTGAGCGCAGAAACGCGGACAGATTGAGGGGGTAGAACGAGGAGAGGAATCGCGATTCGGGTTACGACTTCAACTGTTTAGCGTGAAAGTTATCGGGAATTTGGCGCGGAAACGGCGGGGCTTCGGCAAGCAGATTTTCACTTTACGTGGTCCCTTGAGCGGATAAATCATTGGAACGATCAACCCCAGCACGTATTACCCTGTAATGGTTAAATTGATTTTTTTATTGTATATGTAATATATTGCCTGAGTTCAAATACCCTAGTCTAATTAATATACACTGTACTTGCTTCGGCGATAAAAATCCTATAATTGGAATCCAGAGAAGAACAGAATGGCCCCTGCGCAAGGATGACACGCAAAATCTTGAAGCATTCCACATTTCTATAATATAACGAATATACCATCATGGCAGTTCTGATATGCACCTATATACCTTTCTGCAGCGAAACGGCTCTTCCTGCAGATACTTGAGGAAATCCACGGGAACCATGTCGCCATTTACATGGATGGTTCGAAGCGGGATGACTTTGTGGGCGTTGCCTATGCCTCAGATTTGTTCAAGGACTTTCTCCTCTGACTAACGTCTTCTCTGCAGATGTGCTGGCAATCTGAAAGGCCCTATCTACTTTGGAAAAATCATCAGTGACCGGGTTAGTACTGATAATATTAGACTCTGCGAGTTCCTTGAAAAGCCTGAGGTCAGCAAGAACAATCCATCTACTGGTTAAACATATTAGGGGGCTGTAACAATACTGTAAAAGAAGGACTCGAACAGCCAGAAGGTGCTGTATTGCAGAGACGATGTTAAAAGTATATGAAAGGCCTTTATAGACAATTGGATCAACTGAATTGGGACCTTCATTTGAACAAAAACAAACTATCGGAGGCTAAGAAGATCGTTTACAAATATCACATCATTGTAATATCAATAGTTTCGGATTGAGTGACTTTCCTCGTAAGAGGATAGGGCACTGCAATCTCACCCAAGAGCACTTGCTAAAAGGACAAAACCCTCCCATATATGGCTATTGTCAAACGCAGCTGAATGTCAAACACATTCTCTTAGACTGTCGGAAACTCTGAGACAGCAGTTCGAGATGCCAAAATCATTGGAACAATTAACCCATCTGAAGGAGCTGGACCTGCTGTTTGACTACTTGACTGCTGCGAACCTGCTCCAACATTTATAGTGTTCTCTGAGGGACTAGTTATTTTATGTCTTTTTACGCTCTGAATTCTTTATTGCCTTAAATGTGCTATTATATTAGTATTATATTACATTATAACATGTCTATATTTGTAAAATATTATATTATAATGTTATATTCTTAGTTTAATACACTTATAGTATATTTACACCATATTTTGTACAATATTATTTTATCTTTGCAAATAATGTTCTACTATGTAATGTCCTGTATTTAGATTAAGTTAAGCCCAAGAGGCTGATGGGTAATAAATATATAAGTAATTAATAAATTAATGTACTAGTCATTATGGCAATTCAAGAAAATGGAAAAGTTCAAAGCCATTTGATTGTATACATCCTCCTCATCTTTTATGTAATTTATGAATGCAATCCTAAAAAACTACTTGCCCTTTGAGCAAAACTATTCATTCAGCCATTTTCTAACTTCTTTGAAATTGGCAATGTACTCCTCTGTATTCGCGTATGAGGCAAGGTATGGAAAGTTAGAAAGGTACGATAACATGTCCAATCCAAGTACTTTGAACGCTTTCTTGAGCGGCTATGCTTTATGAGTTGGCGTATTGTCGTACTGCAATATCACTTTACCGTGTCTTCGGCCCCTTTCTGGACGTTTTCAAACCATGCATTGAATGGTTCAAATTGACCATCTGTTGTCAAAAAGCTGGAGGGTAGCTATTATCACTGTATCACCCTTGAAGGGAATTATGTTATCGAATAAAAAAACTAATTTAGCCAAAAAAAAAATTATTTTACTGAGACAGGCCGGATCTTTTCAATTGACACCATACTTTATTACGTAATTACAACTTCATGTGTTGATTATTCAGAATGCTGCTTTTGAACAACATTCTTTTCCATGTGTAGATGGGAAAAGGATAGGATAGAGCAGCATCAATAGAAGAAACTCGCCTAAATACATTAGCCGCCCTAACTATAATTCTGAGTGTTTGTAACGCTAATATTCCATATTGGAGTAGTTGGCTAGGAAGTTTATATAATACTAACTAAATGTCATCTAAAAAAATGACATCTAAAAAATTACAGTAGAATATATATAAAAAGAAGAATCAGAACAAAATAACTTATGTTATAAAATGCTAAATAGGCCAAAAAGTTAATAATCTATATGGGAAAAAAAGCAAAACATTACTACAAGATTATGAAGTCTAATAAGTAACTTAGCCATCTTAGATCGTAAATTTCTTATAGTGTTTAATTGTATTTGGCAGCAGATTTCTTCCAGTGAATCAACTCACTAAAGTATTAAATAATATTAGAAGAAAAGCTGTTATTTTATCTAGAAAAAAGTGAAAGCTTTATGAGTATGTGTGGTATTGTTCAGAATATACCAGAACATTTGTTTAACATGTATGAGGAGTGAAATAATACTAACTGTTTTGCAGATTTGGAAAATGCATTAAGGAGAATGCAGTGATTAAATGGAGTTTTATCAAGAAGGATGTATACACGCAGTAACAGGATAAACTAAAGAGAAATATATATAATCGTAATGAGAAATATCGTAATGACTTTACAAGGACACATTACATCTAAAGAAAGAAGAACTAAGCGTAAAACATATTAGATTAATTTATTAGAGCATGTTTGCTCTCTAGTGAAAATAAAATACATTATTCAGATATACAATTGTTAATTAGGTAGATAGGGCCTTCGGGGGATACCACTACATAAAAAAACTGCGCCTAGAACCCTACCTATACTAGTGTGGAAAAAAGTTCAATATATATATAACAAAACAACTCTAATTGATTGTAGTTATAAGTTTTAAATTTTAAATAAATTATAATACATAACAGTTTTGTTCCACTATTCTATTTATATTAAAATTGTGTTATATGTCAGAGCCAAAATGTACTAAAACTCAGAGATGCTGCGGCAATATTGCGACTTTTTGACAGGTCTCCCATGTCACTACTGTTTTGAATAGACTATACAATAATAATTTGTAATATAATACTAGAATAAAACTGTAAATTGCACTGGAGATGATTTATGGAAACCTATAATTAGAATAACAAAAAATTAATATTCCTAACTGGGTGAGAACTGTATTGTAAAACACTAAGTATAATATTAACTTTAAATTATAATGACAGCTCTTAATAATATCTTAGAATTTCACGCAGAATTTCGATATTTCTTAAATTTACACTACAAAACTATTCGATTTATTACAGTAGACTTGATTAAAATCGTTGATATATTTCAATAGTAACAGCGTTTATTCAACTAAAATAAACTATAGACCTATATATAGAGTACAGATTAAATCTCCTTTTACCTAATTGCACATTTATTACTCAATTGAAAACAACATTAACTATCGCTCAACAGACATATTATTCTATCAACTAAATTGATTTGACGCGACAACACAAATAATGTATTTATTATTAAGCATATAAATTATGTCACATGTATATGGATATTATAGAATTATTGTTGTTTTGTAGTTAACTCGCGTTATTGAAAAAATGTTCTTGTAAAATGGCATGTATGTAGAATATTAAATATCTCTCAAGTAAGCATTATATTCATAACTATTATTATTTATTTCCGGAAAAAATGATTCCGAAACATCTCAATAACATAGTAAACTAAGTTTTTTCAGCCAACTTGTTGTCGCAGTGGTAGGCGGTAGGACGGTCGTCCTACTGTTGAGAAAGCCACGGGTTCAAATCCTGCTGGGGCATGGTCGTAAATTTATGTTTGTGATTGTTTAATATTTATGATAATCCTAGGTAAGAGTGTAAAATCCGACAAGGAAAATGATCTCAGTCACGTCAGTAACCAGGCTGGGTAAGACCGGATGTCTTCTTGGGATGATTTCTAAAGTTGGTCCAGTCCAGATTAACTCATAGTTGGTAAAAGGAGACTTTAAAATATATATATTAAAAAGAGTTCTTTCATTATGGTTTAATGATATTTAATTCATTCAGAAATTAAAAAGTCCTCTGAAAGCTCCACATAGTAACTATAAACATAGCGTCGAAATATAAACAAAAATATTGTGATACGTGGAATGTTTTTACAAGAAGTATTTTGAAAATGGACAACACATGTTGAAGTAAAATATACTTTAACTTAAACTAAACACCCCACAGTAAACATTAGTGTGTTAATATCAGTAAATAGTTTTTAAATTCAATTTCAAATTGTGCTTTATGTAATTTACATTTTTAGCAATGGACTAGAAAAATATACCCTATAGATCACATAACATAACTAACAATATAGCCATAGGCTTCTCTATATCACTGGATATTCAACTCAATGCAATTAATGTGGAATGTGGCAAAGAATTAGTACAGTGAACAAAGTAGGTCGAGAAGCATATATAAACAAGAAAGGTTTGAATATGTGAAAAAAAGCATTGTTTACAACAACATATTTAGTCTGGATGGATTAAATCAGACTCACAGAAGAAGAAGCTGGTAAATGATTGAGTTACAAACAAGTGATTGAAAACTAACAGTTTATTTATTGAGCTGTATAGTGACTCAGAAAGTGAGTGAATGCATTTATTCTCTAGGGAGATGGGATTATGATCTAATGCTGATAATTATGAACACAGGGCGATGAAATTTGAATCAGTTTCAAAGCTGAGTATAAATTAACGTAGGATTATTGTAGAATATTCTGTTGCAGAGTGTAAAAGATGTATGTGCATGTATATATTTCTATGCACAATACATGAACTTTTAGTTAAAAGATATAGGTACGAGGAGACAATCAATACTAAGTTTTGCTGATATGGCAAATGCATTAGAGAGAAGCCACAATTAAATATAATTTTATCAAGAAAAATATTATTCAGAGCTGGTAACAGAAGAAAGTATCAAAGGGTGATGATATCATTATAATAATCAATAATCAGTAATTTTGAAAAATTACTGGACAACGAAACACAGCAATCAAGAATGTAAAAAAGTATATATGCTATCTAATGAGAGGAAAATGTATTATATCGATATACAATTATTAATTAGATAGATTAGACCTCTAGGGGATTCCACTACATAAAAATTTGCCTAGAACTCTTCCCTATATATGGCGTGGAAACTGTTCAATGTAAATATAATAAAATAAACCTTAACCTACTTATTATACCTTATTGTGGTTATATAATGAACTTTAATTTTAGTCCCGTAATAAAACACATTAGATACTATACTGCTTACTATAAAATTTTAAATATATTTACAATAAACTCTTTTCCAAGCCACTTATGGTCTAATATATGTCATCTGGAGGCCTAATCTAACTAATTATCAATTGTATATTTAAGCAATGTATTTTATTTTCATTACAGAGCATATCTATCTTTATAAATTTAGTTCTTGTTTCCTTAGTTTCTGTGTTTCCTTGTTAAGTCTTTTTATATCACTGTAGTTTCATAGTTTCTTCTGTTGCTATCTGTGTACATTTTCTTAAAAAATTACATTTAATTACCACATTCTCCCTCATGCATTTGCCATTTGCGCAAAACAGTTAGTACTAATAGTTTCCTAATATATTTTAACCGAATGCGTCTGTATACTCTGAACAATTACACACATCAATCCTTCACACTCTACAATACCATTTTCTATAGTTGTCTTATACTAATTATATACCCACATTTAGTTGTTTCTACTCTCATCACCCTTACACTCATCATCACATATGACGCTCTGTGACTGCATCGTTCAGTTATCTCATCTACTGTGTAACTTTTTTAGGTCTAAGTAAATTACATAAAACGTAATTATACATTTATTTTATATTTACCAACTAACAAATATTTCATTCTTGAATATGGTATTTTAAAAATTTAATTTATGTTATGTAAGGCACACTTTAATTACAGTCTCCGTCGATCCACTTGTACGGATATTTTCCACCAGCGTGCTATGGTATGGAACTTTGTTTATAATAATAACTGATGGTTCCTTCTAATTCTTTAACAGCTGATTTTCAAACCAGAGGAATAACTTATTATTCATTTCTCAATGGTAATGGCTCTTAAACTTGAAAAAAACACTAACTGTGCTCAAGGAATAAAACTAGCTTTGGAAACTGAAATCGACTATCGACTGTTAGTAATTGACCACTTTTCATTATCGACTGTTCCAGTCGCTATATTTTGTTCGACTGATTTTTTGCAATTTTTTACCAGTGACTGTTTCAGTTCACTATTTATTATCGACTGTTTCAGTCGTGTAATTTCAGTTACCATTTTTGGTTCTACTAGTTTCATTCGATTGATATTTAATATTCTGACTCTGTCGTTCTATTATCGTTAATTTATGCTTACATAGATTTATATATAATATATGTAGCTTCATGATTTTTTTGATAGTGTGCTTGTAAATAAAAATAAATTCTATAATAATATAGCAGCATTTTGAAACGATATTTTTCAAGATTGTTAATGCAATAAGGTAAAAGGATTAAAATTGTGAATGATAAATAGCAAAATAGTTTTGACTGTACTTAAGGCAATAATAGGTAATATTTTTTGATTTCAATCTAACTTTTTTAAAAATTATTTCCGTTCAATAATAAATAAAGCATTTATTTTATTTAAAATAGGTCTAGTAGTTTTTGTGCGATCATTTTTAATTATGTCATGAATTAGTCCATTTCTACGATTAGGTATATATTTAGTTTCTTTTTAGCATATATGGTTTTTGTACATCTTGAGTTTTTAGGTTTTGTTTATCTTCTATTGTATTGTCTATATTTAATATAGTATATTATTTAAAAATTGCAATTAACATGTTATGGGGGTGTTATTCCATTTCATAGAAAAATTCCATTCCTTCTTACAGATCCACAGAACATTCCAATATAATACTTAAGTAATTCTACTTCCTTTAAAATGAAATTATTAATTGTATATTAGTAGTATTTAGTAATTATATTTTTCTTCACCATTTTTAAAATTAGTACGTGAAGGAATGTATACATTTCCGTATGGCTTATACTTCCGCTGGAAAATAAAAGCACATGTAAAATTAACTAGTCCAAGCAATTATCTCCGCCTTTTCCTATCTCACAATTTATAGAGGAAAGAGTACGTAAATCTTCGTCTGACATTAGGAATAGAAAAAAAAAAACAGCCGAACCGTGCATTTGACTGAAAATACTAATTACTATTTTCACCTGCTAGTTTTTTGATTATCCACTGTTTCGACTGTTTTGCGACTATCGACTGTTTCGACTGTTTTTAGTCTATAGTTCCCAACATGTTGCATGAAGATCTCCAAAAGAATTATTTAAAAATTCTATTATTAACAAAATCTAATTAAATCATTTATGATAAAAAATTCTACGTTTTCCATCAATTTTTGTGGTCTTCATAGTCGATTAAATGGCGTCTTTCCAAAGTTCGCCCCAAATATGGAAATTTCAGTACAAAAAATGAAATAACAAATATTCTTTAATCTTATTATAGACTTTTAAATACTGTTATCTTTTAAACGCAATGTCTGGAAGTTCCGTCAGACTTCCTCGTGGGTTATCATTACATTATTTAAATTCCATGTTTCCTAACTCTATATGAAGGGATAACTTATATCCCTCAAAGAGCTGCGTATCCGTAAGTTTTCTATTTTTATACATTTCATAAATTTAATCTCAAGTAAAACTAATATAAAAACGCTTTCTTTTAGGTGAATCCATTATTATATTTTAATTTTTTGAAAGATTTTGGTCATAGTATCTACTATCACTACATAGTATAAAACAAAGTCGCCTTTTCTGTCCCTATATCCCTATGTGCGCTTAAATCTTTAAAACTGCGCAACTGATTTTGATGCGGTTTTTTTTCAATAGATAGAGTGATTCAAGAGGAAGGTTTATATGTATAACACATGCATAATATACTAAGGCAACATTGCTAATTTTAGAGGTTTCTAACGTGATGTCGTAAATTAACCTATTTTTTAGGCTTATTTAGCAATTAGCAAAAACGCTGCCTAACCCTATGAGTTAGATCAAATTAATGTACTACAGTATTGTACACCATAAAAAGGTCTACAAAAAAGTCCGCGATGGTATATGTTTATCTTTTAGGGATAACCCACATTAACCATTTTTATTGTTTACTTTTTACGTGAGAAAATGGCTTATTTACGAAGCTATTTTAAGCAATACGGCATTAATCCTTATCGAATTAAGTACCTTAAATACAGTGTGCAATTAATATAGATCAATATGGTTCCTTACAGCATTTAAATTAAACAAATATTTTCGGAGATATTACAAATTTAAAATTTGCGTTTAAAAATGTGTAATGTAATAAAAATTGTATGAATTTAGATATTCCAAAGATAGCAGGAAATCTTCATAGTAAGTATAGGGGAAGAGGAATTGTTTTACTCTAAATTTAATGCGTGCAGGCCAAGGGCAGTAATGAATGAACCAAAAATACTGGATCGATTTTAATCATGTTTTCATTGAGTGACATAGGCATATATATTTTATGCCCGTGCAAAGTCGGAGCGGGCCGCTATGTTTTTATATACAACGTTCATATTTTTTCTGTAGTGTATTTAATTTAGTATCAGCATTGCACCCGTGCGAAGCCGGGGCGGGTCGCTAGTATACTATATACTATTACTCAGTACATCGGTAATATAATAATATTTATCAAAACAGGCAAACCTTTGCCGGTTTATAACCCTTTGTGTGTCATATCACTAATAGTTTGAAGAATTTTGCAGACATTTGACAACTAGACGAATTTTTGTAAGTTGACTCGGTTACATGTTCGGACCCATTAGATGGTATTGTATTTTTAAGAAGAATAAAGTGAGAACTAACATATAGTTTGTTATAAAAACGAATTTAGAATCTGAGATCTGATGCAATACATTCAACATCTTGATGACGTAAGTTCACTGTTATTTTAGATAGACTATAGTTGTAATATATGCGCTACGTGATCTCTAAATTAGGACAGAAATACTTCTAATGAATTATTAAAAGATATTTTACCGGATTTCTATCGGAAAATTGATTAAAACGTCACTTAATCGGCGCGAGCCCGATTAATAAAACGAGAAACCTAAAAAAGCGAAAGAAAAACAAAAACAGATCAAAGCACCTTCATGTGGATCGGTAGCCGTGGGCAGTCTGCGAAAATATATCGGTTTAAAGCAGATTTTTCTTTCTTTCTGTCTCGACTGTTCGAGAAGACAATTTTTATCGGTTTCGGCGGCTGCGGCAGAGTCAGGATATTATTTGAACAATATTAGTTTTGTCTCTGGGGAGCTTTTATCGAACTTTTGTTTTGCGGAGTTACTTCTCTGCGGCGTCGAAAATAACACGACCTACGGAGAAGACAAAAAAACCGAATGGAAACTCCGTTCGGATATATCCGGTCGTTTTGCTTCATGTTGTGTGTGCTCGCGAGTGTGCGGCGACAATTTGGCCTTTTTTTTCAGATCGAGACTTTTTGCGATAAAGCCGTGTTACTTGGTAGAAAATTAAAGTTTTTATTCCGTTTGTGAATATAGTTAGGAAAAGGGAATTTTTCCCAATTAACTAGTCGGTCTTGGTTTCGTCGTAAAAAAATTCTGTTTTTGTTAAAGCGAAAGCTTGCATGTATTGTGATCATTTATTCACTTTCAAAAAATTTGTATTGAAAAAAATTGGAATAATATATATTAATATAAAAATAATGTTAAATACATGACACATGTTGATATAAGAGCCAATTTTCAGTACGTAGAATAGAAGAACAACCAGTAAAGGGCGTTGTAGTTTGTCTCAAGGCTCTTCATAGTTTAAAAACCATCGATGTAAATAAGATTTCTCTCTTGTTCCAAAAGTACAAGTTGTATTATGCATTCCGTCCCATCCCATCCCATCATAAGTTATTACGATTTATCACTATTTCTTGCGTTTCTTGTTTCTTGTCCGTTGACAGCTTCATTCGGTATTACAGCGCTAATAATAAATCTTGATGATCTAACTATAAGCAGAGCAAAACGATTTCACTAAACAGTCCAACATAAAAACATTAGGTGTTAATATGGATGGTTTTCATAAACTAATTCATGGTGTTTATCATTGAGACTTTAATAGCAGATCAGCTATTCTATTCTGTGCCAATTAAAATAGACTACAGAAAAACTTTTTTGTCTGGAAAGTAATAAATCCTCGCTGCCCAAATCATGCAGTAGCTAGATGTGAAAATGGCGCCAGGTTATGTCAATATAAGACTTCATAAATCAAAAGCCAAGAACACTACACCCCAATAAGGTCTAAATAATTCAAACAGTAGAAAGACTTTCGGGAATCAGCTTGAAATTCCAATAGTTCTGAGAGATGTCTTACGTCTGAGACGCACCTGGTAGGACAATCATCACAACGGGCTACAAAACATATATAACATACATCTGTATAAGAAAGTTAGAGGCCACAGCACAATTGTAATAAAAAAAACAATCAAGCACTACGACGAAATATACCTTAAGGAAGACATATACAAATAACAGTAGTTGGAGGAGGGAGATTTATTGTCGGAGGAGACTTTAAATCTAGACATATGGACTGAGGTTCAAGATTGAAAAAGGAGCTATAATTATCACTCAACAGGTATATATTGTCCTACTGATATTGATAAAATAGATTTGCTAGATTTTTGAATAACAAGAAGAATGTCGAACAATTTCATGTAGAACAGTCCCATTTCTGATCATTCAACCATTGTGTTAACACTAATCGAAAATATAATAAAATGGACATCATGTGTCAGCCTTACGAAACCACTGATCCACAGTGCAATATCAACCTGGCAACCAGTCTTAAAATAATACAACAACTAGAGTAACAATTTATTCAGAGAGCAGCATCCAAAATGTGATTTCACGTGTTGATAAAATATTGCTTTTTGAAGGGAAAAGTACAGTTGAAGCAAAAACTTGGCTTGATTCCGAGTTTCCGGAAACTGTCCCAGGAAAATCAACCATCAAGGATTGGTATGCTAAGTTTAGATGTGGCGAAATGAGCACCGAAGACGATGAACGCAATAGACGTCCAAAAGAGGTTGTTAACAACGAAAACGAAAAAAAAAATTCACAAAATGATTTTGATTGACCGTAAATTGAAATTGAATGAAATAGCAGACCCTCTAAGGATATTAACTGAAGGTGTACATCATATAATTCACGAATATTTGGGTAGTAGAAAGCTCTATGCAAAGTGGGTGCCGAGTTCACTTTTGATCAAAAACAACGACGAGTTGATGATTCGGAGCAGTGTCTGAACATGATCAAGAGTAATAAGCAGGAGCTGGGTCGATATGTGACAATGGATGAAACGTGGCTCCATCATTTCACTCCGAAGTCCAATCAACAGTCATCCGAGTGGAGTGCACACGATGAACCCGTTCCAAAGCGTGGGAAAACGCAACAGTTGGCTTGCAAGTTTATGGCGTCTGTATTTTGGGATTCGCATGGAATAATTTTCATTAACTACCTTGAAAAAGAAGGACTATCAACAGCGACTATCAAATAGCGTTATTAGACCGTTTGAAGGACAAAATCACCGAAAACGGCCGCATTTAAAAAAAAAGAAAGAGCTACTTCACCAAGACAATGCACCGTGTCACAAGTCAGTGAAAACGATGGCCAAAAATCTTTGAAATGGGCTCCGAATTGTTTCCTCATCCTCCGTATTCTCCATATCTGGCCCCCAGCCACGATTTCCTGTTCTCAGATCTCAAAGGATTGCTCGCTGTGAAGAAATTTTCGTCGAATGAAGAGGTGATCGCCGAAACTGAGGCGTAATTTGAAGCACATGTCAAATCGTACTACAAAAATGGTATCGGAAAGTAGGCCGGGGAATTTTCAATTGAACTATAATATGTGTGTAATTGTTCAGACCACACATGAGTATTTGGTTAAAGTGCGTCAGAGAAAAAAGAGAGAGAGAATAGTAATTGTTTTACAGATATGTCAAAAGCATTAGGGAGATTGCAGTATCTAGTTTTATCATGAAAAATATATACAGGTAATAACAGAACAAACTAAGAAAAATGCAGTGATATAAAGTAACTTTATAAAGAAACACTGTACTTAAGGAAACAAGAACAAAGCGTAAAAGGTAAATATGATCCCTAATGAAAGTAAAATATATTACTTGGATATACGATTGTTAATTATATGGATTAGGTCTTGAGGGAATATCGCCCCTAATTGTAAACCAACAATTGTAGTTTCCTTAATAAGTATATAATAATATAATAATTTCTTCGATAATATATGAATTAGACGTACTATAATGTTAAAATAAATTATATTTGATAAAATTTTTGTTCCGTCATTTTATTAGGTAAGAATTTTGTTATGTCATAACCAAAATGAACTAAGACTCGGAGTTAAGCAGGCAACATAGCGACGTATTGACGTCATCAATTTAAATGACTTGAGTTCACTGTTTTATTGAACGGACTATATGTTATATTAATTGTAATATTTTTTATAAAAAGTCAGGAATGTTTACATTAATCCCTCATTGTTCAACTAGGAAATGTGTTGCTCCAGACTAATAACATTAAAGCGAATTAGTGAAAGCAATGAAGAAAGAAAACTTACAATACTTACAAACTTATGCTTTGATCCGGCTGATCATTCACCAATAAGGGTAACAAACTTTTCAAAAATACTCACAAAACATAAGTCCCCTCCTGTGTCTAAGAATAATCTAAAACAATAACTTCTCTCCAATTAACACCTTTCTTAAATCTGTCAAATCCTCATGACCTTATCATGTCCATATAACGACTTAAACCCATGTAATAGCATTCAAAGATCTTTAGCAACATTTTGTTTTGAATTAAACAAAAAGTATTAAAAAAAATTCCTATCAGTGGCTCCAGTAAATCATATGATATTGAAAGAAAATTATTCTAAAGTAGAAAAAATATAATTTTATAGTCTTAATGAACATTTTTCGATAGATTTTACTCGGTCACTTAGTCCGTAAAACACCGATTCTTTAAGTGTTTTTTTCGACGCATTCAATCATCAGAACCATTAGTTCCTTTTGAAAATTAACTTCCATTATATTCCCAAAGTTTTTCATTGTTGTGAAGAAAATTGATCAATTTATGTGGCCCACCAATTCTATTGTTCTCCACGCCACGTGGGGAGTTTTATTCGATATATATCTGTTTTATTTTTCTCGTGTTTTTTCCGCTTTTTTTTTCGTCGGTCCCATTTTCCTCCAATTATTCGATTCGGGTCCCCTAGACAAATTAGACAATTGAATTTATCCGACAAACGAAGTTGGCGTCGAAATTGCGAAAGATGGTATCTGGCGGACGGGGGGGAAGGATTCGTTGGCGGTTGTCGTATGAAGGGCGGCCGCCTTCACGAATTAGTTGGCGAACTTTCACGGCGACCGATCTTGTTCCGTCTACGCGCTGATACCGTCACGGGAAAACGACTTTTCCGAACTTAATATTCGAGTTTAATTTCATCCGAACAATCGAAAAGATTAGAGTACTAATTGGGTACGTATAGAATAATTCGGAGCGTTTGTACGGGCGCTGTTGTCTTAAATTATTATCTTTCAAATTAAGACAACCATCATATCAATAATAAAACAACACAAATAATAAGGCAGATCTTTTCTCCATCCTAATCAATTGAATACAAAATATAGTGAAAAAAATATTGGTTTGCAGAAGGAAAGAACCATTTTTCATTAAAATTAAAGTACGAGTTATTTCATCATCTAACTTATTCCTCTGACTTGGTTCCCTGGTTGATCGAATTTTATCAAACTAAAAGTTAACATGGCTGGATTGTATACTCAATCCAAAACAACGGTGAACCTACGTGATCTGTCAATACTTCGCGATGTTGTCTCGACAACTCTGAGTTTTAGTACATTTTGACTATGACATATAACAAAATTTTAATATAAATAAAATAATGAAACAAGAATGTTATTTATTATAATTTATTTTAACATTATAGTACATCTAATGCATATATTGTCGTGCGTCACTACTATTTTGAATAGAGTATATTTTGTTCAGCGATAGCTACTGATGAAAATAAAAGTATGAACGTAAACAATTGCTAACGGGGCCTAGACGTTAAATTCGATGGTTTTGACATTTATTCGCGTAAAAAACAGTTCTATTAACAAACGGTTCTATTCTATTTAGTTTTATTTGGTTATTCAGTTTATACAAACGCTCATTATGGAACGGTCAAAATATCATTTTCAGAAAAAGAAAAAAAGAAGAAATAGATCTGCGAAAAAGTCGCCGAAAGCCACCAGATATCACTAGCTTCTTGATGTGATGCTACTTCATCATATCCCAACTGACGGCTTTAGTTGCTACATCCACAGATTTCCAGAAGGAAAGAACCATTTTTCATTAAAATTAAACTACGAGTTATTTCATCATCTAACTTATTCCTCTGACTTGGTTCCCTGGTTTATCGAATTTTATCAAACTAAAAGTTAACATGGCTGGAATGTATAGTCAATGCAAAACAACGGTAAACCTACGTGATCTGTCAATACTTCGCGATGTTGTCTCAACAACTCTGAGTTTTAGTACATTTTGACTATGACATATAACAAAATTCTAATATAAATAATATAATGGAACAAGAATGTTATGTATTATAATTTATTTTAACATTATAGTACATCTAATGCATATATTGTCGTGCGTCACTACTATTTTGAATAGAGTATATTTTGTTCAGCGATAGCTACTGATTAAAATAGAAGTATGAACGTAAACAATTGCTAACGAGACCTAGACGTTAAATTCGATGATTTTGACATTTATTCGCGTAAAAAACAGTTCTATTAACAAACGGTTCTATTCTATTTAGTTTTATTTGGTTATTCAGTTTATACAAACGCTCATTATGGAACGGTCAAAATATCATTTTCAGAAAAAGAAAAATAGAAGAAATAGATCTGCGAAAAGTCGCCGAAAGCCACCAGATATCACTAGCTTCTTGATGTGATGCTACTTCATCATATCTCAACTGACGGCTTTAGTTGCTACATCCACATGTTTCCAGAAGGAAAGAACCATTTTTCATTAAAATTAAACTACGAGTTATTTCATCATCTAACTTATTCCTCTGACTTGGTTCCCTGGTTTATCGAATTTTATCAAACTAAAAGTTAACATAGCTGGAATGTATAGTCAATCCAAAACAACGGTAAACCTACGTGATCTGTCAATACTTCGCGATGTTGTCTCAACAACTCTGAGTTTTAGTACATTTTGGCTATGACATATAACAAAATTCTAATCTAAATAAAATAATGAAACAAGAATGCTATGTATTATAATTTATTTTAACATTATAGTACATCTAATGCAGATATTGTCGTGCGTCACTACTATTTTGAATAGAGTACATTTTGTTCAGCGATAGCTACTGATGAAAATAGAAGTATGAACGTAAACAATTGCTAACGGGGCCTAGACGTTAAATTCGATGGTTTTGACATTTATTCGCGTAAAAAACAGTTCTATTAACAAACGGTTCTATTCTATTTAGTTTTATTTGGTTATTCAGTTTATAGAAACGCTCATTATGGAACGGTCAGAACATAATTTTTCAGAAGAAGAACAAAAAGAAGAAATCTGCGGCCGAAACCCACCAAACATCACTAGCTACTTGATGTAATGTTACTTCGTCATATCCCAATTGACGGTTTTAGTTGCTACATCCGCATGAAAGAAGTAGTTAGAAGAAAGTGAATAGAGAGCTACAAAGAACTTTGAGGCAACCAGGCAATTGATGGACCAATATAATATAACAGTTTTCTGTTCAATAATGCTGAGATAATGAATGCATACAGATGCTAATCATGGAACGTTCAAAATTGCATTTTCGGCATTCATTACATTTGATATTTGGTTTAAAGAAATTTGCTGTAGAAAGCCATTGAAAATTTTTACTTACTTGTCGTATTTTTATAAATTATCGTGGTGTTACTCCGTTATATTTTAATTTTTGTTTTGGTTTGGGTTTCAGTGATTTAAACAAGTGATTTGGATTTCAGCGATAGCGAATAGCCTAGAGCATGAAAAATAGAAATATATTATCCACAGCATTGCGATTTTGCTGCTTGCCAAACAAAAATTAAAGGTTTTCTGTGAGGTATTGTGACTGATCATAAAATGTGGATTAACTACGACAATCCCAAGTGCCAGAAGCCATGTGTTAGTTCAGGGAAGTTATTCACATCGACGTGGATGCGGAATATTTATGGCCATAAAGTTTTATTTTGCACATGGTAGAATTAACCAATCTTAGTGACCTGCTGCAAAAGTTGTGAAGGATATAATGCTGCAGCCTGAGCGGGAAGTTCTGCCTCACCTAGCATATTCGCGAGACAAAGCGCCTTCTGGTTTCCACTTGTTCGAGTCGATCCAGCATAGCTTAGCTATTTTCCTAATAAAAGAGAAGTGCAGAAACCTATCGATCACTGAATCGTTCCTTCACCAACATCTTCCTTTTTACACAATCACCATTTTGATAGAAAGTGCTAGACAGGTGGGCAAGTTTTGTTATGTTTGTGAAAGTGTAAAAAGAAAAAGATATACTCAGTACCTTATATCTATTCATTTTGCAGGTTTTCATTCCTTTTTCATTACTTGTGTTATTGTTGTTTTTTTTATATAATTCTAATTGACATTTTCGATTGATTGAATATTATTAATATTAATATATAATATTAAAAGCATGCATATAGGAAACTTGTTTTTTTTTTTCAATTGGAAGACTGAGAAAATGGCACTTTTTTTTTTAAACAAATGAAAACAATATTCCAAGGTTATTATAATAATTTACTAGTTAATTATTATAATTGGAATAAATAATTAGAATTATATATGTTATAAATATTACAACGCTATTAAAAAATAAGTTCTTTAAAATTAAATCTTCCATATGATATTTGACACAGAAATGTTTCGACTCTGTTTAGACGTACTAAAGAGTACATCAAAGAAAAAAGAAGTAAATTTTCCAGTAAAAATCCCAGTTCAAGTTAACAATAAAATATAAAACACTAAAGATAATATTCTACGTATTCACTTTAGGATAGATTGAAAGACACATATTTTATATTCTACCATATACACACAATTTAGCTTAATATCTACCTAAACCTAGTTATCTATTTACAATATTATTTTAACTATTACCAACTCACTACTTTGAACTCGGTGCCGAACCCAGTTATATTAAATTAGGTTTGTGTTTTTGGTAATTTAATTTCTGTATATGCCACAAAATTATATTATTAGTATTATTTCGGCAACGATTATTATGCACATATTTTATTTTAAAACGTTTTCTTTTGTGTTAAAAACCTAAGTTTGATTATTTTTCAATTCTTAGTGAGTTCCTTATTTGCTTTTTGAAGTCTGTTGAAATTTTTTGTTAAGAATATTTTATTTTTCTCTTTATAGTGTTAGATATTTACTGACAAATTTACACAGTTATTTTATTTTATATTACAAAGGGTAGACCAAGTAAAGCGCTTCAGGCTCCGGGGTGCACTACCTCGCCTAGGTGATTTGACAAAAGTTCTAACTAAACAACAAAAGGTTATTGTCCCCGCCGGGAATCGAACCACCGACGTCCGATTGGACATTTTCACATCTGCCGGCACCGACACGACAACGACACCGCACCATCGCCGCGCAGCAGCGGCACGTCACCGACACGGCACAGTATTTTGTTTTTATAATTTTCAAAAATATTTTCCCATATAGAAGATCTTGGTTCTACTAATTCAATTAGTATTAGAATATCATTAAAGCTAGACATTTTTCTCTTTTAACCTTAAAAATAACTCTGTACATAATAAAAATCAGCGCCGAAGGTACCGACATATCGGCATAGGGTTCCATTTGTTTACGTGAGATTACGGGTCCACCGATATCGGTGTGGTGTCGGTACCGACAGATGTGAAAACGCCCATTGGAAGCTAAACGCTTTAACCATTACACCATAGCAGTTATCTACAGTATTTCTACGAGGTCTTATATGTTATAGTTACTGCTTAAAAAGCAAACTGAATGGTTTTTATACTGAATGTGGAAGTCATTCTCCATCACAATAGCTTAGCAATAACATTATCCACAAATATCTAATCATTTTATATAAGAAATATGTGAAAACTTTGTACGTTTTTTTGAAATTGATTCTTCCCCCCAAGGTATCCTGATTTGGTTCCAATGGAACCAAAGAAGAATTTGGAAAATCGGCCCACAGTTGACGGAGAAATGAAAGCCGAACATAAAGCCTCTTCCTTTTTCGAAGTCAGTTAAAAAGGTCTAAAAAGGAGAGACCACTATTAGAGTTGAGTTTAAGGTGCTTCGCAATAACAAAGAACTAAAGAAACAAGGTAGCATTATTGATTAACAGTACTGCTGAAAATATCGCTCGAATTGTGCCGAGTAGACGCAGTCTCATTTTAAAACATTCATTAAAATTTCAATTTACAGTCAGTAATTAGGAATATGTTAAATATCATTATGTTGGTTTTTATAACCAAAGGAATAACGAATGAATAATTATCAATCCAAAATTATGATAATTTTTCAACTTTAATTTCATTCAATATTTCTTATCAGTAATAAAGCGAACCTTTAATATTCTGAAATTGGAATATCTAGCAATGTCAGATGGAATAGTAAATCAACGGGTAACTCAAATTTTTTTCCTGTTTTTCACTATTAAATGAAAATAGATAGAAAAACTATATTTTATAGTAAAGTATTATAGTTATATTTGAAATTAATTGAACTTTTTTAACGCTTTTTTTAATGACATATTGATATAACAGATATTTCTGAGATAATGTGTCATATTGATATGAATATTAATAGTATAACTTCAAGCAATACGAGTGACGAGTAAGTAAATGAGAATAACTTAAGTTAGAGTTAATAGTAACACTTTTGCACCTTATATAAATTCAGTAGCTTTACTGCTTCCATGTTGGTGTGATATAGTAACAACATTTTATGTTTAACTACGAAACCTTGAATATATTCGCGGATCTATTGGATTTCAAGATCATCAGGTTATAATTATGTATTAATCAGAATCGGTAATTAATAGAAGAAGTTTGTTTTTGAGATAGATTACTAGTCTCTTTGATTACTTTTAACTCAATATTTGCCCCGTACGTCCTAATCATTACGAAGGATTATTTTTGATTGATAAATCAATCTCTGGATCTTGGGTAAAGTGGGAGAATCTTCAAAAAAGAGATAATTTTTCGATTTACCAGTACAGCTATTTAATTTTGATTCTGATCTGATTAGCTTGTTGAGTTACATGATTTTTCCAATTTGTTCTATTAACGGGATGAATATCAATACATTTAGCTGATTGAAGCAAATGCTGAATAGAAGCTGAAGTGATATCATCAGTTTTCGTTGCAACGAAAAATTGCCATATAGTTTTCGGAGCTTCTAAGCTGTATTTTACAGTATCTAGTTAATTTCTGGATCTTTTTTGCTTGATTTATTTTCTGCCATAATGATCATGTCGTTAGAAAATTTTCCAAATGCTAATTTCTTTTGTCGTTGGGATATAGGCAGTGTAGAATAGATATAGGAGTGGTCCCAAGACACTATCCAGCGGTTTTTTTCTGGCCTAAAACCAGGCGGTGGAATGCATGACGCATATCTGGTTGCGGTCCTCTTCTGCCTCTGGGCTTACCAATACTGTAAACCGAAACCGCTTCACAGTTGACCCCTGTGGGTCGCTGCTGGTATTGCATTGAATTTGGGGATATGGCAACCACTGACCGGGCAGCGGCATTGGAGGTTATTGGGCACGAGGAACCGGCAAAATAACAGATAGTGAAACTAACTATTGCTTCGCATACTTGAGTTAACATACGACTGGATACTGTCGTATGGGGGCAAAAGCTATCACTGCGACATTATTATTATCACGGCGACGGAAGAGGTAGTTTCAGCCTGGAAAAAGGGGAAGTTAGCGGTGACGCGGTGCTAAGCTCCCAGCATGTCGACCCAGCTCGCGAAGAAGCTCGTTTTCAGAAGAAATTGAGCTGAGTTGTTTGTGGAATGATTGAGATATGAAGCGTTGATTTCTGGTGTGTCAGTTTCCCTATGAATTTGATTATTTCTAAAAAACTATGGAGGGTTTAAGAAGAATTTTCGAGAACTTGAAGCCTTTTCACCTGGTTGGATGTAACAAACTTAAAGTAGACATTAGATGCATAGAGGAGTACAGACCGTATTAACATCTTGTAAAATAAGCATTTCATGGAGATGGGTCCTCTAGAAGGGCCGATCAGAGAAGATAACAGATTTTCTATTCCCGAACCTTTCTGGATGGTTTTCTGGATTTGGGAATGCCAAACTAACCGTCGGTTAATGTGGAGACATAGGTACGTGACGTTATCCAGCAACCACTATCCAGCGGCACTTCAGTCGAGATAGGTTCTAATGCTGATAATACTCCTTCATATATTTAGACAGGCATATTTAGGCAAACACGTATTAAATTTTATATCAATATGACAATTACTTTTAATTTTTTCAATAATCCAAGTAACGTTTTGTTAATTCCGTAAGCCATTTCAGGGTTGAAGTCTCTATCAGATTCCATGGTAACTTTGAATGGGCAAAACTATAAACGTCACTCCATCTAATTTTATTCATTCTGAATATCTGTTAAATAATTAATGATATACAGATTCGGTTCTTTTATTGCTGAAATAGCCCTTAGTTCTAATATCTCCGAGAGTGTGTGATTGTAATTGAAATTAACCATAGACAACAGTGTAAAATCCGACCAAGAAGAGCTATCGCACTCAAGCCAGCAACCAGACTGGATAAGACCAGATTCCTTCCAATTTCGCCGGTCGGTAGGCTGAATGTTGAGAATCTTGGTTCAGGGGTAGGACAGGTTAAGCAGTATATTCAGATCGGATTAGCCCGAATTTCTCAAAAAGACGCTCTAAATCTTATATAGAGTGCACTAATTTTTCATTTGTTTGGAATTTTTGATGTTAATTAAAAACCAATACAGTTAAGCGCAAACGTAAATATGTTAGGGAAATAGAGAAAATAATCTTGAATAATATTATATTGATTGAACGACGCTGCGTAATGGAAACACAATGTATAATCAGGATTATATTTCTCAGAAAAACACAGCCATCATTCCGGATCAAACGGCAACCGAACTGATAAAGCCAAACACAAAAATAATACAAATATTCATCAAATCCACTGAGCTTCTTGCGGTGCGTTACTTCGTCGTCCCCAGCGCCATCAATTCCTCGCCCTCCTCCTCCCCTCGACACCCTACCTCCACGTCCTTAATCCCCGGGCCCAGTCACGACAAAGAGCCCTCAAGGGTGTCGTTTTGCGCGTTCAAGTCACCCCTATGATAAATATATGTAATGGAAAAATAATATCGAAATAGGTGCGTGGGGAACAGAGGTAAACAACGTCGGCTAATGAGTGACGACTAACGAAAATAATCCATTTAGACGTTGGGAAAATCGTGGAGAACTAACTCCGCGACCCCGGAAATTAGTTTCACGCGATGACCGTCATAAGTTATCGATTGTAATGGTTCCGGGCCAAAATTGAACGTTGCATCTTGGGTATCGTGCCTTCTGGTGTTAGGTGGAGTGTCTATATTAATTATCCGTTATAACACAATTAATTTCTTACTCAAATGGTTAAATCATTCTGCGTCATTGTGAAGAATATGAAAAAAAAAAAATAGCGTATGAAAGGCTCCTTGTTTTTATCGGGGTTTCTTAAAAATATTAAATAAATTAAAATAAAAACACTAATTAAGATCATTAACGTACTAAATGGTTAATTCACACCACAATATGTTCCACAACTATAGAAGGTGGCCGAAGTAATTATGATTGCTAAAACCAGGAAAGCCAACTCATAGATATAGCATCATATCGGCCAATATCATTATTGCCAACATCATCCAATTATGTAATAAACTTCTATTTAAGAGGATAAAACCATTCATTGGTGAAAATAGTCTTATTCCGGACCATCAATTTGGTTTCAGGAAAAGTTCAGAGAATAACCGATGTAGAAAAATCACTAGAAGGAAATAAAGTTTGGCACAACCCTCGTGCCACAAAGCACAAGACACAAGACTAAAATGCTTCTCTCTGACCAATATTCATACATTTTGTTCATATATAACTGACCGATATTTCAAAATCAGAGATGCCTATTCTAACTGAATTGTATTGGTATTAGTCGTCTATCCGTAATGAACTAGGAGCTGGACTATATTCAACAAAAATAGCGTTAAAATGTTTGTAGATAACACTACAATCCTAGCCATTGTAGATAACGACACTGAGTTACCCGAAAAACTACATATAGCTAGCGCTGAAATACAATGCTGGACAGAAAAATGGATCACTATAATTAATATAATTATAATAATTAAGGAACCTACTAAAAATTAAAAAATAATTAAACTTAGATTTTTAACACAAAAAAAAACAAAACAAAATATGTACATAATAATCGTTGTAATAACTAAATAAAAATAATTAAAAACCTTATTTAACCTATCTACTACATGTATTTTATATTCTACTATATACACACAATTTAGCTTAATATCGCTTGTTGCGCACAATATAATAGCATTAAATCGCCAGTCAGCTTTAAGAAAAACCTTATGGAAATCGAAAAACAGCTTATATATAAGTTTTGATGGATTTACAAAATATGGCGAAACAAAAGATTTTACTAAATTACATCAGACCATCTTGTAATTAAATTTATGTTAAAATATCACATAATCGGAAGTTCGAGTGATGAACATTTGGAGGGCAGATCCCCATGAAAAAGAAGCTAGAAGGAAGAAAAAGAAACAAGAGGTTGAAATCAGGTCTAAACCTCTGTCTATTATAAATTATAACAAGTATATGAGTGACATCGATAGGCAAGACCGAATGCTTGCTTACCACCCGTGTGAAAAAAAAACGATCAGATAGCCCCTAAATTTTTCGTACATATTTTACAGCTCATGATGATTAATGCCCATCAACTTTATAATAAATATTCAGGCAATCCTATTCCAATAAACGAATTTCATTTGTCTGCCATAAAAAGGTTACTAAGGTCCATTTTAATTCGTCACGTTTTACTGGTATTGAAAATTATATCTGACTTCAGTGCCGATTACGCTCTAGCGCGTGACACAGAAAAAAATAATTTTTGTCAAAATATATTAAAATTTAGATTAGAAAAAAGTAGTCGACTTCTAGAGTGAGTACTTGATTCCATATCGGCAATGAACATGTTAAACAATTTATTTGAAATTTGGTGTGAGCCTTCTGTATACATTCTATTAATCGAAGAAATTCTAAAAATCGTTATTTAATTTAAGAACCTTCTTTTTTTATTGTTTCAGATTACTACATTACAATCGACTGCGTGCCATTTTTTTCGAGACCTCCTACTTTATCAGACTCTAACATTTTGGAATATAATTTTTCTAATACATTTTAGCTTTAAGCATTCTTTAAACATTAATAAACATTTATATTAAAAAATGGATAACAAATATATTATTTATGAAATAAAAAATCACATATTTTCACTCAAAACTATCTAAAATTCATGCTTCTAGAATAGAATATCCACTTAAGGAAGTGTGCAGCTGACATATATTGATTGCTGTGTGAAGTAAATGGGGAACATATTTCATCAATAAAGATATTAGGTCGGACAAGGGGAAAAATAATTTCAGTTTTTCTAAATAGATGGCTTTAAAATCGCACATCTGCGTAATAATTATTCAATTGATCCTCTAAGTTTGAAACGCAATAACCGATGGTATAATCTAAATATAAACGTAGTGCGATTCATTTACCCAGTCAAAAGTTACCGCCTTTTGAAAAGAATGTTTCTTTGACGTTATTTTTCATCCTATTTTACATTCTTATCGGAGACTAAAAAAAGACACCACAGGTCAATCGATATTGTGTGATCAGTTTTTAGTGAACGACAATATGAGGAACGTTACCTATTGGAAATTTTTAACATCAAAATCGTTAAAATTCTTAAAGGTGTCTGAGTAAACCATATTTAATCTTAAAACATCGCTGCAGATATAAATATACCGAAGAATCATAAAACTTTCTCAAGTCTTATGACCGAACTTCGAGTGCTGAATTGAGAAAACTTTCGAGCTAAGAAAACTTTTTGAAACGAATGATTATTACTAATGAAAAGTGTACCCCATAAGACAATAACATGTGAAAAAGATTATGGTGAAATCCCGAAAAAACTTCACAAACGGCTGCAAAACCAAGATCCTTGCCAAACCATTAAATCGATTATTTACTAATATCAACTAAATGCAAAACAAATATGTGCATGGGTAAACCTGAATATTATGGTGTAACAGCGACTAAAAAAACTATAAGAATTGATTCATTGGAAATATATTTAATCTTATCATGGCAACGTTAGACCACGCCTTTGAAGAGCTTGGAAAATTTGAGAGGGATTATAAATCCCTTATAAATAAGGGAAGAGTAAATAGAGGAGAGAAAGAAATTTGTAAAAAGTGGAAATTATTGTAGTTAGAAGTAGAATAAATAATAAACAAAAATACGTAGTGTAGAGAAGTGTTGAAAAATTGGCCACGCAGCAAAATAACTTTGTTACCGAAGAAAAGATGACGGTAATAAAGGCGTAACAGATAATATATTAAAAGATCCAAAAATAAATAAAATTAACAACTGCGAAAAAACAATGACAAAGAGAAGATGGTAAGGGGAAAAAGTAAATAATATATAGGCAAGAGAAAATTTTTGATAATATTAGATCAGATGCAAAATAAAAAGGGGCAGGAAACAAAACATGAGGAAACAGGAAAAATTAATCGTTTTACAAAAAAAGTAAAAATAATATATAAAATAATAGCTATTATTGTATATAAGGAATTGATAACTAATAGTAAGTGGTCCAAATTAGACTACCTACAGCGAGTAAAGAAGGAAATAAATCGAAGAAAGGCTTAGAAAAGATCATGGAAAACATAAAGGGCAAGGATAAAGAGAACCCAAAAACCTAGAAAATCAAAAAGAAGCAATATAAAATTAAAACATGAAAATAAAAACGCAAGAAAATAAAAGGAGATTACAGAGTGAACTAACGTTAAAACAAATATAAGTAACAGAAATTGGAACAGACGAATTGAGAAGTCAAATAAATTCAAGAAACAAATAGAATAATATAACAAAAACGTAATAAATTATTATGATATAGGGCAAAAGATTGGAGGAAGAATATAAAAAAGAAAAGTAGAAAAAAGTCAAAATAAAGATAAGACCTGGAAAAATTTCTAGAAGCCACTGCTTTTATCACCATATTCCTAAGCATTCATTCATTAGGAGGATCGATGCACACTTCCGTTTTATCTGAAAGAAATTAAAATACGAACGAATTTAATTCCATTTGAGCAATATAACTCATATACCTTAATTATAAAGCCAAAAAGACGTCAAGAACTTACTAAAAATTAAATATTATATTAGCTGAACGAATGAAACATTGATATTTAATCTGCGATAGAATTTTAGCTCTATTCAAACATACGCCATTTCCAAGTAGAAAAATATTCAATATTTTCAGTATTTCTCGCCCTATGCGAAAATTGAAAACTACATCCTTGTTATTGTACGTCGTAGTTGTAAAGGCAATTGCCACGAAGTTACCTTTGCTGCTCTAAAAACGACCAATTCCTGAAACCTATTGTGACTTTTTACGGAAAAATAGATATGGCTTAACGACTTTTTCGAGAAAGAAAATTTCAAATAAAGAAAATTGGATTTAAAGATTATGCTAACGAGGATACCGCTACTAAGACAGATATAACCCTACGGTAGCAAACCAAACAATACTTAGCACAATACCAAGCAGTTAATTAAGAAAATATCTATCAAAAAAATCAAAAAATATCCAACATATTTTTTTATTATTTAATTATAACTTTGTTACTAGTCGTTTCAAACTAACCTACAATTTTTCTTTCTGATAACTTAAATCTAGGTATATAAATAGTCTCTGATATACATGATGACACTGATGTATTTTTTATTACATGCGCCTCACTGCACAACTCTACACAAGATCAGATTGTTTAATGGTTCAATATTCTCATGAGAATGGCGTCTTTCCTCATGTCCCCTTACAATTCCCTTGATTTCTGGACTGACTGTGGGTATTTAAAGGTCTCGATATAGGTAATCAGTCCTATAGTATTTGGATGCACCCACAACACCTCTCAGGACTTTGTTCTGAAACATTTGTATTTTGTTTATGTTTGTATTTGTATTTTCCTATATTGTAATTCCATTTCTTTTAATTTTTTCTTTATATGTTCCTTCCAGCGAAGTTTTGCATCCATATTCATTCGGAGATATGTAGCGTTGTTGCTATATGGAATGATAGTATTATTTAATGTTAATTGTGCTTGTACTGTCTGATTGTAGGTGAACTACACATGTACAGATTTACATTCGTTAATTTTTATTTTCCAAGCTTTTGTCCAATTGTTTATATTGTCACTTGTCTGTTGTAATTTTCTAGTGGCTTCTTCACTACTGTCTCCGATAAATATAATCGCAGTATCATCGGCAAATGTAGCCATCGTAATATTCTCTCTTTGTGGTATACCACAAGTGTAGACTAGATAAAGCATTGGCCCTAGTACACTTCCTTGTGGTACCTGCTTTAGCTTCTTTTATTGTAGAGTAAGCTTCTTCTTGTTTAACTATAACATTCTGGCTGTAACGTACGATTTTAGTAGTTCGGTGTGTTGTTTTGTTAACATTTTTTGTAGTTTATGAACAAGGCCTTCATGCCCAACCTTATCGAAGGTTTCTACTACATCTAAGAATATAGCTGATAATTTTTTTAGTTTCGTAAGCTTTTTCAAGAACATCTGTTATTCTATGGCCCTGATCAATTGTTGAATGCTTGTTAATAAATCCAAACTGACGTGTTGGTATTAGATTTTCTCTCTCTATGATCGATTTTATTCTTTTGAACTGGAGTTTTTCAAAATCCTATATCCAATATTATTGCCATGGTTTTATATGCGTTTTATTATTTATTTGTATGTTATTAAGTTGTGTTATTCAACAATTTCGTATAACAATTGTTAAACAGAATTAATTTTAAGAAACATAATAGAAATTATTTGAAATTGATATGTGAAAGAAATAATTCTATATTTAAAATATAATTCTATATATAGTATAGTTATACAACTATAGTTAAATAAAGAAAAACTGTTCAGACATATGTATAAAATAAACTCAAACAAAGAAAAGTTCAATGAAAATGTCTCTAACGTATAATTTCTCTACCACCAACCTGTTTATTACACCGTTCATCGACATAATGCTTTGAATTTATTATAAGCTGCATGACATTAGAATAGCATAATTTCGTAAAAACAAAAGAAATGACGTAATAATGTTTAAAAAAGTATATATAAATAGGCTGAAGAATTTTTGTTATATTATCCCCTTCTAAATATATGTTCTAGTATGATTCTAATGACTCTGACCTTTTAAGAAATTGTTTATATTGTAAAGGCCCATTTACATTAGAATGGTATGGAATAAAAGTGTTGTTTCTACTGTGGATTAAATAAGTCGCCGTTTCCTTCCGTTTAAATGAAAACCGACTTAAAGTTATTTAAAAAATGTTGTGCCGGCTGTAACAGAGCAGTGGTCAAGGCAACAGGACGGTCATCCTATTGTTGCGATAGTAACGGGTTCGAATCTTGATGGGGCATGGATGTACTTTATGTATGTGATTCTATGTGTAAATTTCATTATGGACAATAGTGGAAAATCAGACAAGGAATAATCATCCCAGTCACGCCTGCAACCAGGCTGGGTAAGACCGGATGTCTGCTGGGATGATCTGTAAGTTGGTCGCTGGTGAGTCGGTAAGCTGAATGCCGAAGACCGTGGTTCGAAGCCCACGTTAAACTTTAGGCCCAGTCCAGATAAACCCCCATTGGGAAAAAGGAGACTTTAAATATTCAAAAAAAAAAACGTTTTGTTTTTAAATCCTACACATTATATAACTTATACACCCCTCCTATATGTCTACGATATTTTACTCAAATTGTTATTGCGTGTTTTTTAGTTACAAAATATTCTGCGATAGACACTTGGGGATTAACATATATGTGACTGTTTTTCATGTTTAATGAGTTTTACTTATGGCTTCACTGAATTAGGTCAAGTGGTTTTAGTCTCGATAATATTCTGACAATGATTATTTTTTTCTTTTTAACTTCATTAATATATCTTAATCAAGGAGCTGAATAACCTGGACATTGATGTGCTTGCTAATGCAACCTCAGTTCATGTCATTGGGCATAACTCTTGATAACGCAATCTATAGTTTTTACCTCCAGATTGTTATGCAGAGTATGACGAATAGTAGAAGCACGAATAACACCTCGCAGTACCTTATCTTGGATGTTTTGTATGATCATTCTGCTATCTTTTTGGCTGGTATAACCACAGTCTTGAAGGCTATAAGTCTACACTGGTTCCAAGATATGTTTTTTTTTATAACAACATTATTGGATACGCTTAGTACAATCTTAATTTACAATTAATTTATTATTACTTTTCCTATGTACTTGGATTAATTAACAAGTAAGACGAGTGCGAGAAAATACATCAGTATGTATTCCTCAATTATAAAATTATAATTATTTATTAATCATTAACTTATAGCTATAGTTTACACTAATATTACAAACTAAATGTTCACACAAGTTCGTATGGTTTTGTTCGTTTCAATCTCCTGACATCCTGCGCGCTGCCCAGCAGTTGTTTTGCTTCCACGTTAGAATGATTTAGTAATCTTCTTTCGTGTTTCAAGGCGAAATCCTGCACAACTTCGCAAATCCATTTGATTTCCAGGTCATCGTGCAGTTCTTCATTGATTACATAGCGATATGCATTGGTAATCAATCGATGAACCTTGTTTTGACAGCGCTGTATGACTAACTGATTTGAATTTTTAGTGCAACTCCATATTTGCACCCCATAGATCCAAATAGGCTTTATAATTGTATTATAGATCAACCTCTTTGATTTTATATCAAGTTGAGAGTATCTTCCGATTAACCAGTATAGTTGTTTTATTTTGTTTCTAATGTGTTTTGCTTTTTGTCTAACGTGATGCTTCCAATTTAATCTACCGTCAAGATGGATTCCAAGATATTTTGCTGATTCTGCTTGAGCAATCGGGCATCCATTGAGTGATATAATTAAGTTTTTATTATTTTGCCTTAATGCAAAATTAACGTGGACAGATTTGGAGCTATTAAGTTGAATTTTCCAATCTTTCGTCCATTTGTAGATTTTGTTGACTGCCACTTGCACTTTATCTATTGTCCTAAGCAGAGATATATCTTTTGCCATAATAACTGTGTCGTCAGCAAAGGTTCCAAGAAATGTTTCTTTTGTTGTTGGAATGTCAGCAGTGTAGAGCAGATACAGCAGAGGTCCTAAGACGCTACCTTGTGGAACCCCAGCCGAGATATTTTTAAATATAGAGAACGCCATTTCGTGCGATACTCTAAATATTTTTCCGAATAAATATGACTCCAGCAATTGACAATAGTTACGCGGTAACAATATTCTAATCTTACAGATTAATCCCAAATGCCAAACCCGATCAAAAGCTTTTAAGACATCCAGGAATATTACAGGGCAGTATTTCTTTCTTGATCGATTGTTGAATGGCGTTTTCGACCAAAATATGTTGGTAAAGTAAAATCTTATTATATACTAACAGGACTGCATATATACCCAATAACCAATACATTTTCTCTACTTCATCTTTAGTTCTTCGTATTTATTAACATGTATCTTCCACCTACGAGATTAACATCAACGGTCATGCCAAGATATTTGGCTTTAACTCCGTACGGGATGAACTGCTGATTGATGTAACATATACTGGTTTGTGTCTGATTCTTTTGTTGGCGAAGTCAATATGTACTGATTTATTTTTATTCATTTTGATGTGTAATTTTTCTATCCACAGTTATAATCGCTAATCGCTAGGATCCGCAGTGTCAGTTTCAAATGTAGTGACAATATTTTCACTGAATGTAGACAAGTACCGAAAATAAAGAAGATAAAGGACTAATCCTAATATACTTGTGTTACACATGTTTGTATATTTCTCATTCTCAAGTTTGAATAGACATCTTCTTGTTTATAGTGCATTGAAATATAATATGTATAAAACTCATATGTTGCCAGATCAAGTGACTATTAAGGGAACTATAATATTTTGATTTTGATAACTTGACGAGCGAGAATCATAAGAATGGTAGTGATAATTAAAATGACATTTGGCAGCGCTGCAACACCAAACTTCAATCGAATTTTCTTTCACTTCATTCATTCATTTTCATTCATTTTCTTCAACTTCACAATCGAATTTTCTTTTACAGTTGATGAAGTTGAATTATTCTAGTTCCAGAAGCATACCGCAGTAACTCACATAGATTAATATTCCACTGCTATTTTAAAAAACTAAATATTCGACTAATATAAACGTAAAGGAAGGATGCATATTTAATTTTAACATGTTAATGGTATTATAAATCATGATACAGTAATTTTTAATACCATCTTGTACAACTAAAAATTAGCGCGGTGCATTATTGATATATGACATAATTAAATTAGTGGTAATGATAAAATACTTAATAAAACTAAGAATAACTAAACTTCTATTATAAATTACATCTTAGATTCGATATGCTTAGCACAATATAAATTTATTATTCTGTTCTGACTTGCATTAATATAGAAGCAATGCGTGTACGGGATTATTACATCAATATGTATTTCCTAAATTAGAATGAAACTAATCTACATAAGATAAACGTAGAAATACACTTATACACTAAACTAGTTCGTGTGGTTAGGTTCGTCGGAAATCTTCTGATTTCCTGCGTGTTGTTCAGTAGCTTTATTGCTTCCACGTTGCTGTGATTTAGCAACCTTATTTCAAATTTAATGGCGAAATCTTGGATTACTTCGTATATCCGTTTGATTTCGAGGTCATGATGCAGCTCTTCGTTGATTAGGTAGCGATAATCATTAATAATTAATCGTAGAACTTTGTTTTGGTTACGTTGCAATAATAGTTGGTTTGATGTTTTAGTGCAATCCCATATTTGCACCCTATAGGTCTAAATTGGCTTTATGATTGACTGGTAATTAAAGTATGAAGTATGTGTATCTGAAGTATCTTCCGACTAACCAGTACAGTTGCTCGACTATGAGTCAGTCTGCTTTGCTTTTTGTCCGACATGATATAACTATATATATATATATATATATATATATATATGTATATTTAAAATTAAAGATCTACCAAATCCATCGAATGTTCTAGTTCTATTATAGAGTTCGATCATTTTTCAATTTAAAATGTCATTTTTTGACAAAAATTGGTACATTTTATATTAATCAATATATTTCCTATTATTCTCAATCATCATTCTATCTATTCCATTTCATCTTTGTGGTAAAATGGCGATATTATGTCGAAAAACGATATATTATTTTTGTAACTTTTCATGTTTTTAACGATTTTCCCTATACCAGCTAAGCAATGCTTTCGCGATCTGAACTAATGGTAATCAGAAAGCGCTCTGTCTGGTGAATACACTGAATCAGGATACATTACTAAGATATATCTCCGGGTTTCACACATGCGCAGTATCCTGCATAGAAAACCATACAAAAGAAAAAATTATATTGCCTTCTTTTTCTAATGGCGGTACATTCTTTTCGACTTGATCGAACAGTCGATCAAGTCAAAACAATAAAAAGAATCTAGAATATTTAGATTTAGTGATATATTAATAATTCTATAGCAATAATAATTAAATTGTTGAATAATTTTTGGTGGTTAGACAAACATTGGTTAAATTTTTAAAAGTTATAAAATCCAAATAGCATCAATTTTTTATAGTGGGAATGTCAGTTGCCAAATTTATAATACATCATTTTCAACGACATCGAATAAGTATTAACATATGCCAAAATTTAGTCATAACAAAAACAGAGAAGAAAATGATTCTTGTTGTGTTCGAAGTAGTCAAGTCATTAATGAGGTAACTGCAAAAATTGTAGTAAATGGTAAAAATTAGATATTCATTTTAAACATAATATATTTTAGTAATGATTTAAATGTTATTTTATAGGTAAGATGTAGCTAGAATTCTTTGAGAGTGAAACTCGAAGAATGTGGGACTCAGAGAAACAGAGAAGAAAAAATTAGACAGAATTTTGCTAAGATATAAGGACAGTGTACAGTGATACTATGAAATATATTTCCTAAATTTCCTAAATAAACTAGACCTTGATCTAATTAGTAAAATATAAAACTATCAACGACACCCTAATGAACAATGACAAGGAAAATACAATGCTTTATTATATAAATGTATAGGTAAAAAAATTGTTGTTTTGTAAAAATAATGATGTATTGACAAAGATTTATTTCAGCTTAAACATAACATAGCTAAGAAAAATTGTCCTTGCTTAAGAACTAATAATAATTGATATGCTTCCGGTGACATAGTATGTTATTGTGTTAGAGGTAATTGTAAAATTCAATAACATCTATCTGTAAATTGTATTATTATTATTTAGTATTTAATACTAATCCATTTCAGATTTCATTAGTAGATACATTTCGTACCAAGGCGGTAACCAAATGCTGTAGGTAATGAATATATTAATTAAGTTAAGCATTAAGTTATATAATTTTGTTGTAGAGTATATTAGCAAATTGAAAATAGTTTGTCAAATTTTGATTCCCCATTTCTTGGTGAGTTGATGATTCCCGCGAGGGACACAAGATAAGATTAGAAAGCAACAAAAGTAAAAACTAATGGAAAACAAATTTAAAAAATATATGAATATATAAAAAAAATAATAAAAATAGGAAGATAAAATGAAACTAATTTCATAATTTGCATAGATGGAATATATGGAAAAAATAGAATAAATTATGAATTATCAAGAGTAATTAGGTAATTATTTTAAGTCGCTGATAAATATTAAGATGTTGGAGAATTAATACGATAAAATTTGTAACAATATGTCCATTTATTCTTTGACCTTTTATCAGTTATTTTGATTGTTAACTTTTTTGTCCTAAGTTTTGAAGTCAATAATTTATTGAATGATTATATATATATATATATATATATATATATATATATATATATATATATATATATATATATATATTCCTTCGATATAATGTCTAAATAATAAAAAATCAAGAATTTAATTATGTTCGTTATTGTTTTAATATAAAAAACATGTACTACTTCATTTTATATTCCATATATTTATAACATAATAGTAAAGAAAAATAATATATATTTATATTTGATGCTCTTAATTTGTTATAGTTCTGAAAATAAACTTACTTATGATACTTTTGTTATCATGTTCAATGGTGCAGTTATTTAAACTTATTAATACCTATGTATATGTGTCTGTATGTGCATTTTATATAGCGTATATATTGAATATATTTTTTCACCTTATATATAAATCTTATTCTAAGAAAAATTAACATTAACATATTATTTTAACCCTGTGTGTAGTGAGCTATTAATGATAATTTCGCTGGGGCTAAAGGTCGTTTAAAAAAATATAATATTCGTGAAAATTAAGTGAGTGTGTTGAAGGTAGTTAATAAATAACACAACAATATTGAGAGTGATTGGTGACAAACATATCATTTTAAAATTATTCATTATATTCTGTTATGATGGAAAAATTATGAACTTCTTATATTGTGGTTCAATTTCGACAGGGCGATTAATAATTAATATTAGTAATAAAATGGTCAAGCATATTTGATCACAATAAAAACAGTGAAAGGAAGTTCGAGGATTTATTGAAAATGTTGGTACAATGACCCCTTCCGGGATGAATGTGGAATGGAGAGAAAAAAAACACCCGAAATAAAGTGGAGAAATAGGGCGGACGTGGACGAACGACTATCAATTCAGCCGGTGCCCTTAGCATTCCGCAACCCTTTGGGATGGCCCCGAAAATAACTCCAAAACAACTGACAAATGACCACTTGCCGGCCGACCGTTGCGTGTTCCGCCCTAATGATGACCAGAATGGTGTAATGACGCCGTCAGATTCCCGACATTCCGGGACGGGCACGCAATCCTTTGGAAAATTCGACGCCGGCAAATGTTCTTCGGTTATTGAGTCGTTTTCGACCCTCTGCAAATCTACACTAACACCCCCGGAGATTTGTGTGCGTACTATCTGCGGGAATATCCCCGGTTTGACCGTGACAAACGCGCTCGTTCTTATTATTGCGCTCTTCTTATTACATAACATTAATCGCATCTCCATTCTGCCTTGGGCTATTTATTACGCTTGTTAGTTACTTGGTGTAGCGATGTTTTTATTTTCGAAATTTGAAATTAGTCGTATTGAGGTTATAGTCTATTCAAAGTAACAGTGATATCACGTCATCAAGATATTTAAAATATTGCCTGTCGCAATTTGTAAATTGTTTCAGAATCGGGCAATATTTATTCTATTTAAAAATCTCCAAATGATCTAGTGTTGTCTGATATGTTTAAAGTTGTAAACGTATCAGCTTGCAAAAGACCTCCGGTTGTCAAAGGTGTGCAACATTCTCCAAAATATTTATTATAATAACTTCAGGTTAGAAACTAGCAAATGTTCTTTTAACGCTTTGCTTATTTTGGGAAACTCCAAATTGCTGATTTTTATTACTCTGGATGAAAATGCCGAATCCAGGCAGAACAAATTGTGTCTCTAATTAATTACTTTGAACAGGAACGAGATCATGGAGGTCCCTTTTTGTCAGTAAAATGCGTCACAGAGGTAAGTATTGTTACTGCTAAATATTAAGTTGCTTCGGTTTATATTTATTCTATTTATTATTTTAAAAGCCCATCAGCCTCTTGGGCTATTTAGGGTCGAGTTACAATGTATTTTTAAATAAAATATACATAAATGACATTCAACAATAATATACTAAACAAATTACAATGGAGAAGAATTACAAAAGGTGTATCAATCCAGCAGCCGTTAAATAGTTTCAAAGCATATACAAATGCTTGCGTTGGACCAGTTGTTTTAATGACCTCGGCATTCCGAGCTGATGGGGTCTCAGTACCCCAAATTTTCACACTCCAGAAGAATGTGCTTGACGCTCTGTTGTGTTTGGCATTCGTCACATTGTGGAGGATCTCTTCCTTTTAACAGATGCTCATGCGTTAGTCTGCTATGCCCAATTCGCAGCTGAGCAAGGATGCTCAATTGTGACCTGTTGAGATTGTTAATATTAGGAGATTGATGAAAACCTTCCTTAATTTCCCACAACTTGCTATTTTCCATAAGGAGATCCCAATTTAGCTCATCCAATTTTTTTAGAGAGTTTTTATGTGTTTTAGCGTCTTCCTTACTGAATAGAACGCTCAGTTTGATTCCTTTCTGCTTGCCAGATAGTCGGCTCTTTCGTTACCGGAAATTCCCCTATGAGAGGGAACTCCTCCTCTCCAGTGCTGTATGTAGCTCTCTGATAGCTATAACTAGAGGGTGAACTGTCTTTACTGAAATCAGACTGTCTAAAGAACTCATTAAATCTGATATCACAAGTATTGATGCGCCCACCGACAGTCCATTCAGGGCAGATATGGCCTTATAAATGGCCAAAAGCTCCGCGGAAAAAATGCTAGTAGTTGTAGGCAGCCAAAAGTGCTCTTCCAACAGTTTTGACGTGTATGCGGTACCAACGAAATCTCCCCGTTTAGAATCATCCGTATAAATGGTGAACTGATTTGGGTAATTCTCCTCAAGTGTCTGGGCTGTTTTATTATGGATGAGCTAATATATTCTTTTTTTAGTACCTTCATGGATAGGTCTATAGATATATTGGAGTACTGCCAAGGTGGTATCTTCGGTTTATATTGAAAATAGTTTTTAGAGTATTGCAACTGCATTGAATAATAGAATGGGCACAGTCACTAAAATATCTCAAAAAATAAAAAATATAATCTTGAATTTACCGAAAAGAAACCGTCCTCATACGAAGTAGGTGACGAATCAATATCAGCTTGATATTTGTTCTATCAGAAATCATATATTCTTAAGAGCTTTAATTGTTATGCTCTTCTTATTATATAACATGAATTGCTTCTTCGTTTCACTTTGGGCTATTTTTTAGGCTTGTTAGTTGTTTGATGTAGCGATGATTTTATTTTTGAAGTTTGAAATTAGTCGTATTGAGATTATGGTGCAGTTAAAATAACAGTGGAATCGCGTAATCAAGGTATTAATGATCGAAGATGTAACCGAATCAAAGTCGAATTTGAGGAACTTCAAATCGATGTTTATTATTATTCTGCTTGATACCGAAGCCAATCAGAACCAATTTACAGATAAATAATGGAACAGCGAATAAGTGTTAGATGATAAGAAAGTAATAGCTCAGTTATTCACTTGAACGATATTTTCTGAGTTTCTGATTAAGGTTCAATATTAATAATTTTCAAGAGAATATTTTAGATTTTTCATGGATTTGTATCTCCTTAATGAAGATGATTCATAGAGTACTTAGATAATATATATTAAACTAAAACTAAACTATATTATGAGAGAACATCAAGAAGTATATAGCATCTTATTAAGGGCCATATAAAGAAAGTGTTGAAATTGACAAGTTATAATATGTGAAAGGGCGTTAAACAAAAAAAATTACATTACTTGTGAAGCTATTATATTTAACAGTAAGAAGAGACGACTTTTTGAACGGCAATACAAAACGACGCGTGGCACATATCAATACACATGGCTAGAGAATTAGGGCCGTATTAAATAACACCTTATTCCTTAAATAACGGCTACAGGAATGTACGTGATCGTTATTCCACTTTACTTAAACCATTTATGAAAGCATCGATTGTACATTCGTCCGGCGCTTTTGAAGATCTTCGAAATAGTACTGTTTATACCCTATGGTAAAAAAATTTCCTTTCCTTAAGAATTCACTTTTGGTGGCCGTTCACCATGAAATGAAGACTTCTGTCCAAATTCTAGTACTTTATGTTAATTCACAGAAACTTCAGTCCACCTTACACCGTGAACTCTAGTACATGCGTATGTAACTTGGAACATGGAACTTGGAATAACTTATGGCTAGTAGTCGTTGAGAGTCCTTCAAGCCACTTTTTGGGGCCATATTTTGCTTGAGCTGCGATAATTTTCCTCGAACTCCACTTAACTACACCAAGAAACGTTTTAAGTAACTACGGAATGATTGCCAATCCAGCGCCAACCGATCTTTTTTCCCTAATAATTAATTTGATTCCTGGAATCCTACCGATTGCGCCGGTTATAGAATGTGAAAGAGTTTAGAAAACAAAAATTATTAATTTATTTCAAAAGGTGTTTTATTTAACGGATAGAGGTGACTGCCTGAACGTCCATACAAAACGACACTGAGGGCTTTTAACTATTCGAAAACAGACCAACCCATCCCACTGATTCACTGTTCAGGTAGTTTTAAAACAGATGGCCGGATGGTCAGAGCCGTATTATATAGCATGTGTCATCTGCAGATTATTGGATAGAGTTGCATAACTTCTTCGCAATTTCATAAAACTTTTTTTTAATTTAAAAATTCTGCAATTCTTCAACAGGTCTAGTATAGCATAAGGTGCTTGCACGTGTTTTGGGCAGCGATATCTATTGATGAGTATCCGAATTATCAACGTAAACAACTGTAAAACAACATAACTTGATGGTTAAATTCGATGGTTTTTAACATTTCTATACATAAAATAAAAGGTTTCTATTTAGTATTCTTCGGTGTATACAGACGCTGATCATAGAATGTTAAAATTGCATTTTCGAAATTTTTCATTTTGTATTGTACTCAAATCATTGCTGTATCATTGTCCAATGCTCAGTTTTGATTTAAACAATTTAAATATTATGATTGTGTGTTATGTCATTGACAAAGGACCTCTTGGGATATTGAAAAAGTTAAAAAAATAATGAGTTGTAAAACTTATTGGATGAAAACTTTGGTCGAACTCTCGATGAACTTTCTCATCGCTTAGTAGTTGATGGGCCAATTACTGTCGGGCATTTGCACGCTTTGGGGAAGATACAAAAGAAGAGAATTGAACGAACACGTCATTTGGAACAATTACATCGTGGAAACACCGTGGTTTCGCTACTTACCAGCCAATAAGTGGCAATAAATATATTTTATAGTGAAAACAATTATGAGAATATATGTTAGCACCTAATAAAATAGTTCAAAACATTTGAATAATGTTTATCACCTGTAAATATTTTGTTTGATTGGCATCTTATGAGTGTTCCATCCAAATCGGCATTCTTATCAAGCAAGAATCACATACCTTTGGGTCCCCTCTCATAGAGGAATACCCGGTAATGAAAGAGCCGACCACCTAGCAAGCACGGAAGAGGAGTCAATCAAATTAAATAAACTATTTAGAAAAACAGATGCCAAAACTTACATGAAGGACCTCTATAGGCAGTTAACCCAACTGGATTGGGACTTTCTCAGAAAATAATAATAAATTATAGGAAATCAAGAAAATCTTTTATCAGTCCATCAATTATAGTGACATCAGTAGATATAAGTCAAGTATCCCCGCACAACTACGAATAGGGCACTATAAACAAACTAATGAATATTTGTTGAAGGGACGGTGCCCACCCCTATGTGATCTAGGCCAGACTCAGCTTAGCGTTAAAGACAGACAAAAAAAACATAGACAAACAACTAAAAATACCGAGAACATTGGAGCAATTGGCCCAACCTGAGCAGCTGAACCTGCTGATTAGCTATCTGAAGATCGCAGAACTGCTTCAGCATTTGTAACATCCATTAGGAAAATTACTATTTTAAATATCTTATTATGTAATTTATACATGCTCTTAATGCCCCCATAGCACTTAATGTCTCATAACACATTGTAATCCACCCTAAATAGCCAAAGAGGCTGACGAGTTAGATAAATAAATAAAAAATACATACATAACAGAAAAAGTATTTGGAAAATTTTCGATGTATCTGACATTTCTTTCTATTCTCCACAGCGACCGACTGAGACCAACTTCACCCCCATCCTCCCGCCGCTCCTCAATCTTCATTTCTCCGGCGCTCGTCTGACGACGATCAAGACGGGAGTCGTTTTCGGTAATTTGCCACAATATGCGTCTCAGTCTAACGTGCGGAGACATCAGCCTTATCGCTATGATGGATTTTGTCAGCATATTTCGGCACGGCGACGATGCCGCCCCCCAGGAAATTAAAGATGGCGCGATAAGACGCGAGCGCCCGAACCACCCCGCCCCGCCGCCGTCCTGCAGCTCGCGATATCAGGCACGTACAGGACCGAGATTAATAAGGAGACGTTTTTCTCGGCCGAAGCCGCTTCATCGATTTATAATCAGAATTATGCAACGTGGAGGAGAACCCCTTTGTGAAGGGTGTTCGGAAGCTACGGGCTCGATACAGCGTAAATATTTTGCAATATTGATGGTTTCGGAGTAATTAATTAATAATTTTATATTGCTTCATAGCTCTGTAGTACATCAATGTGCACTAATGCACTCCACATAAGTTTAAAATTCTTCAAAAGATTTTTGTCTCCTTCAACAGTCCACTGCCGTCGAATGAGCCTCCCTCGCTATTGGACAATCCACCTATTCAGGACCCTTCGGATGTACAAGTTCTCGACGAGTTACACTCGGACCATCCCCTGATTATGTTAACTCGCGGGGACTGCTGTCTAATCGAAATTTGAAATCGACGAAACGCCTGCCTTATGCTTCAAATATAAACGTCGCCGAATATCCGCTCCAAGCAGCTCGCCTAACTCACTAATATTAACATCATTCTGAGGCTGCAACATTTCCTATCCACCTGGAAACATGCATTCATCGCAGTTATCCTTCTCACTACAGATCGATCAGCCTATTAAAATTCCTATTATATTCGATCTCCAAGCTTGCTGAAAGGGCTATTCTCTATGCTTTTAGCGGTTTTAGACATGCAATATCATTCCAGATTACCAATTTGGATTCTGCATCAAACTTTCAACCGTTCACCAGGGCCATCAAATGACCGCAAAAATCAAGAATGCTTTTAACCGACTCGAAAGAATCGGATTGGTGTTTTTGGACCTAAACAAAGCCTTTGATAAAGTTTGCCACGAAGGCTTAGCGGCGAAATATATTCGGTCAGGTCTATCCGATGACTTAAACGCTCTTATCAAATCATTTCTATCAGAACGATCGCACCCTCTTCTCTGGAGGTTGCAATGGTGCAACCCATATAAAACTCACGTTATCTTATTCCACAAGAAGAGATTAAGCACTGAGCATTTCACGTTTTAAAATCAAGAACGACCAAATTGCATGACCAGGACATAATATATCTATACATATATACCTGAGGTGGAATTCCCAGATTAAAAGATCCCTCCAGTAAGGTCAAAGTATTATCAATCTGCTCTATCAATAAAATCTCTCCTATAAAAGATGCTGAGTCCAAGATGCTGCCTTAAAGATTAGCTTGAATCTTCTATATTTTAGCGGGTTAATGCCACAAGGGGATGAAATGTTAACGTGTCCTGTCTGGATCTTGGCGGTTCTACTCTCTTCATCTCAAGTGTTGTTCAAATATGTCTGATATTACACCTAGTATTTCACACTTTTGGAGGATCGATTTCTATTTAGCTTTTCTGAATGTTTCGGAATAATACATAGATATTTCCAGTATTTTTGTTGTTATAAACAAATCTGGCATAAATAACAATAACTAAGCACAAAAAATTTCTACAGATTTCTAGAGATACTACAAGAATTCTTGCAGCTTGTAATACATCTTCTCAAAAAATTATCACAGCTCTGTCCATTTTAAAAATTCTAACCGTCTCATTCAGCTTGGTCGATCTTTGGGGTAATTTTTTACAACTATGTTTAAGTTTCGCACCTTTCTTACTGCGATAGCATCGGCATGAACCGTTTGAGGGTGTAGGAATGTTCGTTCGGTCGATCGGACTGCGTGGTTGTCGATGTGATTGTTTGTCCGAATACTCACTGATATTTTTGTGAAGGAATTCGCACGGGAACAGAAAACAACGGCTGAATAAAAACTTCCTTATTTCGATCTTGAATGAGACATGTGTTCGATGGAAAGGACGGGATATTAGGTTATTTAAAAGAAGTACGTAAGCTCTATGGAAGTGGTACTGTCACAAGGGAGTAGCGAAAAGAAAGAGAGGCGTCGTCGTGGTGGTGTTTTATAGCCGGGAACCGCATGGCACCAGTGCACCAACGTTGCCAACCTTTGAACTTATTGTATATGTGGAACATATAATAGTGATGGCCTAAAGGGTTGTAGCGATCGCTACACGGGTATTAAAACCGGACGACGGCGTGTTATTCTTGATACCGAAAAACAAGTTTAAGCTCGGATAAAAAGTTGGTATACATGCATTATATTCAAAGGGGGTGAGATTAATTAGACTTGGATAAACAATCTAATTTATTTTGATCACAACAAAGTAAAGTTTCATAAAATGTGTCTATTTTTATAACATCATTCGTGTAACATCCACAAAGCTGTCATAATAACGTGAGTCGAATACCTATTCCAGTTGCAAATCAGATAATGACTTAATAATACCAAAAAAAATTACATAATAAAAACAGAAACGACAAAAAATTCATGACATGAACCGGAGCAATTCAAACGGAGATAATGCTCGTCGACGACGTGCTTTTCCTTTTACGATTCCGTCACAACGCAAACCGGGATAGACAAAAACAAACACGCTTTCGCAACTAGCAATAATACATTTATTACGGAGACGGCAAATAAGTAAGTCGACCGCCGCGACGAGTGAGTTGTCTACATCAACTGTCTCTGGGCTCCCCGCACCTCACCCCCGAAAACATAAAATATTCAGGAGACAGGCGGGACACCCGTCGACCCCCGCGCCCTCGCCCCAGGATGTCGAGGAGCTGAACAGCCGGCAAACTGAACCTCACGAAACTACCACGTCGATTAACGATTGAACTGTGGCCACGTCAACCTGTCATTTCGCCGGTAATAAACTGGAATGAACGAAACCGTTTAGGGATAGTGACACGTCAATTGTACTCCCGTTGTTGGATCGAAAATTGGTGGACTACACTCTTAACGAGTAACGTTTTCATTGTTTTTGAACGCGTTTCTGTTGATATTATTTAGTTAATGTTATTTATTCCAAACTTTATTTAGTGTATGAGCCATTTATACATATACCTATTGATGTTTATATATTTATATATATATATATATATATATATATATATATATATATATATATATATATATATATAGAATTTACTTTTTCCGAATTCCCAGAATTTTCAGAATTCCCCAAATAGTACATAAAGAACTGTATACACAATCTACCTGAAACAAAAAGCGTCCCGACTTGACACTGGCTTATTTGTCGACTCCCTTTTTTTGTTTCTGTTGCCCAATTTTGGATTGTCCGAGTGCTCGGTTGTTCGAACGCCGGTCTTTAACATATTTCCACTTACACGGCCATCCTCCTACCTCGCGCCGAAACTGAAACAACACCCTAGAGAATTTGTCGGAAATAGTGATTTAATTTTTTCAACACTTCATTTATCTGGTTTGCCACTATCCTAATAACATTTTGATCAGACACAACTCGAACAGAAGTTCAGAAGTACTATGTACTTAATTTGAACTTAGTTGAACAAAACTGTGAACAGAAGGATCCCCCACAGCACTCCAGTTCACTGGAATTTTAACATACGAACTATTAATGCTGTATGCGAAAATAGAAACCATATCATTGATTGTATAGATGAAATAGAAAATTAATTATTCAGTAATATAGTCACGGGAATAATTATTAAAATAACAAATCACCTCTTCAGAATGGAAAGTACAACAACAAAGTCAATTAATGAGCTCTAAATCAAGCAACTTAATGATTATGTTACATAGAAGGACGCAAGGATAAAAGCCCTCCAAAACATAAAAAAACGCAGTAACGGGCACTGATACAGCAAATACAGGACCGCAAAGACGAGTTCATGCGAGAAATGGAATTACTAAAAGAGCAAATAAAGAAAATTGAAAGAGAGAAACAAACTCAAAGTAAAATTGACAAAGAAACGCAAGATCTCTTCCCATAGGCACAGCAGAAAAGGAAAAGGGGGTAAGCTCTACTGTTTCCTTGTGTAATGAGGAGGACAGCACACTGCCGAAACTACCAACACCAAATACCACAGAGGAAGGAAGAAGACCAGAGAAGACCACAGAAGGACCAGACCCGAGAGAGGTCTTATATCCCAAAACTGCTGACAACTAAACTCAACAAATATCCTGGAGGAGAAGAAGTATCATTTTCAATCTTTCGCATCCTCACAGGAGAGGCAACTCAAGGGCGTCATCAGAAGACTACTGGAATCGATAGCGGATGACCAAGTTAGAGAAACACTCTAGGAAAAGAGATTCCTTCCCATCCCTCTAAAGGGATGGCGGACAAAAGCCGGAACGCCATCCCATTCGCGCAGATCATAGTGCTCAGGAACGAATACTACATATTTAAAATTCAATACCTGCTGGACCTGAGAGTTACTGCTGAATGCCAAAGCGGCACCGGGAAACCGGCACAATTTTTGAACTGCCACTTAAGTGCTCCAACTGCGGAAAGGAACACCCTGCCAAATTTTATAGGATGCGAAATACCACCACAGTCAAAGAGTCATGGACCGAAACCTCAATAAATCCCTGTACCAGTTCCCCAGATATTCGGCTCAAACAAACCAAGGAGGAATCTTTGTCTTACTCAATGATGCACAAGCTTTTGATAAAGTAGAGCATGAAGGCTTTCTATATAAAATAAAGTCACTTATCCCTAAGCATTTCTACCTTTTATTAAAATCATGTTTGATTTATCTTAACCTATACTTATATAAGGATATAAGGGCAGGCTTGCTCCAAGGAAGTGTGTTGAGGCCAGAGCTTTAAGACAACATTATATAGCGTACATTATTACCAGTAGCAGTAGCAGATACTGTAGAGAGCTCAACCTGAAAACTCCAATCTTCTCTTGATAAAGATGCTATCTGGAATAAAAAATGGCGATTCAAATTGAATAAAAAGAAAATATACACACATTTAATTCACAAATAGGAGGACCACGTTTTCGGCGTGTCTTTATTAACGGCAAGCAAGTTCCATATGCCAACGCAGAAAAATACCTTGCCATGATCCTAGATGGAACTCCTCCAGGACTCATCAATGGACTCCCCAGATGGAAGGAGTTCATAAATAAGAAACGCAATGAACTCAACACCAAGCTCAGGAAGACATATGGGTTGTTTGGTCGAAACTCCCAGGTATCAACATACAACAAGCTTATTTTATACCAGCAGATAGATTGAGATCAGTGTGGAGCTATCAAATTCTGAGCTGTGGGGATGCACCAGTTACTTCAACGTCCAAGTGATTCAGAGGTTCCAAAATATGGTGCTAAAGTGTATTGTGAATGAGCCTTGATACGTGCGCGTTTATCACCTCCATCGCGACTTATATATTGATATGGTTACGGACACTATCAGATTTACCGATTCCCATCAAAAAAAACTCCAGAACCACGTCAACACGGAAGCGTCAAGACTTCTGAATCGAGATATTGTTCGCCTTGGTTGTTTCGACATTGATGTGATTTAGTAACCTCCATTCATGTTTTAAGACGACATTTTGGGAACCTTCCGAGATCCATCTGATCATTTTTTGCTGGTAAGCAAAGGTATGAGAATCGGTATTTAACCTCATAATATTATAATATTAATAATTATTATTTTTAGTTTGTTTGTTGTTTTCATGCAACCCCATATTTACACCCCCATAAGTTCAAGAAGGCTTTATAATTTAATGATAAACCAATATTTTTGGTCTTATGTCAAGCTGGAAGTATCTTCCGACAAAGAAGTACAGTTTTTGATTTTGTGTCTTCTCTACTCAACATTCTTTATAACGTGATATTTACAATTTAAACTGTATATAATGTGTGTTTTCCTATATTACACAACTCCTTCAATATCTTATAAATAGAACGGCTTCTAAAGCCCTTCTGCTTGTGTTTAGTAATGTCAGTGATTCACGATCTAACACCGCTATATTCCTTTTCTAAACGTCTCACATACTTATAATCAAATTCCAATTAGACTTCGATGGATAAAGACACTTACAGTATTTAATAATCTATACCTGTCCAAATATCACTGAAACTACATTTTCTACTTCTAAAATGTAAAGGCTTCATACGACATATCATGGCTCCACCCAAACGTGACAGATATATAACCCGCACCCTGAGAAAATTGTATATTTTCCCTAAAAGCCCTGCTCCATCAATAGATGTATTACTCATCTTCAGGCAAGAGCAAGGCAGCGATAGCAATAAATTCCAAAAAAGGGTACTCTATGCCACAAATACGAATTGCAGAATATCATCAATAATGACCGTGGACCTCTGTCGCCCGTCTTTTTCTTCCCTATTCGATTATAAGAGAGAAACAGAAAAAGTTAAAGCGCCTTTATTTACAATAAAACTAAAATTTCAAGGATCAGGCGGGTGTAAATGGTTAGTGACGACAATCTTCTACTATCAAGTGGTACCAAGAGTGCGCTCCCTTGACCAGGTATTTAAAAGTTCTTAAAAGTTTATGAAGACTTGTGCAAAGACCGTGCGAAGATTGTTCCATAGTACTTGTGTTGAGGACTGTGTGAGGACTGTAAGTACTTGTTTTGACGACTGTGCGAAAACTGTGTCTGCATTCACGTTATTAAAAATTTTCTCTGCTTCAGTTATTTTTTAGCAGATGATATAATTAATGATGATAATTTAATACACGGTTTCTATGATCAATTAGTTACAAGTCGAAATTAATACCACAAGTCCTTTATGCGCATAAATAATTTACAGGCCCATTTTGTATTATGAAAATTGGTATATTGTTGGTTGTAAATACTAATAATGTTGGATTCTGATTACGCGTGCTTAGTATTGAAATATTCTACAATCTAGTCCATAACCGTAATAATTTAGAAATTCTAAATATTTTTGCATCTTAAAAGATCGACTGATAATAGGCTACGGGGACCATTATGCCATATGTCTTAGTTTTAGTTTTTACGAAAACTTGTTTGTTTCTATATCTTGTTTATATTCTATGTCTTCATGGTGATTAGTTAGCTATAACCGCACTGCTACCTTTGGTTGCCTTTACCAGATATGTTATGATATAGATATTGTAATATTGTAATCTTTAAATTGAGGTTCCGAAAATAGAGATATATCAATGCCCTTCGTGTCTAACAACACTTATGACTGTTGCTGGTGTTGCAAGAGTCTATTAACATTCCATAATATATGTCCAAGGTTATTTGCTAGTATTTTCAACCGACTTCAGAAAAGGAGAGAAAGAGGGAAAAGGAGGTTCTACGTTCGATTGTATATATTTTTTTAAAGTATGTTCGCCGACTTATATGGGTTGCAGCTTTATTTGGCCTATCCATTGTAATACTTAATAATATAACTGCGTAATTTATTGAATAAATATCCAACACTAAAAAGAGAAAATAAAATATTTTTAACAAGAAAAATTAAACCGACTTTAAAAAATAAATAATGAACTCACTAAAGGATAAAAAATAATCAAACTTAGTTTTTTAACACAAAAAAAAGTTATAAACAGAAATATATACATTAAAATAGTTATAATAACTAAATAAAAATAAACAAAAACCTTATTTAAATTATCTACTACATGTATTTTTATTCTATTATATAGACACAATTTAGCTTCATATCTACGTAAACCTGTTTAACTATTCATGATATTATTTTAACGGCTACCTTCAATTTTTGCAATTCTTTTACAACCTTACATCCTGTGTACTTTATTCTATTAGTTTATCAAATTGATGGTTAGACATGTATCAGTATGTTACTCGCCGTGGTTCTGATACAGTACCATGCGAGTACAGATACAGTAGTTTGTGTATGCTTGCCATTTTTTTGCTCTGTGACAAAAGAGTGGATTTTCTCAGTGGTATAGTTTAGTCTCTGGCTAATACAACAATCATTCCGTAAATTTGATCTATACATTCGTAACATATATCTTAACTCGATTTGTTAAACCAAATGCTTGTTAGTTTTTGCTCTGACAGCTACAGTTCAGAAAAGCTAAGCTCTTTAGCCTAAAATATATAAAATATAATAATCGTATTGTTATTCAAATGTCATTAAAACAAAAATTAAAGCCAAAAATCATATATTCATTTTGTAAAGGTATTCTTCAATGTTAATGCATAATCCTTCTAAAATTAGTTACTAAATCAAAGAGCTTCTATATCTTCTATATTAAATATTAAATTCTATATCTCGACTAAACATATGTAGTTCATCGTCATACTGCACCCAACAAAAAAGCGTCTACCAGCTCATATGATATTTATCAGGAATAAATCACAATATAGTTCATATTTTATTTGCGCGGCAACTGTACGGAGCACAAATAGAATACGAAAAAGCTTTTTCAATAACGACGAAACAAGAATATAATCTACGGTCCGTAAAAAATAAAGGCCATGTCATGTGAAGGTATAACTGACGCCTGCATAAATATTTATGTAATCATTAATAATTGAAAACCCGTAAGATTTTTGGTATTTTTGGTTAGTGTTTCCTAGGACAAAAAAAATATTGATTTTAACTTTATTAAGGACTTACAATAACTGGCTTTTTATTGCTTAGGTTGTGCAGAAATATCAAATATATTTTCGATTTTACATTGAAAGTACTTCGAAAACAAGTTTTATTAACATTATTTTTAAATTCTTCTCTTTGCTCTGTCATGAGAGAGACATTCTTAACTTAACAAATTGTGGTGGAGTTTCGACCACAGAGCGATCACTTGTCTAAATAAAGAAAGGAAACCGAAATATTTTATTGTCAAAGAACCAAAATAATTGGGAGATATGCTATAAGGTCATTTGGATCTTTCGTGTTATTAAGCTAGATAAAAAAAAACAAGCACGAAATAAAATTACTTAATTAAATGTTCTATTAATTACGCTTTAAAACATTTCCAGTGTTGCCATCAATTAGACGGCGTCGAGACTGTAGCTCTATATTTGTCTAGTCCTAAATATTAAGTTATCTAAATAAATTAAATTTGAAATTCAGCCATTCCATTTAGTCAATTACTATGGCTTTGTTATCTTTGTTTAATGTCACTTTTGCAAACATAGTTTAAAATTAAAATTTTTATAAATTAATACGTTGTTACTAGTCGATCCCGACTAACTTATTTTACATAACTAATACAACAGAAATAAATATACAATTTATTTTAGCACAACTTAAAAACTATTTATATAGTCCAAAATAACAGTGGACTAACTGTATTGCATAATGCAATTTCTAGATTCGTTTTAATACCAGTCAATATTTTCCATTTTATTCTAGTAAAAAACAGATACAATTCTGTCTGATATGTTCGAACATGTAAATGTCTACAGAAGTTTTCCAGGTGTTAAATGTCAGCAAAATTATTCATAATATGGTGATAACAAGAAAAGTTTATAAAAGCGTTGAATCTATTTTTGTTTAATATATTACTCTAATTGAAAATACCGAAAGTGACTGCGCCTCTATATTATTGATAATGTTATATATCAAGTAGCTGCTATTTAGTTGGAAAACAACTGCTGCGCTGAATGTTAGTATGGCCACCGTGACTAAAATCCTCATACGAAGTAGGCGACGAATTAAGATCGTCTTGATGTTAGCTCTGTTTAAGATGAGATTTAATAAATTTATAAAAGCAGTGAGTACTCAAACAGTTTTTACGATATAAACATAATTTAATACAATGTTTTGAGAGGAAACTGCTAAATCTGGGAAATATCCCCAGACAAAAAATATATATGTTAGGCAAATATTCAATATATTAGGTAAATATTTTAATTACTTATTAAAATAAACTTAAAGCACACCGTCCAAGGTATATAAACGGTATACACTACAAGTCTAATGGTCATGCATGCTTGATCCTTTACAACTAGTCTTCAGTTAAGTTTTTACTCATTTATTTCGAATGAATATTTGTGAAAGCTCGCTCCTAGTTGTACAGGTACATTACATTTTATTCTTCATAATTTCTCTTCGGGCTGTTAATGAGGACTGAGAAAAAAAGATTCTATAAGAGATGTAAGATAACCCTTCATAAGTGTTAGGAAACGTATCTAGAGAAGACATTAATAAAAAGAGTGTGAAGACAACAAAAGTTGTTGAAAAAATAAAATGTTGGAATAACATTTAAGGGCGACTACTATGGAGAAATTAACTTTAATATGTGTTCGCTCTGCTTTTGATATCAGATGTTAAATATCTCGGAGAAACCATCAGTTATTGTTAGCAAACTGCTCTTCCACCACTAATGATTTTAACTAAGAAATTTACTGGAAAATGTTATACTATATGTATTACGTCTTCTTCCTTATCATGTATGAAAAATGTTGAATGAACATGCGAGAAGGATTTATAATCAAAACTATTTGAATATGTGCAAAGAAGCATGATATACAATAAGATCTTTGGTCTGAATGAACTCCATCGGACCTACCATCGGAAGAATTAGTTGATGAACAAATGTGAAATCACGAACAAATGTCAGATAAATAGGAAGTTAGCAGTTTAGTTATTGTCTTAAATAGTGACTCAGAAAGTAACAGTGAAAAAATTCTTGGGATGTGGAATTATGATCCAATATTGACAATTATTAAGACAGGATGATGGGAATAGAAATAAATGCCTCTAGAGGCATATAGAGGCATTTGTGTGTAATTATATATGACTGTTTGTTTAGAATGTATTAGGAGATACCGTTAGTTTTTTACAGATATGGAAAATACATTAGTAACAGAAATACAGTGATATTAAAATACACCATTCTTAATTAGGAAGATAAACAACTCCATCAGGCACACAGAAGAAGAACTGGATAACTGGTGAAATCAAGAGCATATGTTAGAGAGATTTGAAATTAACAGTTTAGCTATTGTCTTAAATAGTGACTCAAAAAATGACGGCAAGAATCTTTTGGGGTGTGGGCTTGAGATCCAATGCTGACATTTACCATGGCTGGATGGTAACTGGATGTGTTCTGGGATGGTCTCTAAGTTTGTCACTGGTCACCAATCGGTAGGCTTAATGCCGAGAACCATGGTTCGGAACCTACGTTTAAAAATAGATCATGGCCAACTCAAATTTCCATGCTGCCTCCATATGGATTGGTTTTCCAAGTTTATGTGACTCCAGATTCCTATAGTCTACAGCTAAGAAACAGAGATTCTATAATCCGATTTATTATTCTATTTATCCGATACTTTTTTTATATTTTTAAGCAGTAACATATTAACAGTGCGCATAACAATTTTTATATTTGGGAACAAGTATACTCGCAGTACTTACAAGGCGAAACACTTTACACCAGTAACATTCACCGTCAATGTTGTCTTCTGCGATAAATCAACATGAAATTCCCCGCAAAATAAGGATTTCGCCACAAGTTGGAAGCGCTGATACCAGGTATCAGATATTATTATATGTGTTCGCTCTGGTTTTGAAATCAAATGTTAAATATCTCGGAGAAACCATCAGTTATTGTTAGCAAACTGCTCTTCCACCACTAACGATTTTAACTAAGAACTTTACTGGAAAATGTTACTATAAAACTATATGTAAGATGGCTGAACATTGTGGATATATAATATTACGCTTTCTTCCTTATCATGTATGAAAAATGTTGAATGGACATGCGAGAAGGATATAAAGCAAAACTGTTTGAATATGTGCAAAGAAGCATGATATACAATATGATCTTTGTTCTGGATGAACTCCATCAGACCTACCATCGGAAGAGTTAGTTGATGAAGAAATGTGAAATCACAAACAAATGTCAGATACATAGGAATTTAGCGGTTTAGCTATTGTCTTAAATAGTGACTCAAAAAGTGACGGTGAAGAATCTTTTGAGATGTGGGATTAAGATCAAATGCTGTAGAAAATCGTATTGCAGAGTCAATATAATGAAACAACACTAACCCACCAACTATTGTGGCTCTATAATTAATTGAAGCGTAAGTTTTTCGATAATATATGTGATGCATTTACCTGATGATTGCATCACATTATTTGTACTTATATACATTAGTATTTTGCAAGCTGAAAGTCAAAATAAATCAATCATTCTAAGTTGATACGGCAACATTGTGAACTGTTATACATTTAATTTAAAATGCTATTTAATGAAATAATATACTTTGGGTAAAGAACCAAGAGAAATAACGCTAAAAGAGAAAATCTTCGCAAAGATAAAAAGTATCAACCTAAAAAACGTCTGCCGATGTTGATGAAAAGCACATTATAAGCCGACGGTCGAATCCAGATGAGTTTTCTTTATTAATAAATATTCTCATTTGCTCCACTGCCAGCGCGGCCGCTCTATCTCGCCTGCAAAGAAGAGCAGAACGAGAGAGGAGGAGGAGGAGGTGGAGGACGAAAAAAAACAGAGAATAGTCCCCAGCCGTCGCCGCCAACTTTTTAATTTCGTAACGTAATTACGTTATATCCGGATCCGTCCAATTTTCCGTGTTTCCTCGCGGTTGCGGTCTCATTCGAATGCGACGTTTTTAACTGTCGTTTATTTTGACAAGAAAACACCGTCTCTCGCCCACACTCACTCTCGCACACACACACACACACACATACATGCACGCGACGAACGAGATTAAGGTAGATACCGCCATCGTTCCCGGTCGGATCCCGGCCCAATGAAAAAGACACGTCCTAACTAAGCCAATTTGGCCCTTTCCCGCGTCCCGATCTAGCGGGCGGCGTTATTAATTTCGCATAAAAAAATTACGTCCCCGTTCGCTCGTCGTTTTGTCGAAACAAACGAACGCGACCCACAAAAAGACGAGAAACCGCGCTGGAGAATATGAAGAGGCGATGGGGCGGTGGAAAGGGGGTGAGATGTCCTGATTTAACAGGATGCGCGTTCACGGTTCTCGTTTGTCCGGGGATTTTTATTTGCTCATTTTATTATTTTTGGGTAAATTAAATTCAAAAATTATGCATTTGATTATAAGTGAAGGAAACAATAAAGAACTAATAAGGTAACAAGTTAGTAAGGAGACTGAGTCGAAGTTGGATACCAATAATTCCTCCAGAAACAGCAGTAAGGGCGACACAACAGCGTTCATCATGAATATAGCTGAAGGGCTTCCAATCTACTTACAGCACATATAAAAGAGAATAAATGATCGCTGACATCAAATATGGTTTCGCCGGTTTGGTTGGCGCAGTGGCCAAGGCGACAGGATGGCCCTTCCAATGTTGCGATAATCGTGAGTTCGAATCTTGCTGGGACATGTAACTTTATGCTTGTGATTGTAATTGTAGATGTCTTTATAGGCTATAGTGGAAAATCCCACAAGAAAAATCATCCCAGTCACGCCAGTAACCAAGTGGTGTAAGACTTGATGTGTTCTGGGATGGCCTCTAACTTTGTCACTGGTTACCAGTCAGTAGGCTTAATGCCGAGAACCATAGTTCGGATCCAACGTTTAAAAATAGATCATGGCCAACTTAAATTTCAATGCTGCCTTTCTGTGGATTGGTTCTCCAAGTTTAGGTGACTTCAGATTCCTATAGTCTACAGCTAAGAAACTGAGATTCCATAATCCGATTTAGTTGGCTATTCACACTGAAGTGCCAGCTTCTGTGCAATGTAATGTCATTAGTTATATCGATACACTTTTTCCAAATTTTTAAGCAGTAACATATTAATAGTACGCATAACAATTTTTATGTTTGGGAAAATTTTTTCTCGCGGTACTTACAAGACGAAATATTTTACACCAGTAACATTCATTGTCAATGTTATCTCCTACAATAAATCAACATGAAATTCCCCACAGAATGAGGAATTCGCCACAAGTTGGCAAAGCTAATACCAGGTATCAGATATTGCACTTGCACTATTGACGTCTAAATATCTGTTATATCTTGGAGCCTCTATAATTTCACAATAATCATGAAGAAACTGTGGTTGACTATATAAAACTCTGTCTATAACTCTGAACAGTTTTAGAAGCTGATGCTTTTTTCATTTATGTCTAAATTAGTAAACTTCTTTACAACATAATAGTCAAATAATTAAAAATGGTTATTGTGTTCTGTATGATCTAACTTGACCTCTTTGATGTTCCCTGGTTATAGGACTGATACAGATGTCAGAACTCAAATAACCCATATGGACTCAAAACACAGTAAATATACAAGGTCCCGGGCCTAATTTTATTACATTCACCACTTTTTCAGTTAGTATAAATCTTCAGAAGAACGCTGTTAAAATTTTATGATATTCTACTCATAAGATCATGAGTTATATTGCTAAGAGTGACACTACTTTTATTATTTTCAAAACAATGGATCAAAAACAATTTTGGGTTTTAATTTAACAATGCTTCTTGGTGGAAAGAATACCGCTCAAATAAAGAAAGAGACTGATAAGTGTTACAGAACTCGGCTTCATCAGGAAAAAAAAACGTTGGTTTGCTGACTTCAAGATCGTAGAGATACCGATGATGCAGAATGCAGTGGACGCCCAAATGAGGTGATAACAATAGAAAATATCAAAAAATCGATAAAATCGTTTTGAATGATCGAAGAGTAAAGTTGCGTGAGTTAATTATCATCGTAAAGATATCAAAGGAACATGTTGGTTTTATATTTCATGAGCATTTGACTATAAGAAAGCTCTGATCAAAGTGGGTGCCACGTTTGCTCATTGTTGACCAAAAACAAAAACGTATTGATGATTCTGAGCGTTGTTTGGCCATGTTTAAACGTAACAAACCGGAGTTTTTGCATTGATATGTTACAATGAATGAAACACAGATTCCTCACTTCACTCCGGGATCAAAAGTATCGTCATCTTAGTGGATAGCAACTGGTGATAGGCCTATTTTGACGAAAAAGATACATCGTTCTATAAAAGTATTAAAATGTTAGAGCGACGCTGGAATGATTGTGTGGTTCTTGATGGGGATTAGGTTGTTGAATAAATCCAAGTTTAAACAAAAAACTGCGTCTCTTTTTCTCTGTGTTATATCCTCATTCACAAACTATTGTGGCTCGATTATTAACTGCGGTTTAAGTCGTGTGATAACATATGCGGTGCCCTATAATGTTAAAACAAATTATATTTGATAACTATATTTATGTTTCATTGTTTTGTATATATTAGTATTTTGTTATGTCAAACTTAAAATAAATAAAAATTATAAGTTGTTACGGTAGCAGTTGCGACGTGTTTATATCTTTTTAATGACTTGGATTGGTTGTTCTATTGCATAGATTAATTTACTAGTTAAAGATTATAGCAAAGCTTTTTATTTGAATATTAAAAAGTTTTTCAATTTATACCGCTAATTTAAAATACTATTTAATAAACTATTTAACGAAATAATAAACTGGGTAATGAACCTGGAGAAATTACGCTAAAGGAAAAAATCTTCGCAAAGATAAAAAGTATCAACCGAAAAAACGTCTCTCGATATTGATGATGGTTAAAACGACAAATCGACCCTAAACCTCCTAGTTTAACACCATCATGTTCACGGTTTTGGTATTTTCAGGGACTTTTGATCTCGCAAATTCAAGAAAATGGTAAGTAAAAAGCTAAATTATTGAAAAAGAATTTGAATTACAACATACTATCTAAAAATATTTTCAAATAATTAATATGCTGATTTGTGTCTTTTTCCAAAACTTAAGTTGTCACTTCGAGATGCTCTTTTTTATGAACTGAAGATAATTGTGGACAATGAGCATATGCTTTCTTGAAAAATCAATAATTGATGGTTATAAGAACGGTATAATTATCTAATATTGAGTTCGCATTTGGCATTCAAAATTAATCATTTATTAAATAATTTAAATCAACAGTTTCTCTATTTTATTAATGAAATAGGCATGTAAATTTCGAGCAAATTAGTGCGATAATAATGTCGTATTTCTTCCCTATATATCAATAATAGTAGAAATAAAGATATACTTAAATAAATTAACTCTAACCTGATTAAGACAGTCTCCCCAATGAGCTTGATCCTATCCTGCAATCGTATTGATACCTGAAAAAAATAAAATAAAAGAAAATAACAAAAATCTTCAAATCCATATTATTAACTCATTTTTATATACATTTACAACTCTCTTTTTTATGAAAATAATATCGAAGTGATAAAATATCGATACAAATCCCCAGCTAATATCGCGGCTTTAGGAGCCTCTGCTTCGGGGCTTTAATAATATGTAAATTAAAATTTAAGTCCCACCTCCCGAATAGGGTTGTAAATTTACTTCATTTACAGCGGGGATCTTTTGTTTTGTATTATGGGGTCTTGTTATTTCTAGCGAATAGTGAATGAATATCGACCTCGGGTATCGATGATGAGACCAGTTCCTTTTTGATCATTAAATTGTGGTTAATTATCTTTTGATGCGTCTTTGAATTAAAAAAAATTATATTAAAATGTAAACATTAATCACTTTAAATATTAAGTTTCGAATAATATCAGGTTTCAAAAAAATCTTTTTTTCGTTTAAATATATTTATTAATTTTCTAGTCTTCCCTGTAGTAGTACTCCACACTATAAAAATATATCGCTTAGGAATAGAAAGGAGCATTAATAGGAAAAGCGAGAATCAAAAGGAGCTTGACGAATGTGTTGGGATTTTTTATCTAATTAGGTGTTTCATTAGGCAAGATGACTTTGTCGTGCAACCGCTTGTATGATGACTTGATAGGTCATGCATTTTTTTATAGTTCTAAGAAATCTACTAACTGGGACACGTTTAGGTTTATAATGCAGGAACAAATCAGTTTAAACGTAAGACTCAAAACTATAGAGCATCTTGAGCCCGATATATAATTGAACAAATTCGGTTTGCTGCAAAAGAACCTATCACGACATCAAGAGACAAATCGGAATATGAAGTAAATTACCCCCTTGGAATTGTATATTCAGTATTATTTGTTATATTGTTTTCACCCATGAATAATGTACGAACTCGGGTACAATTTGTTATCCCGCAAAAGTGAACAGTTCTGGATTTGTTAGGAGCAAATGATAATCCATTTTCGGTCGCCCATGATGGTAGGGAATCAAGGCATCTCTGTAAAATGGTCCAACTTATCAGCAAATAGACGAACATGGATTTGTTGCGGTATCAGCTTATTGATAGAACTGAAAGCTACGAGGAACAGAGTTGGACTTATGCTCAATCCTTGTGGGGCTTCATTTAGCTGGGGATATGAGGATGACAATACACCATTGATTCTAACTCTAAATGCCCCATCTAGCAGGAAGGAGCGTACGAAGCGGTATATCCTGACACCTTTACATTAGGTTAGAGTGTTCAAAATTCTGGATCCCTTGATGGCCTTCTACCATACAGGCCTTCTCTAAATCTAAAACTGCTGCGGTGGTGCGTTGCCTTTTATAGGCGTCCATAACATGATTCCCAAATACTACAAAGTGATCTATGATAAAATATAACCCTTAACGAAACCTATCTGGTGATCACCAAATAATCCCTATCGTTGTATAAAATATATTAATCGACTATTAACATTTCGCTCTAGTAATTTACAGAGGTGGCTGGTAAGGGATATCGGTCTATATCCGTTTGGGGACTGTCTTGACTTCCCAGGCTTGTGAATTGGAACTAATATGGACTGCTTCTATCAAGATGGTAGCTCACCCCTTCCCCAGACTGTACTATAAAAATTCAATGAACATTTTTGTTGGTTTATACTAAGTTCATTGATATAAGAGTTGTTGATATGGAAGTAATACCATCTGGGCCAGTGGAAATGTCTCTACTTTTCGAGGAGGCATCTGAGAATACCTCGTATATCAAAAAGAGGAATACAAATTTTAAGCAACGAAAGAGTAAAATAACGTGGGGCAAAAATCCCGCTGCCATTTCCATTGCCTATAACTTTGCTCAAAGACAAGATAAGTAAGTTTGGTTTTCATAAAATGTTTATTTGGTTTTTGCATTTGTTTTTGTTATGATTGAAAATTTTTATCGGCTAAATGGTGACCGTGACTCATTATGCAACTTTCAGGCTCATTTTAAAGAGTTTTTCATGACATCCTGCAACATCTGAAGCTGAATTTCTTCATTTTCGTGACGAATATTGTCTTTAAGTTGTTTAGTCATTTGTGTTTTATTCACATAAACTTTTGATTTTAAAAAACCCCATAAGAAAAAGTCTGGTGCTGTTAAATCCGGAAATCTGATTGACCATGCTAAATCGCCACTTCACGCAATTAGTCTTAGTGGAAAAACGTCATTCAATAATTGAATTGTTGAACGAGCTGTGTGTCCTGTGGCCCCATCTTGCTGAAATCACATGTCCATGGTCCTTGCTCTTCCATTTCAAGAACAACAAAATTTCGAATCATGTCTTGGTATTGTTCAGCAGTAACGGTAATTGCAACACCTTGCTCAGTTTCAAAAAAAAAAAAAAAAAATAGGGACCACTGATGTTTCCAGCATGAATCCGGAATAAATTAGTTAACCATACGCTAGTGAATGAAATAATGTTTCATGAATTAATTAAGGATTCTGTGTTTCCAAAAACCGACTGTTGTATTTATTGACGTAGTCAATGAGAGTTTCATCGCTCATTATAAATTTAGATAAAAAATCTTCAATTTCACCAAACAGCTTTGGGATCGCATAGTGTACTCAACTTGTTGATAAGGATCTCTCGGTAGTAATTTTTGGACTAATTGAATTTTGTACGGGAATATTTTCAAATCAGTTTTCAAAATTCGCCTTAAACTGCGTGCAGAAATATGTAGCTAGGAACCACGTCTGCGAATTGATGCTTCTGGAGACTCTGCAACACTATGGCGCACCAGAGTCACATTTTCAGCGTTACGAGATGTCCTTTTTCTTCCAGAACGAGGCCTGTCTGCTGTTGTACCGTTACTGTTGAAAATTCGCATGTAAACGATAAATTGTCGTTTTGCGAGTCATTGAACCATTGGGATATTTTTGACGCTATTTTCGCTGAGTGGCAATAATGGAACGATTATTTTCAATAAATATTGTTACTATTTCTGCTTGTTCTAATAGCGTATATTTATCCATAATAAAATGTGTACGTTTACACAACACAATGGTTTAAAGCGAATCTGAGCTAAAAGTCACATAACCAAGATGGCGCGCTATCAAAACGGTAGCGGGACTTTTGCCACATATGTTATAATACAGCAGGGTGACAAAAATAAACAAGGTGGAAAATACTGAAATAAGAAAAGACCTCAACGTAGAATTATTTAGAAGTATACATAGAAAATCTCAACTTAGGAAGCTTTATGGGGCCGCTTGCAGCGCATGGAAGATACAAGACAGACTAGAATATGACAAAGGACGACCTGGGCGAGCTAGGGACGAATGTATCAGCAAAAACCTTCAGGAGGAAACCAAGCAAGAGGAAGCAAGAAAGAATAAGCCGAATTTGTACATGCAACATAAAATAACACAATAATATACAAAATTGTATTATTTTGTCGATCCCCGGGACATAATTCAGTGTAAAAAAGTTGCTTTTTATTCTACATTTTAATTTCACAGAGAAGAGTAGCAACTTGTAAACAAAGGAAGTGGAGATAATGTTTTCTCTATTCTATAAATAGCTTGATATAAGAATTAAGGTTTTAGAAGCATAGGAATTTAGCCTCGGGAGAGTTTCCAGTCAATTTTTTATATATAAACACGAGACACAATAACATTCTCTACAAAAGGAGGTAATATCTAACATATTAGATACGACAAAGGCAAAAAACCAACAAGAAAATTGCGATTTTCAGCATACTGAAAACAACTTCAGCCTGTTGAATATCATTCAGCTTCCACTAAGCCCCCCCGCATCAACCCCGTGAATAAAAACAGACAGCCCGACATATTTTCTTTTTGGAAATGCGCTAGTCTTTACCAGGCAGCGGCGGAAAAACGAGGGGGACGGGCGATGCTCCCCGGGAGAGAATTTTTCACGTTGGGGAACGGATCTCGTCTCGGGGGGCATAAAGAAAGCCCGAACGAGAGGGGGGCGCGGTATTAAAATGTATTCCGGTCGGGGTAGGGTGTAGGTGTTCGGAAGCGGTGCCGGCGGGGCCCCGGGGGTTGGTGGGGATTGAAAGGTGGTCGTCTTTTGTCGACATTGTGTACGATAAAAGGTTGGAGCATCGGCGTGCATCCGAACTAAATGATTCACCAAAAGAAAAGACGGATCGTCCGAGGAAAAGTGATTTTTTTTAGTCCCTGCTCATGTCGGAGAGTTCCATTGTGTGTTGTCGGTATGCTGCTTTTATCGGCCCGATTGCGTATCCAGCGGGGATAGAAAAAGAGCGGCTGCCGATAGGGAATTTATGACCGGATATTTTTAGTTCTTTAGTGTTAAAAAAGTCATGAGTTGTTGGCGAAACCTGATAAAAAAGTAACAATTAGCCGGTGTAATATTTGTAGTAGAATGAAAGCTGTTACATATTGTCGGCAAATGACAAAATAAATATGTAAGACCATTCGTTTTAGACGACAGTAAACGCTATTATTTTATTATTTATTATATTACGCGAGTATTTTAATTTTGTAGCATTAGTCTTAAAATTTTCTATGGAAAAACGCGATATCTATTTCAACTGAGCCCAAAACTGGATTTGATTTATTATTATAGTAAAGATAAGAACGATAAATTTTCATGATTGAATGTTTTATATCTATAACTTTTTGATACTGCAGATATTTCAAAAGATTATCTACAATTTGCAAAATCGGTCATTTTAATTTTTTTTTTAATCGAATGAAAACACTTTTTTTGATGCAGCAATAATTCGATAATAATAATTAATAAATCTTTGCGGTTTTCTTAGTGTGAAGAACAAAAGTAGGCGTGTAATGTAAGATTAAATTTCTAAAATTTAAAATATCTAAACAGCATCAACATTTTTTATAGGAATATTAACCGCCGAATTTGTAACAAAACATTTTCAAGCAGGTCCAGTAGAACATATGGCAACATTTCAAACCGAAATAGGCGAAGATTTCGATATGATAACAAGAAGTTAAGATGAAAATTGTCCTTGTTGTTCAAATAAAAGTATTGTGAGATAATGAATATACGATTATACCATAAGTAATACTAAAGGAAACTATAACTTTCATACACACTTTATTTCAAGGGGTGTTGGCCACCGAATAAAATGTCGATATTTCGATATATCGATATTTTAATCAATATCGATATATCGTTTTCGTATACTATATAGATGATTTCAATATTTTATAAAAAATATATTAATATTTTTGAGAAAAAATTAAAATAGTGAAATATTAATCTAAACATTATTTTTCTAAATATTTTAAAAAGTAATAATATTCTTTGAGGGACTTTTAAAATTAAGCACCAAAATTCACCAAACATTTAAAATTATATACCAATTTTGGACGTTTATTATCTGGAAATTATCTAAAATATTAATGATTCTTAAACCAGGAAAAATACCAGAAGATGTGACCTCCTACCGACCTATAAGTTAATTACCGATAATCTCGAAAGTTTTCGAGAAATTATACATAAAAAAGCTAAACTATATAATAGAAAAAAGAAAAATTATTCCAGAACATCAGTTTGGCTTTCGCAATAAGCATGGGACTGGAGAACAAGTGCATAGACTTGTAAACAAAATAAACTCTGACCTAAATACCAAAAGATGTTGTTCGGCTGCTTTTCTACATATATCTCAGGCTTTTAACAAAGTATGGTATACGGGCTTGCAGGTTAAACTAAAGAAACTTCTCCCTCATCCGGACTATCAGTTACTGAAATCGTATCTCACTGATAGACATTTTATTGTAAGTCAAGGCGATGAACATACCGAATTAAATCCCATATATTTAGGAGTTCCGCAAGGTAGTGTAATGGGTCCAGTACTGTATCTTCTGTATACGGCTGATCTGCCCACCACAAAAATAACTACTGTGGCAACATATGCAGACGATACAGCAATCTTAGCATCCCATGAAGATCCAGTCACAGCATCAATAAACCTACAAACCCACCTGGAGTAAATACAATGGTTGAAGACATGGCGCATTAAAGCCAATGAAACAAAATCCACGCATATAACGCTAACCCTGCGTAGAAGAACATGTCCACCAGTGAATATCAATCATCGTCAACTCCCTCAAGCAGAGCATGTTAAATATCTTGGTATGCACTTAGATCGACGCCTAACCTGGAAGAAGCACATACTCTCTAAACGGAAACAAATGGGACTAAAATTATATCAAATGTATTATTGGCTCATTGGGCGCAAATCCAAGATATCATTAGATAACAAGGTATTGCTGCATAAGTCTATACTCAATCCCATTTGGATTCCATATATCGAACTATGGGGTACCGCCAGCAAATCTAATAAATCTATCATTCTACGGTTCCAAAATAAGGTGTTGCGTGCCATTGTTGATGCACCGTACTATATTTCAAATAAAGTGATACAACGCGATATTCCTCTAGAACCTATAACGAGTGTAATTCAACGTGTTTGTGTGAAGTACTTCGAAAGAGTGTCAGCGCATCCCAATGTACTCGCTAATCAGCTAAATATCCGACGTGATAGTGAAGTGCGTAGACTAAAAGGTTTAGCACCACCTGATCTGATTACTGGACATATGTAGACATTAGAATAAGCTTTAGAATAAGACTAATTAATTAAGATAATATTTTCTACAGAAGATTGCTTAATGAAGTGATTTTCTGCATACCATGTATGTATAATATGGACATAAGAAATACTTATTGCCAATAGGGCAGATTGTGGACTCACGAAGAATATTAAAAAAAATTGATAAAATATCAGCTAAAAAAATATCGATATAACGATATATCGATATGTTTTCTGCGTCCCTAATCCATTCCTTTTAGACTAGTTAATGTACAATACATCAACAAAAAGCTGGATAGTCAGTTCAGTAGTCAATTCCCTAATAAGGCTAGTCTATCAAAAATAGTAATAAAAATTGCAGTAAGTACTAAAAATTAGACAATCATTTTAATCATCACATATTTCTCTAACGATTATATATTTTTTTTATGCTTTATGTTTAGGTGAAGTGTTGCTAGAATTTGTTGAGCCAATGATGATGAAAGTTATATTAGATAGAATTTTGCAAGATATAATGAATAGTGAAGGACGATGATTTGAAATGATCAAATTTAGGTATAAGAATAAATACATAGACCATAAATATATGCAAACATATAATACGAAGTTTGAATCGAACAAACAAAACATATAATATTAACCATCAGTGACACCTTAATGATCTATTGACTACTACTCTGGAGCCGGGAGAGTGAAACCAACAAGGAAAAAAGAATATATTCTTATTCAAGAGCATAGGTAAATAAGTTATTATTTTGTAAAAACAATGGTGTATTGACTGGAGATTTCTCTCAGGCTAAAATTACGATGATCCGCAAGATGAAGATTGTGTTTTTAGATAGATGAGATAGAGAAATATGGTTGTAAATACTATTAGACAAGTCTTTATGTAATTATGGTTCGTGGACTTTCTGTAAAAATGTTTCAATACGTTCTTTTTAGATTTTAGTAATAAAATTTTTCATTTTCCAAGGTTTCCCAATTTTTATTTATTTGGTAAACACAAATTACAACACTTGGAATTATTAAAATATGCATATAAATTCAACAGTGATCATATTTTCAATTTAAAATAAGGCATTTCTTGAGAACAGTTGTTTTGAAACAGTCGATTCATCAATCGCTATGTCATCTGAAAGTTATTGAAGAATATGGGGCAGATTTTTCGTCCAACAACCCTCGCAATTCATTATCTTTGATAACTGTTTTGGTCCTTCAGACCCTCAATTGTGCTATGACGATATAATGATATAATAAAAGTGTTTGATGGGCTTCGGGAACAGGCTTTTCCGAATAAATTAACCAAAGTTATTGTTGGGACGTAAAAATATTTCAATTATATTTATTTTTCTAAAGTGTTTAGTTAGTTCGTAAAACGTATCTTTTGTGTGTCATACAGTGTGTATGACATTCGGCACCTACCGCTGAAATAGTAAGCCCAATCGGCCAAGGTGACTTAGGTTTTTTTTTCTTGGTTTTTTAAGATGGTGCGTATGGAAGATAGTATTACAATCAGTATTAAAATTCACCTCTTTCGAATACTCATATTACTAAGTTATTCTATATGGCTCCGAAACCCCGCTTCTGTTATAGTCTGACCTATGCATGTCATATGAAGAAGATATCTGTATATGATGCGACAACCAGAGCATAGTTGGGAAACAAATTCGGAAACGCAGATTACTATGCTGGAAAAATAGTGAAAATAAAACACGGATCAAGATTATCAGCCGATCACAAATTATGGTGGAATTCAGTGAAAAATGTTCGAAGTTGTGCGGCGATAACAGCGGAGTATTGGTTGAGAAGGCACCCAGCCCGACCGCCGACTCTGGATTGATGATAATGAAGCTTTAAAACAAATTATTATGAGAGAATATTAGTGCTAAAATGAAAACTTATATAAGAAAAAACAAAACGCACGTAAGGCGAAAATATCTCTTATTAAAAGGATACTTTTTAGTATGGAACTTTTTACCCTTATTGAAGATCCCTGATTATGTCAATAAACAGAAAAATATTGAGAACTGCATTGAATTTCAAAAGCATGGTACTGTGAAAGATGGAAAACGATCTTTGTCCTTAGAAATTCTAACAAATCAGGTTATAGAAAGGAATATTTGGTCTAGCCCTCTGTACCATCACGAGAAACCCGCGATAGGAGCGGCAATAATAAATTGTGATACTTTAAATGTCTCAATAGCAGCGCTAAAAAATATTGATGGTGCCAAGGCTAAGAAGCTGTACCACTCGTAGCAAAGCATAATATCATATGAAATCAATCAAATCGTAGCGGGTTCTTCTCAGTTTACTCTTTCCAGGTTAATCTTCGTATATTTTTATAATTCTATCTACATTTAAGTTAAGTTATATCTAGTGTAATTTAATTTAAGTTCTTTGATTAATAAATAGTTTTACTTAACTTCGTCTAACCCGGATTCATTTTAGTAAAGAAGAAGCAAATGCACTTTTCTATACGTGTCTTCCATAATTAGTGTCCATAATATTAATTAGTGTCTATATACTTATTAAGCTAATCATGTTTCTCTCAACAAAGTGAATAATTTTAAAATGAAATGTTAATATGACTAAAAGGTAAGATTATTTTATAAACTGTAACAACCTTAGAGCATTAAGCTTAAGCACATATTACTTTTAATTACTTAATTTAATTTTTTTAATTAAAACAATATCGAATACAACTAGGCATCTCTATAATATAGTAATTTGTTATTTTCTATAATACATTTTTTCTGTAGGTTCAAAGAATAAATTGTCAAATAGTTATTCAATTTATTGAATTAATCATAAAACATTTTAATAATTATCAGCTGGTTAAAATCTGAACAATTTATGTAGTTAGCATAAGTTTGTCTTAATATTTTAAATATTTATTTTTGTAGCAATAAAATTTTTATTTTTAAAGTATATTGAAAAACAACAAATTCAGTAAAAAACCAGGCCTGTTTGATATATTGATATAAAGTATAGTTTCTTTACCTATATTTCAAAATAAAATTGCATAATTCTTCACTTGTTTATTCCACTATTCAATCTTTAAAACAGTATTTGTCATATTTTTTCGTGACCGAAAATCTATTTGTTTCAAGCTACCGTTTCAGATAGATCATCTTTAATTTGTCATCAATGGATTTCGTTAATCTACTGCTTCTTCTACTTTGGATTGTGTACAACATGGAGCCTAAAACATCACTGAAAAACTATTTTATAATTGCTAATATTTCTGACAAGATTCATTTTCACCCTTGGCGTACAAATTAATGTATTTATTATCTGCAATATTTGGTTACCTTTTATTACGAAACTAATTGACTACTAAAACTTGAAATGGATTAAAAGTTAATAGCAATAAAATTTAAAGAAAAATCTGAATAAATTTTACAGATACCTAACCCTGTACCTAATACAATGATATACTATCACTCCAGAACTACTACACAAATATTTTAGGTGCAAAAATTCTCCGTCTGAATCAGCTTTAACTATGTCACGTTTTCTGGCGCTGTTTCCGTCAAAAAGGGAGGCAAAATTTTCGTTAAGCCGATTAATATATATTAATGGAAAGTTATAGATGGAAAACTATTTTTAAAATAGTAAAATAATATTAAAACTAGTTAGGTTAACTGCGTTTAAATGTTGTTGATTTTAATAATTCGTAGATGCAACAAAGCATATCGCTGATAAAAATACGTGCAAAAACCTAATAAATATATCCATGTGACAATATATCTAATGACATTTTCAAGATAGTAAAACACAGCGAACCTATCGATTGAATTATATCCAGCAATTATTTTCTGTGGGCACTAAAAGCAAAATTGTCGATTTCTTGCCGAGCCCGACCCAGCATTTATCGAAGAAAAGGAACCATTACACTATAATAATCGTAATAATATCGAGTGGTGTGTACTTTCAAATATAATATCCTATAATATTTTAAGGTTTGACGACGGGGAATTTTACGAACGGCAATAACAAAGGCAAACGGTTGGGCCTGGAAGTTTCATGGCCTATCCAGATATTGGTGCATTTCATCGCGGAGGGCCAAGGAACCGACGCCGTCTGGCGCAATAATTTATTTAGTACGCAATTTGGCGTCGGTCTATCGTCGCCGCACGCCCATACCGGCATAAATAGGAGGTTTTGCGCCCCTACGATCGCTTTTGTATAAATTTTAAACGTATCGAGTCTGAGCGGGGTCCCGAAACTAGGTTTTTTATTATGTCTCGTGGATTTACTGATCGCCAATTAGTATTGGAAATTAATGGGAAACTTGCTGTTCATTTGATTTTTTTTCTGACCTGTTCATGAAAATTTCCGCAAGGCCTGTTTTATACAATATATTTTAAACTTGCCAATCACCCAAACCAAATTTCGAAAATTATTGGTTGTTGATTTGTAAAATATCGTATTGTGGATTCATTCAAACTGATTTTTCCTGGCCTTTTCGTGAAAAAGTGTGAAAAGAATATCTAATAAAATATTTTCCATCTCTAGCCGTTACATTTTCCTAGACCTTGCCCAACATCCAGACCAAATTTCGGAAAACATAGGTCGTTGATTTGTAAAAAAAAATATATTGTAAATTAATTTTAAAGGATTTTTTTCCTACCTGTTCGAGAAAAATTCCGCAAGGCCTGTTTTATACAATATGTTCCATCACTAGTCATTACTTTTTCCTTGATCTTACCCATAACCCAGACCAAATTTCGAAAATTATTGGTTGTTGATTTGTAAAATATTGTATTGTGAATTCATTCAAATTGATTTTTCCTGGCCTTTTCGTGAAAAAGTGTGAAAAGAATATGTAATAAAATATTTTCCATCTCTAGCCGTTACATTTTCCTAGAACTTGCCCAACATCCAGACCAAATTTCGGAAATCATAGGTTGTTGATTTGTAAAAAAAATATATTGGAAATTAATTTTAAAGGATTTTTTTCCTACCTGTTCAGAAAAATTACGCAAGGCCTGTTTTATACAATATGTTCCATCACTAGTCATTACTTTTTCCTTGATCTTACCCATAACCCAGACCAAATTTCGAAAATTATTGGTTGTTGATTTGTAAAATATTGTATTGTGAATTCATTCAAATTGATTTTTCCTGGCCTTTTCGTGAAAAAGTGTGAAAAGAATATGTAATAAAATATTTTCCATCTCTAGCCGTTACATTTTCCTAGAACTTGCCCAACATCCAGACCAAATTTCGGAAATCATAGGTTGTTGATTTGTAAAAAAAATATATTGGAAATTAATTTTAAAGGATTTTTTTCCTACCTGTTCAGAAAAATTACGCAAGGCCTGTTTTATACAATATGTTCCATCACTAGTCATTACTTTTTCCTTGATCTTACCCATAACCCAGACCAAATTTCGAAAATTATTGGTTGTTGATTTGTAAAATATTGTATTGTGAATTCATTCAAACTGATTTTTCCTGGCCTTTTCGTGAATAATTGTGAAAAGAATATTTAATAAAATATTTTTCATCTCTAGCCGTTAAATTTTCCTAGACTTTGCCCAACATCCAGACCAAATTTCGGAAATAATAGATTGTTGATTTGTAAAAAAAATATATTGGAAATAAATTTGAAAGGATTTTTTTCCTACCTGTTCAGAAAAATTACGCAAGGCCTGTTTTATACAATATGTTCCATCACTAGTCATTACTTTTTCCTTGATCTTACCCATAACCCAGACCAAATTTCGAAAATTATTGGTTGTTGATTTGTAAAATATTGTATTGTGAATTCATCCAAACTGACTTTTCCTGGCCTTTTCGTGAAAAATTGTGAAAGGAATATTTAATAAAATATTTTTCATCTCTAGCCGTTACATTTTCCTAGAACTTGCCCAACATCCAGACCAAATTTCGGAAATCATAGGTTGTTGATTTGTAAAAAAAATATATTGTAAATTAATTTTAAAGGATTTTTTTTCTACCTGTTCAGAAAAATTACGCAAGGCCTGTTTTATACAATATGTTCCATCACTAGTCATTACATTTTCCTTGATCTTACCCATAACCCAGACCAAATTTCGAAAATTATTGGTTGTTGATTTGTAAAATATTGTATTGTGAATTCATTCAAACTGATTTTTCCTGGCCTTTTCGTGAATAATTGTGAAAAGAATATTTAATAAAATATTTTTCATCTCTAGCCGTTAAATTTTCCTAGACTTTGCCCAACATCCAGACCAAATTTCGGAAATAATAGATTGTTGATTTGTAAAAAAAATATATTGGAAATAAATTTTAAAGGATTTTTTTCCTACCTGTTCAGAAAAATTACGCAAGGCCTGTTTTATACAATATGTTCCATCACTAGTCATTACTTTTTCCTTGATCTTACCCATAACCCAGACCAAATTTCGAAAATTATTGGTTGTTGATTTGTAAAATATTGTATTGTGAATTCATCCAAACTGACTTTTCCTGGCCTTTTCGTGAAAAATTGTGAAAGGAATATTTAATAAAATATTTTCCATCTCTAGCCGTTACATTTTCCTAGAACTTGCCCAACATCCAGACCAAATTTCGGAAATCATAGGTTGTTGATTTGTAAAAAAAATATATTGGAAATTAATTTTAAAGGATTTTTTTCCTACCTGTTCAGAAAAATTACGCAAGGCCTGTTTTATACAATATGTTCCATCACTAGTCATTACTTTTTCCTTGATCTTACCCATAACCCAGACCAAATTTCGAAAATTATTGGTTGTTGATTTGTAAAATATTGTATTGTGAATTCATTCAAATTGATTTTTCCTGGCCTTTTCGTGAAAAAGTGTGAAAAGAATATGTAATAAAATATTTTCCATCTCTAGCCGTTACATTTTCCTAGAACTTGCCCAACATCCAGACCAAATTTCGGAAATCATAGGTTGTTGATTTGTAAAAAAAATATATTGGAAATTAATTTTAAAGGATTTTTTTCCTACCTGTTCAGAAAAATTACGCAAGGCCTGTTTTATACAATATGTTCCATCACTAGTCATTACTTTTTCCTTGATCTTACCCATAACCCAGACCAAATTTCGAAAATTATTGGTTGTTGATTTGTAAAATATTGTATTGTGAATTCATTCAAATTGATTTTTCCTGGCCTTTTCGTGAAAAAGTGTGAAAAGAATATGTAATAAAATATTTTCCATCTCTAGCCGTTACATTTTCCTAGAACTTGCCCAACATCCAGACCAAATTTCGGAAATCATAGGTTGTTGATTTGTAAAAAAAATATATTGGAAATTAATTTTAAAGGATTTTTTTCCTACCTGTTCAGAAAAATTACGCAAGGCCTGTTTTATACAATATGTTCCATCACTAGTCATTACTTTTTCCTTGATCTTACCCATAACCCAGACCAAATTTCGAAAATTATTGGTTGTTGATTTGTAAAATATTGTATTGTGAATTCATTCAAACTGATTTTTCCTGGCCTTTTCGTGAATAATTGTGAAAAGAATATTTAATAAAATATTTTTCATCTCTAGCCGTTAAATTTTCCTAGACTTTGCCCAACATCCAGACCAAATTTCGGAAATAATAGATTGTTGATTTGTAAAAAAAATATATTGGAAATAAATTTTAAAGGATTTTTTTCCTACCTGTTCAGAAAAATTACGCAAGGCCTGTTTTATACAATATGTTCCATCACTAGTCATTACTTTTTCCTTGATCTTACCCATAACCCAGACCAAATTTCGAAAATTATTGGTTGTTGATTTGTAAAATATTGTATTGTGAATTCATCCAAACTGACTTTTCCTGGCCTTTTCGTGAAAAATTGTGAAAGGAATATTTAATAAAATATTTTTCATCTCTAGCCGTTACATTTTCCTAGAACTTGCCCAACATCCAGACCAAATTTCGGAAATCATAGGTTGTTGATTTGTAAAAAAAATATATTGTAAATTAATTTTAAAGGATTTTTTTTCTACCTGTTCAGAAAAATTACTCAAGGCCTGTTTTATACAATATGTTCCATCACTAGTCATTACTTTTTCCTTGATCTTACCCATAACCCAGACCAAATTTCGAAAATTATTGGTTGTTGATTTGTAAAATATTGTATTGTGAATTCATTCAAACTGATTTTTCCTGGCCTTTTCGTGAATAATTGTGAAAAGAATATTTAATAAAATATTTTTCATCTCTAGCCGTTAAATTTTCCTAGACTTTGCCCAACATCCAGACCAAATTTCGGAAATAATAGATTGTTGATTTGTAAAAAAAATATATTGGAAATAAATTTTAAAGGATTTTTTTCCTACCTGTTCAGAAAAATTACGCAAGGCCTGTTTTATACAATATGTTCCATCACTAGTCATTACTTTTTCCTTGATCTTACCCATAACCCAGACCAAATTTCGAAAATTATTGGTTGTTGATTTGTAAAATATTGTATTGTGAATTCATTCAAATTGATTTTTCCTGGCCTTTTCGTGAAAAAGTGTGAAAAGAATATGTAATAAAATATTTTCCATCTCTAGCCGTTACATTTTCCTAGAACTTGCCCAACATCCAGACCAAATTTCGGAAATAATAGATTGTTGATTTGTAAAAAAAATATATTGGAAATAAATTTTAAAGGATTTTTTTCCTACCTGTTCAGAAAAATTACGCAAGGCCTGTTTTATACAATATGTTCCATCACTAGTCATTACTTTTTCCTTGATCTTACCCATAACCCAGACCAAATTTCGAAAATTATTGGTTGTTGATTTGTAAAATATTGTATTGTGAATTCATTCAAACTGATTTTTCCTGGCCTTTTCGTGAATAATTGTGAAAAGAATATTTAATAAAATATTTTTCATCTCTAGCCGTTAAATTTTCCTAGACTTTGCCCAACATCCAGACCAAATTTCGGAAATAATAGATTGTTGATTTGTAAAAAAAATATATTGGAAATAAATTTTAAAGGATTTTTTTCCTACCTGTTCAGAAAAATTACGCAAGGCCTGTTTTATACAATATGTTCCATCACTAGTCATTACTTTTTCCTTGATCTTACCCATAAACCAGACCAAATTTCGAAAATTATTGGTTGTTGATTTGTAAAATATTGTATTGTGAATTCATCCAAATTGATTTTTCCTGGCCTTTTCGTGAAAAAGTGTGAAAAGAATATGTAATAAAATATTTTCCATCTCTAGCCGTTACATTTTCCTAGAACTTGCCCAACATCCAGACCAAATTTCGGAAATCATAGGTTGTTGATTTGTAAAAAATATATATTGGAAATTAATTTTAAAGGATTTTTTTCCTACCTGTTCAGAAAAATTACGCAAGGCCTGTTTTATACAATATGTTCCATCACTAGTCATTACTTTTTCCTTGATCTTACCCATAAACCAGACCAAATTTCGAAAATTATTGGTTGTTGATTTGTAAAATATTGTATTGTGAATTCATTCAAATTGATTTTTCCTGGCCTTTTCGTGAAAAAGTGTGAAAAGAATATGTAATAAAATATTTTCCATCTCTAGCCGTTACATTTTCCTAGAACTTGCCCAACATCCAGACCAAATTTCGGAAATCATAGGTTGTTGATTTGTAAAAAAAATATATTGGAAATTAATTTTAAAGGATTTTTTTCCTACCTGTTCAGAAAAATTACGCAAGGCCTGTTTTATACAATATGTTCCATCACTAGTCATTACTTTTTCCTTGATCTTACCCATAACCCAGACCAAATTTCGAAAATTATTGGTTGTTGATTTGTAAAATATTGTATTGTGAATTCATTCAAATTGATTTTTCCTGGCCTTTTCGTGAAAAAGTGTGAAAAGAATATGTAATAAAATATTTTCCATCTCTAGCCGTTACATTTTCCTAGAACTTGCCCAACATCCAGACCAAATTTCGGAAATCATAGGTTGTTGATTTGTAAAAAAAATATATTGGAAATTAATTTTAAAGGATTTTTTTCCTACCTGTTCAGAAAAATTACGCAAGGCCTGTTTTATACAATATGTTCCATCACTAGTCATTACTTTTTCCTTGATCTTACCCATAACCCAGACCAAATTTCGAAAATTATTGGTTGTTGATTTGTAAAATATTGTATTGTGAATTCATTCAAATTGATTTTTCCTGGCCTTTTCGTGAAAAAGTGTGAAAAGAATATGTAATAAAATATTTTTCATCTCTAGCCGTTAAATTTTCCTAGACTTTGCCCAACATCCAGACCAAATTTCGGAAATAATAGATTGTTGATTTGTAAAAAAAATATATTGGAAATAAATTTTAAAGGATTTTTTTCCTACCTGTTCAGAAAAATTACGCAAGGCCTGTTTTATACAATATGTTCCATCACTAATCATTACTTTTTCCTTGATCTTACCCATAACCCAGACCAAATTTCGAAAATTATTGGTTGTTGATTTGTAAAATATTGTATTGTGAATTCATCCAAACTGACTTTTCCTGGCCTTTTCGTGAAAAATTGTGAAAGGAATATTTAATAAAATATTTTTCATCTCTAGCCGTTACATTTTCCTAGAACTTGCCCAACATCCAGACCAAATTTCGGAAATCATAGGTTGTTGATTTGTAAAAAAAATATATTGTAAATTAATTTTAAAGGATTTTTTTTCTACCTGTTCAGAAAAATTACGCAAGGCCTGTTTTATACAATATGTTCCATCACTAGTCATTACTTTTTCCTTGATCTTACCCATAACCCAGACCAAATTTCGAAAATTATTGGTTGTTGATTTGTAAAATATTGTATTGTGAATTCATTCAAACTGATTTTTCCTGGCCTTTTCGTGAATAATTGTGAAAAGAATATTTAATAAAATATTTTTCATCTCTAGCCGTTAAATTTTCCTAGACTTTGCCCAACATCCAGACCAAATTTCGGAAATAATAGATTGTTGATTTGTAAAAAAAATATATTGGAAATAAATTTTAAAGGATTTTTTTCCTACCTGTTCAGAAAAATTACGCAAGGCCTGTTTTATACAATATGTTCCATCACTAGTCATTACTTTTTCCTTGATCTTACCCATAACCCAGACCAAATTTCGAAAATTATTGGTTGTTGATTTGTAAAATATTGTATTGTGAATTCATCCAAACTGACTTTTCCTGGCCTTTTCGTGAAAAATTGTGAAAGGAATATTTAATAAAATATTTTCCATCTCTAGCCGTTATATTTTCCTAGAACTTGCCCAACATCCGGACCAAATTTCGGAAATCATAGGTTGTTGATTTGTAAAAAAAATATATTGGAAATTAATTTTAAAGGATTTTTTTCCTACCTGTTCAGAAAAATTACGCAAGGCCTGTTTTATACAATATGTTCCATCACTAGTCATTACTTTTTCCTTGATCTTACCCATAACCCAGACCAAATTTCGAAAATTATTGGTTGTTGATTTGTAAAATATTGTATTGTGAATTCATTCAAACTGATTTTTCCTGGCCTTTTCGTGAATAATTGTGAAAAGAATATTTAATAAAATATTTTTCGTCTCTAGCCGTTAAATTTTCCTAGACTTTGCCCAACATACAGACCAAATTTCGGAAATAATAGATTGTTGATTTGTAAAAAAAATATATTGGAAATAAATTTTAAAGGATTTTTTTCCTACCTGTTCAGAAAAATTACGCAAGGCCTGTTTTATACAATATGTTCCATCACTAGTCATTACTTTTTCCTTGATCTTACCCATAACCCAGACCAAATTTCGAAAATTATTGGTTGTTGATTTGTAAAATATTGTATTGTGAATTCATTCAAACTGATTTTTCCTGGCCTTTTCGTGAATAATTGTGAAAAGAATATTTAATAAAATATTTTTCATCTCTAGCCGTTAAATTTTCCTAGACTTTGCCCAACATCCAGACCAAATTTCGGAAATAATAGATTGTTGATTTGTAAAAAAAATATATTGGAAATAAATTTTAAAGGATTTTTTTCCTACCTGTTCAGAAAAATTACGCAAGGCCTGTTTTATACAATATGTTCCATCACTAGTCATTACTTTTTCCTTGATCTTACCCATAACCCAGACCAAATTTCGAAAATTATTGGTTGTTGATTTGTAAAATATTGTATTGTGAATTCATCCAAACTGACTTTTCCTGGCCTTTTCGTGAAAAATTGTGAAAGGAATATTTAATAAAATATTTTTCATCTCTAGCCGTTACATTTTCCTAGAACTTGCCCAACATCCAGACCAAATTTCGGAAATCATAGGTTGTTGATTTGTAAAAAAAATATATTGTAAATTAATTTTAAAGGATTTTTTTCTACCTGTTCAGAAAAATTACGCAAGGCCTGTTTTATACAATATGTTCCATCACTAGTCATTACTTTTTCCTTGATCTTACCCATAACCCAGACCAAATTTCGAAAATTATTGGTTGTTGATTTGTAAAATATTGTATTGTGAATTCATTCAAATTGATTTTTCCTGGCCTTTTCGTGAAAAAGTGTGAAAAGAATATGTAATAAAATATTTTCCATCTCTAGCCGTTACATTTTCCTAGAACTTGCCCAACATCCAGACCAAATTTCGGAAATCATAGGTTGTTGATTTGTAAAAAAAATATATTGGAAATTAATTTTAAAGGATTTTTTTCCTACCTGTTCAGAAAAATTACGCAAGGCCTGTTTTATACAATATGTTCCATCACTAGTCATTACTTTTTCCTTGATCTTACCCATAACCCAGACCAAATTTCGAAAATTATTGGTTGTTGATTTTTAAAATGTTGTATTGTGAATTCATTCAAAATGATTTTTCCTGGCCTTTTCGTGAAAAATTGTGAAAAGAATATTTAATAAAATATTATCCATCCCTAGCCGTTACATTTTCCTAGACTTTGCCCAACATCCAGACCAAATTTCGGAAATCATAGGTTGTTGATTTGTAAAAAAAATATATTGTAAATTAATTTTAAAGGATTTTTTGCCTACCTGTTCGAGAAAAATTCCGCAAGGCATGTTTTAGACAATATGTTCCATCACTAGTCATTATTTTTTCCTGAAACTTGTCCAATATCCGGACCAAATTTCGGAATTTATTGGTTGTTGATTTGTAACAAAATTTTATTGGGAATTTAATCAAAAATTTCGCAAGGCATGTTTTAAACAACATGCTCCATTATTAGGCATTACTTTTTCTGGAACTTGCTCAACACCCAGACCCAATTTTGGAATCTATTGGGAACTACTATCGCAGTATACTTTCCAGAAACCCTAGCAGGCTTCCAACCACCAGAGAACTAAGATACGGAATTCTATACCTCGAATACCTTTTCTCTCTGGATGAGCTCCGACCAAACATATCCAAGAGCAGAGGTAGTAGCCCAGAAGAAGATGGCGTGAGAACAACCCATATTAAGGAATTACTAAAATATTAATTCAAACATCAGGACATACATCAGTTTGGGTTTGTCAATAAACATTCAGCAATTAACAAGGTGAATATAATAACAGATGTTATTGAAGATGCCTAAGAAGGTGAAAAGGTATGTTCAGCTATATTCTTAGAAGTAGCACAAGTGTTCGATAAGGTATAGTTTGACAGTTTTGCACATTTGCTACAGAAAATATTATCGAAGGAATACTGAATTATTAAAATCTTGTATTACAGCCAGAATGTTTAAACTCAAACAAGAGGAAGCATACTCTAAAATAAAAGAAATTAAAGCAGATGTACCACAAGGAAGTGTACTCTACACATGTGGTGTACAAATGGAAAATATTACGATGGCCCCATTTAGGTATTGATGACACTGCGATTCTGCGAAGTCACACGAAAACAGGCAAGTGAAAATATAAATAATTACACCCAATCCTGGAAAATAATAATTAACGAAAGTAAATCTGTCCATGTAGAGTTCATATATAATAGAAACGCATAAGCGTCAATAACCATGAATAATAGTAACATTCCATATAGCAACAACGCTAAGTATTTCGGAATGAATTTTGATACAAAATTTCCATGAGTTCAAATGCAGGAAAACATACTGATTGGTAGGAATAACATCACAATTACTAGTATATAATAAATTGCTATTATACAAGTAAGTATTGAAACCTATATGAACATATGAAATGCATTCATGAGGATATTCCGTGACAAGTAATATAAATATAATACAAGTTTCCGAGACCAATGCCTTGAGAAGTATTGTAGGTGCACCCAGATATTACGGGACTGATTATTTAGACCGATACCTTCATATAACCTACTGTCACTCAAGAAATCACCATTTCAGGACATAGACTGGTGACAATCAAACTATTAGATCTCATGTGGTTTAGTGAAATGAGGTGCCAATATTTAAGAGAAAAGAGCAGTTTTAATACACAAACATTATTAGAGACTAATATATGCCTAATGGGTGGTACTAGAAATATACCTAGATTTACGTTATTGTAAAGATAAATTGCGGATTAATTGCGGACAATGAACAGTAACAATGTAATAAAAAAATTAAGAAAGAAAACAAACCTGACAAATTAAGGTGCTCACCGGAAAGCATTCACTAGAATTCCGGGGAAAGGGGCTTTTTCACCATCGATCAATAGGTGGGAATAGAATGTGATATTATGCGTATCTTTAAAGAGGGAAAACACATCGTCGCAGTGTTAATAGATATAGAGAACGCATTCGACTCTGTCAAATTGTTAAACATCCTTGATATTCTTGCCAAATTGTATGCCAACTCTTTCAATCGGTTTTTCTTTGAAAAACACAAATTCAAGATAAAAGCAAACAATATGCTTTCCTCTCCATTCCCCCAAACTATCGCAGGGTTCTTACATCGAACCTTTATTGTTTTTAGTAGAAATTAAGTCAGTCAAATACCTAAGTAACAGGTGAATTGAAAAGTATCCGGCCTGACACATAGATGGTGCTACTAGAATTAAATTCATATGTTTTTTAGTTAACCCTAACCCTCAGAAGATACGTGTTTAAATTTGAACAGCTGTCGGATCATTAGTTTGTGAATTATAGCATTTCGAGTGAAGCAACTTTTGTTATTGTGAAAAAAATGGATAAAAGGGAATTTCGCGTATTGATAACATATTGCTTTTTGAAGAGAAAAAATACAGTTGAAGCAAAAACTTGGCCTGATGCCGAGTTTCCAAACACTGCCCCAGGACAATCAACCATCAAGGATTGGTATAAAAAGTTTAAACTTGGTAAAATGAGCACCGTAGAGGGTGAACGCAGTAGACTCCCAAAAGAGGTTGTTACCGATGAAAACATTTAAAAAATCCCCAAAATGATTTTGAATGACCATAAATTGAAATTGAATGAATAGCAGACACTCTAAAGATACTGAACATATGTGTACATCATATCATTCACGAATATTTGGGTATGAGAAATCTCTGTGCAAAATGATTGATGATTCAGAGCAGTGTTTGAAGATCATTAAGCGTAATAAACCGGAGCTTTTACGTAGATATGTGACAATAGATGAAACATAGCTCCATCATTTCACTCCGAAGTCCAATCGTCATCCGAGTAGACTGCATACGATGAACTCGCTCCAAAGCGTGGGAAAACGCAACAGTCGGCTGGCACGGTTATGGCGTTTGTATTTTGGGATGCGTATGGAATAATTATCATTGACTACCTTGAAAAAGGAAGGACCATCAACAGCGATTATTACATAGCGTTATTGGACTATTTGAAGGACGAAATCGCCCAAAAACATCCGCATTTGAAGAAAAAGAAAGTGCTGGTTCATCAAGACAATGCACCATATCACAAATCAGGGAAATATTATGGCAAAAATCAATGAATTGGGCTTCGAATTGCTTTCTCATCTGACACATTCTCCAGATGTGGCCCCCAGTGACTATTTTCTGTTCTCAGATCTCAAAAGAATGCTCGCTGGAAAAAAAATTTCGTCGAATGTAGAGGTGATCGCCGAAACTGAGGCCTATTTTAAAGCAAAGAACAAATCGTACTATAAAAGTGGTATCGAAAAGTTGGAGGGTCCCTATAATCAGTGTATCACCCTTGAAGGGGAAAAATTGATATGTTAATATTAGTTGCAAAGCTACAAATACAGTGAACTTTGGTTGCAGCAATACTTAAATGATCTTCCAGGATGATCGAAGGAAAAATATTTATTTTTCTCCTCTAGTAAATTATCTAGAGTTCTGTTCACCTCTACAGGAAAAGAAACTCTGCTCGAATTAGCGCGCTCTCACTAGACAACAACTCTGTCAGACATAGCGACTCCCACAAATTCCTACTTCTATATTTCGCCTCAAGGATACCCTAGGATTGACTGTCTCGCGTATATTAAATAGTTGAAAATGCTTAGATGTCAGAAGGATATTGAACTGCTACGCTTACCAACTTCAGTTAGGTAACACACAGGGACACATAGATGGTACTAGTTTTATTCTATTCACCCTTTTTTCACTTAGTACTAACCTTCAAAGAAAGCTGTTAAAATTTCTGACATTCTGCTCATAAGTTTGTTAGTTTTTGTGCTAAGAGTGACACTAATTTTGTTTTTTCCAAACACAATGGATCAAAAACAATTTAGTATTTGTATTTCTTGATGACAAAAAATGCAGAACGCAGTGGGCGTCCAAATGAGGTGGTAACACAAGAAAATCCACAAAAATATTTTGAATGATCGAAAAGTGAAGTTGCATGGGTTAGCTAAGGTCGTAAAGATATCAAAAGAACCTATTAGTTTTATATTGCATGATCATTTAACTATGAAGAAGCTCTGTTAAAGATGGATGCTGCCTATGCTTACTGTTGAGCAAAAACAAAAACGTGTTGATGATTCCGAATACTATTTGGCCATGTTTAAACATGACAAACCCGAATTTTTGCAATCTTATGTAACAATATATGAAACATAAATACATAATTTCACTCCGGAATCAAAAAGATCGTCATCTGAGTGGACAGCAGCTGATGAACCTCGTTCAAAACGCCCGAAAGCACAACAATCGTGTGGTTAGTTATGACTTCGGTATTTTGGCTGCGTGATGTAAGATCGACTATCTTGAGAGGGGAAATACCATCAACAGTGAATATTGTATAGTGTTATTGAAGCGTTTGAAGGTCGAATTTTTTTTGAAAAAATTTTGTTTCATCAAGACAACGTACGTTATGTTACGTATGTTAGAGCAGCGCTGGAATGATTGTGTGGCCCTTGATGGAGATTACGCTAATCAACAAAGCTAAATTTTAAACAAAAAAAAATGGCATTTTCTTTGTTGCGCCAGGGATAAACGCTCTGATGTCTTTCCACACTCGTCCAATAGACAGTATATTTTGCTAAGCAGATATAATATGCTAGCTCACCAATATCGATGTTATCTAGTACATGATTTTTCCCGACAATAATTAACATCAATTTCTACAGAGACCAGCACAAAGGCTCACATCACAAATTTCAAAGCAGTCTGTGATCGTGTATCTCTGGAATACTCCACCTGGCAATTATCACTTGAAACTATTTTTGGAGTACGGGTGCGGTTAGATAAAGACAACAATATTCGGCGATTTATTTCGGTACAAATGAAGTCTAATTATATGCAGAAGGAATATTTATTTTTAGACGAACGGTTATTAAATAATAAACAATATATTAACACTAAACACTAACCCTCTATAAGAATATAAAAACAGAAAGAAATGCACGTGGCAGGGTTACCTTCAGGTGTTACGAACAGTGGCACGTCTGATTACTTTTTTAGAGTCGGGAACGGAAAAACCTAACCTTCCAGGCGTCGCGTCATCCGCTAGCTTTACCACCCGAGGTTGCCACGTCGTACCCTCTGTCAGTTCCCCTTGTTGCCACCTCACCGTGGGTGCTAACTTCAGGTATGTGCAACGCCTCGAGTAGATCTGTGGGCTGCTGAGAATTGCGGGAAAATTCGAAACATCTGAAGGTCGCTACATATTTATTTTTCGATAAGGAATATTACCGCGAGAAACTATAACACAGTATTGGCTCCCAATTTAAGCAAATTAAAATTGATAGGTACTATTTATTTATGTACACGAATGGTACCAAGAGCAATGCTTATGTAGGCGTTGTTTTTGCATCAGCGTGATGCCATCACATCAATTGTGATCTTCTGAATTTTTTTTTTGGACAGTGTTATCTTTAACATTAAACTCAGTGTTCCGAAACTATCAAAGCCCTTCACGACAACTTCGACTTGTTCGATGCTTCTTTGTAATTTTTTATCTTAGTTGATTTGTGGATCATGACAATAGAGAAAATTGTAACAAAACAGTAACAGCCCTATATACCAGGATTTTAATTGAGACACGTAGATTACTTAATATACACAGGAGTAAGAAAATTTCCCTCAACATTTTGGACGGCGGCCAAAATAAAGTCGAAAATATGTAACTTTTGTAGTCACAGATTTTTAACTTATTCAATAAGTAACTTGGTTTCAACAAGAGAACCTCCAGTATGGTAAAAGATGACCAATTAATTTTTTTGTATGGATTAATTTGTACCATCCAAAAATTCATTCAATTAACTTATGCTGTTATTGGAATTTGAGGAATATGTGCCTGGACTATCGAGAGCTTTGAACGAAGACAGCGCTATTCGCATAAACCGAGTTCCTCTACTGTTTTTACTTAAGATTTCTATCTAAAGATATTACCACGGTAGCAATACAACGGTATATTTAGAAACTCTGTGGAAATCCATCGAATTTTTCACAATAAATCCTCGAGAATTCAAAAAAATAGCTAAAAATTAATTCGCCGTCTAAATACATAACACCTATACCGACGACCTAAAACGTTCCGACAAGAAGCCCGATCGGAAGAGGTCCTGATTTATTCTCGCCGAGATCCCGAGATCTAAAAGGTGGTTTGTATCAATGCCGGCGGCACGATACAAGACGAAGGACAAAACCCGAAAGAAAAATTACGAACATTCCGACCGCCGTCCTTAATGGCTACCGGCGTCGAAAAAAGACCGGGCGGGCGAGATCGATCTGTTCGCCCGCTTCAAAAGCCGAAAAGACGCCTCCCGCCCGACCAACTTTAACCGTACAAAACGGTGGGGCCCCTCTCGTTATCTGCCGTTATATGGGCTCCGACGACGTCGCCGTCGCAGCGCCATAAATCTCGCTCGGACGCTCTCAGGTAACCACCGTGCGACCAAAAAAGGAACGTGGAGGAGTGGGGTAAGGGAGCGAATGGAAGACGACGGTAAAATGCCAAAGTCGTGCGCGCTGCTCATGCGCATTTATTCCAAACCAGCTAGACAGTTTACACAGTTACGTGTTATTGTTTACGAGGGTTGTGATCATGAAGTTATTTTTAAATTAACTTTATGTTTACAAAAGTTTCTTGAGATAATATACCAGGTGTACCGGTTTTCCTAACAGATGTCGCAAGCCTTAAGTATGCAATGTTATGAATTGTATATGTCATTTTATTCTACTGATATCAAGCTTCAAAGTTATACACACAGAGTAATAGAGAGACAACTCAACAGGAGGGCACTGGAGAAAAGCTTGGCTTTGCAAAACATTGAGATGGAGTTACATCGGCCGAGGGTTAGATATAAGTAATTTGATTGGTCAATTTAAATCTCCATTATAGGTACCTGTAACGAAAACATTTCGCTGTGAAGACATTTCATTGGCTCCTTGATAAAGTTTGGCACATGATTGTCCTGACGTCACGTTTAATTGAACAATAAACTTTATATAAAAAAACAATTTAATTTCCATACATATAAATATAGTATATATATATATATACATATATATAAATATATATATATATATATATATATATATATATATATATATATATACATATCACAAAAAATAACTCAGGGACTAATCAAAATTATCTGTTCTGTTTTTGCCTTTTTCAATATTTGTTTAGGGTGTATGGTGGATATTATTTTCAACACTGGAAGATCACTACATAGTGTACAATTAAAATGTTTTAAATTTACGTTTTTTTAAAGTTGCTTGACAAAATATATGTTATATTATCAACGAGGCAATATCGTGAGATAAAATAAAAAAGATAGCTCAACGAACTACTGACAGTATGATAAAACAATTTTCTGGGGCATGTGATATTGCCTTGCCTCGTTCGTTCATATGGGAATATCTGCAATTGAAGGTATAAAGTGAAGTTGCAATTTCTCAACTCCTGGTAATACATCCCTCGTTAGTACAGAATTCTATTTCATGGTCGGGAAGACCCGCAGGAATAAGCTAGTTGGACTGGTGATGTGGAGACTGCCTCTGGGCTACCCACTAAACCCCACCCTATCAGCTGATCCAATGACCCTAACTCATACTTCTTACTGTTAGTAAGGAGAGTGCCCGTAACCAGTAACACCGTTAAGAGGCACAATTGCCAGGCAAATTCGTGGCGTTGTTATCACACCGTTACGCTTGCGGTACATGAGTTACGGTCCCGTTAACCCGTGAAGGTCGAGTAAATTTGGAGTTAGAGCACGATGGGGACGTGTCGGCTGTGATAGAATAAGGTCACGAAGAGCCAAATGAGTTATTGGCCTAAAATATCGGGCAGCTCTGTAATCATCTATTGTCCGAGAGACGAAAAGTGGAGAAATATCTCGAGTAAACCTTGGATATAAAATCGTGAACTTGGGGGACGTCTGTTTCTCTATGAATTTGATTGTTCCTAACGAACCAGGGGGCATTGATTATTCTCCTGAGAATTTTGTTTTGAAAGACTTGAAGACGTTCCACCCGGCTAGGTGAGACGTATTTTAGATAGACACTGGAGCAGTATAGAACGACTGATCGAAGCAGCATCTTGTACAGGAGAGATTTTATAGAGAGAGGAAGCCTGCTGGTCCGATTTATAAGCGAGATAGGTGGCTTATTCTGACAATGGGATTTTGGCGTTCTCGATTTTAAGACGCGAAATGCTCGGTGCGAAACGCTTCTTGTGGAAGAAGATGGCCTGGGTTTTCTATTGGTTGACCTGCAACCTCCAGAAATGTAACCAGTGGACCGTCTCATCGAGTTGTTTTTGGAATCTGCTTCGGATGTGCTCTGAGTAAAAAGCTACCTCAACTTCTGGTCTCCTAGGGATATCTGAAAGAAAAATATTAAATAGAGCGGGTGCCAGAGGGAGTCTTGTGGAACTCCTGCGTCGATGGTTTTCCGGCTAGAGAGAATATCTTTAATCTTAACCTGGAACAATCGTCCTGACAGAAATTATTTGATAAGAGCTGTTAGGTCATCAGGTAGATCTAATTGGATGCATTTCGCCAGTAAGCCTTAGTGCCAAACCTTGTCAAAAGTTAGGTGCAAGAAGACCGCTCCAAGTCTTTCATATCGGTTAAAAGCACAGTTGTTTTTTTGCGGCCAGCCAATGGGCCTGATGAACGGCTGAGTGTTTGGCACGGAACCCGAATTGCTCATCTGGAATGATATTGTTTGTCTCATAAAATCTTGAAGAGCATAAAGAATTGTGATCTTTCAGCAAGTTTTGAAATGGAATTTTGTAGGCTGATAGGTCTGTAAACAGAAGGTGATGACTTAGCTTCTTTTTTGGGGATAACTGCGATAAATGCATGTTTCCATGTGGACTGAAAGTGTTGCAGCCTCAGAATATGCTTATTAAGTTAGGCACACTGAAAATAGCGCCAGAAAAAAATAAAAATAAAGGCTCTATAGAGACGGCGTGAACCAATCGGATACCGTCGTGGCTCATTTCATAGCGATTAAGACAAATAATAAGTTAAAAGTAGGGACTTCTGCATGTCCAACATTTCCGCTGCTAATCATTTCCCAAAAATTTTCTATAAATTGAAATCTCTATTTCTCTGTAGTTATAAATGTTATATTTTGCAAAGTTGTGGAAGATGAAACAAATTTTAAGTCTTTGCGAAAATCGAATCGAGAGTCTTTTCTGCATCGAATAGTGGTGGGCGATGAAAAAGTGTATTTATTTTGAAAACCCTGACAATGATCTGTGTTTAGTGGGACCATAGTGTTCCATATTAAAATTGTTCCATATTAAAATTGTTCCATATTTGATAGAGAAATCGGCGAACATACGTAAACAACAACGCATAGCTATAAAATCTGTCAAGCTATTTCAGAATATATGCGCATGAGCGGCGCGCAGGGCTTTCGCCCTAAACTATCGTCTGCGGATGGACAAGTTTCGGACGTCTTCAGAAGCAGGATGACTAGGTGGGACGGCGGAATTAACCAAAATAAAACAAAAAAGGAAAAATATTCGCCAGCACGCTAGGATTAAATTCATAACGAGATATCGATCGTTAACTGTCGGAAATGTTCTTTTCTGTTCACGAGTTAAGCACGGGAAGCCATCGCGTAATAAAATTTAGCGGAAGGTCTGTTGGGTTTTATCAGCTTCGTAAAAAGGCCGTTCGTTTTTTTTCGCTCTCCCTTAATGATATTTAACTGAATCAGATGCCGGGCATTAAAGTTGCCATAAAAACGTTTGTGTGAATTCTTGTTTTAGAAAAAAATAGATGTTAAAAGTATTATTTGATACGGCATGTATTTACTGCTGTACGTACAGGTTATAAATATATAGAAAAAATAAAAACGTTGGTAGGAGCTATTACTCGACAAATAACAATTGATGAACCGGACCACCTACAGAAAATCTTAAACGTATGGTGTATGACACTAAAAAAGAGCAACTATCAGAGCTTGCCGACATTATCAACTCCATCATGAAGTTAAAGCATTTCCCAAGGAACTGGAAACATGCACTTGTCGCTATCATTCCTAAAAAGAAAGCCAAGTCCAAATGATCTAACTATAGGCCCATCATCCTGATTAGTTCACTTTCCAAACTAGCGGAAAAAGCGACATTACACGCTTTAAATAGATTCGCAGACGCTCACCACATAATCTCGAACGAGTAAGTCCAGGTGTGACTATCATGGAGAAATGAACCATAACTTGTTTTCGGAATCGTTTGAAAATCCGCTTTTAAAGAACTTGGATGATCTATCATTTATTGTTATGTACAATGCACCATATTGTGATCAACAAAGGCTGCAATTAAGGAACGGCTTAAAATACATAAAATAAATTTCCAGGAGGAAACCATGTTAAAGAATGAACTATTTCATATTGTTACTGGGTAAATATATATGATATATTTAATTGCATTTTATATAATTTACTTTTTTAGAAATAAGCCTGAGAAATGGTACATGGTAGATCAGATTACCGAACATTATGGCCACAGAATATTACGTCGTTCAGAATATTACCAAGACAGTGTGTTGAAAGAAGAAACAAGTAAAGGTCACTACACTATTAATATACTTTAATTGCAGGAAATTTTTTTTGGAGTGTGAAAGCTTTATGAGCATGTGTGATATTGTTCAGAATATGCATGAACGTTTGGTTAAAATATATGAGGAGGGAAATAATAAAAAGTGTTTTGCAGATATGGCAAATGCATTAAGGAGAATGTAGTGATTACATTTAGTTTTACCAAGAAAGATGTATTCAGGTAAAAACAGTTAAAACTAAGGGAGGAATATAGTAATATCATAATGAATTTACAAGGAAACATTGCATCGAAGGAAACAAGAACTAAGTGTAAAACAGAAATATATGAAATGAAAGTAAAATATATTACTCAGATATACAATTGTTAATTAGGTGGATTAAATCTTCGAGGGACACCACTACATAAAAAACGCGCGTAGAACACGCTGTATTATTAATTGAAATTTTAAGTTCTTCTATAATATATGCATTAGATGTACTGTAATGTTAAAGTAAATTATAATACATTACCTTTTTTTCCATTGTTTAATTTAGATTAAAATTTAGTTATAAAACTCAGAGTTGCTGCGGAAACATTGCGACGTTTTGACAGGACACGTATGTCACTACGGTTTGAATAGACTATAGAATCGTCAAGCTATAGTAGCTCTTGCATGTCTAGGATGATATGAAAGAGCGGAAATATTATAGTCAAGACGAAGATCCGTCTCTTTCGGACACTTATTTTAATTGGACACTGTTACTTTCTGGCATCTATAAGCTGGAGGTCTTTCAAATGGGATGCCTGACGTAAATTTTACATGTTTCTGTCCGCGATAAAGAAATGCAGTCATAAACTTAAAACGTGACAATCAGTATAAAATCGAATACTTCTTTAGAGTGAAAAAAAAATCAAAATACATGCAAATCACCTACATTAGAATATTATAGTTTTTCAAAAAAATTTATTAAATTCTTACAATAACATAAAATATATTACCTCTGTTGAAATTGTTTTAAATAAAATAACATAGGAGTTATTACAAATATTACATATATTACAAATGTGGTAATATTAATACGTATCCATATATAAAAATAAAACCTCATGGACAGGTCCGATTTTATGTTATATGCCGATGCGTGTCTTTTTATTACCACAAAATAAAAGAACGTCCCCGGCAGACAAAGAAATCCACACACCGCGCCCCCCACACCCGCATCTATAATGTTCACGTCGACTAATAGCAGATAATTAAATAAATATTACGACCACGAAAATATAACGAAAAACGATCGTCGCTCCCCCCTCGACTGCCCCAACCGAACAAAACGGTCACGAAAGGTGGTCGTTTAAAACCTAATCATCGGTCATCGAGATGGACTAATGGGTCTTGAAATCTATCGGTGAATTATTAATGTATTTTCGATATCCGGCTACGAATTTTCAATTATTAACAGCGGGGGAAAAATCGATATTATAACCGATGTGAAAAGGTGGGGAAGCGGGACGGAGGGAGACCGAGGGTGATGGACGTCGTACTGTTCCTTGAAAATGTCACGACGGATGAAAAGTTAACGAGCGACAGGAATTAAAGAACCGAATTAAGCGGTTCCTTTTCTCTACGGCCCGAATTGGATTAGGACCTCTCTCCTTTCGCCGTTCCTTTTTTCGGTGTAGTTTTCTTTTCTTTCGGCCGCGACGTCTACTTCCGTTTTAATAACTTTATTATTAATTACGACCGCTGGCCGGATATGGATTTTCGATTATTAATCTGACACGCTTATTCCATTATGGATATTATTATCGTTGGGAACTAAGTGATGTTCGCGTCTATTTTGAGGGAAAGGGGATCATTTTCCGACGAATTGGTTCCGGGTCGGAGACCGGCCGATATTTTTCAATATTTGGATTCATAGTTTATTTAAAAAATAGTCAAATTACCAAAAAATGTTTTAAAAATGTTAGAATTATTAGACGATCTAATAAAACAAGAAGACGATTTTATACATGTTTGGCAATATAGAGAAACATTTTCTTCCTAAAAATATTTTTGCTTATTACTGAGCCAATAGTTTATTATTGAATCAAATTTTAAAATGATAAATGATAATGGAAAACCTAATGGAAATAAGCGTCAAGATAAAAACTGTAAAGATAAGTTCATATTTTGTATAGTTTCAACGGATTTTAGTCAAATTTGAAGTATACTCGTAATAGTATGTATGAATTCATTCAAATGTATCATTTGTTGTGAATTTGTATTATACTACTACTCCAGAGAAGGTATATTATAGTGCGTTTAAAAGGTAATAGTTCATAAAATATTCTAGATATAAACTTAACATTATTTTTTGTCCGATCAAAAGTTATTAAATCCACCAGTATGCTTATTTTAGTTCTAGAAATTTTGATCTAGATGAACTTAGACCATAGGAATATAGAAATTCCACGGCATGGGCGACCTTGGGGAAATGTTTTGCTTACTTCAATCAACGGTAGCGCTGCGATCGCAAATTGTGATTGGCTAGTTTAAATTGCTGGAACCGCCACTAAAATGGAACGTAATTGGTTTGTTATCATTTTCTATTGGCATCTATTTTTAAGTTTGAAAGTTTTGGTGTTTCGGTGAAGAAATATTCGTCTTGCGTTGTGCATATTTTCTGTTTTACATTAATTATTATGGAGTAATAATATAAAAATTGATTACAATGCATCCGTGTAGTGGAAGATGTGTACACTACATGTCTGCTGAATGTAAATCTACTACCGAAATTAGACATTGTTCTCGAAAGAATGATCTCTGAGCTTTAGATAACTTATACTCTTTTTAACGGGAGATTTAGTATTACTAGGGGTTGTTAAATCACCAGTTGAGTCTATATTTTCAGTTTCAGAGAACTTTGCTCCGAGGAAAACGAGAAGGGAATGTTGTACGTTAGTCTATATTTCAGGCTATTTGACAAAAGTTCTGAAAAAAGAGACAACATGCAATATTTGTCTACATTCTATATTAAGTAGTTCCACAGATCAAATCAATCACTGGATACTGATTTCACAGAAGCAATGCACTATCTCTATTATTTGATAGGTAGATCTTGCTATAAAAACAAAATATCAGTTATTTTGGGAAATATTTTAAAATAAAACAAAAATTGTAGGTATTTTTACTGTCCAGTCCATAATGATTTTCAAGATCAAATTTTAAAAGTTATTATGAGGTGTTCATTGTATTTTTGGTTTAATCAAATTATATTTTTGGTTTAATCAAATGCAATATTGACAGTGAAGGATTTAAAGTTTACCATCAAAATATCAAAAGAAGATAAAACTCTATTAGATCCCATAAAATTGATGGCACCAAACAAATACGAAAAAGTGAGAAGGCGTTATAATATAATATTTTAATTTTTCCTGGAATTGAGCTCTAAATATATTTTTATTTACAGTTATATAATTTATTTATATTTGCTTTTTCTTTATATATATTTATATTATTTACATTTATGTATATTTGTATAGAATTTTATTTTAATAAATATTAAAAACTAAATTTCATATTCACATAAATATTAATGGCCAATAAACGTGACGTCATAAAGTAATCACACAATATGGCAGACCAATCATAGCAAAGTATTTTCCTTACAGGTTTCTACATAATTATTTTAAACTAGTCTATCAAATTCACGTTGTCAGCGCCACCAATGATTGGACTAAGCGAAACATAGCCCCACCACTTACCATTGGAGTTGCACTCCCCTGACCTAGACCAGGATCGCCAATCGGTAGGGTAACTTGAATGATATCGACAATCTAAGCCACACTAACCAACGGGTTAAAATCAATCAAAAACTGCATCGTCGAGATATTTTCTGGGCTTTGGTACTTCCGTGGGCTGAGCAGTACTTTGGAGATGCTAATTGGAGGTTTCAACAGGACTCAACACCGGTCTATAAGGCAAAAACAAATGCAAGACTGCTGCCGAACCCAATTTCCGGACTTTATCACGTCGGCAGAATGGTCTCCTTACATCGGATCTCAATCCGATGAACTACAGTATATTGACCATTTGAAAAACCAAGGTCTATGCTAACATCAGAAAAGTTTGGAGTTGCGGATATAATCGCTGCGTCGAGTACGGGATCAAATGTTGCCAGAGGAGCTGAGTTGAAGCCCGTTGCCGAAAATATCAAGTCACATTTAGACCAATCTTGCCCGTAGAGAATATTATTACTAAAAGTTCATGTTATTGTCATTCATTCATTGTTATTTTTCTAATTTGATATAATTATCAGCAAACATTAAATGGTTTGTAGCATCATATTGAAAACTATGTTTACTTTTAAAGTCTTTTCGTATTACTGCATTCACTACTCTGTCGAAAACGGTAGAAAAACAACATTTTCTAGGTGAATATCAGATTGGGCAGAAAATGGACTTGATGAGTAATTTTTCACTCGAAAATAAACATAAATAATATAAACAATAATTCCACATCTAATTAATGGCATAATATACTTGCTTTCCTCATGCTTTACCATCCTCTGTCATTAGGCGTAGCGCGAAGATCAATCTACACAACCCCAACTGACTCTCTTTAGAGTGTCATTTGAATTATCTTACATTTCAATAGTCCTTGAACTGATTACTGTCGCCTTTCCTAGTGCTACCATTGCTTTCTTCCATGTCGACGGTACTCTTTCCGATCGCTAAATGTTTGTGAGAAGCATCTAAAGTTGTTGAAAGGAGGTTTCCCCACCGGCTTTGGTAATTTATGTTATAACTTTACTTCAGCGGTTCTACTATATATTTTATTAAAGTTCACAATTCGTCGACTGTTGATTCGACATCAGGAAAAAAGTTTCTGGAATATCAATTGCTGACGCAGTTGCTAAACCCTGTGGTAGATCATGATTGTTCAGCTGTATGAAGAACTACTTCCATCGTTCAAAACCTTCATCGTGTGATTTTACGATGGTTCCATCTGCTTTGTGAATATTGTCATTCGGTCGGTTTTTATCACTACATGTGTATTGACATCACATGATACAGGCGAATGCCTTGGCGCGAATTTGAATCTCAGAAATGGGAGAATTTATCTGAATTTAATTTGTTTAAAAGAGTAGTGACGCACGTCATCAATATGTGCCTGTCAAAACTGGTAAATTCGTTCATCTGCAACTTCAGTTCTGCAAATTCAATTCAAACATCTGCAAAATTCTTGAAAACCTTCGCCGAAGTTTTTATTGAAAATATTTTTAGAGGGTTGCAGCTGCACTGAATATTAGTACCAGTACGGTCACTAAAATATCAAAAAAAAACCTTAAATTCGCCAAAAAGAAACTCTCTTTATTCGAAACGGTTAGCGAATCAAGATCAGCTTTATGCTAGCTGTACCAGAAATCAGATATACGAAATGTGTAAAAACAGTAAGCAGTTTTCTCAATCGAAAGAAAATTTAATACAATTATTTCAGAGAAAATCTGAAAGATATGCAGTTATTTGGGTAATACTGTTGGCATACACTGTTGGGGAATATAAGGTTTAAATGGTCTAAGATAACCCAAAAAGGGCTTAATGGAACTTCCAGATATTGATTTTAAAAGAATACAATTTTTGAAAACATACAATAAGATCAAGGAAGGATTACTATATCAATTTATATATTTAGATGAGACATGGATATTTTAGAATGGTATATTAGGTTACTCGTGGCAAGATGATAATAAATAGAGTGTAAACACAACAAAAGTGAATGGAAGAATATAAACATTGGAATAACTGTGGATTAGGTTTTGATAGTCATAACATTAATTAATAATTCATTGCACACATATTATTCTTTATGCTGGAAATAGGAATGATATAATTCCCCGTGCAGAATTAGTGTTTTCCTCTACTCTAAGTCTAAAAGTGACTACAATGGAGAAATGAAACATAATGTGTTTGCAGTGGTTTGAAAATCACCTTCTAAAGAATTTAGAAGAACCATCAGTTATTTTTATGGACAATGCACCATATCATAGTACAGTGGTGGAGAAGATTTAAATAGCTACGCAGACGCCCATCACGTAATCCCGAACGAGCAACTTACTTTCCTCTAAGTCCAGGTGTGACTACCATGAAGAAATGAACCATAACTTGTTTTTGGAATTGCTTTAAAATCCGCTTTTAAAGAACTAGGATGATCTATCAGTTATTGTTATGTACAATGCACCATATAATACACTGGTGAAAAATCTCCCAACAAGGGCATCAATAAAGGCTGCAATTAAGGAATTGTATTTTATATTTACATGATAAATAATTTACATGATTGCTGAACGTTATGGCCACAGAGTATTACGTCTTCCTTCCTATCGCTGCATATTAAATCCAATTGAGTTGATCTGGGGTACTGCAAATAACTATTACAATAGACATTCAATTGGAGACGAATATTCAACCCAGGACTGCCTGGATTTATGGAAAGAAGCATTGTCGACAATAACACTCTCGATTTGAATGAGCCCGATCAGACACATTGAAGAAGAAATTGACAAATGGTGGATTCGTGAGCAAGTTTTTGATAGATTGGAAATAGACAGCTTAGTTATTCAATTGACTAGTGATTCTGAATGTGACGGTGATTGAATAAGACTATATGAATGTTGGTGTATAATATAATGCTGACGATTACCAAGACAGGGTGATGAAAGAGAAAATAACTAAAGGTTACTATATAGTTAATATGATTTAAATGTAGGAAATTGTATGAATGTTTGTTTAAAATATATGAGGAGGGAAATAATACTAACTGTATTGCAAATATAGTAAATGCATTAAGGAGAATCTAGTTTTATCAAGTAAGATATATATAGATACTAATAAAACAAACTGAGGAGAAATATACCAATATCAAAATGACCTTACCAGGAAGCATTGCATCGAAAGAAACAAGAACTAAGAGTAAAAGTTAAATATGCTTTCTAAAATACATTATACAGATAAACAGTTGTTAATTAGGTAGATTAGGCTATCGTAGGATACCAATACATAGAAAACACGCCTAGAACTCTACCTATACTGGCATGGAAATGGGTTAAAGGTAAATATAATGAAACAGCTCTATCCTAGAAATTATTGTGGCTGTATAATTAATTGTAGTTAAGTTCTTCGATAATATATGCATTAGAGGTACGATAGTTTTAAAATAAATTATGTTAGATAACATTTTTGTTTCATTATTTTACTTAGATTAGAATTTTGTTATATGCCAAAATCAAAATGTACTAAGGCTCAAAGTTGGTGGAGATCACGTGTGTCCACTACTGTGTTGAAAAGACTATAAATAGGTTCGTAAGTAAGCATTAAAAATACGTGACTAAATATGCAATATGCGATATGAATACAATATGATAGTGACAATTTACCTAGAACTTATACAATTTATTTCATACTCTGTAGTATGATTTTTCTTTCGTCATTTATCTATCTACAAATTGATGTAGTTTGCTCACAAATTAGACCTATGAATAAACAAGTAATGTTCGGTAAATTTAGAATTATGAGGAAATTATAACAGCCAAATACTTTTGACTTCTTTTATATTTCATATTATCTTGAGATGTATTTTTTATTATATATAATAAAAGAATGAGCTTCCTCCTAAAAATATTTTTATTTAATAAAATGGTAACAAAAAGATAAAATAAAAAATATGTTCTATAAAACACCTGCTATAGAATGATAAGATACAAAACCTCTTGAATGGAACACTCATCCGACAAATAAGAAGAGATATATTTATTTATTTATATGTTTTGTGATGTCATAATGTATTTTACCATTATAAAAATATAAATATGTGTTTCTTTTACTTTCCATACAATATTTTAATATATTACATATAAATATATTATTCAATAAACCAAAGAAAAAAAAAACAAGGGAAGGAAGTTCAGAAAAGATACTGCCGATCCGATGTTACTATAACATAAAATAAAATATTTTTTACAAAAAAAATTGAACCGATTTCAAAAATACATACGGAAGTCACTAAAACGTAAAAAATAATCAAACTTAGTTTTTTAACACAAAAAAACGTTTTAAAATAAAATATGTACATAATAATCGTTGTAATATCTCAGTTCAATTATATTGTTACAATTATTTTATATTCCTCTTTTTTGATGTTAGATATTTACTCAATGAATTACGCAGTTATTTTATTAAGTATTACGATGGATATCCCAAGTAAAAGTATGGACAAACTATGAGGAAAAATAGGAATAAAGCAGCAATAATTTAATATAAGGAACGTTTCAGGCCCTGGGGTCCGCCACCTAGCCTAGGCGATTTGACAAATGTTCCAATCAAACTAGAACAAAAATTTGCTACCCTGTTTGCACGACCTCCACATGTGACCTCAACGTTCTAACCATTACACCATAGAAAGTGTTGCCTATAAAGTTCTCATATGATATGGTTAGTGTTTAAATGCTGTACGTGTTTTTCAAATTTGAGGTTTTACCTCGATTTTCCACCCTTCCCCCATCCGCTCCTATCTTAGTTAAAATGGGACCATCTCAGAAGTCCTCTCTTTCGAATAAAAAATTTGAAAATCGGTCTGTAACCGACTGAGATATCGGCGAATATATATTAAAAACAGCCCTACATAGAACCTCCTCATTTTTGTTGGTAAGTCAAAGAGTATCACTGAATCAAATATCATTGTATTATATACATAGATTAGTCGTTGGATTTTAAAAATTATATTCACTATCAGTGTTTCACTAGCGTTTACAGTATATGTAACTATATTTTCAGGTAGTTTTTGCAAATTGGACACTTTATTAAGAAACATTTTTATTGAACAATGAAAATATTATCAAATGCAATAGTGAATATCCCGTATATACTTTTCCTTCACATAGGTCATAAAATATGTTTTTAAAAGCAACGTATGCTTACTAATAGTGGATATTTTGCATATATAGTCATGCTAAAACGAGACCAAAGTGATTCAGATGTGAAACTGTTGAATTGTGGATGATAAAATCTGAGTTATCTGGCATTTCAGAAAATATTAGGTTTCACAATATTTCCTTCAAACTGGTCTTGTTTTGAAATAAAGCTATGTAGCTTGATTTTAGATTAGTTTTTATTTATATCCAATTTTATTTATTTTCTTATTCATTTTAATTTATTAATAGGTTAGTTTATTTATTGGTTTACTTTTAAATACATCAGTTCAGTAATTGTTTTTATCCATTCATACCATAAATTTAAACTTATTAATGTAATGATGTATGCTGTAATATTCAAAAAGGCTAAGAATAACTAAGGAAGCCTTATTTATATTTCTTAATTTTTCTCCTAGTTGTTAATCAGTACTCCTATTTCTACTATAGACTGCTGATATCCAACAACAGGACAAATGGAACTGGAAAATGCAGCTTGCTTTACAGATGGCCAATCTTTCAAGCAGAATCAGCGACCTTGACATCTATCTTGATTAAAAATAATTAACAGTATCGTTAGGCGGAAGGCTAAGCAGATCAGACTTAAAATTAAACAACCGTACTGGTTACCCGGAAGATACCCCAAATTTGACCAAAGGAGACCAAAGAGATTGCTTTTTCAGTTAATAATAAATGCTACTTGGATTTATTAATCTAGCGCTACTAAAACAAAGTTCTTCTGTTAAATATCAATGCTTAACAGCAGGATGTCCTCGAAATAATATATATCCACGAATTTATCCAAGATTCCGCTGGATACCAAAGAAGCTTACTACATCGCAGCAAGGGCTACGAACCTGAATAAAATATTACAATCGTCTTTATCTTAAATCAGTTTAATTTAATTTTCCATTCAATTACAAAAAAGCAGTAATAATTCTTTAAGTTTACATAGTTAGTTTCGATAAATTTCCAACTCTTCGAAAGTGCTTTAAAATACAATATTAGTCATTCAATCAATAATTCGCATGCAACTAATAAAAATCCACTTAGACACCAGTTCTCAAGAACTTTCTCCGAGGTATTAGCCTTGAATTTCCCCCAATCACGTGACATCCAATAGTTATCCAATAATATCGATTTAATTGAATTAACATGACCAAGAACCTTTAGTTAATAAGAATATATTCAAATATATCGCCGCATAGAACCTAATATCCTACTTTTTTCTTATTAAACAAAATCCGTGATATTACTGAAAATAACAATCTTAACGATATATGATTCAATGAATCATATTATGTAGTCCTAGGATAACTAAAAATCTAAAGATTTTTACATTTATATTCCTTAGGTGTCATAAATTTATTTACACTAATAAAAAAGTGTACACTAACACTGTGATCTGCTTTCGTACTAACGCAGTACTCTATATATTTATGTGGTAGTATCTTCATAAGGCTCAATCAAATCCTTAGTCCTCTTAAATCGTTCTACCCGTTCTTCTTAATCCGTTCAATGATATGGTGAAGAAGTTTTTGATTATGACTCAGGGAAGGTTTTTTAGTAGTTTTGTTTTAATGATATCTATATCCAAATCTCTCTAGAAATCAATATTTCTATTGTGGAGCACCAATATCAATCTGCAATAATTTGTTTTGAAACCTTCGAATTATATTGCTCTTCCTGGCACAACCACATATGTGGGTGTCATATTTCTATATGGGCTTAAGGGTATATAGCATCAGTATACAGCAGCAATCTATTGTATATTGACAGCATCGATTTCTTCTAAATAGCTAATAATTTCTTCCAAATTTTATACGCAGTCCTTATTTCTGTCGTAAACTAGCATTCATACGCTATTTCACTTCTATTCTAAAATATTTTACAGTTGTAGTACATGACACTTAGATGTTATTTATTCTGAACGGTTTGTATTAAATTTTCTAATTGACTTCGACAGACTTGGTCTTGGTTTTCCATTGTTTGGTGCAATGGCATTTGCAATTTCATTGCCGCTCCTCATCACTATGACACAACCACAGCTGACAATATCGTCAAAAAATTAGTTATTGTACTACGTTTCAACTTCACCAGTTTCAACTTCCAGATCACTGGTGTGCATAAGATAAACGAAACTATTTTAAGTCCAACACACTACCCTGCGACACTCCCCCTTTTATTTATCTTAATTCTGAATAGACCTCCTCATGTTTAACATGTTGGGTGCCAATAACGCGCTAGTGCGTAATATGAATTTTTCGTTGGGCGCCAATTACGCCCCAGCGCGTTAAATGTGTGGTGGTCTTTCTAAGCCTTGTATTTAATTCGGCAATGGCTGTGTGCATGTACGGTTGTATCTGCATTATCTGAAGACTATGGGTGAGTAATTTTCATGCCTGGTATCGAATTTTCCTTTTTGATTCATGTGTATTACAGAATTGTATATGGCGAGAAAAAATATCGATATGTGTCCTAAAAGTGGAAAAATAGATACGAAACGTGCCCGAACTTTACAATAAATATTCAGGCAATCGTATTCCAATTTACGACTTTTGCTTGTGTGTCATAAAAAGGTTACTAAAGGCTCCGTCTAAACCTACTTCCAGAGCGGTTATCAGCAAACATGTTTTGAAAATACGAGAAGAGAAGCAAGCAGTAACGGTAATGAGAAAACAATGTAAAAACTGTAATTTACAACAAAACAAGAAAAGATACCATTTATGTATTCACTCCATATCCTGGATATCCTGGTCACTGTTTTAACTGTGCAAAAATTAGTCATCAGTGAGTTTTAATGAAAATTGGTATTACCTTATGGTCATTGATTTGTTTCTATTGCCTCCTCAATTTACTTGAATAGATATTTTGTTTGTTTGTAGTAACATTTACTTAGTTTTTTTTCTCGTTTTTTTAGGAGCTGATTCATTCAAATTATATATATAATTTTGTTATGATGTATTAAATTTCATCTTCTAATCAACAGTGTATTTTCCTATTATGTCCATTTTAAATCCACTGAGATCCACGGAATACGTTATAATAACCAAGCATTTTTGACTTTCAATTATTTCGCGACGTAGATGTGGATCATTGAAGCAATTGGACGATATCTTGGTCCAACGAATTCTGTTGGAAAATATTCCGCGAAGATTTAAAACCATTTTAAAATCAAATGGTGGCTGAACAAATTAGTATTAGTAAATAATAAATATTGTGTATATGCCAAGTGTTGATTTTATATTATCCTTCCCCTGTATGTTATCAAAATGTTAAAGATATTTTAAAAGAACATTGGATTCGTGGAGATCTTCGTCGTCCGTATTGAACCATTTAATACGTCCACCAAAAACGGATCACAAAACCAAGACCACTTTGATATAACAAATGGCATTTTCTCCGGCTACAACAAAACCGACTTTTCAAATGATGCCGGTAACTATTTCAAAAATGTCAGCCGTTATTTCGCCCGTCCTCCGCCGACCGGACGGAATACGGCGCCCTTCACCGCACCGCGCGGCGCCCCGACGTTTCGAATTCCGCTCGTCGTCAGTAACCGACAGGCCGAGAAAAATGGACGTCCCCGTCGCGAAATAATTGAAACTCAAAAATGTTTCGCTATTATAACGTATTGCGTGGATCTCAGTTAGCAGGGGGAGAAAAAGCCGCCCCGCCGCGAGGCGAAGGGAGGGGGTGAGGAGGGCGAAACCATTCATATCAATTTGGACTGTTCGGATTTCGTGCGGAACGCGCCGAAGACAGGACCGTACTTCGCCTACTATGGAATGGAAACTTTCCTAACGATTATTTATTAGATTAAGGAGGAAAAAAAGAAAATAATCGCCTATATAAAGCCCCTGTGTTAAAGTTACTCTGTAGGAAACATTTTTAGATCAGTAAAGAAAGATATCAGCTATAGTCTATCCAATAAAACATAATATATCCAAAATATATAACTTAGAATTTCGGTTTACAACGTTTGTTGGTTTGAAACCGCTAATTACTAATGCTTTGAAGAATTTTGTAGATATTTGACAACACTGTCGAACAATACCAACAGAAATTGAATTTTATGGACTGATTATGTTACATGTCCTGACGAATCAGACAACATTCTGTGTCTTGTTACCAGGTGTCCTGAAACGTCATTATCGTTTTTTTTTTCGAAAAACTACATTACTTTGGAGAAAATTGAAAAATTCAAATCAAAAATCCAAAGTATTGTCCATGTGATTCCATACATATTGCCTATCTTTCGGGCAATTTATGAATGCCATCCCAAAAAAATTGCTTTTCGTTTGAGCAAAACCATTCATCGAGATATTTTCTAATTTACTTGATTTGGAACACTTACGCGAAGTGGAATTTTTGCCTATATTAAAAAACACAGCCTAAAGTATAAAATTTCGATAGCCTATATCTCGGAAACTATAAGAGATAATCCAATTTGGCAATCGACTACGTAATTAGCGTGCCGAATATTACTTGGACTATCATTTGGACCTAAATCCATAATTCATAAGATCATTTTACAGTCTATATCTCGGAAACTATAAGAGATAATCCAATTTGGCAATCGACTACGTAATTAGCGTGCCGAATATTACTTGGACTATCATTTGGACCTAAATCCATAATTCATAAGATCATTTTACAGTCTATATCTCGGAAACTATAAGAGATAATCCAATTTGGCAATCGACTACGTAATTAGCGTGCCGAATATTACTTGGACTATCATTTGGACCTAAATTCATAATTCATAAGATCATTTTACAGTCTATATCTCGGAAACTATAAGAGATAATTCAACTTGGCAATCGACTACGTAATTAGCGTGCCGAATATTACTTGGACTGTCATTTGGACCTAAATCCATAATTCATAAGATAATTTTACAATTTTCCTATATCAAAAAACAGAGAATAAGGTGTAAAATGTCGATAGCCTATATCTCGGAAACTATAAGAGATAATGCAATTTGGCAATCGACAGCGCAATTAGCATGCCGAATATTACATGGGACTTAAATTGGAATGAACGAAATCCGCTCCGCAAGCGCGTATTCCATTGATGCGGAAATATTATAGTCGGAGAGGGCAAGGTCTGGAGAGTGCGATAATACGTCCCATTCGACGCTTGATGTGGAAATATTATTGTCGGAGAGGGCAAGGTCTGGAGAATACAGCGAGTGCGATAATACGTCCCATCCGACGCTTTCAACGATTCCTTGACTGGTTTAGCTTAATAGACGGTGCGTTATCGTGCTGTAAAACATTCTATCATGTCTTCGAACACATTATGGACGTATTACGATCAATGCATCTTTCAAATTGAACTAAGTTGTTGTCGGTAGCGTGAACTATTAACTGTTTCACCAGGTTTCAACAGTTCGTAATACACCACGCCACTTTGACCCCAACAAGCAAAGAGCGTTGTTTTGAAATCACCACTTTTGAATTTTTGAAGCCACGCTTCACCTATTTTTATGTTTAGAGCAAGCTAATCGTACGTTTCTACCAGCGATAATACAAACGATAACTTTCAGCGGCTTTTTGCTTTTGATTAAATTAGAAAAATAATATATGCCGCAAATGCACGCTTCCAGGCATTATCTTGATATTTTTTAAAAGGTATAGATAATAGAGGTAATAAAATGACATGTGTCAAATCATAACTTTGCAATTGTGGCGACCCCCACGACCCTTTAGGCCATCACGCATTCACCATTCACAACAAGTTCAAAGGTTGGCAACGCCGGTGGATTGGTTCCATGCAGTTCCAGGCTATAAACGACCATCACGACGAGGTCTCGCTCTCTAACTGGGAGTGTGGCGTCTCCTGTAATCCAGCTGCTTGGAGGTCGGGTTCGGCGGAGAGTTTGAGGTCGGGAGTACTAGTGCAGGGCGTTTAGCTAAGCATGGCATCAATATGGACACCCTGAGGGAGCTCGGGGTGGCCAGGTTGGCCAAGGAAGGGCGAACCGGGCCAGAGGGAGAACCCACCAGCATCTCGCTCTCTTCCCTTTTCTCCACCCCCTTGTAAGGGTACCACATCCACAGCGTTACCGTACTTCCTTCACCTTAACCTAATATTCTGTCGATTCTCCCGTTGACTACATGTATCAATTATAAACGAAATAAAAAGTATTTCTTCAACCAGTGTCTTCAGTTCTCGTACAAATTTCTTCCAAAAATAGTAGTGAGTGTTTGGACAAACAATCGCATCGACAGCCACACATTTTGACCGATCGACCTGCCCGACTAACATTCCTACACAATAGTTAAGCCTAGCAACATCTGTTAGACAAACCGGTAATTAATTTCCGGTAGACCTGGTAACTAGGGTAAAATGAGAAGGAAAAATTCGGTTTGATTTTAAAACCAATTTTGTATTTTAAGAAACTACATATGGCAATATACTTTACGGCATCAATGATGTGCATTGGCTGTTTTATTGGATGGACTATATATCGGACAAACTACTAGGACTTCGAATTAATTTTGACTGATTAATAATAGATGGTCTAACTCACTGTAGTATTAGGTCGTTAAGAAATAAAATAGATTTTAAAATGAAACCGCGTTTATTATTATTTTCAAATATATCTCGCCCCTATCAAAGTTTTTTAAAACCTCATTCCACACGCAGAAAATTTGCGGACAACAACCGCCGTGTGATAAGGTATATTATTGCAATGAAAAATCCAGAGTTATTGGTCCATAACTCCGACGTCTTGAGATAAATAACTTGTAACGACATCCATAAAACTTATTCGATATTATCTATTTTCAATTTGGCCCAGGGGAAATAATTTTTGGCAAATATCACGATTTTTACGTCTTACTAATTTTTAAAATAATGGTATTCTTTATAGGTTTATTTTAAAGTCGCATTTATTCAGAAAAAAAATGGTACGATACTAGTTCAATTGAAAATTCCCCGGCCTACCATAGTAAAACACATTTTTTTACATAGTTAGTTTTTTTATTCGACATAATTCCATTCAAGGGTGGTACCCTGATTATAGCGACCCTCCAACTTTTCGATACCATTTTTGTGGTACGATTTGTCCTTTGCTTCAAAATGGGCCTCAATTTAGGCGATTACCTCTTCATTCGCCGAACATTTCTTCCCAGTGAGCATTCTTTTGAGATCTGAGTACAGAAAATAGTCACTGGGGGGCATATCTGGAGAATGCGTTACATGAGGAAGCAATTCGAAGCCCTATTCAAAGATTTTTGCCATCGTTTTCACTGACTTGTAACACGGTGCATTATCTTGAGCATTCTTATGAGATCTGAGAACAGAAAATAGTCACTGGGGGCCATATCTGGCGAATTCGTTAGATAAGAAAGCAATTCGAAGCCCAATTCAAGGATTTTTGCCATCGTTTTCACTGACTTGCACGGTGCATTATCTTGTGAAGCAGCACTTTCTTCATCGTGTGCAGTCCACTGGAATGACTCTCGATTGGATTGAATAAGTGTACAAAATAACTAAAGAAAAACGAGTAAATTATAGTTAAAATTTGAAAATGAACATAATGTTGATATATTAATAGTTCTATTCAAGTCAAGAGTAATTTATCATTTTTATTTATTTTTAATTTGACAAAATCTACAGATAAAGTACGTCAATCAGTCGATGCAGAAACGTATGAGAGAAAATGTACCTGAGTCGTACGTAGTCACCGCCAAGTGAATTTTGTCATAATCCGCAGGTCTAATTGATCGATCAACTTGGCTCGAGTCTCCTTGTGTTTTATTCCCCAATAACTGAAGAGTATAAGCGGGTAGTTTTCGATTGTTCAAATCGACAATCAGACTCTCTAATTATTGAACGAATATCCAATTGCCAATAACTGACCAATAATAATATAAGTCCTGATACAACCAATAATGTACAACTTTACTAATAATTCGTTACCATATTACAATTACATAGTTTACTTGCTCATCCACTAAAACTAAGTCGTCAGATTAATATTCCGATGTTTATTATATTTTCTGCGACGTTAAAAGACGTTAAACTCATAGCATAGCCACCATAACAAAATTACATAGTTTACATGGCCTACTAAATTCTATCCCTCAGTGAATATTATAGGTTTTTCGACATTAAAAGACAATTCATACCACAGTTACCACAAAAAATTACATGCCTTATACTTATACTTATTTGGTACATTATCTCCTGCGATTATTACATTTCGTTTTGAGATTTTGATTGAAATTGTACATTGTACATAACACAACTCCCGGAAAAGAAAACTTTTAATTTTGAGAACTTGGGTTGATTCTACTACCTTTATTGATACAAACACTTGTACTTGTACGTCGTATGAATGGGAGTAACACCAAATAACGATAAGTGTGGTATATACAAAGTGAAACTAAGAAAATAAATGTTTTATTTGTGAATTACTTCTTGCTAGTAGTAAATATAAGGTTTCTTGCATCAAACAGTTCCTGGTAAAAAATTAACCTACTGCAATCATGAATAAGACAATCTGTTCATCATATTAGTTCATAATCATCATAATCAATCATGACACATGATCGGTTTGAGCAGCATATGACGATACGAAATTTTGCGGAAAGAATCGAAACCTCTTACTTAAAAACGTTTTTTATTACGAAAAATATGTTCATTTAGTTAGAGGAGCTATACCTAAAGCTCAATAACGTTTATTGTCTCTAACCTGAACCTGCAAATATTTCATTAAAATACGTAAACTGTTGAGTCGCTAAATTAGGCAACTAAGGGGAATATGACAAATTTATTGCATCGGTAAAAACATGTCATATTTGGTGTAAATTATATGCAGTTCTACAGACATAATATTAATGCAGTTAACAAGAGACGAACTACAAATCTAAAGAGTGCGAAGACCATAAATCGGAATATTAAACAAATTAATTGAAAATTGAACACTGAAAACTGGAGATAGGAGGCAATCTACGTTAAAAACCACTATCAAAAACAAGATACAAAAATCGGATGAGGTCTTCGTAAGGTCGCACGGTAAACATCTTAAACGATGGACGTTGTCCTTCGTGCAGTTTTACATTCAGGACCAATCATAAAATTTAGCAACTTTACCAGTAATTAACATTTCAAGAGTGATTGGTTTGAAATGCAACAATCAGTGCATAGTTTGTGAATAAATTCAGATACACATGTTACGATAGATTAGACATAACTGTTTAAGGAAAGATGAACGAATTTCAACATATAGTCAATTCAAAACAGCAGTGAACCCTCGTGATCTGTCAAAATCCTGCCGCAGCAATTTGGAGTTTTAATACATTTTACTTTAACGTATGACACAAATAAAATAATGAAACGGAAATGTTATGTTTTATAATTTATTTTAACATTATAGTAGATCCAATGCACATATTATCGAAGCACTGAAAACTATAATTAATTATAGAGTCACGATAATTTATATATGTTGTATATGAATTGTTTTGTTATATTTACATTGAACTTTTTTCCACACTAGCATAGGTAGAGTTCTATGCTCGTGTTTTTATGTAGTGATAGGCCCCGAAGGACTAATCCACCTACTTAACAATTGCATATCTGAGTAAAGTATTTTACTTTCATTAGAGAGCATATTTGAAATTTGCGTTTAGTTTATGTTTCGTTGGATGTAATGTTTCCTTGTAAAGTCACTTTGATATTACTATAGTCAGGTTGATATATTTCTCCTTAGTTTGTACTATTTTTATCTGTACACCTCTTTCTTGATAAATCTAAATTTAACCACTGCATTCTCCTTAATGCATTTGCAAAAGTGATAGTATTATTTCTCTCCTCATACATTTTAATCAAACGTTCATGTATATTTTGAGCAATAACACACATATTCATAAAACTATAATACAATTTTCTACAGTTAAAGTATTTTAATTATATACAGACCTTTAGTTGTTTCCTCTTTCATCACCCTGTCTTGGTAATGTCGGCATTGAATCATAAACCAACATTCATAGTTAAAGTTTTATTCAATCACTGTCACTTTCAGAAACACTAATCAAGTAAATAACTAAGCTGGTTGCAATAATAATTCTAATCTATCAAACACACTAAGTGTCTGATGGAGCAAACCGAAGGTGTTATTCTCGACAATGTCTCAATAATGTTTCCATAAATCCAGACAGTTCTGGTCTGAATATACTCCTCGACCAGAATGCCAATTGTAACAATTCTTTGTAGTTCTCCATATCAATTAAATAGGATCAAATATGCAGTGATAGTAAGGAAGACGTAACTCTCTATGGCCGTAACGTTCAGCAATCTTATGTATATGCAATATATGCAATATATTCTCAAGTTTATTTCTAAAAAAGTATATTACATAAAATGTTAAACTAGCAACAATCTGAAATACTTTAACATGGTTTCTGGAAATCTTATTTTGTATACTTTAAACCATTCCTTAATTGCAGCGTTTATTAATGCACTTGTTGGTATCTTCTCCCCCAGTGTATTATGATATGGTGTATTGTCCATAACAATAACTGATGGTTCCTCCAAGTTCTTTAAAAACCTATTTTTCAAACCACTGCAAAAACGAGTTATGTTTCATTTCTCTATGGTAGTTAGTCTTGGACTTAGAGGAAAATACTAATTCTACGCCAGAAATTAAACCATTCCTATTTCGAGCATGAAGAACTATACGTCTGAAATTTTGAATAAGTATTCTGAATAACAAAACGCAATCGATAGTTATTCCAATCTTTACCTTCTTTCACGAACTTTTGTTGCCTTTATACTTTATACTACTTAATATAATATTTTTTCTTTGATTTTGATATATGTTAAAATATTTTCAATCAAGATCGCGGCGATTTGAAAATTATTAAAACAAAGCGTAAAATAGCGTATGCCGCTTTATAACCCCTAATAATAATATGTTGAGAAATTTTGCAGACGTTTGACAACCGGACAACGTTTGCAGGCTCATTCGGTTACGTGTTCGAACTTCTCGAGCAGCATTCTATCTCTATTTAAATAAAATAAAATGTGAAGGAAAATATTGTCTGACTGTAAAACGAATTGGCAACTCTCGAGAAGCACATTTTGATGACGTGCGTCACTACTCTTTTGAATAGACTGTACTCTGTGGCGATATCAACCTTTTTTTGGATAGAAGATGCAGCAAACAGGTCTATATTGGGAGCTATATTGTCCAAGATCAGAACAGTAGCATATTGATTGTGTCGTAGACACTCTCCCCAAGTGTGAGCTATAGATTGATGATGACGATGAATGTAAAACTGTGTTTCATGTTAAATAACTCATGACAATCTTTGTCAATCTTAAATAGATCTATTTTTTTAAATTGTTATCAGTCAACAGTTTTACTTCAATAAAGATATCAGAAAAAGGTAATCTTCTTATGATTTCTGATAATACTTTCAAAAATAATAATATATACAAATTTCCCTTTCCTCTGTCCAAACCCTCCATACTACAATTGATGAACACGTAACATTTCAACGAATACGACAAAATCCGAGACATTCAGGCCCTGGAATTTGGTCAAAAGGGCTGAAACCAAGACCCGTCTATCCCGAAACGGACGCGACGGATTGAAAAGCTCGTTACGCAAGACACCGAAACCGCCACCCGCACCACCTCCGCCGCCGTCGGCCACCCGTCCACCCTCCGGCCCGCCACCCGACCGAACCTCGGAACAAATGAAAGCGAGGCCGTAGATCGCCATTTTTCATATGGGGCGGCCCCGTCACAGTTACCGGAATTGAAAATTCATTTTTTAGCGACCATTTGTCAAACGGCCGCCACCGTCCTATTACCGTTCGAGTTTGAGCCGGGGCCTGAGTCGACTCGCGATGCTGCGGTCGGAAACGTTCTAATTAGCGTCGTTGACGGTTTCGGTTCCATTAACAATCCGAAATTGTACAAATTGTTTCTGCTAATTAGCCAGATTCCGCGATTATTAATATCCATAGAGGACTGGAGTACCTAACATGCTATTCGAGTTTCATAAAATTCAATAAACATCAATTTTTTTTATGTTCCATAGAAGAAAACATTAATAAACAGTTTAAAGTTTTCAAGAAACTAACAACTGATAAATTCGAAGGTTTATGTATATATCTGCAGAATCCCATCAAATCCGCAAAAATGTATTATGGTTTTATAGCTATCTAGTAAATTAACTATTAGTGTAAAGCTGTTTGTTTTTATCCTTGTTACATTATCTCTAAAATTACAAATGGTTATTGATAAATTCACCGAACTAAATTAAATAGTTTTCCTCAATTTAATATTCTGACTAAGCCATCATTATCTAGGAGCTGGAGAACTTCAACATTGATGTGCTGATAAATCCTCTCTTCATATGTTTGGGCATAGTCCTTGATAACATTGTCGACATTTTCTACCTTCAGGTTCTTAGTTTTTTTTATTGGTCTCTTAGAACTTCAGCAATCTGCCCGTGGGCAATAAGTATTATTATATGATTTCCGTTATATAATATAACTATCCTGACGTGTAGAGGATCGGTTCAGTAACTGATCTGCTGTACTTAACTTATAATCTAAATGTTATTCTAGATACCATTATAACTTATTTTAAGGTTTATCCGAACTTATTCTAATAACTATTCTAACTTATTCTAGAAATTATTAAATTTCACTCTATGTGTCAATTAATCAGTTTGTATGGTAGTTTGCGTTTGAGCTTATGCGTTATACCGTCATCGCGCACATTTAACTGTTTAGCGAGTGTATTGGGATGCACTAATAGTCTTCCAGAGTACTTCGCACCACTCTTCATTCCGAATCACACTCGTTATGGGTTCTAAGGGGATAACGCGCTGATTCAGTTCGTTGGAGACGTAATATGGGGCATCGACTATAGCTCGCAATATTTTAACCTGGAACCTCTGGAGGATAGCTATGTTAGATTTGCTAGTTGTACCCCACAGTACCATAGGTCCAAATGAGCCTAAGTATTGACTTATACAGCAAAATCTTGTTATATAATGATAATTTGGATTTACGTTCTATCAGCCAATATATTTGGTTTAGATTAATCCCAAGCTGTTTTTTCCATGTCAAAGGTCGATCAAAATGATTTTCCAGATATTTAACGTTGTCTGTTTGCGGAAGTTCATGTTTATTCAATTTTAATGTGGGACAAGTTCTTCTACAAATGGTGAATGTCACATGAGTAAATTTTTCTCATTTGTTTTGATACATCACGTTTTCAACTACAATTCGACTACGTTAAGATGATATTGAATCCTCGTGTGATGATAAAAACACTATATCGTCAGCATATGTTACAATAGAAGTGTTGATATACAATAGATACAATAGATATAACAAGGAGCCAAGAACAGTGCACTGAGGAACACCCGAATATATTGGGTGTAGGTCAATACTGACCTGCACATTGATGTGATTGATGATCGTTACCTTGTTCTGTGAGATATGATTTTAGCAAATGAAAGCCCGTATGGGGCAAAAGCTTTTTCAGTTTAACATGCTATCCAATATGCCACAGCTTGTCGTAGAAGATATATCGAGAAATGCAGCGGAGGAATATTTTTATGGATGTACCATAGATCATCAACAAAATTTGGTTTTGGAATCTTTGCATAATATTTCCATTGTTTGGAATGGTATAACCCCAGACTTTAACACCGTAAGTCCACGTTACTTTCAAGCCTTGTTGGTAAAGCAAAAGCTTATTACGTCCTGATATTGTTAAATATCTACAAAATAATCCGTATATTTTTTAAGCTTCAGTTTGAATTTTCCACATTTTTTTCTAATGTGTGGTTTTCATATGTATTTAACATCAAGATATTAGTTCCATAGGGGATTATTTGTTCATATGTGTTTACTGGCTTATGCTTGATTTTGGCTTGCTTTGGTTTACTGGCTTGTAATTGATTTCAAATATGTAATATATTCCGGCAATAACTTTATTAATCCTTCGGCTGATTCAAAGTTATTCTCTCTGTTGTCATCTGACAATGTAGCAACAATGGATTAGTTCCAATACATTTGCCTGTGGTACACCTGCTTGTATTTGCCTCAAGTCAGAATAATCATCATTTTGTTTTATTCTGAAGTATTAGCCAGTTATTCATGATTTTAGATTGTTGAAAATTGGTCAAGGAAAAGCATTTTATATTATGCTTTAAGGTCTCATGATAAACTTTATCGAAAGCTTGAGAAACATCTAAACTATCTAAATATTGCCGAATAAACTTCCAACTTAAGATCGTCACCGCAAAAAACGTCATGTATCTAGGTCTCCTCTTTGACCAACGGTTTGGTTGGCATTACCAAATCTGGAAAGCAATCCAGAAAGATTCGGAGACAACAAACCTACCATCTTCTCTGATCTGCCCTTTTAGCAGATTGTCTGTACTTCTCTACGGATCTGATATTTACTTCAAGTTTATTACACCCAACCAGGTGAGACAGCTTCAAATTTTCCAAAATAAGCTCCTTGGGAGAATCTTAAACGCTCCATGGTTTGTCAGAAATAATCAAATTAATAGGAATCTGACACTCCAGAAATCAAGCACTTTATACCTCCATCCTTCTAGAAACAACAACTCAGCTGAAGTTTTTCTGAACACGCGCTTGTTCGTGAGCTGGTCGACATACTGCGACTACTAACCTCCTCTTTTCCATGCCGTTGCAGTTATAACTTTTGCCCCCATACGACATAATCCAGTCGTGTGTTAACTCAAATTTGCGAATCAATAGTTACTTTAACTTTCTGTATTTTTGCAGGGTCCTCGTGCGGAGGTAGCAGCAGTAGCGACCCACAGGGGTCAACTGTGAGGCGGTTTTGGTTTAGTGAATTGGTAAGCCCAGACAGTTCCACATAACCCGGTCCAACTAGTTACTCTAGGGCAAGTCTCCGCGACGAGGAATGCGTCATGCATATCGCCGACTGGTTTTAGGCTAGAATAATAAAAATAATACACTTGATTTTCTTCTAGTGATTTTTCTATGACACTAGAGCTTATGAAATCTAATCTGTTATTGTCTTAAACCAATTGATTGTTGACCATCTTAATTAGTATTTTTCCTGCAAGTTCATTTAATATTTCATCAGTAGTAAGTTCAAAATCTGGAGCCTTTTTAGGTTAATATTTTTTTTTATTTATTTTTTGACTTCTTTAATTTCGAAGAATATGATGATGCCGTTCCGACATATTCCTACTTTGGGTTCTGGTTATCACTACTTAATGTCATGATTTTGATGTGAATGAAATTGAATTGAGTTATGCTCAAAGACTCAAAACTTTCAACCGCTTAGAAGTTGATGAACATTTGGAACCGTTTCAACATAGCGGTTTCATTTCAGAGATGGTAAGAACTGAATCTATCACGAAAATTGCTAGCGCAGAAAGTCATGTCTTAGTCCAGTCCTTTATTGTTGAATAAACACCAGAAATAGCAAGTAATACACATATTATCAATGCTCGGTCATATGATGGTCATATGATGTTGTTGTGAAGGATATATTGTCATAGCTCAAATAGGAAGTATTTTTTTCAAATTACACTCACTTGAACACTTTGGTATCATTTAGTGACTTAAATAAGAATTTACTTAATTAGGATAATAATGCAAAAATTATATTTCATAATACATAATATATTAATATATTGAGACGAAAGCAGTTGATAAAATTTAACGTAAATATTATAAAGCCAAATAATTTGGTTTCCGAAAAATAAAATTAAATTGTATATTTCAAATGGATTTCATGTAAATAACTAAAAAGTTTATCGGTGATTCTACTGATTTCTGGGTATATTATGTCTATATCGAATAGACTTTCGAGCTTTGCATGATTGTAAAACATGTCAGACTGAATTTACTAGTACACAATAATTACACAAAGGAGGTACATCGCCAGTATAAGATATGAACATGAGAACCAACAATGTCCGATCATTAGCTTATTTAACGAGACCTGTTTATACTTTTTAGTAGACAATGTTAAAGAAACAAGAAAACTTTGTGTAATGTACTACAATTTATTATCGACCTTCAGAAAGTCTCACTACAGTTGAACAATACTACCCATTTGAGTCTTAATAATAGGATATTGATACATACAATATGGCAGGCTATGAGTACCTCTACAATTTGGGTGGCTTCTTTAGCTGCTAAGTCTGTTCTCCCATTACCCTTTACGCCCACGTGACTGTCCAATGAGAGTGCGGAAGATGATATAGATGCGGACGATAATAGGGTGTCTCAAAAATGTATCTTTATTTGCCAGAATAGTGTTAGAATCAGTACAAATCAATGAATCATCGGACTCAAGCTCCTGTACAATCGGTAGAGCCTTTCAGACAGCTGTTAATTCTGCCGAAAGTATGGATGAATATGTGTGAAGCTTGTAAGTTTAAATTCTGGAGGAACCATAAACAGCTACGCCTATTCCCTCGGACGACTTGGAACCATCCGTATATAAAACTAACAGGCCAATTGAAAAGTCCTCGGCCTGACACATAGGTAGCACTACTAAAATTAAATCCATACGTTTTTAGTTAGCCCGAACCTTCAAAAGATACGTGTATAAATTTTACAGCTCTCGGATCACTAGTTTGTGAATTATAGCATTTTAAGTGAAAGAACTTTTGTTATTGTGAAAAAAATGGATAAAAAGGAATTTTGCTTGTTGATAAAATATTTCTTGTTGAAGGGAAAAAATTGAGTTGGAGCAAAAACTTGGCTTGATCCCGAACTTTCTGGATACTGCCCCAGGAAAATCAACCATCAAGGATTCGTATGCTAAGTTTAGACGTGGTGAAATGAAGACCGAAGACGGTGAACGCAGTGAAAATGATTTTGAATTACCGTAAATTGAAATTGAATGAAATAGCAGGCACTCTAAAGATATCAACTGAAAGTGTATATTATGTCATTCACGAACATTTGGGTCAGTGCAAAGTGGGTGCCGCGCAAGCTCACTTTTGACCAAAAACAAAGACGAGTTGATGACTCGGAGCAGTGTTTGAAGATGATCAAGCGTAATAAATCCGAGTTTTTTCGTCGATATGTGACAACGAATGAAACATGGCGCTCGAAAGGAATTATGTTGATTAAAAAATATTTTTAAATATGTTTTACTATTTTAGGCCAGGGACTTTTCAATTGACCTGTCATATTGCTCGGATATAGCGACAGGAGATAGCCGAACAGGCCGTTGAACCCGCTAGGACCAAAATTGTCTTTGTTAAGGATCGGTAGGGATATATTTGTGAGCATCGTTTTTGTTAATATTAAATAAATGCTCAGATGTCCATCTAGACGCTCCGATGATCTCAGCACCACCTGATCGTCAGCAATAACGAGCAAACAGCGACGGTTAACATCTCGCGGAACGAGCACGGACCATCATTCATCATGCGCCGAGGCTGAGCCAAAATTAAAATATATAGTCATACAGGCACCGGTATTAATTAGACGTCATAAAACAATACATTAATGGACCGGTAAAGGAAGGAGATGAACGATAATCAACCCGGTACGAGACAATGAGGAGGGGGTTGCGACGCGAGAAAAAGCCATTGGCGGACGGCAACGGAAAGCCGCCAGCCGAGAAAGGGAAAAAGGCGACGTCGCGGTGTGGAAAAAAATCTATCGCCGCCGCGACGTGGAAATCGGCCACGTCACGGAAAACAAATGTACGGGTTGCATGGCCTGAATTTAATTAAAATATTAAATAATGAGCGGTTAAATCGAAGGGGAAAAACGACCCTCCGTGCACAAGCGCGGCTCCACGACGGGGGGAGGAATTAGCTTAAATTTGCGATATGCGCGAGGACGCTGCGCCGATGCTAAAAAGCGAGTCGGGATAGATCGGTTCGCGATTACTATATATTATACTTGCTAAGGAAATACACATAGCTTTTCCGCGTCATTTATTATATTGGCTAACTATAGTGCAAGGAAAAACTAAATAAAAGTATAGAGCGTATAATCTAAACGTAATCGAATATGTATTAAACATTGTTTGTTTCATTAATTTTTTTTGTTAAAATTTTTGACATATTAATTTTTAATGGTTATTTGCTGATAGCAATTTCCAAGATCACGAAATCTTACTTTAAATAATCCATACGCATATGCAACACAAGATGAGCTTCATGTCAAACTTTGATAACCCGAGATCCACTCGATCGGGTATCAATAATTTGATTTATATTAGCTCTTTGGCAATAAAAAGAGAACAACTTTAAGGGGACAACCGAAAGGGTAAGTTATTTTCAAAAATTTATCTACACGCATTTTTATATATTTGAAATACAAGGTGGGGTCCAACGTATATATTTTTCTGACTCTCTATCGACAAGTCGAAATCCGGCAGTGTTGCCATGTTTATACATGGGATTATTATAAAATAAGATTCTGCTATATGATTTTTCGAAACAAGTATGCTTATAAAACTAAGAATATTGCTAATTTTTAACAATACCTATAATAAAAATTTCAATAATAAAATGCTAAACACAGTCTGTCGCAAAATTAACTTATTTAGGTTAACTATTACGGAAGAGAATTTCAAATTACTACATTATATATAGAATAAATATTGTTAAAATACTAAGTTAATAAATAAATACAGCAATACAAATACAAATACTAAACCATTTTAGTCAGTCACGGCTTAATAGCGCGTTAATTCAAATTGATTATCCAGAACCGATGTATATTTAAAACATATCATTTACATCGTAATCAAGTATTTTATTTATTTATTACTTTAAAAGCCCATCGCCTCTTGGGCTATTTAGGGTTGAGTTACAATGAATTTTTAAATAAAGTATATATAAAAGACATTCAAAAATAATATACTAAACAAATTACAATAGAGAAGAATTACAAAAGGTGTATCAATCCAGCGGCCGTTAAATAGTTTAAAAACATATCCAAATGCTTGGGTTGGACCAGTTGTTTTAATGACCTTGGCATTCCGAGCTGCTGTCTCGGTACCTCAAACTTTTCTCACTCCAGAAGGATGTGCTTGACGCTCTGTTGTGTTTGGCATTCATCACATTGTGGAAGATCTCTTCCTTTTAACGGATTCTCATGCATTAGTCTGCTATGCCCTATTCGCAGCTGAGCAAGAATGCTCAATTGAAACCTGTTGAGATTGTTAATATTAGGAGATTGGTGGAAAACCCCCTTGAGTTCCCAGAACTTGTTATTTTCCATAAGGAGATCCCAATTTAGGTGATCGAATTTTTTGTATAGAGTATTTATATGTGTTTTAGCGTCATCCTTACTGAATATAACTCTTCCTTTCTGCTTGCCAGATAATCGGCTCTATCATTACCGGAAATTCCTCTATGAAAGGGTACCCATAGATAATTTATTCTTATTCCCCTCCTCTCCAGTATTGTCTGATCTGATCTGTCTGATCTCTGATAGCTATAACTAGAGGGTGGACTGTCTTTACTGAAATAATACTGTCTAACGAACTCATTGAGTCTGATACCAAAAGTATTAATGCGCCCACCGACAGTCTATCCAGGGCAGATAGGGCCTTATAAATTGCCAAAAGCTCCTCGGAAATAATGATAGTAATTGTGGGAAGCCAAAAGTGCTCTTCCAACAGTTTTGAAGTGTATGCGGTACCAACCAAATCTCCCCGTTTAGAACCATCCATATAAATGGTGAAGTGATTTGGGTAATTCTCCTCAAATCTCTGGGCGAAGAGCTGTTTTACTATGGTTGAGCTAATATATTCTTTGTTTAGTACCTTCATGGATAGGTCTAGAGATATATTGGAGTACTGCCAGGGTGGTATTGTCGCAGTTCTGTTGACTGTAGCAGGTATTGTTGTTTTCAGCCGATTGCAAATCCCACGAAATACTGATGACTGACCTATATGCTTCCTTATTGTAGTGTTGGTGCCAAAGTTGTTAGAGAAGAAGTAGTAGAACTGATTCAGCTCTGGATGAAATCTGAGGGAGCTTGCATAGTTCATGAGAAGGAGCTCTCGTCGTGATCCAAGTGATGGAATTTCTGCCTTATATTGAAGGCTCTCAACCAGACTGTTGTGATATGCTCCCAGTATAATTCTCAAGGCGACATTCTCAACTGGGTCAAGTCTCCTAAGATAGGAAGGAGCTGCAGTGATGTAACATTGACATCCGTAGTCTAGATTACTTCTAATTAATGTCTTGTATATGTTACTCCAGTGAAATTCTATGAGCACCCCAATGGTGATTAGAGAGAGTTTTCATTAATCGAATATCTGTTAAGCATTTTCCCTTTATGTAAATTATGTGAGGGATCCAGTTTAGTTTGTGGTCAAATAACAATCCAAGAAATCTATGTTCTGGTTTATATATTAAACTCTTACCATCCATTGTCAGTGCAGCCATGCGTGGGCAATTTCTACTTCTGTAAAAATGTACGTTTACAGATTTTTCGACAGAGAATTTTAGTCCGTTTTGATTGGCCCAATTTGGTATTTTATTGAGGCAATTCTGTAGAAGATATTGACTGTATTTGTAATCCGAGTAATTATGATAAATAATCACATTGTCTGCATAAATCCGAGCATTGAAGTGTGGTGGGATAACCCGATTAATCGAGTTAATAGCGATAATGAACAATAGTGGACTGATGCGGGAACCCTGTGGAATCCCACTGGTCTGGCGATAAGATGATGATGTCATCCCATTCACTCTAACCCGATAATATCTGTCGGCCAAGAAGGATGTAATGAATTTATATATTTTATTTCCTCTTTTTTCCATTTCAAAAGTTGTTTTTGAATACTGGAGATTTTTATGGTGTCAAAAGCTTTTTCTAGATCGAGAAGATGATATATATAGAATAAATGTTGCTAAAATACTAAATTAATAAATAAATACAGTAACACAAATACAAATGCTAAAACATTTTATTCAGTCAACGCTTGTTAGCGCGTTAATTCAAATTTGATAATCCAGAACCGACGTATATTTAAAACCTATCATTTACATCGTAAACAAGTATTTTATTTATTTATTACTTTAAAAGCCCATCGCCTCTTGGGCTATTTAGGGTCGAGTTACAATGAATTTTTAAATAAAGTATATATAAAAGACATTCAAAAATAATATACTGAACAAATTACAATAGAGAAGAATTACAAATCAGTCACATGTTGTCCCGAATTGAATGCTTTACATAAATCTTCCTGGAATCCGACCAGATGGTCATGTGTGGGGTATCCTCCTAGGAAACCCAATTGACGATCATTCAGTAATTTCTGATTTTTAATTAGATATATAGGTCTACTGCACACCATATTCTCTAGTGTTTTGCACAAATGGTTAGTTAGGGCAATAGGTCTATAGCTTTTAACTGAATGTCTCGGTTTACCCGGTTTATGTATAGGTACCAAAAGGGATTGTTTCCATTTTAGAGGCAGTTGTCCTTGACTGCAAATGTCATTGTATATTTTAAGAAGGTGAATTAGTTGGAATGCGCGAGATTCTTTATCAGAGGGAAATGAATTTCGTCAGGTCAGCAAGACGTATCCCTGTCCCTGTTTAAAGCTCTATCAAGCTCCTCCATTGTGAATGGGTCGTCAAATTCATATACGCCCCCAATCTCCTCAGATCCGCCGCTTTCATCCTCTCACCAGTGGGCGTTTAGTATGGTGTCATAGTGTGTATTATAAGGTCAGGTTTGGTCCTTTTGAGTCTGCGTCCGGTTTTGGTGTTGTCCAAGAGTTGTAATACTTCGAAATTAACATGAGAGTGAAGTCTCTCCTCATGTCTCTTTGCAATTCTTTTAATTTCTTGATTGACAGTCGGTATCTGAAGATCTCGATGTAAATAAATGGTCCGGTAATATCTGGGTGCACCTACGATGCTTCTTAGGACTTTGTTCTGGAAAACTTGTATTAGATTTATGTTGCTTTTTGCGGAACATCCCCATAATTGTATTCCGTATGTCCATATAGGTTTTAATATTTGTTTATATAGAAGTAATTTATTATGTATAGTTAATTGAGATTTTCTTCCAATTAGCCAATACATTTTTCTATATTTTAACTCAATTTCTTTTCTTTTCTTTTTGACATGTTCCTTCCACCGTAGTTTTGCATCAAGTGTCATTCCGAGATACTTAGCATTATTGCTGTATGGTATGACAGTGTGGTTTATGGTCAATGGTGTAAGCGCGGCCTGTTTATAGGTGAATTGAACATGCACAGATTTGTTTTGGTTAATTTGTATTTTCCAGATTTGGGTCCATTTATTTATAGCGTCAGTAGCCTGTTGTAGGTTTCGGGTTGCTTCTTCGCTATTGTTTCCGACAGCAAGAATAGCAGTATCATCAGCAAATGTAGCCATTGTAATGTTTTCGATTTGTGGTATATCACATGTATAAAGTAGGTACAGAATTGGCCCCAGTACACTTCCTTGTGGTACACCTGCTTTAGCTTCTTTTATTGTAGAGTAAGCTTCCTCTTGTTTCACTCTAAACATTCTGGCTGTGATGTAAGATTTTAATAGTTCGGTGTGTTGCTTCGGTAATATTTTCTGTAGCTTATGGACGAGGCCTTTGTGCCATACCTTGTCGAAAGCTTGTGCTACATCTAAGAATACAGCTGAGCATACTTTATTATCTTCATAGGCTTTTTCAATAACATCTGTTATTCTATGCACTTGATCAATCGTTGAATGTTTGGTAATAAACCCAAACTGGTGTGTTGGTATTAGGTTTTTTCTCTCTATAATTGGTTTTAATCTTTTCAAGAGGAGCTTTTCAAATACCTTAGCTATCATCGGTAACAGTGAGATAGGTCGATAAGCTTTTATATCATTTGGTGATTTTCCAGGTTTTGGAACCATTATTATTTCAGCCATTTTCCAAACGTCTGGGACATATTTCAGTCGAAATGCTGCATTGATTAAGTTAGTGAGCTTTATAATACCCTTTCTTGGCAGATTGTGCAGCAATTGCCCTGTTATTAAATCATAGCCTGGTGATTTATTTGGCTTGATGTTAGTTTTAATAACGTTGGTGACTTCTTTCGGAGTTGTTAATTGAATTGTCGAATTTTCGCCGTCTATGTCCGGTAAAGTATGTTCAATTTCACTTTCGTTTGGTTTGAAAGTTTTCTCTAAATGGTCAGCGAATGCTTCTGCTTTCTCCAGGTTGCTGCGTGCCCAACTTCCGTGCATGTTTCTTATCGGAGGACTATGTAGACAGGATCGTTTTAGGTATTTAGTGGCTTTCCAGAGCGAGTAGTCTGTGTTCTTGTCATCTGTTAAATTTCGTAGATAGTTATTTATGGAATTGTTTTTAATTTCCAAAATTTCCCTCTTCAACCTTTGTGTTATGTTGTTTAAGATATTCTTATTTTCAGGTGTTCTATTTTGCTGCCATTTTTTCCGTAGTTTTCGTTTTTCAGCTACCATTTCCTTGATTTCTTTCGGGTAATTTATTCCTTTGGTTGAAGTTTTAATTTCTGGAGTGTTATTCCAAGCAGCCTGTTGGATGTCTGCAACGAATTTTTCGGTTTCATAATTTAATTGGTCTTCTGTCTTAAGGGGAACATTTAGTTGAATTCGATTGTTTATTTCTTCAACAAATCCTTCCCAGTCTGTCCTCTTGTTGGTTAATGTTGGATTTTGTTGTTTTCTTATAATGTTTTCACTCAGCGTCAAAATCACAGGTGTGTGATCTGAACTTAAGTCAAAATTTTCTTCAACTTCCATGTAGTTAGTGGTTATGTTTCTAGCTATAAAGAAGTCTAACAGGTCTGGAGTTTTCTCTGGATCGGTAGGCCAATAAGTTGGTTTTCCTGTCGACATGTAACTGCACCCTAGCTCAGCAGCTGCTTTATGTAATTCATTACCTTTAGTTGTCGTCATTCTAGATCCCCATCTTGTATTTTTAGCATTGAAATCACCACCGATTATAAATTTTTCTCCTAGGTTGTTTAGAACATTCAAGTAATTTTCTTTTTTTTGGTTGTATCTTGGAGGGCTATATATGGAAGCTAATGTAACCCTGTATTTGCTAGATATAACAGTTACTGCCGTTACCTGATTTTCTGCTAAACTGAGTCCGGGTTCTTGATGATGGCATATATTATTTTTTATTATTATTGCACTTCCTCCTCTTGCTGTGTTAGCTGGATGAATGGTGTGGTAAAAGTAATATCCTCTAAATTTAATAAAGGATTCCTTTGTCAAATGGGTTTCAGATATTAAGCAAATATCTATTTTTTGCAATTCTAGGAATACTTGTAGGTCAGCGTGATGTTTCTGAATCCCATTAGCATTCCAAATTGCGATGCGGATGTCTTTACTTGCCATTTTTAGTTCTTGAGGCCACCGCCCTATTGTTTTCGAGTTTAAGTAATCTTTCAGAAAACGATTCAATAATCTTTTCCTGGTTGTCCAGCTTAGCTATAAGTTTCAATAGCAGTTCGTTGGTTGTAACGTCTTCTTTTTTTGTTTCTTTTTGAGCGGTTTGGTTTATGCTTTGAGCATAGGTCATTTCATCGTTGATTTCGTTGTACATTTTTGGTTGTTTATTTTGAGTCACTGTTTTTTGCTCTTTAGCCTGACTGATTTTATTTCTTCTCTCTTGGAGTGTATTATAAGGAATACTGTTTTGCAGATATGGTAAATGTATTAGAGAGAATACAATAGCTAAAACTAGTTTAATCAAGCAAAATGTACACAGATCGTAACAGACGAAACAGTTAAATAGAAATACAGTGATACCAAAACTTGACTTGACAAAGGAACATTACAACCAAGGAAACATGGACTAAGCCTAAATGGTCAATGTGCCCTCTCATGAAAGTAAAATAAATTATTTTTAATTATATAAATTTATTAGTTGAATGGATTGAGCCTCCAGGGAATACCACTACCTTAAAGAATCCTTTTAGAACTCTACATCATAGGGAAGGAGTTCAATGTACGAACAAACAAACTATTGTGAATGTGTAATTAACTAGTTTCATTACTTCGACAATATATGCATTTCACATATGCATGCATATACGCGCATTGTTTGTGTTTATTTTTTTTCGATTAGAAATATCTTATCTGTCATAGCCAAAATGAATGAAATCTCAGATTTAATGCGGCAACATTGCGACGATTTGATGTCATAAATATAATGTGTCCTTGATACTTGATTGAACCTGCTATACTTATTAGGTATGTTTTATACTTTTAAGGTTTTATAGTATCGCTGAATTCTTTATAAAAATTACATTGATAAATTTTAATAATTAGTTATTAGTCTGAGTGCCTTACTGAAAAATATATGTGTACTTTAAGTAAGTTTTATACCATTGTTATATTTATTTTATACAGCTGACCTACCGACCTCAAAAAACACTACTGTTATAACATATGCGGACGGTACAGACGATACATATTTTAACATCAGACGAGGATCCAATATCAGCCACAAGAAACCTCCTACTTCATTTTAACAAAGTTGGATTGTGGTTGAAAACGTTGCGTATCAAAGCAACTGAGACAAAATCTACCCATGTGACATCGTTCGTAGAAGAACTTGTCCCTCAGTAGAATTGAACAATCATGAACTGCCGAAAGCAGACAATGTTAAATATCTGCGATTGCATTTTGATCGACGTTTGGCATGGAAAAAATATATAGTGACAAAAGACAAACATCTTGGGCCTAAAGTAAACCAAATGTATTGGCTAATAGAGCGTAAATCTAAATAACAATAAATATAAATAAAATGACAAGATTTTGCTGTATAAGTCAATAGTTACTCATTTGGACCTATATATCAATACCTATGGTATTGAACTGTGGGGTACTACTAGTAAATCGAACATAGCTATCCTCCAAAGATTCTAGAATAAAGTGTTCATCGTCGATGCCCCATATTACATTTCCAACAAACTGATTCAGCGCAATATCGGCTTAGAACCCATAACGAGTGTGATTCGAAGTATTAGTGAGAAGTATTTTGAAAGACTGTTAGTGAATCCCAATGTACTCGAAAAATATAATGCATTATTATATAAGACTATAACTAAATAAATTATTGTTTTGTAAAAATAATGATGTATTGACTGAAATTATTTCATCTTAAAAGTACGATAATCCATTCATTTTAGGCTAGTAAATGTACAATATTTTAATCAAAAGCTTGAGGTAGTCAGTTCATTAATGGGGTTTGTGGATCAATAATAGTAGCGATCATATTTGATCATATTTGGAGATTTTTAGGAGAATTTCACTGCTTGCATATATAATGGTGGCTCTTTCGTTTGTTTTTAACTCTATTGGCTGGGCTTGATCTAACCGATTTTGGTCTATTTTATAATAATGTTTATTTATGTGGTTCTTGGAGATCTTGTTAATTGTTCAAATATGTAAATTAATGTAAATAAGGTGCTTTTATAAAAATAGAAAGGCTAGAAAAATAGAAAATATTTTTATTATTTCATTTTATTCAATACTTCTAAAATTTTACCATTTTTATTTAGTTACTGAAACTATTTACCTGTTTATATATATTTTCGATATAAAATCTATTAATCACGCTAAAAAAAATTAAAGTAAATAAAGCTGTATATACGCTTGCGCCAAACCCGGATTATTCTATTTTAAAATTAAATGGAGCTCAATATGCGCATGGCCCAAATCCGGAGATATTTGTGGAGTAATGTATGCTGACGTTCTGATGTCACAAATTCAGTGGTCGTGTCTATTTTATTAAACGCATTATATTCTAGTAATTTTTCAATAAACTATTACAGTGCCGATTGTTAGAGTAGAGCGTTTTTTTTCCTTCAGAGTATTGTTTATCGTCATTACTCTGAGACAAAAGAGTAAAAAACTACAGTTATTACTACACCACAAGTCTGAAGAACCCATACTTGCTCTTAGAGGAAATAAAATCACCATAGAATCTCAAACGGTGAGCGGTCGAGAGCACATAAAGTCTACTTTATTAATATTAATTTCCTTGCCGCGGGCACACACAAAAATTAACCCGGGATATTCGGCGTGTCTCCGCCATTAAGCAAACGCCCACCTCCGGTTTTATTTCCCGATGAAATTCCCGTCGAGCGGGCCGGGAGGATTATTACGTCGCCCTACCCTCCCCATAAACCGGCTGCTAATGTCGTCCGAGAGTTAATTTTATAAATATTCGATTCGCCCGAACGCAAACATGAAAATTCAATGCAATCCGGAAAAGTGCCACTTAATACGTCGCTTTTTTTCGCTTTTTCCCCCTTTTTCGTTCGGTAATTCCCGTCCAAATAGACTTGTCTAACGACCGACTTTTGTCTTCAGTGATTGGATTAGCAAGGCTTCGCGGCGAGGTAGATAGAGGCGGCGGGGGAGGGGTAGCGGTGCTTTAGATGACCGCCTGATTGTTTTTACGAAAACATATCAGTAATGAACGGGAAGGAAAATATAATTGGAGCCGGTTTTTTTCCTCGCTTTTTCCGACTATACGGCATAGGTGTTTTTGACAGGGATTGTCTTGTGCTTGTGCGAAAGCCATTAAGCAAATTATTTTTTCTCTATATCGATTCTGATTGGAACCCGTTGACAGGGGATGTTGGAAAGCGAGTTATTAATACCACATTATTAAGTAAAATATTTCAAAAGGCACTCTGATGATATGAAAGCTCGAAAAACGCTTTAAAATATTGAAGACTTTCATCTAATTTTTCTTTTTTCTTAATGATATATACAATTATTAATAAATAATTACAGGAGATAAGTAAAATAATATGCAATATGGAACGTCTTGTTATGTGTTAGCAACACTGCCTAGTTTATACGCCTTGTAGGTATATTTCAGTGTTCAAAGTTTCAGGCTTGTTTTCAGTCCGGTCAATGACTGGGCACCCGGGTATCCATTTCAATCCGCAGATAAACTATATTAACTTCTCCTTAAAATGTTTTTATATCCTCAAAATTGAAGTAATTTAACACCAATTTTTCGTCAAAATTTTTAACAATCAATTAATTAATAAAAGGTATTAAGTATCAAACTTGATACCCCGCCCTTTCAATATCCAGGTACCCGGGTACCCACTAAGATTAATGTATATGAACGACGGGTTTATAGACACTTCAGAGACTACTTATAAAAGTATTTAGTTAATTTGACTTTCAAATTGACAATAGACAATATAGTTTGTAATTTTTTTTTATTTAAGCAATAATTAAACAATAATTCTTACTATAAACAATAATAAAAATAATAAGTAAGAAATACATAAGTCCATTTTATTTTATTTTATTAATATCGTTTTCCATTCTTTGACTATTTATTTATTTCCATTATTTTATTTATTATGATACAGTGCCATACAAAAATTGAAGTACATTAAATTATTTCGTACATCCTTCACATGTCGTGGTTGTAATACAGTGTTCATCACAAATAGGGTTCTCATATACCGAACATATTTTTCTACTTTTGCGACGTTTTTTAAATTCACCTTGGAGACATTCATAGCATACACTAGTAATCTTTTTCCTTCCAGTTGAATCGAGCTGCATTCGAGATGATGTTCGCTGATCCGCATTCGTATTGATAGCTTGACAAAGAAGATATTCAATCGCCACTTTCGTTGAGAGATGCCCCATAATTTGTGCATTATTTGGAACGACTTTCAACGAATGGAGTACATAGCTCTCTGCCCAATTGCCGATAAAATAATCGTCGTTCATACGATTTTTTAACGATCATTTTATTATTCTCGTAATACAGAATATATGATGCAAGATAGGCAATATCGAGAATATTGTAAAAAAATGCTAGAGGCCACCTTTGAGTTGATCTTTTTGTATTATATCTACCAAGCATTTTATCCATCGTGTCTACTCCAGCTTTAGACCAGTTATAAAACTCAATAATTTCGGGTTTTATTCTTTGCACTATCACTAATTTTAGCTTCATGATGCATTGATGATAGCATAAATACTACCTTGTTTTTTTTTTGGCACGTAACTACATGGGATAACTTTTCATGGAAGCCAAACACAGTGGATAATTCTTCTCGCGTTTTTGATACAGCCATTGCTGGTGGAATGAATGCTTTATTTTTCTTCAAGGTGCCAATAATTGTCAAGTTCCAAGATAGTAAAAATTTTGCCAGTGGAAGAGTAGTGAAGAAATTATCCATTGTAATGTTTCTACCGGATCCTCTTTGACAGCTTTTTCTGAGTCTTTGACAACTCTTTCACCAACGTTTTTCTCACGACCATCTTTCGATTTTCCAGTGTAAAGCTGTCCAGTAATTGGATACGAATTTTCAGCATCACATATCCACCATATTTTAATTCCCTATTTAGCTGACTTTGACGGAATATACTGAGTAAATCTAGTTCGACCTCGGTATGGATAAAGTTGCTCGTCAATTATCAGGTATTCTGTTGGCTTATAATGTTTTGCTAAATTACTATTCAACATTATCCAAATGTCTCGTATTGGAGCAGCGTTTCTTTCTTTTCGTACGACATGAGAAGGGGAAAGGGACATCTCAGGTACCTAAATATCGATTGGCTTGGCATTCCGCTATTGTTATTTCTTTGAGGACCATAAACTGTGAATTTTTTTTATTCAGTACACTAATGACCTGCACATCTACCACGCTATAGGTGGGTACCCGGGCACCCGGTAATTGAACGAATGGTGGAAGTTTGGTCAGTGACCCGACGGTTAAGGATATGTTACTCCACAGTCATCTCCGGGTTTGGCGCATGTATACTATCCTACATAGAATAAACCATAGAAAAGAACAAACCATATTGTCTTCCTTTTCTAATGGCGGCATATTCTTTTCGAGTCGCTCGGTGGAGTCGATTAAGTCTAAACAACAAAAAGATCTAGGATATTTAGATTTTGTGTTATAATGTTAATTCTATAGTAATGATAATTAAATTGTTGTATTATACCTGTTGGTTTAACATACATTGGTTTTAAAATATGGAAGAACAAGGGTAAGTGAAGACTGTAATGTTATATTTGTAAAAGTTATAAAATGCAAACAACATCAATTTTATTTATAGTGGCAATGTTGGCTCCCAAATTTATAACATATCATTTTCAACGACATCGAATAGGTATCAATATATGCCAAAATTGAGTGATAACAAGGACAGAGAAGAAAATGATTTTTGATGTGTTCCAAGTGGTCAAGTAATTAATAAGGTTTGTCCATCAGGAATAGTAGTAAAGAAGAATATAAGAAAGAAATAGAGGTGAAACTCGAAGAATCTAAAATTCAGAGAAGAATAAATTAGACAGTATTTTGCCTAGATGTAAGAACAGTGTACAGTAATACTATGAAATAATTAAAAATTTGGTAACAAAAGTAGACCTACATCAAATAAACAAGATATAAAACTATCAACGACACCCTAATGATCTAATGACGAGGAAAATACAATGCATTATTATATAAGAGTATAGGTAAATATGTATTATGTGCATTAATGCATTATAATATTGACTGAGATTTCCTTCTGCTTAAAAGTACGATAATCCATTAATTTTAGGCTAGTAAATGTACAATACGTTAATCGACAACTCGACGTAGTCAATCATTAATGGTATTTGTGGATCAAAAATAGTAGCGATCATATTTAATGATATTTGGAGATTTTTTAGGAGAATTTCACTGTTTTCATTTATAGTGGTGGCTTTTTCATTTGGTATTAACTATATTGGCTCGGTTTCATCTGAGCGATTTTGGTATTTTTTATGGTAATGTTTATTTATATGTTTCTTGGAGATCCTGTTAATTGTTCAAATATGTAAATTAATTTAAATATTTTATTTTTATAAAAATAGGAAGGCATATAGAAATCATTTTTATTATTTCATTTTATTCAACAATTTTTTAAATAAAATCTGTTAATTCAAAAATGTTCAATGTTTATTTCCCTTTTTATATATAGTTTCAGCATTAAATCAATTAATTACCAAATTTGTGTATTTATTTATAAAAAAATGATGTGTAATATCATGTTTTTATAAAAATGGAATGACTGGACATATATTAATTATATTTCTATTATTTCGTTTTATTGAATACTTTTTTACTTAAAATGTGTTATTTCCAAAATTTTGCCATTTTTATTTACTCTCTGAACCTTATATAGTTTATATACATATATATATATATACATATATATATATATATTTTTTTTTTTTTCGAGTAAATAAAGCTGTATGTACACATAAGTATTATACGTTTTACCCTGCGATGACTGAAAGAAATGATTGGTAAAATATGTTATCTCTCAGATGATCTTTAGTATCCTACGAGCGAAACTATCCACAGTAGTACACAAAATATGGTAAAAGAACATTGATGAAGAGGATTCACTGTCATTACGAATAATGAACAATCGCGTTTTTCACAAGGATTGTGGTCAGACAACATAATACTACGGCTGAAAAAGCAACGTCAGAGCTCAACTTTCATCTCAGTAGGGTAAATGTGGGATAGGTGCCCTAGGAGGTTAGATGCCTAAGTAATCATGTAGCGGCTTGTACAGAAACGAACATAGAGTTTATGAAAATCATGTTATAATGAATGAAATCATCAAATTATGTTTAAGAGTAGTTTTTTTCTAATACTTTTTATCTGGATTGGTAGGTCGCCTATTTTCACGACAAAGGATAGAAACCACAATTTTTGTGGGTATTTGGTTCAAAATGATGTTTAATGGAAGTACCTCAATATACCTTAATATACCTCTACCTCTACCTCAGGGAACATGTAAGATTTTCTCAAACGCATATTATACATTGTCGAAACTAACAGTTTTAGAGAAATGCTTTTATAATATGCAATAAGCTTTATCAAAAATTCAACAGCCTAAAGGACTTTTACTTTGTATTCGCAATCGGACTTATAGGGAAGATTTTTAATTATTAATATCTAGTGTAAAAATTGATATTAAAAATATTATCATTTTTTTATATCACTTGATAGGTTACTTAAAATGCATACCTCTGTACTAGAATATAATATGTAATGTGTTATTCAAAGCCAATATATCAACAGAAATTATTTAAATGTATAATATAAATTATAATATAATGGATAACATAACACTTGCCACAAGAAATGATTGAGAGAAACATACCTAAATTGCATATCTCCAAATAAGAATACCTCCTTAAGTAAATAAAATAAACCGTTCTAATTAAATAAGTGCTTTTATAATTTATCTTTTTTAACGTTAATATTTAAAATTATCGAATCACCAAACATAAGTTATTATTATATTATTAAATTAATCATTTTAATTATTAATTTAATTATTAATTATTATTAAATTATTATTATTATTAAATAATTTATAAATGAAAAATACTATAAATATACAATGGGTTATTCAAAGCCAATATATCAACCAAAAATTATGTAAAAGCATAATATAAATTATAATATACGAGAAAATATCAAACTTACCACAAGAAATAACTCAGGGAAATATACCTAAAATTCATACCTCTACATTATAATAACCCCTTAAATAAATAAATAACAAGTCGTTCTAATTGAAAAAGTATTTGTAGCAATTCACCTTGCCTTAATGTTACAATTTAAAATTATCAAATAATAAAAATTAAATGATTTATAAATAATATAATATGTATAATATATAATGGGTTATTCAAAGTTCATATGGCAACTAAGGTATTTTAAATGTATAATATAAATTATAATATAATAGATAAAATAAAGCTTACCGCAAGAAATTTTTGAGGGAAACATAACACACACTTCGCCACCACTAGAATATTCAAAACTGGTCTAGTTGTCGCGTTTATCGCGTCGGCTGTGGAAGCGAATTCCGATCCAACAATCGTTTTTACCTGCAAAAAAATTACAATTTTTTTATTTGTTTTCCGTGTCACCTACTCAGGAACCAAATATTTTTGAGTATCTTATCAGTTAATTTTTTAATAAAACAAAACAAACATTTTAAATTTATACTTGTATATCTGAGAAATATATTTCTTTAGATATTATAATTTATATTTTGTACAATTTTCCGTTGATAATTATTACAGAATATTTTTAAATGTATAATATATAAAATATAAAATATACGTTTTTTTATTATAAAAGGATTTTCAAAGTATTTTAATTATTTTATTAAAAGTTCTATAATGAAATATCTCTTGAAATAGAATAAAACACGAATCAACCAATTATTGATATTTTCAAAAGAACTAAAGCGCTGCTCAGGCAGGGTACGACTAAACAAGTAGTACTTAAAATCAGCTAGGAACCAGGTCTGGAGTATACGGCAGGTAGGGCAACACTTCTCATTATAATATTTCGATCTTTTCTGATTTTTGATCAGAATGATATTTTCATCGGTTTATAGCATGTCATCATTATATGGAGGTGAAGAAGTCCACACTGATTTCAAGACTTGTACATGTACTTCAGCTTGGATTGTTCACATTTTTCTTAATATGTGGTTTCCACCTGGACAATCCTATCCTCCTCTGGTGTAGAGATATGAAGCGCCACTCTACTGGGATCCTTAGACATCTAGACCTACTCAGATGAGATCTAGCAGAAAACAACAATCTCTGGGAGGTGAAAAAAGAGTATTATCAGGGCCTTAATACCACTAACATCAGCAGGCGCAACTTAAGCTTATACTAGCGTCTCAGAATTGGTCATTGCAAACTCACCCATAAGTTTCTCATTAAGGGAAGAAGTTCACCATTGTAAGTCGAATGTGATTCCTCACTCTCTATGAAACACATACTAACCGAATGCCGAAGATGCAACTCGCAGAGGCGGTTGGTCAACCTGGGAGAGACGATGGACCAATGTCTAAGCCTGGAGAACCAGGACATCCTGATTAATTTTCTAGCCGTAACAGAACTACTACTAGAAATATAATAGTGTGCATCTATGTAATATCATGTATGTTCCTTTACATTTTTTCTATGTCGTATCATTAATGTCATGGGTTGTGCGACCATTGTACTGTAGCATTCATATATTCATACATCTGTATCATTAAATCACCAAACATGAGTTTAATATAAAATAATTTATAAATAATATGTATTATATAACATATAAAGGTTATTCAAAGCCAATATGTAAACGAAAATATATTAAATGTATAATATAAAGTATAGTATAACATATAAAATAAAACTTACCACAAGAAATTTTCGAGGGAAATATAACACACACTTCTCCACCACTAGAATATTCAGAACTGATCTATGTTAGTCATAGCGTTAATCGCGTCGCCTGTGGAAGCTAATTCCGCTACAACAATTGTGTTTACCTGCAAAAAAATTATTTTTTTTTAAATTGCTTTTCATGTCACCTTCTGCTTAACCAGATATTTTTGAATACCTTATCAGTTAATATTTTAATAGAACAAAACAAACATTTTAAATATATACTTGTATATCTGACAAATAAATTTATTTGTATATTATAATTTATATTTTGTACCATTTTCCGGTGATAATTATTATACAATATTTTTAAATTGATTAAATTATTAATTTATTCTTCTCATCAATATAATTATATTCTCTTTTTTTTAATTAATAAAAAATGTTTCAATCCTATATATTGTTTGATAAATATAAATTATATGTTTTTTTTAATTATAAAAGGATTTTAATTATTTTATTAAAATATTATAATGAAATATCTCTTGAAATAGAATAAAATACGAATAAACCTATTTTTGATATTTTCAAAAGAACTGAAGCGCTGCTCAGACAGGGCACGACTAATATGTCGAAGCAAGCAGTAATTAAACTCAGCTACGAACCAGGTCTGGAGTATACGGCAGGTAGCGCAACACTTCCCGTTATAATGTTTCGATGTTTTCTGATGTTTGATCAGAATGATGTTTTTGCCGGTTTACAGCATGTTGCATTATATGGAATTGAAGAAGTCCACACTGCCTTCAAGACTTGTATTTCAGCTTGTATTGTTCATATTTTTCTTAACATGTGGCTTACACCTGAGTACAACTTCAAGGTTTATGCCAAAATATTTTTCTTCCAATGTCAATATAATTGCTTGTAACATTGCTTGATCTACCAGAAAACAACAAAGTTTGGGAGGTGAAAAAAGAGTATTATTAGGGCCCTAACACCACTAACATCAGCAGACGCAAATTAAGCTTATTCTCGCCGTCAGAATTGGTCAATGCAAACTGAACCATGAGTTCTCATTAAGGGAAGAAGTCCACCACTATACGTCGAATGTGGTTCCTCACTCTCTATCAAACACATACTAACTAAATGCCGACGATACATCTCGCAGAAATGGTAGGTCAACTTGGGAGAGAGGACCAGGACCATGGACCAGCATCTTAGGGTGGAGAACATGGACAAGCTCATTAATTTTCTAGCCATAATAGGACTACTACTAGAAATATAATAGTGTGCATCTATAGTCTATTTAAAGTTTTTTTAGTAATGCGTCATGGGTATTTGTGACGTCGAAATATTGCAATGTTGCCGCATCAGCCATGAGTTTTAGTTCAGTTTGGCTTTGACATACAAGAAAATTTTAATGTAAATAAAATAATTGAGCAAAAATGTTATCAAATGTAATGTATTTTAACATTATAGTATATTTAAAATTACAGTTAATTATACAGTCACAATAATATATGAACTAAAACCTTTTATTACAATTGCTTTCAAGAATTTTGCATACATATGACAGCTCGTCGCCGTTCTGTTGTGAGCTGTACGCTAAATTGTTCAAAATATTAGTTATAATTACTACAATCCCTACAATTTTATTGAAAATGTTTCTTAGCGGATTGCTGCTGCGTTAAATATTAGTGTGGGTACTGTGAATAACATCGCTTACAAAATGAAGAATAATACGTTAGATTCACCCAACAAAACCCGTCTTTATACAAAGTGGGTGAAGAATCTTGACCATCTTGATATTCGCGCTATTTGAGAGCAAATATATGAAATGTATAAGAACAGTAAGAACCCAAACTATTTTATCGATATAAACATAATTTAATAAAATTATTTTGAAAAAAGGTGTCTGCCTAGAAAGTATACATAAAAGAGTTAGGGACATGCAGATTTTTGAAGGAGGTAAGACATCCTTATATACACTCTTACAGTGCATATGGTTTAAATGTTGTAAAGATAACCCTCGGAGAGGTTTAATGGAACTTCCAGAAATTCTCTTAAAAATAATTCAATTTTTATAGGTATAAAATAAGACCCAGGAAAATAAACAATTTGAATTTGTGTTTCTTGATTAAACTTGAATATTTCAAAGTGGTTCATAGTGGCACTTTTGGCCAGACAGTAACAAAAAAAAAAGTGTAAAGACAAAAAAAATTGATAGAAAAAGTTAAAAGTTACAATAGCATTCGATTAGGTTTTGTCGATCATTATAATTATTAATTATTAATTGCAGATATATTGCTGGTCGAGAAGGATATTCCATCAAAAACTCTTTGGATATGTGGAAGGAATCATTGTCAACAATAACACCCTCAGCTTGGAGGAACTCGATAAGGCATAAATGGTGGAATCGTTAACATGTTTTAGACAGATTAGAAATTAACAATTCAGTGATTGAATTGGACAGTGAGTCGCAAAGTGAAACTGACTGAATGAAACTTTCAGTATATGTGATAATGCTGTGCAATGCTGGAAATTCCTGAGTCAGAGTGATGAGAGTGGAAACAACAAAAGGTATGCACATAATTAATTAAATATAACTGTAGAAAATGGTATTGTAGGGCCTGAAAGGTTTGTATGCACTGATATGACTGTAATTGTTCAAAATTATACATGAGTATTAGGTTAGAACGTATAATAAGGGAATGGATACTAACTGTTTTGTAGATATGGTAAATACATTAGACATAATCCAGTGATTAATTTTATGAAGAATGGTGTACACAGATAGTAGCAGAAGAAATAAAATATACAGTGATACCAAGAAGACTTGACAAGTAAACACACTATCGAAGGAAACAAGAATTAAACGTAAAAATGTAAATATAGCCTCGAATGAAAGAAAAATACAGATATGCAATTGTTAATTAGGTAGATTAGGCCTCCAGGGGGATACAACTACTCGGGTAGAAGCACTACCTCATGGGTGGTGTGGAGTTCAATGTAAACAAAACAAATTTTCCGATAAACGGTAAACAAACAAGTCCTTCGATAATATACGTGTTAGATGCACTATAATGTTAAAATAAATTATATTTCACAACAATTTTCTTGTATGTTAAATCCAAACTGAACTAAAACTCAGAGTTGATGCGTCAACATTGCAATGTTTCGACATCACAAATATCCACGATGCATTACTATAAAACTTTAAATAGACCATATGTAATATCATGCATGTTCGTTTGCATTTTTTGTATCTTTTATCCTTATCACTGTCACCGGCTGTGCGACCATTGAACTGTAGCATTCATATATTCATGCATCTGTATGCTTCTACATATTTTACTTGTCATTTTACAATATGTACATCTTTATCCTACACATTTAAGTCTAGACTTTATATTCCGACCATGTATTTATATTGTTCTTTGCATTCTATACATGTAGTAACATTGTATACTTTATCTAATGTAAATGTGTTGTATATTGTATATCTGTAAAAAGACCCTAAATAGGTCAGGACGCTGTTGGGTCAATAATACCTAAATAAATAAATAGTCTCTCGGTTAAAGTGGCAAATAGAACGATTGTCCTTTCCTGTCTGATGGCGTAAGTTAATGATTTAATTTATGTACACTGTTGTTATTGAGACATTATCTTGAGATTACCTGCAAATCTTATAGCCTTCCCTTCATTATCACCAACACCAAGCTGATCTTGATTCGTCACCCGCTTCGTATGTGGTTAGTTTCTTTTCGGTGAATCCAAGATTATATTTTTCATTTTCAGATTTTTCAGTGACTGCCCATAATATTATTCAGTGCAGCTACAACACGCTAATAAATATTTTCAATAAAAACCGCAGAAACTTAATATTGAACAGTAAAAATGCTTCTTCCCTCTCCAACGAATATTATGGCATTTAGAGTCGCAATGTATTCTGCCTGGTTTCGGCATTTTCACTTAGAGCACCGATTTGAGATTTATCAAAACAAGCAAAGCGTTAAAACAACCTTTTCCGCTTTTTTCGGTTAATAGCCTGTAGCTATTATAATTAATATTTTGAAGAATTTTGCAGGTTTTTGACATCCGGACGACTTTTGCAGGTTTATTGGTTAACATGTTCGAATGTATCAGACAGTAGACAATAGAATGGGAAGGAAGATATTGTCCGGATTCTAAAACAAATTTAAAAATTGCGATTTGCAATATATTAAACATTCTGATGACGTGAGCTCACTGTTATTTAGAATAGACTATAAATTTTTTTTAGTTTCACTATCTTATATTGTTTTATTTCAAGTACAATAAGTGACTTTTATTGTATTAAATTTTGTTAACCAAATGAAAACAGTTAATATAAATATTAACAAAAATGCAATAACCTGACATATTTTGCGTGATCGAAAGCTTCATTTGGCGACAACGCTGACCCCGAGTGACCCAAACAAGTCATGTCAGGACACAGCTTGGGACAATCCACAATGACTGATAACAGCACCCCTTAAGAGACCCTTCGCAGCCTTGGAACAGGTCAGGGACGAATTTCCACATGGATAGCAAAGATACCGGTGGAGCGACAACCAAAAAAAAACCAAGTGAAAACAATTAATATAAATATTAACAAAAACGCAATAACCTGGCATATTTTACGTGATCGAAAGCTTCATTTGGCGACAACGCTGACCCCGAGTGACCCAAACAAGTCATGTCAGGACACAGCTTGGGACAATCCACAATGACTGATAACAACACCCCTTAAGAGACCCTTCGCAGCCTTGGAACAGGTCAGGGACGAATTTCCACATGGATAGCAAAGATACCGGTGGAGCGACAACCAAAAAAAAACCAAGTGAAAACAATTAATATAAATATTCACAAAAAGCAATAACCTGACATATTTTGCGTGATCGAAAGCTTCATTTGGCGACAACGCTGACCCCGAGTGACCCAAACAAGTCATGTCAGAACACAGCTTGGGACAATCCACAATGACTGATAACAGCAGCCCTTAAGAGACCCTTCGCAGCCTTGGAACAGGTCAGGGACGAATTTCCACATGGATAGCAAAGATACCGGTCGAGCGAAAACAAAAAAAAAACCAAGTGAAAACAATTAATATAAATATTAACAAAAACGCAATAACCTGGCATATTTTACGTGATCGAAAGCTTCATTTGGCGACAACGCTGACCCCGAGTGACCCAAACAAGTCATGTCAGAACACAGCTTGGGACAATCCACAATGACTGATAACAGCAGCCCTTAAGAGACCCTTCGCAGCCTTGGAACAGGTCAGGGACGAATTTCCACATGGATAGCAAAGATACCGGTCGAGCGACAACCAAAAAAAAAACCAAGTGAAAACAATTAATATAAATATTCACAAAAAAGCAATAACCTGACATATTTTGCGTGATCGAAAGCTTCATTTGGCGACAACGCTGACCCCGAGTGACCCAAACAAGTCATGTCAGAACACAGCTTGGGACAATCCACAATGACTGATAACAGCAGCCCTTAAGAGACCCTTCGCAGCCTTGGAACAGGTCAGGGACGAATTTCCACATGGATAGCAAAGATACCGGTCGAGCGACAACCAAAAAAAAACCAAGTGAAAACAATTAATATAAATATTCACAAAAAAGCAATAACCTGACATATTTTGCGTGATCGAAAGCTTCATTTGGCGACAACGCTGACCCCGAGTGACCCAAACAAGTCATGTCAGAACACAGCTTGGGACAATCCACAATGACTGATAACAGCACCCCTTAAGAGACCCTTCGCAGCCTTGGAACAGGTCAGGGACGAATTTCCACATGGATAGCAAAGATACCGGTCGAGCGACAACCAAAAAAAAAACCAAGTGAAAACAATTAATATAAATATTCACAAAAAAGCAATAACCTGACATATTTTGCGTGATCGAAAGCTTCATTTGGCGACAACGCTGACCCCGAGTGACCCAAACAAGTCATGTCAGAACACAGCTAGGGACAATCGACAATGACTGATAACAGCAGCCCTTAAGAGACCCTTCGCAGCCTTGGAACAGGTCAGGGACGAATTTCCACATGGATAGCAAAGATACCGGTCGAGCGAAAACAAAAAAAAAACCAAGTGAAAACAATTAATATAAATATTCACAAAAAAGCAATAACCTGACATATTTTGCGTGATCGAAAGCTTCATTTGGCGACAACGCTGACCCCGAGTGACCCAAACAAGTCATGTCAGAACACAGCTTGGGACAATCCACAATGACTGATAACAGCACCCCTTAAGAGACCCTTCGCAGCCTTGGAACAGGTCAGGGACGAATTTCCACATGGATAGCAAAGATACCGGTCGAGCGACAACCAAAAAAAAACCAAGTGAAAACAATTAATATAAATATTCACAAAAAAGCAATAACCTGACATATTTTGCGTGATCGAAAGCTTCATTTGGCGACAACGCTGACCCCGAGTGACCCAAACAAGTCATGTCAGAACACAGCTTGGGACAATCCACAATGACTGATAACAGCACCCCTTAAGAGACCCTTCGCAGCCTTGGAACAGGTCAGGGACGAATTTCCACATGGATAGCAAAGATACCGGTGGAGCGACAACCAAAAAAAAACCAAGTGAAAACAATTAATATAAATATTCACAAAAAAGCAATAACCTGACATATTTTGCGTGATCGAAAGCTTCATTTGGCGACAACGCTGACCCCGAGTGACCCAAACAAGTCATGTCAGAACACAGCTTGGGACAATCCACAATGACTGATAACAGCACCCCTTAAGAGACCCTTCGCAGCCTTGGAACAGGTCAGGGACGAATTTCCACATGGATAGCAAAGATACCGGTCGAGCGAAAACAAAAAAAAAACCAAGTGAAAACAATTAATATAAATATTAACAAAAACGCAATAACCTGACATATTTTGCGTGATCGAAAGCTTCATTTGGCGACAACGCTGACCCCGAGTGACCCAAACAAGTCATGTCAGAACACAGCTTGGGACAATCCACAATGACTGATAACAGCACCCCTTAAGAGACCCTTCGCAGCCTTGGAACAGGTCAGGGACGAATTTCCACATGGATAGCAAAGATACCGGTCGAGCGAAAACAAAAAAAAACCAAGTGAAAACAATTAATATAAATATTAACAAAAACGCAATAACCTGACATATTTTTCGTGATCGAAAGCTTCATTTGGCGACAACGCTGACCCCGAGTGACCCAAACAAGTCATGTCAGAACACAGCTTGGGACAATCCACAATGACTGATAACAGCACCCCTTAAGAGACCCTTCGTAGCCTTGGAACAGGTCAGGGACGAATTTCCACATGGATAGCAAAGATACCGGTCGAGCGACAACCAAAAAAAAACCAAGTGAAAACAATTAATATAAATATTAACAAAAACGTAATAACCTGACATATTTTGCGTGATCGAAAGCTTCATTTGGCGACAACGCTGACCCCGAGTGACCCAAACAAGTCATGTCAGAACACAGCTTGGGACAATCCACAATGACTGATAACAGCACCCCTTAAGAGACCCTTCGCAGCCTTGGAACAGGTCAGGGACGAATTTCCACATGGATAGCAGAGATACCGGTCGAGCGACAAGCAAAAAAAAGGAACAACAGTATCGTAATTTCGGTCGGAATTAATCAACATTTTAACGAGAGAGAAAGAGTGAGAGCGACAGAGACACGGAGGGGAAAGGGGCGAGAGTCGCTTTTAATTCGGACCGTTTATTGCGGCTGGCAGCCAACTGTTTTCGACGGCCGCCTTTGACTGGTGGCTCGCGAATTATCGGTCGCCGTCTCTCGTTCTCATATTTTGCTTCTTTCGCAAAATTGTTGTATCAAAAGTAATGTTTCACGAGCTTTTGCCTTTGATATCCGTGGCCCGTTTTTTTGTTGTTTCGTTTTTGTTTGTTGTACTTTCGAATCTCCGTATAACTCTAATAACTGAGATGGTCCGCGCTTAAATTCACTGAAACGCTACGGATGGTGGGATCGATTTAAATAATAATTCCTCTTAAAATTTCTTATGTTAATGTAGACGATTCAGTGCCGTCTGAATAATGTAAAATTCTGCTATTTTCAATGTTTTTTTTTTCAAGATTTAGGCAAGAGAATTTGACGATTTATTATTAAAATAACTAAGTTTTATTTATAGTTTTCGAAATTTATTCCTAGAGGTTTTTATCGACAGTCTTTAAGAATTTGAAGCTGAAACACTGAAACACGTAACGAAATCGCCTCAGTAAGACTTTAGCAGAGAACGGAACTAATTATAGTCGGATGGAGCAAAGTCCGGGCTATATGGTGGCTGCATCAAACTTGTTTGCCTAATCACTATTTTTTTTAGTTTACTAAATGTGTGAGTGATTTTCGGTATAAATACCTGTCCTATTGAGCAATTCTGGCGTTCGTTTAGAGTGTCATCATCCTTTTAGCTTCGGTTAATATATTTTCCTTATTTTATTTTTGTTTGTGATCAAATTTTCCAGTAATCGTACAATTTTCCACAATTTAATTTGGCGAGACTAATAAATAGTTCGAGTCAGAAACAGACTGCGGTCTAATCAGTTACTTCGAGCACAACAAAATAACCTTTGGCTAGTAAATTGGCGTTGGAAAGGTATGTATCGATGGTATCGATTAAATATTAAATTCCACACGAATAATTTAAATTCCAATATAAATAATTGGATACAAGATTGGACAATAAAAATTAACGAAAGTGAATCTGTGCATGTGCAGTTCACCTACAATCAGACCCTATAAGCACCAATAACATTAAATAATAATATAATTCTATATAACAACAACGCTAAATATATCGGAATGAATCTCGATGGAAAACTTCGCTGGAAGGAACATATAAAGAAGAAAATAAGAAAGTCCTAAGAAGTATTGTGGGCGCTCCCAAATACTACAGGACTGACTACCTACATCGAGACCTTCAAATACCCACAGTCAGTCAAGATATCAAGATAATTGCAAGAAGCCATGAGGAAAGACTCCATTCTCATGAGAATATTGAAGTATTGCAACTTTTGGTTACCACCAGAGCAGGACACAGATTCAAAAGTATCAAACCATATGATCTTGTGTGGTATTGTTTAGTGAGGTGCAGTTAACAAAAAAAAAAACAGCACTTACATGTATAAACATTATTTCAGCAGAGACTGAGATAGGGCCGATGTGTGATCTTAGTTATATATTTAGATTTATCATTTTATCATTAACACAAGTTGTGGGTTAGTCGGAAACGACAAATAACAATGTAATAATTAAATAATAAGAAAGAAATTAAATAGCTGCGAATAATTTTAGCGAGTTGCAGATTCACTCAATATTAATGTGGACACTGTGACTAAAAGCTTTCAAAAAGTAAATAACAATATAATGTTAGATTAGCTAGAGAGAAAACGGTCAACGTGCGAAGTGGGCGACGAATCAAGATCTCTTTGATGTTGGCTCAGTTCAGAACATATATGTTTCGATATTGTATTTTCGATATAGTCATAATTTAATACATTTATTTCAGAGATAACTATTAATATGGGAATTATTCAATGAAAAACGCAATGCGAAAAACGAATACGCAACTCCTTGAGGGAAAATTATTCAATCTGTCACTTGATAGAAATAAATGAAATGTTTGTGTTTTATTTCATTTACTTCATTTAGAAATAGGCCCGAAAATATGGTCATAGTTTCAGTATGTCGATGCTGTCTCTATTCACAATCAAATATATGAAATGAATTATTATTAATCTTTTTCGGTATTGTATTTTCGATATAGTAATAATTTAATACATTTATTTCAGAGATAACTATTAATCTGGGAACTATTCTAAGAAAACCCAGGAATACGCAGCTCCTTCAGGAAAAATATTTCAATTTGTCACTTGATAGATATGAATTAAATGTTTGTGTTTTATTTCATTTACTTCATGTAGAAATAGGCCAGAATATATTTTCATATGGCCGTAGTGTCAATATGTCGATATTGGCTCTATTCACAATCAAATATATGAAATGAATTATTATAAATCTTTTTTGACATTGTAATTTCGAAATAGTCATAATTTATTACAATTATTTTTGTGCATATTCCTGCATGTCATATATGCGAAATACATATGTTTATTTTTCTTGGACACATTTGACCTATGACACTGCACCGAATGATTCATACGTCCTTTGTGTTGACGCATTGGGTGGCTGTGGTAACATAAGTCCTTTTGACAGCATTGCCAAAGTTCATCTGTGTTTTTCCTTGTTGCTGCTTAGATAAATTTCTGCCCATAAAATATGAAATTGTTTCCTGTACCTTAATTCTTTGTATTAAAAATTTTTCTTTATAAACAGGGCATCCCCTATATCATGGAGAGTGCCCCTGTCCAAAATTTACACAATGAGAGAGAACGGTGGAGAACATTCATTTTCACCATGCGCATTTTTTCCACAGGAGGGACAAGTAGGTGCGTACCTGCAGTTCCTGCAGTACCTGCGTACCTGCAGTCCATCTGTGACACTAGTAACATCTCATTGCATTTGGAATATATTGCCTAACTCTCAGACTGAGATATCCCGATTTGATCCTATCGGTGATACGATCTTTTCTGAAGATAATGATGAACCTGTTGGTTTCTATGTTGTCTCCATTCTTTCTCGAAACAATCCGCTTGACCGATGTTAATCCCTGCGATGTAAGACCTTGCAAAATCTTCATCCGTGCACACAGACAAGTCCCAACTTGATATCACGCCTACAGAAGTTCAGTGTGGTATGTCGGGCAACAGTTACTTCTATATTAGGCAGCTTTTTAGTCTTAAAACTTTCCCTGATTGCCTAGAATTAGCTACTATTACGAGTATAGTTCCATTTCTTAACTTTTTCATGGAGTTCAACTCGTCCACTGCAAATAATACTTCCCTGTGTACAATAAACGGATATAAACATTTCAATAGATCACTCTCTGAAATTATTACAAAGTATCTAGAATATGATCTTCTGAATATGTCTTTTAAGACCTATGTTCTGGGTGCCAGTAGTAGTTACCTGCATTCCGGCATGGTCACCTACGGGAACTGCTGCTCAAACCCCACGGTCTCGACTGGTATTGGGGTTCCGAATCCCTGTACCTTAATTTTGATTTTTATTTTATGTACTTCCATAATTTATAGAAAAAGAGCTGGGGCCACACCACAGAGCTGGTGCCCCGGGGTCGTCACGACCGTACTATGGCTGCGATACATCAAGCTTGGTCAACACCTCGCAACCACAGCCCTCTGGGGGGCTTCAGTCCTCTTTATTTACAAGGTATTTAGATCTTCGCAAGTAGTATTTCATTTAGTTTGATGTCCGGTGCACACAGAACAACTAAGAAAAATTGTTCTTTCTTAAATACTGACACTAATTTAAATGGAGATATGGTATATTTTTTACTAGGTGTAATTCGAAAGGTTATTAAGATTCTTTTCTACATTTTAGTGGTATTAATCAATTTCTTCCTAAAAACCAGAATTGTTAAATATTATGGTATTTTGTCATTTATTTCACTTTAAAATAATTGAGATAACATTATAAATCTTAAAAATTAGCAGTGTGTTGCCGTCCGCCCTAAGCGTAATATTTGGAGTTTCCTGCTAAAAGGTAAAAATAATTATATATTTCGATCACATGCCTTTATTTGCTCAGAATGTAAAAAACTTGATTATATGAAAACACTGATCAGAGTTGATGACATCACTGACTGGTAAATCTGACACTTCTTGCATATGTGTATCGTCTGGCTTTTACAACTCTTGCATCTCTTCCCTTGCATTTTTTCATTGCGGATTATAATATGATCAATTTTATACTTCCTAACTGCTCCTGGCAATCTCTTTCTGCTGAGGAGTCCAATGCTGGTGTTTTTTCTATGAGGTTGGTGGTTTCCTTCCAGTTCAGATTCTTCTTCAGATTTCAATAGACTTAATGTAATATGGGATCTGAAATCGATTGACTAATAGTAAAACCTGTTGCCGGTTGGTATATTTTCCAGGCATTAACAATAACACAGTTTACACCTAAACCCAGATTTTCATTAGTCTTCTGTGAAGCTCCACTCCATTATTTGAATCCAAACGTTGTAAATAAAGAGGACAGACGGTTCTTGTTATTCTCGGATTTTGTTTGTCTATTAGGATCTTTTCTTTCACAGTTGCACATGCATTCATACTGCAACGTAAAATATAATATTACGTGATGATACTATTCCTAAACGTTTTTTATCTATACCTGCCATAACTCTTTAATAGTATCAATAATACCAGAAAGCAACACACACTGATTATAATCATATAACTTCGTTTAATAATGTTTTAGCTCAATAACTTGCGGTGTTAATATAATTCAAAATCTTGGGATTTAAAATTGCTCTGTCGGCATTTTGCGCTACACCACTGCCATATTTTGATTTTAAAAATTACGCATCGTTATTTCTGAACGACAGGAACGACGGATAATCTACCGTATAAGAGTTGGTGCCGGCAACGCGTTGGCTAAGTCCATTGAAAATAGAGGCTAAAACATTAGTTTTTATATGTTTTGTTACCGATCTAAGAGCTATTCCTGGTTGCTTGATTCGGGAGTATTTTGTTGTATGGAATTTACTTATATGTAGCGCATGTTACATAAAAATGTTTCGTCCATATAAGCTGTAACCGTGCTAAATTTCCAGGTGCTTCCATATTTTTCATAAAGGGAGGCACATTTTTTCGAAGCCAATAACAGGTTATTTGAAAAGTCGCCGGCCTACCATAGTAAATTAATTGCACTTCGGAGTGAAATGATGGAACCATGTTTCATCCATTATCGCATATCGACGCACAACTCGGGTTTATTAGGCTTGATCATCTTCAAATACTGCTCCTAATCATCAACTCGTCATTTTTTTTGATCAAAAGTGAGCTCGCGTGGCACCCACTTTGCAGAGAGCTTTTTTATACTCAAATATTCGCGAATAATCTGATATACACGTTCAGCCGATATCTTTAGAGTGTCTGCTACTTCATTCAATTTCAATTTACGGTCATTCAAAATAATTTTGTGGATTTTTTAAGTATTTTCGTCGATAAAAACCTCTTTTTGGCGTCCACTGCGTTCACCGTCTTCGGTGCTTATTTCACCACATCTAAACTTAGCATACCATTCCTTGATGGATTATTTCCCTGGGGCAGTATGTGGAAACTCGGCATCAAGCCAATTTTTTGCTTGAACTGTATTTTTTCCCTTCAAAACGCAATATTTTATCAACACGCGAAATTCCTTTTTATCCATTTTTCTCACAATAACAAAAGTTGCTTCACACAAAATGCTATAATTCACAAACTAATGATCCGACAGCTCTCAAATTTATACGCACATCTTTTGAGGGTTAGGGCTAATTAAGAAACATATGGATTTAATTTAAGAAGCGCCATCTATGTGTCAGGCCGGAGACTTTTCAATTGACTTGTTATATAGAAGGATATATTGGTTAATATTAATTTTGTTCCATCATTTTATATTGAATATATTTTATATGTCAAAGCTAAAATTAACTAAAAGTTAAAGTTGACGCCATAAATATTATTGACATGGGTTGGTTCTTATTTTGGACGGACTATAGTATCCTCCTCCTTCATTGAATCTCATCTGCCATTATAATTAGTTGCAGTTGATTAGTTTTTACTTTAAAATCAGAATGGTTGATGTCGTCGTTTCAACAATTGCATGAAATTACGACTAACATAGATTCGTCAAATAATCGCCTGTCAAACTCAACCAAATAACTGCATTTTGTTTTTGTTCGACCTTGTGTGAAGCCAAATTACATAAGAAAACAACCAAGGCAGCACATTATCTGAAACTTTTACGTAGCCGGCATGCAGAAGATCCTTGTCCTCGGCGTCGGAATATGTGTTTTAAGCCCTCGAAGCGAGGAGAAGGGTTTTTGGTCGGGAGCGCGCCCGCGGCCCGACGGCAAAACGCGAAACTCCATAATTCATGGCGTCGTTCTAACGTAAAATACGACGTTCATTTACATGTTTCGCCTTTCCGAAAACGGGCGAGAAATCTAAACATTGCAGCCGAATTTCGTTTGGCGGCGGCTCTCGCTTTCGCGGCATCCTAAATGCCAAACCAAAACACCCACCTACCTCCAGAACCGCCCCCACCCCTTCCCCACGACCGCCTCCTCTTGCCGCCTTATCAATTCGAACTTTTGCGAACAACACGGAAAGCTGTATATTTATTTTCTTTATTTACGCGAACGGTATGGCAAAATGCGGCGAAGGTTACTGAAGGTGAATTTTCGTACCTTCTCCGATTAGAACTTTGCCATTTTTATAAACCAATTTTTAGCCTTTCATTCAGAGTCCTCTCTCGTTTGAACCACAATAGAACAATCTAACTACTTGGACCAATTATTCAATCTTGACCTTCCATCTTCTGACACTTTTTGTAATAGATTTAGCCTATTTTTGAAAAACTACTTTATTATAATTCTACGTATTTACTTTAACCGGAATAAAAGTTGTTAAGGAAGATTTGTATGTGTACAAGTAGTGTTGGGAACTATTAACCAATTATTCAATCTTGACCTTCCATCTTCTGACACTTTTTGTAATAGATTTAGCCTATTTTTGAAAAACTACTTTAATATAATTCTACGTATTTACTTTAACCGGAATAAAAGTTGTTAAGGAAGATTTGTATGTGTACAAGTAGTGTAGGGAACTATTGACTGTTTAGTAATGGCACTACTTTTTACCATCGACTGTTTCAGTCGTTATTTTTTGTTCGACTGATTTTACTACTTTTTACCAGTGACTGTTTCAGTCGCTATTTTCGGTCCGACTGATTTTGTTACTACTTACTATCGAGTATTTCAATCGTACTTTCAGTTACTATTTTTGGTTCTACTAGTTTCATTCGACTGGTTTATAACGTTCAGGCTCTGTTGTCCTAGCCGAGATCTTGACAAAAATGTACCCAATTTATGCTTACATAGATTTGTATTTAATATATGTAGTTTTATGATTTTTTGATAGTTTGCTTGTTAATAACAATATACTGTATATTGGTATTATAGCATTTTGGTAGGATATTTTTCAAGATCGTTAATGTAATTGGGTAAAAAAATTAAAATTAGAAATGATTAATGATGATTTTTGTTATAAAAAATATTTGCGTTGAATAATAAATAAGGCATTTATATAATTTCATTCAGATCATTTTTAATTATGTCATAGACCAGTTTCTTTCTTTATGATTAGGTATATGTTTAATTTTTATATAGTATTTATGGTTATTGTATATTTTTAATTTTTAGATTTTGTTTAAATTTTATAGTATGGGCCATATTTATTATAGTATATTATTTAAAAATAACAATTAACACATTAAAATATAATAAAACATTAGTGGGGTATTATTTCATTCCATAGAAAAAATCCATTCATTTCTACAGATCCACAGAACATTCAAATATAAAAGTAATTCTTCGTTCAAAATTAAATTATAAATAGCATGTTATTTATTATTATTATTATTATAGTATTCAGTAATTATTTTTCCTTTTCTTTTTTAAAGTTATTTCGTGAAGGAATTTATACATCTCCGTCGCGCTTATACTACCATTGGAAAATATAAGCACATATAATATTAAGTGCCCCAAGCAATTATCTCTCTCCTTTCCTCTCTCACAATTTATACAGCAAAGGATTCGTACATCTTCGTCTGATATCACGAATTGAAAAAACTGTGGAACCCGTGCATTTAACTTTTTTCACTATCGACTGTTTCGACTGTTTTGGCTACTATCGACTGTTTCGACTGTTTTCAGTCGATAGTTCCCAATGCTAAGTACAAGTCTTATTTATACATCGGTAAATACTCCAAACAAGCTATGTATTTTAGTCTAAGTAACATACATTTAATTACGTCTAAAACATATTTAACGTAACATCAAGTCAAATAACACTGCTGATATCATTTGATGTTAGGGCCCATTTGTTTTCTTTATTATGTTTATGGGTCTCATAGTGAACGTCCTCATGCTTCACTCTGAGTGTCTAATTTATAGAAGATTCGAACGCCAATCAGATAGAAGAAAATAGGCTCTTAACTGAACTCGCTGATCACTATTGAGTGATAATTTTTTTTATTACTTTTAGTGGTTCCACAATCTGTCCAATAGGTAATAACTATTTCTCATGTTTATATAATATATATATGGCTTGTAGAAAATCACTTCTCTACAAAGTAACCTTCTGTATAAAATACTATCTCAATTAATTAGTCTTGTTCTAAAGTTTATATACGTTCAATAATCAGATGGAATCAGAATCACACGGTGTTAAACGTTTTGGTCTAGGCACTTCACTATCACGTCGCATATTTAGCAGATTAACGGGTACATTGAGGTGCACTGACACTCTTTCGAAGGACTTCACACAAACACCTTGAATTACACTCGTTATAGGTTCTAGAGGAATATTGCTTTGAATCACTTTATTTGAAACATAGTACGGAGCATCCACAATGGCACGCAACACTTTATGTTGGAACCATTGAATGATGGACATATTAAATTTACTAGTGGTACCCCATAGTTGGATTCCGTATGACCAAATAGGCTTGGATATAGAGTCATACAGCAATACCTTGTTTCCTAATTATAACTTGGATTTGCTTCCGATCAACTAATACATTTGATATAATTTAAGTCAAAGTTATTTTTGTTTAGCGAGTATGTGCTTCCTCCAGGTTAGGCGTCGATCTAAATGCATACCAAGATATTTAACATCCTCTGCTTGGGGAAGTTACCAATGATTGATAATCATTGGTGGATATGTTCTTCTAGGCAGGTTAAAATTTATAAGGGTGGATTTTGTTTCATTGGCTTTAATGCGCCATGCCTTCAACCACAGTTGTATTTGTATCAGGTGGGTTTGTGGATTCAGTGACGCTGTGACTGGATGTGCATGAGATGCTGAGATTGCTGTATCGCCTGCGTATGTTCCCGAAGTAGTTTTTTTTGTGGTGGGTAGATCGTCTGTATACGGAAGATATATTATTGCACCCAGTGGAACTCCTGACTATATTGAATCTAATTCTGTATCGGTAATTTAATTCGGTATGTCAAAAGCCTGAAATATGTCTAGGAAAGCAACCGAACAATATATTTTGACATTTAGGTCCATGTTTATTTTATTTACAACTCTATGCTGTTGTTCTAGAGTTCCATGTTTATTTCGAAACCCAAACTTATGTTCTGGAATAATTTTTATTTGTTCTATTGTATAGTTCAGCTTCTTTATGTATAGTTTCTCAAAAATTTTCGATATTATTGGTAATAAACCCTTAGGCCGATAGGAGGTGACATCTTTTGTATTTTTCCTGGTTTGAGAATTATTAATAATTTAGCTACTTTCTAATTCTCGACATTAAGACCAATTTTTGAAACGATTCTAGAAGACATCCGGTCTTAACTGGAATGGTTACTGGCGTGAGTGAGATGAATTTTCTTTGTCGGGTTTTGCACTCTTGCCTTACAAACAATAACAGTTGCAAACTCATGTTTGTATATTCATATTCACGCCCCAGCAGGACTCGAACCTAGAACGACTGTTAAATAATTTTCTCTAATTCTAGACCTGGCTCACTGGACCAAAAATAAAAAATGTTAACACATTTTCCTTCTTTCATCATTTCATTCGACATCGGAGACCCTTTTCAATATCTCTCCTAATGAAACTGCCTTTAGAGCAGTGTGTGAAGTCCTTCGAAAGAGTGTCAGTGCATCCCAATATATCGGCTAATATGCTAAATTTGCGACGTGATAGCGAAGTGCCTAGACTAAAACGTTTAACACTCTGTGATTCTAATTCCATCTGATTATTGGACATGTATAAACTTTAGAACATCTAATAAATATTTGAAATTGGTAGTTAATTTTACATTTTTATTAAATCTTCGTTCTTTTTAAAATATTTAGGGAATATTGATATGTTTTTCTATATCTTTATCTTCGATATATCGATTCAAATATCAATATATTAAAATACAGATATATTTCTTGGCGGCTGACACCCCTAACTTGAATGTTTCCTAAGATAGTTCCTGGCTGAATTATACTTGGTAGGTATACAACCACAGCATGAGAGAATATTATATTTTCCAATAAACTTCAACGTAAAAATGGATATCCCCAGTAAATACGCATAATACGCCCTGGGATGTCTTTTCCGTGAAATAACTAAGATTCGGCATAAGATGGCAATAGTATAAAATGTCCAAACAAGAGGTACGTTATTCACTAAAGACAAACTTGCAAATAACAGCCGTTGGTCCATTAAAAATTTTAGCTATCGCAACGTTAGGAAGGTCGTTTCGGCTCTCTCGCCTTGACCACTGCGTCAACCAAGCCGACAAAATATAGATGTATTTGATGCGTCTAAACCTTAATTAACAATAAGCTATTATAATATGTTAATCAAAATAACAAGAAAAAATTATGAGAAAAAATCTGTTATTATAAATCAAAATCGCGATAGCCAAAGATCCCCATCATAGAAAACAAGCTGGGGCCCTCTCACGTTCCTTGCCTCGATAAATCTCGAAAAACTGTCCATGAATAATTTCACCTTATCAACAACAGCCATATTTAAAATCGTGTTTCCCCTCCGCCCGCAACCCCAACTCCTAATAGCCTCGCTAAAGGTTGCAACCCCGAATATTTTAATATTAAAACGCGCCAGTCAATATAAATTATTTAAAAGAACGGTACTGATGCCGCTTCCGCTCGAAGGATGGAAGGAGACTTTGAAGACCCGCCGACAACATCGCCCGGTATCGGCACGAGGCGCTTTTAATAAGTCGAAAGATTGTAGCGGAGTGAAAGGGGGAGGGTTGGTCGACCGGTAGGTGTTACTATCGACGCAAGGGGGAACACCGGCACGAAGGGGGCCGCAAAAAACTAATATTTCCCTCGCATGCTACAGAAACAAGGTGGCGGTAAAAAACACGGTCTCGTGCTGATACAATTGCGTCATTTTACTGCCTGTGATTTGCTTTTGTGTCGATGATTATTTTTAATAACCACGAGACGTTCTGACAGAAAACAAAATCGCATTAGCTCTAATACCCCCAATTATTATTCACGAATATAAGCCTAAGAATGTCAACGACTTATATACTTGAACTATAATTTGCTATTGTGATCAAATAAAAGTAACATGTTTTGAAAGAAAACCTAAACAGATTATTTACTTTTCTCTATACTCTCTCTTACTAGCCTATAACTTGGGATTGCTACAGTAGATCCATATTTCAACGTCAGTCACAATCCACTGTCAACAAACAAAACAATCAGCAATAACGCAAAAACTCCACCATCAGAATGGACTACAGTCATTAAAAAAAACGATTGAGAAGCCCAGAAGAAGAAATCGCGAGCAAACAAACAAGAATAAGTGACTATTAGTCACAGAAACTAATAGAGACAAAAAACAGCTTCAGCAACCTGTCGGAAAATACTGAAGAGAATATACAATCAAGCCCTGAAACTGTTGTTCCCAAACCACCACCAATAACAGTCTATAAGGTAGGAGTAATAAAACGCATCCATGACCTATTGAAAACCATTGCTACGAACTACACAATTAAAACAGAGAGCTATGAAATAATAGAAATCCAATTGATCGAAGCGGAGCATTTTAAAGTTCTAGTAAAAGAACTAGATAAAAGAAACACCCAATACCATACATTCAGGCCAAAGTCCCAGAGAACATTTAAATTCGTGTTAACAGGACTACATCACGGGACGGACTTTAACACCATCAAGGTAGCCCTAGATGAAAAAGGCCACGAAGTCGTAAATGTTCACAATATGCGACATCGCACGACAAAAAAACCTCGGCCTATGTTCTATATTGATTTAAAGCCTAATGTAAATAATAAGGCGGCAATAAATCACCAAATTGGAAAATAATATTATTAAATGCGAACCACCAATGCACGAGTTGTTAAGTGCACGGGCACACAAAGACTTTCTGTTGCAAATCCTATGATGCGTAAAATGTGCAGGAGAACACAAGACAGGAGATTGTACTCGTAAAGTTCGCGATGCAAAAGTGAAATGTGCTAACTGTAACGAAAATCACCCAGCGAACTGCAAAGGTTGCGCAGTTCACAAGCAACTACAGTAGAAAGTCTATCCTGCCTAAGAGAAAAAAAGCATCAACAGCAACAAAAAAAAATCCACACCTACCAGTCTACCCACCAGACCAAGTCAACCAGACTTAACTTATGCCCAGATGGTTGAAAATGGTTTAGCACAAAATCAAGAAACCACATCACTACCTACTGAAACTAGTAGCAACATTTCTATATTAGAAAACATGATGGCCAAACCGTCCTCAGAAAACTTTCCTAATGCCTGAAACCCTTAGCTACAAAATCGCCATCTGGAAAGCCAATGAGCTACAACAATATGCCAGGGAACTAAAAATGTTCGTAACTGAACAAAATATTGATGTTGTAGCGACCTTGAGGCATGTCGAATTTTACATCGTGGAATAACGGTCTACAAAATACCCAGGAATATAATCCCATATGTTCAACACGGGCAGGGTGCCAGCAGCGCCAACTACAACCTGATAACGAATAGCTGGCAATCCCGAGACGTTTATTTGGGATGTTATTGAAGGGTATTTCCATTCATTCAGTGCTCAACCATCGTTTGATTAAGAGGTGCCACCATCGATTGCCCAAGCCTCGTCTCCAGGTAACACCGCTGCTTTCCGTTTTATCTAATTGTATTTTTCACATTCTATATATAGCCAATAAATAACGATCACATAATGTAAACACCACTGTTTAATTTCGTTTTACCTCCATTCACCGATCCACATCATTTACCCGAAAACTTTATCGTGGTTTTCGAAACACATTTTACGGACAAACATTATTTGAAAATTACTAAATATAAACTTTATCATACAAATCAACCTGATGATAAAGCACATGGGGCTGATAAAAGCATGATGAAGCACACGTACAGCCATAATCATTCGAGATGATATAAAGCATTTTGAAAAATAGAAATTCCGCAAAGACTATCTGTAAGCCACCAGTATAACAATAGAGGAAGTCTATGGACCATTAAAAATGTCTGCGATTTATTTCCCACCCAAATTTAATAAAAAGGCAGACCATTTTCAAGAATTCTTCAGTACGCTAGGTAATAGATTTATAGCTGGAGGAGTTTAAAATGCAAAACATTTAATGTAGGGTTCAAGAATAATAACCTCAAAAGGTAGAGAACTACTAAAAGCAATAAGGACAGATAACTTACAACATATCTCTACTGGTGAACCAACATATTGGCCTTCAGACAGAAATAAAAATCCAGATACTATAGATTACTGTATTACAAAAAATATTGATACAAAAAAGTGTCATGAAGAATCATGTGTTAATCTGTCTTCTGATCATTCACAATTTATAGTAAAATTGTTTTCAAAAATTACAATCAAAGATAAACCCCCTTCTCTATGTAATAATAGAACTAACTGGTCCTCATTTAGAGAAAACTTAGACCGAAACATCTCCCTAAACTTACCGTTACAAACTGAAATTGACATAGAAATAGCAGCAATAAACATTACAAAAAATATACAGGAGGCAGCATATTCCGCGACTGCTAACAATGAAATATTTCCAAGAAAAAATGAACATATATCATGTGCAATACAGAAAAAGATAGCAAAAAAAAAGAAAGTTACGACGGAATTGGCAACAGCAAAGGACTGAAGAGAATAAAAGAAAATATAATAGGGCAATAAAAGGGCTGAAAGTACTAATTAAAAGTGAACAAAACCAAGGCATTCAAGAATACCTAGAGAATTTGACACCAACTGAGGCTACAGACTATTCGTTGTGGAAATCAACAAGAAAGCTTAAGAGACCCCAGCCGCATAACCCAACTATTAAAACAAGCGAAAATAACTGGGCTAGAAACAATAAAGAAAAGGCGGACATTTTCTCAAAACATTTAAGAAATGTTTTTAAACCTTTCCAGTCTCACTACATAAAGATGACGAAAATAAAATTACTAACTTTATGGATTTGCCATTTCAAATGGACTTAGCGCACGAGAAATTAACGGTCAAAAAAGTTAAACAAACAATAATGAGAGAAATTAATATTAAAAAAGCTCCTGGTTATGACTTAATTACTGCTAAAATATTAAAAGAACTTTCATAAAAGGGTATGAAACTATTAACATTTATATGTAATGCCATGCTACGAATTAATTACTTTCCTTGCTTCCGGAAAGTAGCAAAAATACTAATGATTCTTAAACCAGGAAGAATACCGGCCTATAAGTTTATTACCGATAATCTCGAAAGCTTTCGAGAAACTATACATCAAGAAGCTAAACTATATAATAGAAAAAAGAAAAATTATTCCAGAACATCAGTTTGGGTTTAGCAGTAAGCATGGGACTATAGAACAAGTGCACAGACTTGTAAACCAAATAAACGCTGACCTAAATGCCAAAAGATATTGTTCGGCTGCTTTTCTAAATATACCTCAGGCTTTTGACAAAGTATGGTATACCTGCTTGCAGGTTAAACTAAAGAAACTTCTCGCTCATCCAGAGTATCTAGTCCTAAAATCTAAGTTACCAAAATCGTATCTCATTGATAGACATTTTATTGTAAATCAAGACGATGAACATATCGAATTAAATCTGATATATTCATGAGTTCCGCAAGGTAGTGTACTGGGTCCAGTACTGTATCTTTTGTATACGGCCGATCTGCCAACCACAAAAATAATTACTGTGTCAACATACGCAGACGACACTTGGCATCCCATGAATATCTGGTCACAGCATCAGTAAACCTACAAACCCACCAGGATAAGATACAATTATGGTTGAAGACATGGCGCATTAAAGTTAATGAAGAAAAATCCACCCATGTAACGTTTACCCTGCGTAGAAGAACATGTCCACCAGTGAATATTAATCATCGTCAACTTCTCCAAGCAGAGCAAGTTAAATATCTTGGTATGCACTTACATCGACGCCTAACCTGGAAGAAGCACATACTGTCTAAATGAAAACAAATTCGACTGAAATTAAATCAAATGTATTGCCTCATCGGGCACAAATCCAAGTTATCCTTAGATAACAAGGTGTTGCTGTATGAGTCTATATTCAAGCCTATTTGGTCATATGGAATCCAAATATGGGGTACCGCTAATAAATCTAATATATCCATCATTCTACGGTTCCAAAATAAAGTGTAACGTGCCATTGTTGATGCTCCGTACTATATTTCAAATGAATCCCAATGTACTCGCTGAGCAGCTAAATATGCGACGTGATAGTAATATGCGTAGACTAAAACGTTTAACACCACCTGATCTGATTAATGGACATATGTAGACTTTAGAATAAGCTTTGGAATAATAAGACTAATTAATTAAGATAATATTTCATACGCTTAATGAAGTGATTTTCTGCATGCCATGTAAATATAATATAGACATAAAAAATACTTATTGCCAAGGGCAAATTGTGGAATCAGAAAGAGTATTGCTACTTCAGCTTTTCACCTATAGATATCACTGATCAATATACATGCAAGAACTTAATAAGTTAGATGGATAAAAGGTTGCGGAATAATTCGTGTAGTATTTTTTTTTATTTAAATGTTATAAATGACTCGTTCTGTATGAGGAAGTGAATACTGATGAGTGATCATCCTGATGAAAAAATCAAAAAATAATCTCATCGACTACTTCTAGAACTGTGATGTTTTCAAAGTTTAGTCGCAAAATTATATTTATGTATTTACTTGCCATTCTGGTGAATGCTCAACTGCACAATTTTTTCACTCTAGCGTCGAAGTACCAATGAACGGTGACACTATTTGCGTAGAGCTTCCTGTGTGTTTAGTGTTCCAACTCTACTTTGAATTCAAATTGCTTCGTCAACGATAGTGTGATTATTGGCTATAATGTATTAAAAGTAAAGATTTCAATTTAAGAGATAAAAAATCGCACTGGTCAACTAGAAAGATTATCCGCTGCTGAGGGTAGGTTTTATACTATGGCATCTAGTATAGTTGATAAAAATTGTTCGATAGTCACTGTGTTACTCTAGAAAGTTAAATTCAAAAAATGCCAAGATTTATTCCAAATTCATTTGTGGGAAGGTTCAAATGCTTTGACTGAAAATATTCGAATATGAAATATTGAAAAAAACTAAAATGTTTTATTTCAAATATTTACATTAACACTGTTCAGACTATCTGTCCACCACACTTTAGTTCTTCTATGCTTTAATTCTACCCCAGATGGAACCAGATAGGCTTAATGTTATTGATATGCGAAATAAAAGCCTTTGGTAAAAAGAAGAATGCACCTACTTGGACCAATAGTTTCCAAGTGCGCTACAATAATATACAAGCCAAATAGTAGACACACTACGATTTTCTCTAAATATTCACATTTCCCTCGTATCAATAATTTGTAGTCCTCTAAAGTTCTTAACACTGATGAAGTAAGAAATAATTAAAATAATAAGAAAATTATTATTAAAACAATACGAAATAATTAAGAAACTGTTAATATAATTGTTAGTATGTTAGAATGGAATGTATCTATAGAAAACTTAAGAATATGCAGCTGTTTGAGAGATATAAGTCATCACTTGTATTTAGAGATAGGTATTTTAAATTGAAACAAAATTTAAATTGGGCCAGCCATGGCAAGATTAATAAAAACAAGTGTAAAGAAAAGAAAAGTTGATGGAAAACGTAGATGTTAGACTAATATCTGATTAGGTTTTGTAAAACACAATAGTTTTAATAACCCATTGCGGATATATTGTTCTTCATCTTTTAAACATTAATACCCCAACAAATGATATGCAAAAGCTATAATAAAATATTGGCTTGCGAAACATAAATTAAGTTTTGAATTTGAAATTATCACTTCACTACATAGTGTAAAACAAAGTCGCCTTTTCTGTCCCTATATCCCTATGTGCGCTTAAATCTTTAAAACTACGCAACGGATTTTGATGCGGTTTTTTTCAATAGATAGAGTGATTCAAGAGGAAGGTTTATATGTATAATACATGCATAATGTACTAAGGCAACATTGCTAATTTTAGAGGTTTCTAACGTGATGTCGTAAATTAACCTATTTTTTTAGGCTTATTTAGCAATTAGCAAAAACGCTGCCTAACCCTACGAGTTAGATCAAATTAATGTACTACAGTATTGTACACCATAAAAAGGTCTACAAAAAAGTCTGCGATGGTATATGTTTATCTTTTAGGGATAACCCACATTAATCATTTTTATTGTTTACTTATTGAGAAAATGGCTTATTTACGAAGCTATTTTAAGCAATACGGCATTAATCCTTATCGAATTAAGTACCTTAAATACAGTGTGCAATTAATATAGATCAATATGGTTCCTTACAGCATGTAAATTAAACAAATATTTTCGGAGATATTACAAATTTAAAATTTGCGTTTAAAAATGTGTAATGTAATAAAAATTGTATGAATTTAGATATTCCAAAGATAGCAGGAAATCTTCATAGTAAGTATAGGGGAAGAGGAATTGTTTTACTCCAAATTTAATGCGTGCAGGCCAAGGGCAGTAATGAATGAACCAAAAATACTGGATCGATTTTAATCATGTTTTCATTGAGTGACATAGGCATATATATTTTATGCCCGTGCAAAGTCGGAGCGGGCCGCTATGTTTTTATATACAACGTTCATATTTTTTCTGTAGTGTATTTAATTTAGTATCAGCATTGCACCCGTGCGAAGCCGTGGCGGGTCGCTAGTGGTAAATATAAACGAAATGTTTTATGTAATTTACCTTTTTTTAGAAATAGGCCTGACAAAATACACAGTTGATCATATGACTGTATAATATAGCCACATAGTGCAGCGTCTTTCTTCCTATCACTAAATATTCAATTAAATGGAACTTTCTACAATAACACCCTTCGATTTGGACAGTGACAACTGGTGGGATTCTGAACTAATTATTGGCTGAACTAGCTAATAGTGTCTCAGAATGTGACAGTGAGTGAATGTGCGATTATGATTCAGTGTTGATAATACCAAGACAGAGTGGAAATAACTAATGGTGAGTATATAATTAATATAAGATAACTGTAGAAAGTCATATTGTAGAGTGTGAAAGATGTATGGTTAAAATGTACGAGGAGAGAATAAATACTAACTGTTTTGCAGATGTTGTAAATATATTAGCATTACGCATTTAACTTTATCAAAAAAAAATGTACACAGAGGTAGTAATAGACGAGACTACAGTGATATAATAATGTCGTGACGAGGAACTAACTTGTGACGTGCGGCTGTTTGATTAACTGTAATTTAAGTCCTTCGATAAAAATGCATTAGATGTATCATAATGTTAAAATAACTTATATTTAATTTATATTATAATATTTTTGTTTGATTATTTTATAAATATTAGAAAGTTGTTATGTAAATGAAAGCAAAAATAGAAGAAACTATGCGAGGTGACGGGAGTTTACTGCTACTTTGGATAGACCAGATGTTTGTGAACTGCCTTTGTATAAAATGTTCGGTACTAAACTCAAAAAAAATACTATAACTGTAGTTTAATTCCTTTAATAAATATGCAATAAACGTGCTATAATATTAAAATCAATTCTATTTTATAACGTAATTTTTGTTTTACTACTTTATTTACATTAGTATTTCATTTTCACACTATATATAAACGGCTATCTATAGATGGTTCTTCTACGTAACGCAATTCACATCAGTCAACACCGTTGAACGTATTGCCAAAAGGCCTATACACGAATTCAAACATTTTAACTAAGAATTGTCGAAATTTTCATTTGTAAAGCAGCAAAATTAATTTTTCAATTTACTAACTCGCATTACTCTAGTTAAAACAGAGACAAAATGATGTCCGATGCATCCATACATCATTTCTATAAATTGCAGGAATGTTCGTCTTTGTTCAATGTTATATAAACTTATTAAATGATACATATGGTCGACGGGAGAATGGACACGATATTAGGTTATGTAAAGGAAGTACGGTAGCGTTGTGTATGTGGTACTATTACAAGGGAGTAGAGAAAAGAAAAAAGAGCGAGACGTCGTCGTCGTGGTCTTTTATAGCCGGTAACCGCATGGTGTCAATCCACCAGCGTTGCGAACCTTGACTTTGTTGTAGGTGAAGGTGTGGTGGCCTAAAAGGTTGTGCAGCGCTACATCACTCCCCTCCTAGTGGAGCTGCCGTGGAATGTAGCTCTATGTGGTGCAGGTTCCTGAGTACACACGCAATCACACAATCAATCGCCTAAGGACTGCTTATGAGATGGGGATCCCAACCTTAGTCATGAGTTTTATGAGATCAACTGCCATCGAAGATGTAGCAGGACGTCGTTCGTCTTGGGGCGTTCCGATTTGCTTGTGGTTACCTATAAATGTGGTGCCTTACGTGTCTCGTCTCGTGATGCAAGGGTGTTCATTTGTCGATGTTATACATGTTGGGCTTCCGTGGTTTTTGTTCGTCGCGTTAGTCTCGTGGGATAACGTCGAACATGTAATGTTGGTGGGCTCCGTTCCTCGTGCTATCCTTCCATGCACGTGTCAATCACCTGTCGAGTTTCTTATGTTGTGCTGGTTTATCTATTAGGCACTTCGATCACGTCGGGGTCACCAGTTGTAGGAATGTTCCTCTTGTCGGTCGAAATGTATGGCTGTCGATGCGGTTGTTTATCGGAACACCCACTGCTGTTTGTGGAAGGAATTTGCACGAGAACTCAAAACACTGGTTGAAGAAATACTTGTTTATTTAAATTTACATTTTTTCCTTAATTCGTTTAATTCAATTGTTTAATAGAGGTCAATATTATTACTTGAAATATAATATATATATATATATATATATATATATATATATATATATATATATGTGGTTGATTGATATACATGGAAGCAACTAATGTCATCCGATAAAGTACTCTGGTTCTATTATGAAAAACAACAAAACCATATTAATAGACACATAAAGTGAGATATAATAGATCACTAGAATAAATTAGAACAGTCTTTGGAATAAGTTAGGATAGACTTTAAAATAAGTTAGAATAGTATCTAGAATACGATTTAGATTACAAGTTTGTACAGCAAATCACTTACTAAAGTTCTTCACTTCTACATGTCAGGATAGTTATATTGTATTACGGAAATCATATATTATAAATTTTTATCAATATATATCGTTGATTAGTATACATGGGAGCACCTAATATTATCCAACAAAATACTGCTTAGGTTCTATTTTGAAAAACAACAAAACCTTAATAAGTTGAACACGGAATTCGTAAGTAGAAAGTCATCTATTTCCGATTAATGACATAAACAATTCTTTCTACCAATAAATATTCATTAATTTTTCTCCACCAACAAAAGTACATTTCCCAGCGTCGGTCCTTAAGTGGGTTAAGGATACGTAAAAAAATAATGCTAACGGAAGCGGAACGGCGTAAGAAGACGTAGGCAACAAGAACGGGACCAATTTTTTGCCTCCCTCCCCTCACGCTGAGCTTCGCGTAGCCCCGTGGCAATTCCGACGTCCGAGACTATCCGACGCCAGCCACATATTCGCCGCTAAGTCGACGTTTCTGTTCCGGACAAGGGGAAAATTTATGTTCCGCTCTCCATCCAAGGTAATTCCGGCTGGAGTTTTCCTTCTCGATTTCCAATTAAGCGTTTGTTTAGCGTCGCGCGCGCCCTTTGCCTGTCCGTCCGTCCGAATCGATCGCAACGTCGTCGTCGTCGTCTCCTGCGAGTAAAATATGCAGCCGCGAGAGTTCCGGATTTCAGACGTTTCGACCTCAAAGGCTGAATTTTAGATCGCGGCACATCAATGGGAATTGTTAAGCAGCTGGGAGGCATGCATGTTCAGCCTTCGTACCACCCCCTGCAACGCCTCGTAAAGTCCTAGTCGGTGTCAACCTCGAACGAGCTTTGCCAAGCCGCAGTTTTGAGGATATCAAAAAAATAACTCTGGTCGGTACTTTGATTCATTAATCACGCCGATTTTAATTTAAAGAAATTACCAGGTCATGACTTAATCAGCACAATTGCTGAAAATCTACCAAGAAAGGAAACTATAACAAACACCAACAAAACCAAACAAAACAACAAGTGATCAATGCAGAATTGTGACTAAAATGTGTCCCAGGCGTTTTGGAAATGGTTATCACTTTGCTACCAGTAATATCTAAGGTATTTGAAAAACTCTTGTGGAAAAGAATAAAACCAATTAGAGTGATGTATCCTTATAAATATTTAAAGATTTATCAACAACGTATGACATGAGGTTCATGTGTTGTTACATAAGCTATAAAAATATTACCGAAGAAACACACTAAACTATTAAAATCTTGCATTACAGCCAGCATTATTAAACTCAAACAGGAGAAAGCCTACTCTATAACAAAAGAAGCTAAAGTAGGTGTATCACCAGGAATTTGAAGCAGCTAAATAGGTTCAGAAGGTAACTAAAAATGGTAAAATTTTGGAAATAACAATTTTACTTAAAATAGTATTAAAAAACGAATTAATACAGTATTTTTTAGAATTAACAAAATACTGTGAAGTATAGTAGGTGCACCCAGATACTATAGTATTGATTACTTATAGAAAGACCTTCAAATGTCGAATGTCGGACTTAGGAAATCAAGAGAATCGCAAGAAGTCATGAGGAGATACTCCTTTCTGATGTCAATATTGAAGTAATACAACTCTTGTATAACACCAGAACAGGAGACAACATAATGAGAAGCATTAGATAGACAGAAAGACAGCAGTGTTAATACATAAGCATTATTTGGGATTAAGATAAGACCGATGAGTCCTTATAGATATATAGGTAGATATAAAAAATTATAAAGATAAATTGTAGGTTTTTCTTTAAGTACTTCCTATCGCGTGAAAACATCTGGAATCAGTTTTAAGGATTCAGTCAATGACTCATAAAATTAATTGTCTTCGAACTTTCTTGGTCCTCTGGGTCGGCCATTTGCCACCGACATCAAAACAACCTATTTTAAATTGTTGAAATCAAAACCAAAACCTCCGATTTAACTGAGAAGAATTCCCATAAGTTTCTAGTGTAGCGACCTTGAGGCATGTCGAATTTTACATTGTGGAATAACGGTCTACAAAATATCCAAAAATATAATTCCAGATGTTGAACACGGGCGGGGTACCAGCAGCGCCAACTGGAACAGGATAACGAATAGCTGACAACCCCGAGACGTTTATCTGGGAGAATATTGAAGGGTACTTTGCATCATTCAGTATCTGACCAGCGTTGCCATTATCTGTTTGAAATTTCACTTTTTTTTTATATAGTACTTCAATCAATGACGGTCACATAATGTAAACACCACTGTTTCATTTCGTTTTACCTCCCTTCATTGAGCGATATCATTTACCCTAAATTTAAAATGTTTATGAACTTTGGCAACAGATTTATTCAACGCTAACAAAAAAACAGGGAATGTCTAAAATACAATTTTGAGCGTATATTATCAATCCATCAATGGGAATTCTTAAGCATGTTCAGCCTTCGTATCACCCTCTGCTCGCCCACGTAAGCCTTAGTCGCTGTGAACCTTGAATAAGATTCGCCAAGCCGCTCTTTTGATGATAAGAAAATAACTTTGATCAGTACATCGATCAGATTAAAAAAAAATTCTGTACATTTAATCTATACTTCCACCTTACAATGTTCCGATCAACTGTGGTGTTCGAAATTATGTGTAAGATTGATTTCAGAGCCGAGACGACAATCGTTGATGATGCTTCTTCACTCCTCTTCCACATAGAGATAGATGAAATTATGCGGAAATATTTAAATTTATTTAAGATGCCACCGAGTAATAATATAGGACATGTGATGACACATACATGGATAATATAGGACACGTGATGGTAGTATTATATTTGCTGTTACATATGTTGTGGGTTTAATCGTTCTTCATGATATAGTTTATACTGCATATCATGTGATTTAATAATAACCGAAAAAAGCACCAAGATATTAACAAACAGTCGGAATACCTACAACTATATTTGGTTATAAGTTTGTCTAAAATCATAATAATACCAACGATATTCCGTTAAGGCTAGTACAAATGTCCAAATATTTGGAATCAGTAACAGCTCTCACATTGTCAACAGCATATTTAGTTTTGCAATTGTATAGTTAGTAACGTATTTTGGATGGCATTCCTTCCCTATCCCTTAGCATTAACGTTTAATAAGTTTTGTAATTCACCAAATTCATTAATTATCTCAAGCAATAGCAACACATAATTCATAAGCTATTATAGTAATATATTATATCGTTATGTTTTAGCAATTTTGTTATTAAAATATAACAATTTGTCTCTATTCAAATCTTCTTTCAAGAGGGCATTTAGAATACATTTCTGCGTTTTAAAATGAACTCCAAAAATGCACAACTCACGATAGCTCACTTTATAAGTAGATTATTTCAAGCAGTTTCTGTTTTGAGTAATATCGTCGGAATTAGAATATAACATAAAATAAGCTTGATATACGAGGATTTTCGTTTATATCTCGACATTGGGCCAAATATGTGATGTCATATGGCAATTATTACAGAGCTGGATAATTTTGCGGCATACGTACACAAATAGATGAAAAATATATTTATTTTGCTTACAGTTATATGCAAAAATTATGATTAGATATACTTAAATAAGTAATAAGTGCTATGCTAACTAACAGAGGTATTTTTTAAGTTATGCTTTATGTACTTTATTATTCTGTATTGCAAACAATCCTTTGTCTACCATCTGAATTCAACAAAATATTGATAAAACTAATAGCAGATACTCCGAAACAGCTGTATCAAATTTCCATTGTTACCCAATAAGACCAAGATGAAATTTAGACCCACAATTGTCGTGTTGTTAGAATAATTCGAGAAAAGCTTCAATAAAATCAATATAAGTTTACTAAAACCAAATAATAGTAGCTACAAAGTGTGCCGGCGTCTAAAAGTACATTGGATTGACCAGAAACCAATGCAAACTTATTTTCGAATCGAGTACGAAACAACATTACGGCAGACATAGCTCAATAACAAATAGCTCTGTTTTAATGGCTAAAACCACTAGAAACCTCCAACTTCCTCTTAAAAAAGTCGAATCGCGGTTGAAAACGTGGCGTATCAAAGCAAATGAGACAAAATCTGCCGATGTCAAATTCACCCATTGTAGAAGAACTTCGCTCTCAGTAAAATTTAATAGTCATGAGATTCCGCAAGCAGACAAAGCTAAATATTTGTGAATGCATTTTGATCCACGTTTAACATGGAAAAACATATAGTGACAAAATGCAAACAGCTTGGCAACATTTTTATTTTTAAAAAGTAACAATATCGAAAAATGTTATCACACAATTGAAGAAAATATTAAGTCTTCAAAAAAACCCATTCATGCAGTTTACTCAGCCGAGATTAATCACGACAATATCGATAGCAAAGTCATCTATCGGCGTTACAAGACCAAATTGTTCCGAACAGTAACTATCAGAAATATATAGTTAAAAATCCGATCGTTAACGACGACAAAAAAAAATTTGGCACCCATAACGAGTAAAATTGTAAAGTGTAACTATAATTGATGTTGCCTTCCCAAACAACAACACCCTATATACAAAACAGAGTAAAATAATTATATCCGCACTACCCCAATTAAGATGATATCTATTTACTATGAAACTGCTAGAAAATACTGTGGATCCGACAAGAATATCTATACAGAAAGCGTTTTATTGGCAAGATATCGAATAGTGTAAAAATTCTTATCAGTTTCAGAAACAACACTTAAATATTATATTATATCTTACAGCATGACATTTTAAATCAAACGATTTTACAGTGCTTAAATATTGGCGGTTTCCTTTGTTAAACTTATTTTCAAAGCAATATGTTAATATAGTCTATTCAAAGTTTTTTTTGTACTTACATCATCAAGATGTTCAATCTATTGCAATTTATAAATTCGTTTTACAATCAGACAATATTTTACATCTCGTTTTATTCTAGTTAAAAATGGACACATTAGTTGTTTTGTTGTAGTTTTTAGATATACTATATTGTTAAAATAAATTATATTTGATAACATTTTTGTTCAATTATTTTATTTAGATAAAAATTTTTTTGTATATCAAAGCCAAACTGAACTAAAGCTCTGAGTTGATGCAGCAACATTGCGACGTTTGACGTAACAAATTTAAATGACATGTGCTCAAAATAACTTTGAACAGACTGTATATATTAATGTATCAACTAATTATCAAATGAAAATTCTGATTTCAAATGCCGAAATATTAAAAACACCCCTCGTATTATATTTTTAATATTTTATTCCCATTTTAAATATAAAATACGCCGTTTACTATGTAGATGTAAATGAGTGGTAATGAATGCAAATAGGGAGGAATTTTAGTTTTTAATGGCATAAATGATATGAATATTATTTTTAGCATTTAGTGTCTATGAACCAGCATTTCCTAAAATATACGGCATATTTTGTACGAACTAATGAATTAATAATGTCAATTTGTATTTATATTTTGTATATTAATATTGAACGAAAAGTTTTGTAGTGTTTTATGCAGTATTTGATTAACAATTTTTAAATTAAAACTACATTACCTAACTTAGAAATAAAGTTTCGCTGAAAAATTAATGAAAAGTTGCACTGAATATACTCAAAAGGTAAAAAAAGAACGTGTTTTAGTTTTGATATTTTAGAAGTTGATGTTAGTATACTTAATAGAGAATATCATGATTAAGGAAATGTTTTGAAGATATAATAAATATACATAATAAAACGACACCATCATTGAAGGAAGATATCACTCTTTCTATGTATCTAGACGTGGCAATGTAATTAATATATGTTTTGATTATAACTCTTAAATGTTCAATAATACATGGTATATTAAAATAGTTCTAATTTCAATGAAGATGCTCATAATTAGGTACGCTTTCAGATGGTTAAAAAACACACATCACATTTTTATTACATCTTGTATTAAATACGCTTAATGTAATCTTAATTTATAAATTAATTTCCGTTATGTTTCACACTCTATAAGTTTATGTGGTTTGGTTCGCTCATTTTTCTGATTTCCTGTGTGTTGTCCAACTTCCATACGACAGTGATTTAGTAACCCTGTTTCGTGTTTTACAATAAATTATCGGATAACTTCGAAGACCCATTTAATTTCGATGTCATCATCCAATTCCTCATTGAGTACATAGCGATAAACATTATTAATTGATTATAATGCTAATTTGCTAGTGCAGTTCTTTAATTTTGACTTCTATCTGCTCAGTTTTTGTCAATTAGGCAATCAAATTACATAATAGTTTTCTTTTCGCCTATAGATTTTGTTGACCGTCAACTATACTTTTTCTGTAGCTCTGGACAATCTTTTACCATAATGGCTGTGTCATAGGTAAATGCTCAAAGAAATGTTTCTTTTGCATTCGCGTTATCAGCATTGTAGAGTAGATATAGTAGTGTTCCTAATGCACCACACTGCGAAATTTCAGACGAAATAGGTTTAAATATTGAGAAGGTATGCCCTTCATGCGAAATTATAAATTTTCATCACCTCTGCGAATGTGTGGATGAATACATTAATGCTATGGAAATTAACTTAAGTTTATCATAACCGGTCGAAGACCAAGTCTTACTTTTAATATTTCAAATAATATATCAATATAATATTGTATTTAATATTTTATATGTTTCAAAATCTCCTTTTACCAAGTATGGGTATATCTGGACTGGACTTAAAGTTTAACGTGGATTACGAACCACGATCGTCAGCATTAAGCCTACTGACTGGCGAGTGACCAACTTTATCATCTCAGAAGACATCCGGTCTTACCCAGCCTGATTACTGGCGTGACTGGGATCATTTTCCTTGTCGGATTTTACACTCTTGCCTAGGATAATCACAAACATAAATTTACGACCATGACCCAGCAGGATTCGAACCCGCGGCTATCGCAACAGTAGGAGAACCGTCCTATTGCCTTTACCACTGCGCCATCAAGCCGGCTTGTATTTAATTTATTTTACATATACCAATCGCCATTATTGTGGCGATTATAATAAACATGTCAATCTGATAGATATAGGCCAATTGAAATCAAAAATATATATATAAATTGTTAGAGATTTATTGCAGCCACCTACCGGGTCTAATTGTGACTACAAATATTGGCAAATTCACATAAATAAACGCAAAAAAATTCATCAAAATCGGTACAACCGTTTAGGGTACAACAGTTTAGTTACACAGGGCAGAAGAATTACATATAACATACAAATATTAGCAGTCATTAGTGATTGTTTTTTATTATTTTACTATTTATTATATGTATTTCGTTGTCGTTGCTGCCATGTTAGGTTATACGTTTCAATCAATTAATGGATTGACGTCTTCTAACTAATTTTGATTATTTCTTTTTGGTTTGTGAATTATAGTATTTTTTGGCCTTAATCTCTTAGCTTTCCTTCACATTTCGTTGATTTATTATATAGCTATAAAATAAGAAATAAGCAACAAAGTATATTAACATATAACAAATAATTGTATTATGTATTACTATGTACTATGCGCTATGTATTAAATCGCATCGGATACATTTGTAACCAACTTCACGTGTAATCCACAATAACAGGCTTCACATTTCCCATGTGTCATTTCGTCGTGAACAAAAAAAATGTTGTCGGTTGAAAATATATGAATTTGTACCGATCGTATGTAAGATAAAATTGACATTTGAAATTCAATTTGAAGAAAAAGGCGGCTGAAGGAATATATAATGAAGATAGAATGCTGATTCACACCGATTGACACCGAACACAAATATTCAAAGCATCCTGGACAGCCAAAAAGTCATCAGTCAGTCATTGAAGACCACGACCTTAAGGCATTGATGATTCGTGTAAAATGCAAGAACAATATGCAGAATTGGTGGAAATAACAAAAGAAACAATATTCAATCGCTTGAAGAACATGGGAATGATCCAAAAGGTTAGACAATTTTTGACAAATTAATTGATATCAAGAGACAATGAAAGGTATTTAGTCAAGTGTAAAATGATGCTTCAACGGCAAAATCGTTAGCGTTTTTTGTATCGTATTATCATTGGTGATGAAAGGGGGTCTATTAAAATAATTTAAACTTAAAGAAATTACGGGGTATGATATGAGTTGCTAAAATGTAACGAAATCATAATCGGTATCGCTATTGATTACAGTTGATGAGTTGAAGCTTAGCACTGTGGAAAAAACGACCGGAATTGGAGCAATATATTGCAAATCAAGTGAAAAAATACTTGGAAATGTTGAAATAGGAAGTGATACCTCATCGCCGTATTCTCCAGACCTTGCTTCTTCTGACTACTATTTGTTCCGACACATGAGATAAAAGATACAGCGTTCTTTTAATATGGAATATTGCCTGGCATCATCAGCAGCCTGGTTACTGGTGTGATTGGGATGGTTATATGTGGCGACAGTCGCAACAACAGAAGGACCATGCTGTCACCTTAAACACTGTGGCTATCGAGCAAATTGACCATTTAGAACCAATTGGTCCTTAGCTGATTTCGCTTCGGGTTTAGTATGTTTGGGTTTGCGGGTTATGAATGAGTTGAGTTTGTATTAGTTGGTTTTTGTGTTGAAAGGTTCCAAAGGAGAACATCCCAGTGAGCATGCTCACGAAGGCTTTCACGAACAGGACGCCTGATTCGAGGTGGGTAATCGCCTTTCTCACTAACCATAAAGCATTAACCAGAACCTAGCGAGCCTTTTTGGAACGCTTGAAGTAATGCATGTTGTCTCTTGAAAACCTACTTGCGCCACACCCGTGCTACTGATCGCATCAGTATTTTATACAGAGTCGCTTTCTGGGGGATAGGAAATCTACTTTTTCTAGAGAGGAGTGAAATGTTACAAGGACAGTACAAATATCCTTTAAAATAACGTTTTCTGGTTCAATAATCAGATTGTGGCGACTGTCACGACCCTTTAGGCCACCACGCATTCACCAACAAAAAGTTCAAAGGTTGGAAACGCCGGTGGATTGGTACCCTGCGGTTCCAGGCTATAAAAGACCATCACGACGACGTCTCGCTCATTTTTCTTTCCTCCATCCCCTTGTAACTGTACCGCTTCCACAGCGCTACCGTACTTCCTCTACCTAACCTAATATCCTCTCAATTCTCCCGTCGACCACATGTATCATTCAATAACGAAATAAACAAGTATTTCTCCAAGCAGTGTTTTTAGTTCTCGTGCAAATTCCTTCTAAAAATGGTAGTGAGTGTTTGGACAAACAATCGCATCGACAGCCACACATTTCGACCGATCGACCGACCCGACGAACATTTCTACAATTGGTGACCCCGACGTGATCAAAGTGCCCTAACAGGTAAATCAGCTCAACATAAGCCAATCGACAGGTACTTGACACGTGCATGGAAAGACAGCACGAGGAACTGAACCCATGAACATTACATGGTTGACGACATCCCACGAGACTAGCCTGATGGACGAAAAGCACAGAAGCCCATCATGTATAACATCAACACATGAACACCCTTGCATCACGAAACGGGACACGTAAGGCACCACACTGATAGGTACCCTCAAATAAATCGAAACGCCCGAAGACGAACGACCTCCTGCTACAACTTCGATGCAGGCTGATCCCGGAAAAACTCCTCGCTCAGGTTGGGATACCCATCTCATCAGTAGTCCCTGGGCGTTTGTTTGCGTGATTCCGGGTGCACTCCGGAACCTGCACCACATAGAGGTACGTTCCACTAGGAGGGGAGTTATGTGGCGACCGCCACGACCTTTTAGGCCACCACGCATTCACCAACAACAAGTTCAAAGGTTGGCAACGCCGGTGGATTGATACCATGCCGTTCCAGGCTATAAAAGACCATCACGACGACGTCTCGCTCTTTTTTGTTTTCTCCATCCCCTTGTAACGGTACCGCTTCCACAGCGCTACCGTACTTCCTCTACCTAACCTAATACCCTCTCAATTCTCCCCTTGACCACTTGTATCATTCAATAACGAAATAAACAAGTATTTCTCCAAGCAGTGTTTTTAGTTCTCATGCAAATTCTTTCCAAAAAGAGTAGTGAGTGTTTGGACAAACAATCGCATCGACAGCCACACATTTCGACCGATCGACCGACCCGACCATTTTTCCTACAAGATATAAACAGGAGCTCCACCTATCTCACGGTGGCGTAATTAAATGACGCCAATTCCCCGGAAAAAACATCCCGAAATCGCTGTTAAAGCGGGACGGGCCTGAGTCGAGACGGCGAATTATACAGAACGTCTTGCGCGCCCCGTCGGCTGCGGTATTAGAAAGAAAAAAAAACAATTTTTCGACGGAAATTCGTTTTGTCGAAGCGGAAATGAAATCGAAATTAAATTCGCCGACCATTTTTTCTCTCCCTGCCCCCTTTCGGCGCGCCGTTTACCGAAAACGAAAAAACCTATTTAAAATAATAACAATAATAAGGGCATTTTTGCCTTCTTATCTGTTTATATATTGTTTTCTTCGGAATAACGTTCAAAGCGTCGGTTTAATGGGTTCGCCTTTTTTATTATTCGTTCCCGGCTGTCGGTACGTATCGAGCTCTTTCGTTTTTAATGTGCCGTGCGGAAATGGGGCTTTTTCAATATGATTTCGCGAGGCGTTATTGGGCTGAGTTACAGGCGTATCATGAGCCATCAAGGAATCATTTATGAAAAGAATGGATCAAAATTTTGTTGTATGCCAAAGCCAAAATGAAATAAAACTCCGAGTAGATGCCGCAATATTGTGACGTCATCAATTAAGATGGTGTGAGTTCACTGTTTTATTGAACTCACATTATGTGTATTAAATCATAATATTGCATATATAATGCTAGTACAATGTAACAGAGCAAGTCCCCGGCCTGACATATAGGTTGCGCTTCTCCAACTAAATCCGTAAGATGCATGTATAAAATTAACATCTGTCGTATCATTAGTTAGTGAATTATAGCATTTTGAGTGAAGCAACTTTTGTTATTGTGAAAACAATGGATAAAAAGGAAATCCGCGTGCTGATAAAATGTTGCCTTTTGAAGGGAAAAAATACAGTTGGAGTAATAATTTGGCTTGATGCCGCGTTTCCAGACACTGTACCAAGAAAAATCAACCAGCAAGGATCGGTATGCTAAGTTTAGACTTGGTGAAATGAGCACCGAAGGCGGTGAACGCAGTAGAGGCCCAAAAGAGGTTGTTACCGGCGAAAACATTTAAAAAATCCACAAAATGATTTTGAATAACCGTAAATTGAAATTGATTGAAATAACAGACGCTCTAAAGATATCAACTGAACGTGTACATTATATCATTCACGAATATTTGGCGTGAGAAAGCTCTGTGCAAAGTGGGTGCCGCACAAGCTCATTTTTAACAAAAAACGACGACGATTTGATGATTTGAAGCAGTGTATGAAGATGATCAAGCGTAATAAAACCGAGTTTTTGCGTCGATATGAGACAATAGATGAAACATGGCTCCATCATTTCACTCCGAAGTCCAATCAATAGTCATCCGCGTGGGCTGCACCTGATGAAGCCGCTCCAAAGCGTAGGAAAACGCAACAGTCAGAATAATTTTGCTTGACTACCTTGAAAACGGAAGGACCATCAACAGCGACTATTACATATTCGAAAAACCGCCCCATTTGAAGAAAAAGAAAATGCTGCTTCGCCAAAACAATGCACTGTGTCACAAGTCAGTGAAAACGATGGCTAAAATGCATTAATTGGGCTTCGAATTGCTTCTTCATCCACCGAATTCCCCAGATCTGGCTCCAAACGACTAATTCCTGTTATCGGATCTCAAGACAATGCTCGCTGGGAAGAGATTTTCGTCGAATGAAGGACAAATCGTACTACAAAAATGGTGTCGAAAAGTTGAAGGGTCACTATAATCAGTATATCACCCTTAAACGGATTTATGTTGATTAAAAAAAAATTATTACTGCCAAAAAAACGTCTTTTACTATAGTAGGCCGGGGACGTTTCAATTGACCTGTTATTAACAAAAACCGGGAAGTAACTACCGACACACCTGGAGATGCACCATCAGTCACTGAATTTCATAGTAACTATCACTACCAACATCATTTGAGCGAATAGTTGAATGAAAAATTTGAGTTAATTTTACGCGATAATATCTGGGACACCATACAAAAGGAAATGTTAAAAATGTATCTTGCAGTAGCATATGGATTGATTCATAAGCAAGCTAATATGTAAATAGATTGGTCTAATAGTGATTTTAAAGAAATTCAACACTCCCAGCTTTGCTCTAATTTACAACTACTAATTGGAACAAACCCTATTATTGTTTTCCCGTCGAAATCAAATGCAACAGCAGCAAGGCGCTACTGCTTACCGCGTATCGGCCCGGTTTAATTACTTCCTGGTTCATCATTACACGTTACCATTTTTTTTTTCTACTTCCGCCATGATCCCCATTACTTACCAACGCGTCCCATATCGGGCCCCGTTCGTCGACATAAACGAACCGAAACCATCGAATCCATCAATGTTATTTTGCAAACAGATCGAATGGCGATTTAAATGACAAATTGAACATATGACCACTAAAGTTATTCCCGCATATGACGCTTTCTGTAGTACCGAAGTGCGTCATATAGGCACAACCTTTTATATGGCAGATCGCCATCTAGAGCCCATTCAATAAAACAATGAACTCACGTCATTTAAAATGATGACGTTAATGTGGCCGTATCAACTTCAAATTTTAGTTCGTTTTGGATCTGACATATAACAAATTGTTAAACTAAATAGAATAACGAAACGGAAATAATGTTATCGTCTGATAACATTGATGTCTATCTAAACCATAATTTGTAGAAGAACTTAAACTACAATTAATTATACTGTCATACTAGTTTGTAGGTTAGGTCGTGCTTTATTATATTCATATTTAACTCTTTTGCACATCTCCTATGAGGTAAAGTTTTAGAAGCGTTTTTTTTATGTAGTGGTATCCTCTGTAGACCCAATCGACCTAATTTAAAATTGTATATCCAAGTAATATATTTTACCTTCATTAAAGAGAATATTAACCCTATACTCACTTCTTCTTTCCTTCATTGCAGTATTTCCTTGACAATTCCTGTTATTATCTGTATACGTTTTTCTTGATAAAACAAAATTTAATCTCTGCATCCTCCCTAATGCATTTGCTATAGCTGCATATGCTACTATAGAAATACATTAAACATCTTGAGTTCACTAATAGTTTGTATTGACTTTAGGTCTGTTCTATATACGTAACTTGTTTAGTTTTAAGGTTATTGTCCATAGAATAAAATGACATAATTATCAAGCCACAACACTGCATACTTATGATTAGTTATATCCGTTAACTAAACTGGAAAGTAACTATCAACATATCAGGTAAATGCACTGCAAGCCACTAATTTACTAGTGATTAATGGAATTTAAAAAAATTACTGAATCTTATACGATAACACTAAAAGACTCAATATAAAGGAAATTTATACGAATTTCTATTCTATTACCAAATTATTGATTGATACGTAAGATCATACATAATAGTTATATCCCATAGTGATTTTAAAGAAATTAAACTCTCGTCGCTTTGCTCTAATTTACAGCTACTAATTGGACGAGCCCCATTGTTGTTTTTTTCGTCGAAATCAAATGCAACAGCAGAAACGCGCGACTGTTTACCGCGTTTCGCGACGGACAGTCGGCGCGGTTTAATTACTTCCCCGTTCATCATTACACGTTACCATTTTTTTTCTACTGCCACCATCATCCCCCATTACTTACCAACGCGTCCCATATCGGGCCCCGTTCGTCGACATAAGCGCACCGAAACCATCGAATCCGTCAATGTTATTATGCAAACAGATCGAATGGCGATTTAAATGACAGATTGAACATATGACCACTAAAAATATTCCCGCATATAACGCTTTGTGTAATATCGAAGTGCATCATATAGGCACAATCTTTTATATGGCAGATCGCCATCTATAGCCCATTCAATAAAACAGTGAACTCACATCATTTAAATTGATGACGGTAATGTGACCCTACCGACTTCAAACTTTAGTTCATTTAGGCTCTAACATATAACAAAATTTTAATCCAAATAAGATAATGAAACGAAAATAATATTATCAGACATACTTTATTTAAACATTATGGTACATCTAAAGCATAATTTATAGAATAACTTAAACCACAATTAATTATGCAGTCATAATAATTTGTAGGTTAGGGTTGTGCTTTACTATAATTACATTTAGCACTTTTCCACACCTCCTATGAGGTAAAGTTCTGGAAGCGTTTTTATGTGGTGGTATACTCTGGAGATCCAATAGACCTAATTTAAAATTGCATATCCAAGTAATATGTTTTACTTTCATCACTGAACATATTAACCATATATTTACTTCTTGTTTCCTTCATTGCAATGTTTCCTTGACAAATTAATTTTATATCACTGTATTTCTCTTTAGTTTATTCTGTTTTTACCTGTATACATTTTTCTTGATAAAAGCAGATTTAATCTCTGTATTCTCCCTAATGCATTTGCTATATCTGAATATTCTTAAGACAAACATAGAAATTACAGTACGCAATACATTAAACATTTTGAGTTCACTGAGATAGTTCACTATTATTTTGAACAGCCTTTATGTATATTCTATGAACCTAACTAGTTTAATGTAAAGGTTGTTGTCAATAGAATAAAATGACGTATGTATCATATCAAAATATTGCATGCTTATGGCTAGTACTATGTGTTAACTAAACTGGACATTAACTAACAACATATCTGGTAGGTGCACTGCAAGCCACTAAAATTGATAACAATGATAATTATCAACAACAGTTGAATGATTAATTGAATAAAAAATTTACTGAATCTTATACGATAACGCTCAATATAAAAGCGAAAAGCTCAATATAAAAGAAATTTTTGCTGGTAAATTCAGTTAGAGAGGTAATTATTGATGATATTAAATAAAATAAGTCCCTTCAAGTTTATTGAAAATGTTTTTAACCTGGTTGCTTCTGCGCTAAACATTAGTGTGGGTACTGTGAATAACATCGTTTACAAAATGAAGACTAATCGTCAGATACACCAAACAAAACCCATCTACGTACAAAGTGGGTGACGAGTCTTGACCATCTTGATATTGGCTTTATTTCAGTGCAACAGTAACACAACACAGTAAGTACACAAACTATTTTATCGATATAAACATAATTTAATAAAATTGTTTTAGAAAAATGTCTCTCAAAGTATACATTAAAGAATTGGGACACGTTTTTTGAGTGATGTCAGACATCCTTTCATTCACTCTCGCAGGGTATGGGGTTTAAATGGTGTAAAGATAACCCTCGGAGACGTTTAATAGAACTTCCAGATATTACCTTAAAAAGAATTCAATTTCTAAAGGCATAAAATAATACCAAGGTGGATAAACTATTTGAATTTGTGTATCTTGATGAAACTTGAATAATTCAAAATGGTTTATGGTGGCACTCTTGGCAAGACGGTAACAAAAAAGTGTAAAGAGAACGATAATTGATGGGAAAAGGTAAAAGTTACAATAGCATAAAATTAGGTTTTGTTGGTCATTATATTTTTTAATAATGAATACCAGATATATTGCTGGTTGCGGGGGATATTCCATCAAAAACTGTTTCGATATTTGGAAGGAAGCATTCTCAACCATAACACCTTCGGTTTGGATGAACTTGATAAGACATACAGAGAAAGTACTTAATAAATGGTGGAATCGTAAGCAGGTTTTAGACAGATTAGAAATTAACAGTTTAGTGATTGAATTGTACAGTGAGTCGGAAAGTGAAAGTGACTGAAGGACTTTCAGGATATGTGATGATTCCTTAGACAGAGTGATGAGAGTGGAAACAACTAAAGGTATGAACATAATTAATTGAATATAACTGTAGAAAATGGTATTGTAGGTCGTGAAAGGTTTATGTGCACAGATATGATTGTAATTATTCAAAATTAAACATGAGCATTAGGTTAGAACATATGAGGGGAGAATGAATACTAACTGTTTTGTAGATATGGTAAATGCATTAGACAGAAATCAGTGATTAATTTTATGAAGAATAGTGTACACAGATAGTAGCAGAAGAAATAAAATATACAGTGATACCAAGATAACTTGACAAGTAAATACACCAGCGAAAGAAACAAGAACTAATCAAAAAAGGTAAATATGCTCTTGAATGAAAGTAAAATACGTTTCTCAGATATACAGTAGTGTTCTGAATTGTTGTTTTAAGTCCTTCGATAATATATGTACTAAAAGTACTATAGTGTTAAAATAAATTATATTTGATAGCATTTTTGTCCAATTATTTTATTTAGATTAGAATTTTCTTGTATGTGTAAAATTCAGAGTTGATGCGGCAACATTGCAATATTTCACAAAGATCCATTACGCATTACTAAAAAACTTTGAATAGACTATAATAGTTTTATCCCATAGTGATTTTAAAGAAATTCAACTCTGGTCGCTTTGCTCTAATTTAACTACTAATTGGGACGAGCCCCATTGTTGTTTCCTCGTCGAAATCAAACGCAACAGCAACAACGCGCGAGTGTTTACCGCGTTTCACGACGGACAACCGGCGGGGTTTAATTACTTCCTCGTTCATCATTACACGTTACCATTTTTTCTAACGCCACCATCACCCCCCATCCCTCAGCGTCATTCACGAATAAACTGCAACAAAGTTAACAAATAATAATCCATTTAAAACTCGAACGGGTCCATATCGGGCCCCGTTCGTCGACATAAGCGCACCGAAACCATCGAATCCGTCAATGTTATTATGCAAACAGATCGAATGGCGATTTAAATGACAAATTGAACATATGACCACTAAAATTATTCCCGCATATTACGCTTTCTGTAGTATCGAAGTGCATCATATAGGCACAACCTTTTATATGGCACATCGCCATCTATAGCCCATTCAATAAAACAGTGAACTCACGTCATTTAAATTGATGACTTTAATGTGACCCTACCAACTTTAAATTTTGGTTAATTTTGGCTCTAACATATAAGAAAATTTTAATCTAAATTAGATAATGAAACGAACATAATATTATCAGACATACTTTATTTTAACATTATGGTACATCTAAAGCATAATTTATACAATAACTTAAACCATAATTAATTATGCAGTCATAATAATTTGTAGGTTAGGGTTGTGCTTTACTATATTTACATTTAGCACTTTTCAACACCTCCTATGAGGTAAAGTTCTAGAAGTGTTTTTATGTGGTGGTATACTCTGGAGATCCAATAGACCTAATTTAAAATTGCATATCCAAGTAATATGTTTTACTTTCATTACTGAACATATTAACCATATATTTACTTCTTGTTTCTTTCAGTGCAATGTTTCCTTGACAAATTAATTTTATATCACTGTATTTCTCTTTAGTTTATTCTGTTTTTACCTGTATACATTTTTCTTGATAAATGCTGATTTAATCTCTGCATTCTCCCTAATGCATTTGCTATATCTGCATATTCTTAAGACAAACATAGAAATTACAGTACGCAATACATTAAACATCTCGAGTTCACTGAGATAGTTCACTATTATTTTGAACAGCCTTTATGTATATTCTATGAACCTAACTAGTTTAGTGTAAAGGTTGCTGTCAATAGAATAAAATGACATATGTATCATATCAAAATATTGCATACTTATGGCTAGTAAATGTGTTACCTAAACTGGAAAGTAACTATCAACATATCTGGTAGTTACATTGCAAGCCACTAAAATTGATAACAACGATAATTATCAACAACAGTTGAGTGATTAAATGAATAAAAAATTTACTGAATCTTATACGATAACGCTCAATATAAAAGCGAAAAACTCAATATAAAAGAAATTTTTGCTGGTAAATTCAGTTGGAGAGGTAATTATTGATGATATTAAATAAAATAAGTTCCTACAATTTTATTGAAAATGTTTTTTACCGGGTTGCTTCTGCGCTAAATATTAGTGTGGGTACTGTGAATAACATCGTTTACAAAATGAAGACTAATATGTTAGATTCTCCAAAGAAAACCCATCTACATACAAAGTGGGTGACGAATCTTGACCATCTTGATATTGGCTTTATTTCAGTACAACAGTAACACAACACAGTAAGTACACAAACTATTTTATCGATATAAACATAACGTAATAAAATTATTTTAGAAAATTGTCTCTCTGGAAAGTATACATTAAAGAATTAGGGACATACAGCTTTTTGAGTGATGTAAGACATCATCTCATACATTCTTGCAGGGTATAGGGTTTAAATGGTGTAAATATAACCCTCGGAGACGTTTAATAGAACTTCCAGATATTACCTTAAAAAGAATTCAATTTTTAAAGGCATAATATAATACCAAGGCGGATAAACTATTTGAATCATTCAAAATGGTTTATTGTGACACTCTTGGCAAGACGGTAACAAAAACGTGTAAAGAGAACGAAAATTGATAGAAAAAGGTAAAAGTTACAATAGGATTCAATTAGGTTTTGTTCGTCATTACATTTATTAATAAAAAAACTGTTTCGATATTTGGAAGGAAGCATTCTTAACCATAATACCTTCGGTTTGGATGAACTTGATAAGACATGCAGAGAAAGTAATTAATAAATGGTGGAATCGTAAGCAGGTTTTAGACAGATTAGAAATTAACAGTTTAGTGATTGAATTGGACAGTGAGTCGGAAAGTGAAAGTGACTGAAGGACTTTCAGGATATGTGACGATTCCTTAGACAGAGTGATGCGAGTGGAAACAACTAAAAGTATGGACATAATTAATTGAATATAGCTGTAGAAAATGGTATTGTAGGTCGTGAAAGGTTTATGTGCACGGATATGATTGTAATTGTTCAAAATTAAACATGAGCATTAGGTTAGAACGTATGAGCAGGGAATGAATACTAACTGTTTTGTAGATATGGTAAATGCATTAGACAGAAATCAGTGATTAATTTTATGAAGAATAGTGTACACAGATAGTAGCAGAAGAAATAAAATATACAGTGATACCAAGATAACTTGACAAGTAAATAAACCAGCGAAGGAAACAAAAAAGCATAAAAAATATAAAGAGGTAAATATGCTCTTGAATGAAAGTGAAATACGTTTCTCAGATATACATTTGTTAATTAGGTGTTTTAGGCTTCCAGGGGGATACCACTGCACACAAAAACGTGCCTAGAAGCTCTACCTCATGGATGGTGTTGAAAATAGTTCAACGTAAACAAAACATATTTAACCTATAAACTATTATACCATATATATATATATATATATATATATATATATATATATATATATATATATATATATATATATATATATGTATATACTGTTCTGATTTGTAGTTTTAATTCCTTCGATAATATATGTACTAGATGTACTGTAATGTTAAAATAAATTATATTTGATAACATTTTTATTCAATTATTTTATTTAGATTAGAATTTTCTTGTATGTGTAAAATTCACAGTTGATGCGGCAACATTGCAATATTTCGACGTCACAAAGATCCATTACGCATTACTAAAAAAACTTTGAATAGACTATAATAGTTTTATAACATGGTAATTTTAAAGAAATTCAACACTGGTCGCTTTGCTCTAATTTACAACTACTAATTGGGACGACCCCCATTGTTGTTTCCTCGTCGAAATCAAATGCAACAACGCGCGACTGTTTACCGCGTTTCACGACGGACAATCGGCGCGGTTTAATTACTTCCTCGTTCATCATTACACGTTACCATTTTTTTCTAACGCCACCATCACCCCCCATCCCTCAGCGTCATTCACGCATAAACTGCAACGAAGTTAACAAATAATAATCCATTTAAAACCCGAACGGGTCCATATCGGGCCCCGTTCGTCGGCATAAACGCACCGAAACCATCGAATCCGTCAATGTTATTATGCAAACGGATCGAATGGCGATATAAACGACAGATTGAGCACATGCACACCTACACACGTGCGCCCCGGGCCCGGGCGGCGCTGCAGCCGTGCGTGTCCGTGCGCCACACCGATTTAAATTTAATTTACGGCAAATTATTTATTCTATTAAGTTTTCTAGGCCGCCTTCACAATGCAACATTGCGGGGTCGGGGTTTTTATGTAACAGTCGGTTGTACGTGCAACGGATCGGTCATTAATATTCCATCCAACCCGTTGTTCGGTATCATGCGCTGTTTTTTCGAGAGGTGCTACCAAGGGATGCCGAAAAAATATCGATATTATTTTCATGTTAGTATCGATAGTTGTAAATCAGAATATCGAACTTTTATTTACCACGCGAAATATCGATATGAAAAACCTGGGGTGTTCGAAGTAGAGTATCAGACTTTTGTTTCGATATCTCTCTCTCCAGGTCATCAAGGTGACTTTGATCCGTCACCCAGCTTCGTTTGAGGGAGGTGTCACTTCCGTGAGTGCAAAATTATACTGTTTTTCATTTTTTGGGATATTTTAGTCACAGGGCATCTATATGTGTCACATTATATATAATTAGGGATGCAAGGGATCCTCCTGTAAGTCAGGAGTCAAAAGTCGACCACAAGTACGAGCGGTGCACCCTTAGAATTTATAGCAATTAGCCATTTTTATGGCAGTAATGAATTATAATTTGTTTATAATTATGCAGGCTTAAAAACATTACAATCTATTGTTTTGCGGTAAAGTATATTAATCATTGGTCGTTAATTAGTTCTAAATATATCTAGTAGAAGGAAACAAAGGTTACTTGATTCGTCGCCCCGCTTCGTTTGAGCGGGTGGCAGTTCCGTGAATGTAAAATTATATTGTTTTTCATTTTTTGAGATATTGTGGCCACAGTGCATGTATATGTGTCACACAGTATATATAATTCGGGATGTAAGGGCTCTTCCTGCAAATCGGGAGTGAAAAGTCGACCTCATCTACGCGCGGTGCACGCTACACTATGCTATGTCACGCACTGGCTCTGTTAACGATGCTCAGGCGACCGACCAAGGGCGGGATAACCCGAGAGAACGGGTACCGGGCCTAAATCTCTGGTACTGCAGGTCAGGAAGGGTCGTGCATTTAATAGGGTCTGACCAAAACGCTCGACATTGCATAATAGGGGAACAGTTATTTAGTAAATGAGGTTTGTACTATTAGGGTATGAAGCATAGTGGAAATGAAATATTAGTGGTAATTAATCAACAGTGGTAAATAGGGAGAAATAGCCTGAGGGAGTCGAGCGGGTGGGATAAGGGCATCTGCTACATGCGATCGTACACGAGACGACAAACTTCAGGTCCCTGTAAACTGAAAACACGAGCTCAGCTCATTCGGGGGAAAAAACCTGTCCTTTTAGATCAAGCACGAGGGCAGCAATATCAAGACGTCCAATATCAGACAAAAATCCGAGTGACGATCAAAGCAAGTAGCGTATGAAGCAAAAAGACCTTGTAGACTATTAAGCTAGTTTAAGCAAAATACGAAACCCTCCTTAGGGACGTTCTACTTTTTCTTCTTAGAGTCGTATTGAGGCAACTTGAGATGACAAAGACGGAGGGCAGGAAGATTTGTGTGGCAACACTCGAATCTTCACGTGGGAAAACACTTGGCGAACAACAAATCAAGGTGGACAATCTAAGAACACGAGGATTCTGATGAACACAGGGTCTAGCTTATCTAAAAATTAATTAAATGTGGTAAAGATCTAAGGGGAAAGGCAAGCTAAGACCAACACGAACTGTACCAACGTGCTACGCTTCGCTCGTGGCTCTGAGGAGCGCTGAGTGGTGGCAATGTATTGTACTTGCAATGCCGGAAGGTTTTCGTGACATTGGGTAAGCCAAGTGTTAGTTTAGAAGGCCAATGTAAAGCCGAAAATTAATCGGACAAATAGCCGAAATTGTAAAATAAGTATTTATACGCATTTACACGTTTTTCACGCATTTTATTGGCAATAGGGGGTCCTCACTATCTCATTCCTGTTCGAAGTAACTGATTAGAGACAGAATCCGTTTTTGAATCAGACTATCTAATGGCTTTGGTACTTTCAATCTGAGTAATAATAAGCAGCGATTAATTATAAAATTTATCAAAACAAGCAAAGCGCACAAACAACGTTTGCATTTTATAACTTGTAATTATCACTAATATTTTGAAGAAATTTGCAGAAATTTGACACCCGGATGACATTTGTAGGCTGCCTCGGTTACATGTTCGAACCTTTCAGACAATATTGTATCTCTTTTTAACTAGAATAAAATAACAAGGAAAATATTGTTTAATTTTAATACGAACTATAGCGATAGGCAATACATTAAACATCTTGATGACATGACTTCAATGATATTTTGCTAACAGTAAATATTATATATATAAATTATATATTTATATATATATATATATATATATATATATATATATATGTGTGTGACGCGGTGCTAAGCACCCAGCATGTCGACCAGCTCGCGAACAAGCGCGTTTTCAGAAGAACTTGAGCTGAGTTGTTGTTTGTGGAATTATTGAGATATGAAGTGCTTGATATCTGGAATGTCAGTTTCCCTATGAATTTGATTATTTCTGACAAACCATGGAGCGTTTAATATTCTCCTGAGCAGCTTATTTTGAAAAACCGGAAGCCATTTGACCTGGTTGGATGTAACAAACTTGAAGTAGACATTAGATCTGTAGAGGAGTACGGACCGAATTAATTAATTAATTTTGTAAAATAAGCATTTGATCGAGATAGGAAGTCTGCTAGAAGGGCTGATCAGAGAAGATAGCAGGTTTGCTATCCCCGAAACTTTTTGGATTGCTTTCTGGATTTGGGAATGTCAACCGAACCGCCGGTTGAGGTGGAGACCTAGGTACGTGACGTTATTCAGCCATGGAATTATTGCGGTGTCGATCTTAAGTTGTGAGACGCGCCGTGCGTAACGCTTCTTTTGGAAAATGATGGCCTGGGTTTTCAGGGGGTTGATTTGTAACCTCCAGAATTTGAACCACTTGACCGCATTATCGAGCTGCTTCTGTAAACGTTCATGAATTGTATCTTCGAACCTGGCGGCCGTGAAGAAAGTAGTGTCGACAGCGTAAATGTGCTTTTTTCTCGGCAGATCTGAAATAACGAGGTTAAATAAGGCCGGAGCCAGCGGAGAACCTTGAGGTACGCCAGCATCGATTTGCTGGTGACTGGAAAGTGATTCCCTGATCTTGACCTGGAAAGATCTGTCCGAGAGATAGGACTTGAGAGCGGTTAGGTCTCCTGGGAGGCCTAACCGCACGCACTTTGCGATCAATCCGTCGTGCCAGACCTTGTCGAAGGCTTTGGTTAGGTCCAGAAGAACTGCCCTAAGTTTTTTACATTGGTCAAGAGCGTGATGGATGGATTTGACAAATGTTCTAAATAAACAACAACAAAAAGTTATTGTCCTCGCTGGGAATCGAACCCGCGACATCCGCTTGCCAGCTAAACGCTTTAACAATTACACCATATAAGCAGTTGTCTACAATGTTTTTACGGGGTCTTATGTGTTATAGTTAGTGCTTAAAAGCAAACTGAATGGCTTTTTCACTGAAGGACATCCGATTTTCCATCACATCAGCACAGCGATAACATTATACACTAATATATGATTATTTTAGATAAAAAGTATTTGAAAACTTTGTACATGCCTTTGAGATTTGAGCGTTTCCCTCGATTTTCCCCCTTTTCCACAAACAGATCCTGATTTGGTTCCTATATTTGGTTCCTTTCAATATACTTTTAAATAAGAAAATAATTATGCCTCTTTTTCAGTATAGTAATACTAATTAGCAAAACGCGGAAGAAAAACGGTTCGAGTTTAAAAGGGATTTTACGTTTTTATAATCAGACGCGTTTGATGACGTGCATTAACTGTTTTATTGTAAGAATTATACATAACTAGTTATAATATGTGTACAATGTACTTTTAAATAAAAAAATATTTATATTGACCCTTGAAAGAACCCTTGAAAGGCCCTTCCAGTCTCAGCTACATAAACATATTCTAGATTCGCAGTTTCAAATGCACTGGAAAGTAGCTAAAGTATTAATGATTATCAAACCAGGAAAAATACCAGAAGATATAACCTCCTACCGGCCTATAGGTTTATTACTGATAATCTCGAAAGTTTTCGAGAAACTATACATAAAGAAGCTAAACTATATAATAGAAAAAAGAAAAAAAAAACCAGAATATCAGTTTGGCTTTCGCAATAAGCATGGGAGTATAGAACAAGTTAATAGACTTGTAAACAAAATAAAAACTGGCCTAAATGCCAAAAGATATTGTTCGGCTGCTTTTCTAGATATATCTCAGGCTATACGGGCTTGCAGGTTAAAATAAAGAAACTTCTTCCTCATCCGGACTATCAGTTACTAAAATCGTATCTCACTAATAGATATTTTCTTTGTAAATAAAGGCTATGAACATACCGATAATTGAATCCCATATATTCAGGAGTTCCGCAAGGTAGTGTACTGGGTCCAGAACTGTATCTTCAGTATACGGACGATCTGCCAAGTACAAAAATATCTACTGTGGCAACATACGCAGATGATACAGCAATCTTGGCATCTCATGAAGATCCAGTTACAGCATCACTAAATCTACAAACCCACCTGGAGCATGTATAATTATGGTTGAAGACATGGCTCATTAAAGCCAATGAAACAAACTCCATCCATGTAACGTTTCCCTGCGAAGAAGAAGATGTCCACCAATGAATATCAATCATCGTTAACTACCCCAAGAAGAGCATGATAAAAATATATAATGATGATATAAATATATTGGTATGCACTTAGATCGACGCGTAACCTGGAAAAAGCACATACTCTCTAAACGAAAACAACTTGGACTTAAATTATGTCAAATATATTGGCTCACCAGGTGCAAATCCAAGTCATCATTAGAAAATAAGATATTGCTGTATGAGTCTATACTCAAGACTATTTGGTCATATGGAATCCAACTATGGGGTACCACTAGCAAATCTAATATATCCATCATCCAACGGTTCCAAAATAAAGTGTTGCGTATCATTGTTGATGCTCGGTACTATAGTTCAAATAAAGTGATACCACGCGATGCTCCTCTAGAACATATAATGAGTGCAATTCAACGTACTCGTTAATTAGCTAAATATGCGACGTGATAGTGAAGTGCGTAGACTAAAACGTTTAATACCACCTGATTTAATTACTGGACATATGTAGACTTTAGAATAAGCTTTAGAATAAGACTAATTAATTAAGATAATATTTTATATAGAAGATCGCTTTATAAAGTGATTTTTTGCATGCCATGTAAATATAATATAGATATAAGAAATACTTATTGCCTATAGGGCAGATTGTGGAATCACAAATAGTAAAAAAAATGACTTTTGTAATTATTTGCATAATATGTCAAATATTTTTGGATTGTTTTATTTAAATATAATTTTCATATTACACACGAATTGAAATTGTACCCTTCAGTTAAAGTTTTTGCATACATTCTATATTGACCACCTAATCTAATAGCTGATACTTGATTTTTCCATATAACGCAGCAGGCCGATGGATTAAAAATAAACGGTCAAATTATTAACGGGTAATGTCAGGACAGAGAAAGACAATTCCATCGGCGAACGATCCTAACGAAGCCGCTCTTAAAACGACCGATAAAAACGCACAACCGGCCACCGAAAGAGGATAACTCAATAAATCCATCGCGCCGGATATTCAAACGCTGAAAACAAAACCGTGTCCGCTCAGGAGTCGAACGGAACGGAAACCTAATTTGGGAGCGCGGGAGGTAGAGGAGGAGGAGGTGGGCTCCCGGCGCCCCCGTTCAACAAAGTCCATTTGTCAACGTGCCAATACAGAAAACCGCTTTACAAGGGCTAAACAGGGCCCTGTCGGTATTTAAGCGGACCCATTTAGAAGGCGTTGGGGATCGGGATAGGGCGGAGGGTTTCGGGCCCGGCGCGTCGACAAATTGCCTAAATTTAAGGCCGATATGTTACGGACCGCTAACAAATGTGCTGATTATCTGGTTTTTCAAATTGAAATATTGGGTAGCGGATACTCGCGCGTATATCGCTCGCCCGTTCGCTGGACGAGGTCAGGGTGAGAACGTTGCATCGGATATTCACGCTTGTGCTCTCGTATAAAATAACTATCAACCATCCAAAGAGGTTTACGAAGCTTTATCTTCTATAGTATTATACGCGATATACGTGCAGTCTCTACGTTACACGTGGTCTATACAAAACAGCAGTTAACTAGCGTGGGTTGAATTGATGACGAAATGTTGAGTACATTTTATCTTTGACATATAACGAAATTATAGTTTAAATAAAATAATAAAATATGAATGTTATCAAATATAGTTTATTTTAACATTATAGTACAACTAATACATAAATTATCGAAGAAATTAAAACTACAATTAATTATACAGCACAATGATTTATAGGTTAGAGTTGTTTTATTATATTTACATTTAACTTTTTTCCAAACCACCCACGAAATAGTGTTCTAGGCGCGTTTTTTACGTAGCGATATCCCCAGAAGGCCTAACCCACTTATTTAACAATTGTATATCTTAGTAATCTATTTTGCTTCCATTAGAAAGCATATTTACCTTTTACGTTACGCTTAGTTCTTGTTTCCTTGGATCAATTTGATATTTCTGTATTTCTCTTTAGTTTGTTCTGTTACTACATGTAGACATTCTTCTTGATAAAACTAGCTCTAATTACCTCATTATCCTTAATGCGCTTGCCGTAACTGCAAAACATTTAGTATTATTTCTCTCCTTATACAGTTTAAACAAATGTTCATGTATAGCCTGAACAATAACACACATGCACATAAAGATTTTACACTCTATAATACGATTTACTACAGTGAAAATATATTAATTATATACTGAACTTTAGTTGTTTCCCTTGTTGTTGTTCCTTCCAACATCCTGTCTTGGAATTGTCAGCATAAAATCATAAACCAACAGTCACAAAGTTTAATTCAATCACTGTCACTTTCTGAACCACTACTCAAGCGAATAATTAAGCTGTTTATTTCCAATCCATCAAAAACTCGCTCACGATTGTCAATTTTTTCTTCATTGTGTCTGATCGAGATCATCAAAACCGAAGGTGTTATTTTCGACAATGCTACTTTCCATAAATCCAGTCAGTTCTGGTTTGAATATCCTTCCCGACCTCAATGTTTATTGTAATAATACTTTGCAGTACCCCATACAAACTCTATTGGATTAAATATGCAGTGATAAGAGTTCAGCAATCTTATGTAACATATATCTTTCCCAGGCTGATTTCTAAAAAAGTAAATTACATAAAACGTAATTAAATATTTCATTTATATTTACAGAGTAACAATATGAAGTAGTTCATTCTTTAACATGGTTTCTTCAAAACTTATTTTATGTACTTTAAGCCATTCCTTAATTACAGCCTTTATTGATGCACTTGTTGGGATCTTCTACACCAGTGTACTATGATATGGTGCATTGTCCATAACAATAACAGATGGTTCCTCCAAATTCTTTAAAAGCTGATTTTTAAACTACTGTAAAACCAAGTTATGGTTCATTTCTCCATAGTAGTCACCCTTGGACTTATATTAAGAGGAAAATATTAATTCTACACCAGAAATTAAACCATCGCTGTTTCCAGCATGGATACATCTGCAATCAATTATTAATAAATGTTAGGACTATCAAAACCTAATCGATATTTATTCCATCGTTTAGCCTTTTCCATCAACTTTCATTGTGTTTACATTATATTTATTAACATCTTGCCATGAGAAACTCAATATAACATTCTACATCACTCAAAAAGCTACAAATCTTTCAGCATTTCGTGGATACTTTCCAGAATAACAATTTCCTCTGAAGTAATAGTTTAAATTATGTTTCGATTGAAAAAACTACTTAGTGTCAGGAGTGTGCAACTCCAATGGTAAGTAGTGGGTAAAAGTTTTGCTTAGTTCAATCATTGGCGGCGCTGACAACGTGAATTTGATTGGTTAGTTTAAAATAGTTATGTAGAAACCTGTAAGGAAAATACTTTGCTTTGATTGGTCTGCCATTTCGCTTGATTGCTTTGTGACATTTATTGGCCAATAGTATTTAAATGAAAATCAAATTTAATTTTAAAAATTAATTTATTAAAATAAAATCCTATACAAATATACATAAGTGTAAATAATATAAATATATATAAACAAAAAGCAAAAAAAAACAATTATGAACTCTATTCTAGGCAAAATTAAAATTTCTATAATTCTTCTATAACGCCTTCCCATATATGTTTAGTGCCATCAATTTTATGGGATCTGTTAGAGTTCTAACTTATCTTGATATATTGAAGGTAAACTTTAAATCCTTCCCTGTCGATATTGCATTAACTTCATTAAACCAAAAATACAATCACACCTCATAATAACTTTTAAAATTTGGTCTTGAAAATCATTATGGATTGGAGAGTTGAAACACTAAAACTGTATGTGATTTTTAAAGATATTTAGATTTTAGAGTATTTAATCTGTGTAACTACTTAATATAGAATGTAGACAAATATTGCATTTTGTCTCTTTTTCAGAAGTTTTGTTAAATAGCCTGAAATAAGACTAAAATACAATATTAGACTCTTATTTTTCTCAGAGCAAAGTTGTCTAGAACTGAAAATATAGACTCAACTGGTGATTTAACAACCTCAACTGGTAGTAGATCTTCCGTTAAAAAAGAATATAAGTTATCTAACATGTTCATCTCCTTCACAATTTTCTCCGGGAGAATGATGTGAAAAAATTGAAGTGATGATGTGCCCTTTTAAAGATTTCTCGAACATACTAGGGGAAGGATGCTGTTTCTACCTCCATGACCTCTAATAGATCCAACAAAATTATTTAAGCAATCTTGGTTAAAATTTGTTAAACAAATGTAGTTATTTGTAAATTTAGCCAAAATAGATTTCTTTAAGGTAATAAATCCCCTAAAAGTAGCAATTAAATTTTCAATTGATGGCACCGTAACAAATATTTTCTTAACATCTCAATCAAATTTAAATATACAATAGCTCTACTATAAAATTATTGAACACTGATTGTTCTAAAAATTAAAGTATTACAAATATTTTAGGAATATTTTACAATTAAAAATAGTATTTATTACAACTAATTATCCAGTTATCTTAATTATTACTTTCTTGTAAGGCTTCTTTATGTAGAGACATCACACTGACAGCATACGAACAACTTGGTAGACTAATTGAATTTTATTACTACTAATATCTTCATAAGTAGGTTCTGATTTTCTGTAAGCAAACAATATATAAACAGACATGTAGTAGATAGATAATTTTATATGTACCTGATAAAAACAATGTTGAATATATGCATTGATCCTAATACCTGTTTGTGAAGGAAGGTTATTTCTAAATTTTTCACTAAAATATCCGTGACAGACACCATGACGTTAATATATTTGCATTGTGGTTTATCCAGGTAACTTACTACTATTTACTTGATCAACCTATTTTTGGAAAGGAGCGAGATCATTCTTTGGGAAACGATGTCTAATTTCCGTAGTAGATTTTTACCCCGGTACACTACATCTTTACTACACTGACGCATTGTCATCAGTTTTTATATAATTACTCCATAATAATTAATGTAAAACAGAAAATATGCGCAACGTAAAACGAAGATTTCTTGATCTAAACAAAAACCAAAACCTTCAAACAACAAACTTAAAAATGGACGCCCATAGAAAATGCTGACTTCACACAATTTGATCGACCAATCACGTTCCATGTTAGTGGCGGCACCAGGAATTTAAACTAGCCAATCACAATTTGCGATCGCAGCGCTACCGTTGATTGAACTTAAAAAAAACATTTCCCCAAGGTCGCCTATACCTTGAAATTTCTATTTTTTCTATGCTTACTGCTCATTCCGTATATTTGATCTCTGATACAGCTAACGTCAAGCTGATATTTATTGGTAACCCGTTTCGCATAAAAACGGTTTCAATGCAGCTATAACACGCTGAAAAAAGTTTCAATAAAAACCGTAGCAATTAATGTTTAACAGTAAAGACGCTTACCTTTCTAACACATTGTACTGGCTGCAGGGGGCCTCCATTATCTTGTTCCTGCTCGAAATAATATATTAGACACGCAATCACTTTTGACTCTGACTGCGTAACGGCTTCGGCATTTTAAACCGCAGTAATATTAAGCGACGTTGAAATATATCAAAACAACGCGTTAAAACAACGTTTGACGGTTTATAACCCATAATCATACTATTTTGAAGAATTTTGCGGATGTTTGATAACCGGATGAATTTCGCAGACTTATTCGGTCACATGTTCGAACTTGTCAACAGTATTCTCTCTCTTTTTAAATAGAATAAAATGAGAAGGAAAATATTGTCTGATTGTAAAACAAATTTACAACTTTCGACAGGCGACATATTGATGACGTGCGTCACTACTGCTTTCAATAGACTATAGTTCTTATATCCGTTGATAATTTTATTAATTTAGATAAATTATTTGAATGTTCTAAGCAACCTGGGAGAAAAATTTATAATTGGAAGTGATTTTAATGCAAAAAATACAAGATGGGGGTCCAGAATGACATCAACTAAAGGCAATGAACTGCCTAAAGCAGCTACTAAACTAAGATGTGGTTATATGTCAACAGGAAAACCAACTTATTGGCTGGCTGATCAAGAGAAAACCCCAGACCTGTTAGATTTCTTCATAGTAAGAAACATAACATCCAATTATATAAAAGTCGAAGAAAATTTTGAGCTAAGTTCAGATCATACGCCAGTTATTCTGACGTTGAACGAAAATATAATAAGAAAAGAAAGAAACTCAACGTTAATAAACAAAAGAACAGACTGGGAAGGATTTGCTGAAGAATTGAACAAACGAATTCAACTAAATGTACCCCTCAAGACAACTGAACAATCAAATCTTGAAGAAGAAAAATTCGCAGTAGATATTCAACAAGCTGCCTGGAACAACACTCCAGAAATTAAGAGTAAAAGTAAAGGAATTAATTATCCAAAATAAGTGAAGGAAAGGGTAGCTGAAAAACGTAAATTACGAAAAAAATGGCAGCAAAACAGAACACCTGAAAATAAAAATAGTTTAAACAATATAACCTAGAGACTGAAAAGAGAAATACTGGAAATAAAAAACAAAACCATAAATGACTATCTTAGAAATTGAACAGATAACAAAGAAACTGATTACTCACTCTGGAAAGCCACAAAATATCTAAAACGCTCATGTCTACACAGTCCACCTATAGAGATCTATATGGGAATTGGGCAAGTGACAATCGCCGAAAAGCAGAAGCATTTGCTGAATATCTATAAAAAACTTTCATACCAAACGAAGCTAATATTGAACATAATTTACCCAACATTGAAGCTGAAAATTCGATGATTGAATTAGTCACTCCGAAAGAGCTAACCAAAGTTATTAAAACCATGACATTAACCCCAGTAAATCACCAGGCTACGATTTAATAACAGGAGAATTACTGCAAACACTACCAAGAAAGGGAATTATAAAACTCACCAACTTGATAAATACAGCATTTAGATTAAAACATGTCCCAGACATTTGGAAGATGGCGGAAATTATAATGATCCCAAAACCTAGGAAGCACCAAACGAAATAAGATCCTATAGACCTATATCACTGCTGCCAGTAATATCTAAGGTTTTTGAAAAACTCCTGTTGAAAAGAATAAAACCGATCATGGAGAGAAAAAACCTAATACCAACACACAAGTTTGGGTTTGTTAACAAAGACTCAACAATTGACCAGGTCCACAGAATAACAGATGTTATTGAAAAAACGAAAGTTAAAAAATATGCTATATTCTTAGATGTAGCACAAGCCTTCGATAAGGTTTGGCATGAAGGCCTTGTTTATAAACTACAGAAAATGCCACCAAAACAACACACCGAACTATTAAAATCTTGCATTACAACCAGAATGTTTAGAGTCAAGCAAAAAGAAGCTTACTCTACAATAAAAGATGCTAAAGCAGGGGTACCACAAGGAAGTGTACTGGGACCAATGCTTTATCTACTTTACACTTGTGATATACCACAAATGGAAAATATCACGATGGCACGCAAGTGACAATATAAATAATTGGACACAAGCTTGGAGAATAAGAATTAATTAAAGTAAATCTGTACATGTGCAGTTTACCTATAAACAGACCGTACAAGCACCAATAACTTTAAATAACACTATCATAAATATAAATATAATAATTATAATAATAAATATCTCGGAATGAATCTCGATGCAAAACTTCGCTGGAAGGAACATATAAAGAAGAAAAGAAAAGAACTGGAATTGAAATATAGGAAAATGTACTGCTAAACTGGAAGAAAATCACAATTATCAGTACATAATAAATTGCTATTATATAAGCAAATATTGAAACCTATATGGACATACCGAGTTCAATTATGGGGATGTTCTGCAAAGAGAAACATTAATAAAATACAAATTTTTCAGAACAATGACCTGAGAGGTATTGTGGGTGCACCCAAATACTATAGGACTGATTACCTACATCGAGACCTTCAGATACCCACAGTCAGTCAAGAAATCAAGAGAATTGCAAGGGGGCATGAGGAAAGACTCCATTCTCATACTAATATTGAAATATTGCACCTTTTGTATACCACCAGAACAGGACACAGGCTCAAAAGAATCAGACCATCTGATCTAGTGTAGTGCTGTGTAATGAGGTGCATATATTAAAAAATTCAGCAGTGACATGTATAACATTATTTCACCAGAGACTGAGTTAGGGCCGATGGGTCCTAATAGTTATATACCTAGATTTAAGTTAGCATAAAGACAAATTGTAGGTTAGAGGAAAACGATTAGTAACAATATATTAATTAAATAATTTTAAAAAAATTAGATAAATTTAGCAAAACAGCAATGAATACAATAACATGGACCTTTAACAATAATACACTCAGCCGGTTTCAAAGTGGCTTCCACCCGCGGTGATACACAGGTTTATTTTTTGTCGTTTTAACGGATATCCTAATATCGCCACTATAAATCAGTACGGGGATGATTTAATGGGGACGGGGACGGACTTAAAATGTATATATAAAATAATATATTAATAAATAAAACTTGATCACAAAATGACTAAAAGTATAAATTGTGTAAAACGATTTAAAACTCAATATAAGTACAAGTCAATAAACACAATTATAATGAAGTAAAGACTCTATACAGATAGCAGACCCCGAGGCCCATACCGAAATGTTAATGGTTATTTGGTCATCGACACTTATCTATGAAGATAACTGAGTTTTCGTAGAAATCCTAGAAGACTGTCTGTAACTTTTCCTGTTAAGAAGGAACTTCTAAAACTTTACAGCCCATACATAGCTCTAATCTGGGTGAGTCGAGGACAATCGTCCAGTATGAAGTAAAAACAAGGTGACAAAACTCACAGTGTGCAGGCGGGTTCGAAGTCATTAAGTGACCAGGGGAACGTAAAGAGAGGAGAAAAAAATCAGTTTTAATTTCATCGAGCTTGCTATCGTTGAACTGCTGGACCCATCTACGTTGTATCTCGGTCTTGGTGAAACACAAAACGAATGGAATAAAGCCAGTATGGAGACAAAAATTTATTATGGGAAGGGGAGAGGGGGCTGTCGGTTTAATTGTAGTATACGTGCGCTCGTTTCTAGGTATGCCAACGTAAGAAGGGATCCACACTAAGGTTGTCTTGTAGCCATTCAAATAGAGGGTATTGATTAGTCACAGTGAGTAGGTGACCAGGGAATAGCTGAACTTATGTATCAGGAAGCATTCCAGGGTTTTTCTGGAATCAGTGCTGAGCAGCCATTCTTTAACCACATGCTGTAGTCCATCGTGTTGAGATTCGGCGAGTAGGGAGACCATTCTACCGACGTAAAAGTATAAATTGTGTAAAACGATTTAAAACTCAACATAAATGTAAGTCAATAAACACAATTATAATGAAGTAAAGACTCTATACATATAGCAGACACTAGTACCCATACTGAGGTGGTAATGGTTATTTGGTCATCTCAGCATAAGCCAGATTCTACGAAAATAACTGATTTTTCCTAGAAATTCGAGGAGACTGTCTGCAATTTTTCCTGTTAAGAAGGAAGTTCTAAAACTTTACAGCCCATACATAGCTCTAATCTTTGTGAGTCGAGGATAGTCGTCCAGTATGTGGTAGATTGAAGCAAGGACAAGGTGACAAAACTGACAATGTGCAGGCGTGCTCGAAGTCATGAAGTGACCGGGGGAACGTAAAGAGAAGAGAAAAAAATCAGTTTTAATTTCATAGAGCTTGTTATCGTTGACCTGCTGGACCCATCGACGTTGTACCTCGGTATTGGTGAAACACAAAACGAATGGAGTTAAGTCAGTATGGATACAAAAATGTGTTATGGGAAGGGGAGAGGAGGCTGTCGGTTTAATTGTAGTATATGCGCGCTCGTTTCTAGGTATGCCAACGTAAGAAGGGATCCACACTAAGGTTGTCTTGTAGCCATTCAGATAGAGGGTATTGATAAGTCACAGTGAGTAGGTGACCAGGCAATGGCTGAACTTCGGTCTCAGGAAACATTCCAGAGCATTTCCAGAATCAGTGCGAAGTAGCCGTTCTTTAACCACATGCTGTAATCCATCGTGTTGAGATCCGGCGAGTAGGGAGACCATTCTACCGACGTAGTGACGTCCTGAAAACCTCATTCAGAGCGTTTTGTCAGTTATTTGAAAATTGTCTCGCATAGTAATTGTAGGTATAAAGTACTTTATTATATTTGATATTCCGAAGTTTCCGACATATAAAACTGAGAAATATGTTTATATAGAATAATATCACCGAACTAAAAAAAAATAGTGAGCGTTAGAACCGATTGTGTCCGAGTGGGACCGAATTGGAAAACCATTATCATTTTTCTGTAACACTTCTTTTAATAATATGTTCTTGGGGTTAATGTTTATTTTATTAATACGCTCTCAACGCTTGTGTTATGTGCAGAAGTTTTATTGATTGCTAAGTATGGGCACTTTTGGAATGCGTTTACATTGCTTCATAAAATATTATTGTTTCACGAATGTATATTGTTTATTATTATTACTTTTAACCGACTTCAAAAAAAGGGGGGATGTTCGACTGTATATTACTGTATATTTTATATATGTTCTTCGACTTCTCCGTCAATTGTTAACCAATTTTCAATTCTCTTTTTATTCGAAAGAGTGAACTTCCGTGGAGGCCCCTTTGGGAAACCCTCAAATTTCAAAAACACGTACAATGTTTTCACATATTTTCTTATCTAAAGTAATCAGATGTTTGTGTATAATGTTATAGCTGAGATAATGTGACAGAAGACACAACTCCTCAACGGTCGGATAGGCAATTTCTTAAAATATTACTTGGAGTTATTTAAGTTAACCAAATAATAAAAGAATAATAATATAATTTTGTGTCTTATATTTAAAATTAAATCACGAACAAAAAGTCTCTAGTTTCTTGCTCGTGCCGACTTCAGACTGATCAGTTGGTAAGGGTTAAAATAATATTGTAAATAGATAGTTAGGTTAAGGTAGGGATTAAGCTAAATTGTGTGTATATAGTTGAATATAAAATACGTGTAGTAGATAGGTTAAGTAAAGTTTTTGTTTATTTTTATTTAGTTATTATGACGATTATTATGTACATTTATGTTGTGTTAAAAATCTAATTTTGGTTATTTTATAATTTTTAGTGAGTTCCTTATTTATTTTTTGAAGTCGGTTAAATTTTGGTTATCGTAAGAATTTCGAGGTAATTTTTAAATTATAGTTGTATAGTTGTAATTTATGCTTATATTTTGTTACCAAACGAAATAGTTACATAAAGTAGAATTTAAAGGTGTGACCTTATAAAACAAGCACATTACAAATATTTTATATCTACAGGAAACTTGAAATCCTAAAGCATAATTTCTATTGACCTTAGTTTCATCTGATAATTTCTATCCATTTATTTAAAACAAATTCAGATTATGAGAGTAATATTTTGTGAGTGTGAGTATTTTTATTACTTAAAATATTACATTTTGCTACCGACCTCTGTGTTATCGAACCCATGATGTAATATAATATAAAATTATATAAAACTTTGGATATAATCGATTGCAAATTAGTCTTAAATTTCGAGAGCAAGTAGTAAAAAATGGAGTTAATTTGCATTACAATATATAGACAAAGCTTTATATATGTAGACATGTATAAAATCAATAAACAAAGATTGGATTTTAAATAATAAAATATAATATTATTGTCTTTCATGTCTAGACAACAAAATAATCTAGGATCATGATATATAAAATTAAGATTGCAGTAACTACCTAAGTTTAGAAAATATATCAATAACTGGCAACAAAGCTTAAGTAAAAGGAAATAATAGGCTATAATCCTCATATAATTTGCTTATTTGTGATACTGAGAGAACAAATTCAACCATACAGCAGCAACAAAAACTGCGTCTTATTCGTCGTAGTTATTATCCTCTTTATGAAAAGTAAAAATAAATTACTTATAACAGAATTGACGTTCGTTAAAATTTCATATAAATAACAGTAATATATCAAGTTTCTGAACATAAGCTTTTCACTAAGTATCGAAAAAAAATCATCAGTACTTTTTACCCCGCATTTCACTGCTTAATTTAGATCTAATACATTTTCATGCAGACGTTATACAGGCGGCGAAGACAAAAAATACATTCTAATCTTAGTATATCGAACGTACGTAAAAAGTGATATTGTCTGCGTTATAACCATATTAGGTATTATTTATAGCTTCCAAGAGCTTTAAACCTTATAAAGCTTGAATGGGTATATTAGAAATGTATTAATATTCGTTCGATATTTATATTAAAGCAATGTATTACTCAAATCATTTATGTACGTAATTAAAAACAGCACAGAACTTCAAAAATCAGTTGTACATTAACGTTAATTATCTGATCCGAATATTATTTAACCCTATGTATGCAAGAAAAGAACCAAAATTAGTAAGACTGGATTAATTTTGAAAAATTTACGACAAAATGGAAATGATATTCGCATGAACATTCTTTCTTAATATTTGGTTGTTTCAATTATTCGTTGAAAAGTAAACACGATTTATAGCAAGGGCTTCTATTTAGTTCAAAGACAATTGCTAAACCAAAACTTAGTGGCAACGTCGCACGAGAATAGTTCGGCTCGGTCATTGGTCATGACTTACATTTTACATAAAATAATATGAAAGTCTCATAAGGGGCCGATTTTTTGTATTATTAATTTGTATCATTCCGTACATAAATTGATACATTATTATTTTGAACTTTATTATAATGTGATAAGTGGTATATAAAATAGAGCTAATTAACGTAGTTGTCATGCAGATTGCTAGCTTATAATAGTAATTTCCATACTTGCAATTTTTTAATATATAAGATTTTATGATATGGTAAAAATAAACTGAAAATAAAACAGAAACAAAACGAGCAAGCAAGATCTAATGTCTACTTCAAGTTTGTTACACCCAACCAGGTCAAACGGCTTTGAATTTTCCAAAATAAGCTCCTCAGGAGAATATTAAACGCTCCATGGTTTGTCAGAAATAATCAAATTCATAGGGAGACTGACACTCCAGAAATCAAGCACTTCATATCTCAATCATTTTACAAACAACAACTCAGCTCAAGTTCTTCTGAAAACGCGCTTGTTCGCGAGCTGGTCGATATGCTGGGAGCTTAGCACCGCGTCACCGCCAAGCTCCCCCCCTTTTCCAGGCTGAAACGACATCATCCGTCGCTACAGTCATAACTTTTGCCCCCATACAACAGTACTCAGTTGTGTGTTAACTCAGGTTTGCGAATCAATAGAATCGCCGGGCCCTCGTGCCCAATAACGGCTGCCTGATCAGCAGGTGCCATATTCCCAAATTTAATGCAGTAGCAGTAGTGATCCACAGGGGTCAACTGTGAGGCGGTTTCAGTTTAGTGTATTAGTAAGCCCAGAGGCAGTCCCACATAACCCGGTCCAACTTGTCACTCCAGGACAAGTCTCCGCGACCAGATATGCGTCATGCATTCCACCGCATGGTTTTTAGGCCAGAACAAAAAAAAATCGACAATATACAGAAGATACAATTTTGGACCTAGCCACTAGCTTTTGAACTGAATATAATTGTTTTAGATAAGTTCATATATTGTATTGTAAACTATCTATCTGTAAGATAAGATTTCAGTAGATGAAAGTCCGTATGGGGAAGAAGTTCATTGAAGAAAGTGGAAGAAGTGTCATGAATCATTAAAATCTTGATATAGTATGATGTATTAAATATCTGGAGCTAGAAAGTAGGAGATCCCGATAAGAGGTCGCAAAGGCTGCAATTAAGGATTGGCTTGCAAAACATAAATTAAGTTTTGATGATACCATGTTAAAGGGAGAAGTATTTTAAATTGTCACTTGGTAAATATAAATTAAACATTTAGTTGTTTTATGTAATAGACTATTTTAGAAATAGGCCTGAAGAAAGGATGCACAGTAGATCAGATGACTGTATAATATGGCCACAAAGTGTAAAATCTTCCTCCCTATCACTGCATACTCAATCAAATCACAGAGAAAGATACACAGGCAAGAACTATTTGGATATATGGAAAGCTATACATTCTCTACAATTACCCTTTTGCATTTGGATGACCTCCATAAAATCATAAGATCATAAGAAGGCATTGAGACATGGGGGCATTGTCAATTAGTACTAGATTTGAAATTAACAGATTAGTTAGTGACTTGAATAGTGGCTCAGTTTGTGAATGTATGAAACTTTCTGGATGTAGGATTATGATTCAATGCTGACAATACCCAGAGGTTATATAATTATAATATAATTAGTATAGCATGACTGCAGTATTGTAAAGTGTCAAATATTCCTGTAGATAGGTATGTGTAAAATTGTTCAATCTATATATGAGCATTTAATTAAAATGTACGAGGAGATAATGAATACTAACTCTTTTGCAGATGTGGAAAATGCATTAGGAGGATTGCAGCAATTAAACCTAATTTTATCAAGAAAAATGCCCACAGGCAGTAAAATGAGACATTAAGAACAAATACGGTGATACCAGTATGATTTGACAAGAAAACACAACAACGAAGGAAACAAAAATAAAAAATAAAAAAGGTAAATATATTTTTATTGTTTTTAATGGATTAGTTGGGTAGACTAAGCCTCCAGGTAGTTTAAAAAAGAATTCAATATATATGGAACAAAATAACTCTAACTTACAAACTATTGAGGCTGCTTAATTAACTGTAGTTTAAGCCCTTCGATAATATATACATTAGATGTACTGTAAGTTTAAAATAAATTATATTTTATAACAATTTCATTTGATTATTTTCTTTATGGTAGAATATACTAAAGCTAAAAGGCGTAAAATGTCAACATTGCACCGTTTTGACGTCATATATTGAGATGACGCGACTTCGCTGCTACATTGGATTGACTATATTATCATAACAGTATTTGTGGTAATATTTTATTCATTTTAGGCTCATTTAGTATAAAATACTTTCACATAAAACAAACGTCCAGGAGATCCGCATTAAACCGTTAAAACATCCCCTTTCTCCGTGTTAAAAATGAACCCGCTCTCTATACACCTGAAACATTCAAAACCACATCCAACAATGTAAATGTTACGGCCTTTTAAGAGCCAATTCCGCTAAAATAACAGTAGGCTTCTTAGTTCTCTCTCTCGTTCTTTCTCGTTCTCGCTCCCACCCGCCCCCTCCTCAGAGCCCGATAAATATTTAACAATTTTTGACACCGGAGCAAATTCACGGACTTAATATTCAACGAATTTATCGCCGGCGAAGACGTAGCTGGATGCAGCGACGGCGAGCGTCCCCCTCCCCCGCTCCGGCGTCGCCGCTGCTCGCGCGTTTGAGCATTCACGTCGTGTGTCCGGAACGCGACACATTTTTCTGAAAAATGGAGAAATATATACGCCGGTAACAACGGCAGCAGGAGGAGAACGGCAGAAGTCCGCCGAAACGGACCGTTTGCTTTATTTTCCCGTATTAGAATATCCGAAACACGCGTCTCTCGATGGCCGCCCGTCGATGGGAGACGTCGAGGAAAATCTGCGTGAAAAATTCCCGGACGTATCCGTTGTTTCTCCAATTTCCAGAACGATATGGATACCGATAGGGGGCGGGCGTGGGGACGGAGGGCCCCGTTGCCTGTGTTTGATGGACGTGGAACTTATTTCCTAGCATTTTTCCCTTTTGGTTTATTTATCGCGTGTATACAGGGTCGCGCTAGAAGGAATAAGTTTAAAAAGAAAATTGATTAAATTAGTAATAACATCTTAGATACAGGGTGATCTTCAAATTTTAAAGTTTTAGTACACAAATGCTGCTACATACGGTGGGAACTTGATAAATACTTGAATTTTGAACTTTCCTCGCAGTAACTTCTAATGCTTCACTGTTAGTTTTAACTGTGATCTATCGATAGGCTACATAGAGTATTATATGGAGTGTTAACTTATAATTTCAGAATTGTTTTGCGTAGTTTTATCAGGACGGCCCTGAAAACGCCACTTCGCTGCATTTCATTGATTAGTTTAAATTACCGTTACATACATATATACATAATGAAAATATTTTAATCGGAAGACATTTCGTTGGTTGAAGATTTCATACGCTTTACATCACTAACACCTGACTTTACATTTTACTGACCAATTAAATTTAAGGTACAATCCAAATGTAATGTAAATATAATAAAAAAATATATTGAAATAAAATTGTACATAAATAACAAAATCAAAAATACTAATGTGCTCTCATTAGGGAAAATAAGCTTAACGCATACCTGGTTGCGGGGACTTGTCCTGGAGTGACCAGTTACAGGGTTATGTGGGACTGCCTCTGGGCTTACCAATACACTAAACCGAAACCGCCTCACAGTTGACCCCTGTGGATCGCTACTGCTGCTGCATTAAATTTGGGGATATGGCACCCGCTGATCAAGCAGCCGTTATTGGGCACGAGGACACGGCGATTCTATTGCTTTGCGAACTGAATGATTGAAATATGAAGTGCTTTATTTCTGCAGTCTCAGTGTCCCTATGAATTTGATTATTTCTGATAAACAATGGAACGTTTAAGATTCTCCTGAGGAGCTTATTTTGGAAGCCGTTTAACCTGGTTAGGTGTAACAAACTTGAAGTAGACATTAGATCCGTAGAGGAGTACGGACCGAAATAACATACTCTAAAATAAGCATTTGATGGAGATGGGAAGTTTGCTAGAAGGGCAGATCAGGGAACTATCCCCTAACCTTTCTCGATTGCTTTCTGGATTTGGGAATGTCAACCGAATCGTCGGTCGAAGTGGAGACCTAGGTACGTTATCCAGTCAATCTTAAGTTGCGAGACGCGCAGTGCGTAACGCTTCTTATGGAAAATGATGGACTGGGTTTTTAGAGTTGATTTGCAACCTCCAGAATTTGAACCACTTGACCGCTTGATTGAGCTGCTCCTGTAAACGTTCATAAATTGTAAGTTCGAACCTGGCAGCGTGAAGAAAGCAGTGTCGTCAGCATAAAACACGACGTCAATGTGCTCCTTTCTCGGCAGATCTAAAATATAGAGGTTAAATAAGGCTGGCGCCAACGGGGAACCTTGAGGAACACCAGCATCGATAAGTTTTCGACTGGAAAGTGTTAGACTGATCTTGGCCTTGAAAAATATGTCCGATAGATAGGATTTGATGAGAGCGGTTAGGTCTGGGAGGCACAACCGCGCGCATTTTGCGATCAAACCGTCGTGTCAGACCTTGTCGAAGGTTTTGGTTAGGCCCAGAAGGGCTGCTCCAAGCTTTTTACGTTAGTCAGGAGCGTGATGGATATGTGCGGCCAGACGGGTAGCCTGATGGACAGATGAGTGGTGAGATGCATTTAATAAAAAAACAGCAGCTATTAAAAACAAACAAAACAACCATTATTATACCAGATAATGAAATAGGGCCGACGGGTTCTCTCTAGGTTTAAGTTATTGTAAAGATAAATTATAGGTTAGTCGGCAACGACCAGTAAAAATGTAACAAACAAATAAATAAACAATTTGTGTTTGACAGCAACTTACAGCGGACAACCGCTCATATAAAATGGAAGAAAGTGATTTTTAAAGAACAGAAATGAATTTGTAATGCCCTTGGCGACAACCTTGGGTATTATTTTTCTTTCAACTTTGATCCCAAAGATTTTGGAATTATTCAATGAACATTAAAGTGGAATGCAACAAGAGCGTTTACACCATATAGGAAAATATTATAAATTTGAAAAGTGTGACCTTTAAATCACCAAAATGTGCGAACACGAACTAAGTCAAGATAGGAATATGTCCCTTTAACTGATCACGTTTTTACAACTGTACAGAAAACTGAGAATATACTAGGCAACCATAGACCATCGATGTCAAAGGAGTATATCCACCTAAAGATAAACCTAAAAATCCCCTTTGTTTTATTCAAAAATTTTAACTTTGATGTAATATAACCAAAAAGGAGAGAAGCCAATGAGTTACGATTTATTGGACGTAAACCAATCTGGAACTCCCAAAAAACGTTCAGACAGCTTACCGCTTGATGAATCAAGTATTTTCAGACGTTTTCATACTATGGAAACCCCCTGCCTTCGGTGATTAACTGAATTTTACGTGAGAAAGCAGGACTGGAGCGGAAAATTAAACTTTTGTTTTAAGATCTTCATTCCTCCCCCGAATATCAAGTAAAATTTGCGTGGTTTTTGGATATTTTTTTATTATCGAAATATATTCCACGTCCCACGTATTGGGATTAGCGATGAGAAGTAGCTCCAGTAGTATAATATTAAGCGTTGGTTAGATGTTGCAGGACTTGTGAATGATACAGTGTTGCAGTTCGAGTCGTAAATTCTCTCACACCCAGCCTACTTACCAAAAATAACATATCAGCTACTACATCCACTAAAATCGTTTTATCGACACAATATTGCCATGATGCCGGAAAGATGGGAAAAGTGGTAGCAATTATGAGATATTTGTTTAATATATTAAATTTAATATTATAATTAATTATTTAATATTTAATATTTAATATTTTATAACATAATTATTATAAATTTCCAATCTTCTTAAAGTGAAAATAGGATCTGAGTAAATACGATCACCAAAGAGCATTTTTCGGTATTTAAATGACCCTATTACACTACCAAATTTTTAGGTTAATACGTTTTCTAGTGGGATGCTTATACATTCGATGATGACTAAAAACTATTCATATGTTAAAAAAGAGGTAGAGCGAAACAGGCAATATTTCCAAGATTAGGTTTGTTATTTTTATATAAAACGAGTGAGAAAAATTGAAAAATTAAGTCACATCCGTAATATTACTTTTTAGACTGACAAGCCTGATAGGTTCCACTCGTCAGACGCGATGTTTCCTTTTTCCATTCATTTCGACGATTCCCGGCCGGCATTCAGTTTAATCTCGCAGCATCGAAAGACATTTCCAGACACAAAAATATCATTACTTATACATTCCGATGCAGACCGAAAAAAATCCACATTAAAAATCCCTTTTTGCCGATCCCTTTCATGGGTTCGAGTCAGCAGCACGCCGTGCAAAAAAAACCTGCCGTTTGGCTTTACCTGGCCAGTCCTTTATACCCCTCGCCTCCTCCGAAGAAAAGAAACGGGGGGGCCCCGGGTCCGATAAATCATTTTTTTTCTCGGGGCGTCCAGAGAGAGGGAGATAGAGAGCAAAGAGAGAGAGAGGAGAGACGGTGTTCCGCGGCAAGCAACAGCCGGTGCGCATCGCGTTCGAAATTCCGTCTCCAAGTCGATCCGGAATCGATGGGGGCGGCGAGGACGGTGGCGGCGGTCGGCCGCCAGTCAGTCTACGGTCGTCGCGTGTTCGGCTCGTAGGAGGGTGGAAGAGACGCGCGATCTAGACAGGGTGCCGTCGTCAAATACGACGAGCGCGGGACTTTGACGTCGTGCGAGGAATCCCCCGGAACAAAACAAACCAGTGAAGTTTTCGAGTTCTCGACGCGGTGGTGGCTGTTTTCTGTTCAAGAGTGATACCACCGGTAAGTTACCGTATTTATTTTAAAATAATGATCTGTCAATTTCAATTTATTTGACAAATGTTTATATAATAGTATAAATAATTACAAGTAAGTTTATAACTTGTTGAAGTAACATATAATATTTTGGGAAGTAAGTTTGCCTGATGCAAAAGATGATAATTTGTCGATGATGTTATTTTTAGTATTTGATTCTACTTCTTGGATAACAAATGTTAATTACACCGAATCGTTGTAAAACGTTTTTTCAATATTTTATTAAGACCTTAAAGGATTAATAAATTTATTAAAGGATATAGGCCATTACAGTAATTAAAGATATTTGAAAGTATCTCTGAATATAAAAACTCTGGTAATAAAAAAATAATAGTTACTTAACACACAAAAATAATTGTAGTGATAAAATAATAAAAAATATTATATATTATTATATTATACAAAAAACGTGTATTTTATGCATAACTTTTCAAAATAACATATTTTGGCATATTTTGACATATATGGCAGTTAAAAATGTTTGAAAGTTATTATTTAGGCTATAAAAACTCTAATAGTTACTTAAATCACATAACTGCTAGTATAATTATTAAATAAAAATTTTTATTATGCAATTATAATTGTGTAATAACAAATATTTTTTTGAAAGTTTTACTAGTTAAACTGAAATTTGACCAACCAATACGAATTAATCGAAAACTGGTAAAAGTTGTTCTCATTTTTTAAGCATTAATTAAGTTTAACAAAATTCAAAAATAATATATATATATATATATATATATATATATATATCGGTACTTTATTAAAATCATTATACGAAAATTGTATATTTTATGTATTAGAAACACGACTTGATATCAATAAATAACAAATAATAGAACATAAAACTGGTAAATTTTTTTCCAATTTTTTAAAAATTAATATAATTTAACAGAAGTCTTAAAAATGTTATATATATTTGCTATAACACATAAGTGTTTTAATAAATGAATTATCAATGCAAAAACAACAAAACAAGAAGTAATTATCTATGATGTCGCTTTCTATCGTTTGATATTTAGCTCACAAATTAAATTATATTATTGTAACATTTTTTGAATATTTTGCCAACTTTTGTATTTTGCTAGAGGAAGAATTAAGCTATTAGAATAATTAAATATATTGGAAAGTCTATTTGAAAAATATATTTAGGCTATAAAAAAATATAACTTACTTATGAATATATATAACTTATAAACAAGTACAGTTATTAAATAAACAGTAATACTATATAACTTATGACAAACCTTAGTTTGTAATTTTATATGAATATTGACAAATTCTGATTTGAAAACTTTATTAACCAAACTAGGGGTTCATCAGTCAATAAAAGATAACTGATGACTAAATGACTGATGACAACAATTCCTACAATGCACACAATTTGAATATGAATTAACAGTTGTAATTTTAATTGTAAAATGACATTTCTTAGATATTTTGATTATTTTAAAACTGATTACAAAAGGTAAACACAGTGTAAACATCACTTATATTATACACAGCCTTTCAAAATAAAAAAAGTTAAAAGAAGAATTACATATGTGTCAGTTTATAATGTTAACCTTTTAATTTCACTTTTTTACATTCAACTAATTTAATAACAACTTTTTTCAATATTTGATTAAAAATTACATTATTTATATATATATATATATATATATATATATATATCATATAAAATTACTTTTATATTTACTATTTTAAATTATTTTGATATTTGAAAGTCTGAGTCTGGGTTTGACTTTTGATATTTGAAAGACACTTAGACTACAAAAATCTATAACAATTAGTTAGAACATACTAATGACTATTAGTATAATTATTAAACAATAAGCAGTGGTATATATATGACAACAATTCCTACAATGCACACAATTTGAATATGAAATAACAGTTGTAATTTTAATTGTACAATGACATTTTTTCAACAGTTTTATTAATAAATTACGACTTGATCAATCAATAAAAAATAATCTGTAATAAGACTGGAAACAATTGTTCTGATTTTTTAAACATTAATAAGTTTATAAACAAGTCTAACTAAGTAAATATATATCATCCTGAAGTAAAAACCTTCTTTAAATTTACCTTATCCATGAGATGAGAAATTGTAAATATTAATGTTAGTGAATAGATAGTGCTGCAATAGATATGATAATATTTCCCAGTAACCAGACATCTTGAACTTGACAATTTGAAATAACAGTTGTTATTTCAATTATCAAATGACAAGTATTTTTCAGAAAGCGTTAAAAAGAAAACTAAGACTTACTAAGGTATACTAGTTTTTAACAGGCATATTACAGCGAGTTTATTTCACCGTAAGTTTAGCTTTAAATTATATCATTCCCAAAACTATATTATTTTAACGACATAAATATAGTGTTTGTTGTATTTTAAAGATATAAATATTACAAAGGAATATAAATGGGATACGTAATCAACAAAGTATCTAAATAAAGTTAAATGTAAACTGTTGAAATAGTTAAAGTAACAACATAGTAGTTTAAAGAGAACGGCTATAAATATATTTTAAAAACTATTGTTCATTGTAACTATTTTTAATAATATTTGATAAGTTTTATGAGAAGAATATAATGTACATTTATGTTAGTAAATTGTGTTAGTTAGTAAATCCTAATTTCGATGTAATTAACAACAAACAGTATACTTAAACCACAATCAAGTAATGTTAAATTATTATAAATATTAAAAGTTATTAATGTGACATGAGAATTGTGAATTAGTTTTGAGGGATAAGGAATGGTTGATGTAGCTTGCTAGGTAGGTTGTGTAAAAACGATACATATTGTATGTTTTACTATTTGGAGTATAAATAAAAATTTCTCTTGTTTAATTTTTTCTTTTATTGATTGCTCCACTGTGACAGCTTAAAAGAAATGATGTGCAGTTATTTGGATACTTGGATAACTCCACCTGAATACCACATATTGAGACTATTGATTTTTGTTGATAAAACAGTATATGCTAATACACACACGTGCTAAAGTAGATACTTTGAGATACCAAAATTAGATTGTAGGTCTGGAACCAAAAGTTAGTGTTTCAATAAACATGTTACTCTTCATATATGAAACCCAAATGCTGCCAAAAACAAAGAAATTAGACATGAACTATAACTTAAAAATGATAATGTGCATAATTTTTGTCGGAGTATTAATTTCACAATAAAAAATCCTTGAAAACGGGGTGCCGAAAAACAACCTACACAAAACTTTGACTAAAGATTACAATACGTTTTGAAAATATTTAAATATAATAGGAGAATAGTTAAATTTAAAACAAATGAGACAAAAAGCTGCTGTTATTTTAGCAGAAACTATACGTCCTTTACAGAAAAATAAATATGTTATAAAATACTGAATAACTGAATAACTGAATGTTATCTTTAAAATGATACGTCAAGTATGTTTTCATAGCTAGAAAAAAACTATAGAATGTTTCAATCGCAAAAGTTTTTTATAGGTCATATTTCGACAGGAATAAAATATTTGTGTAATTATAGTTACAGTTTAGTTCTTAATAAAAAAAACACAAAAAACTATCCATACATTAGTTTATTTTTTAAGAACTATAACTAGGGTAACTAACTAGCGTAACTACTAACTTAGATTTATTTAGGCTGGGTCTAGTCCTTAAGGTGAATTACGAATATGACCGATTAAATTTCGCTGATTCATATGTTGACTATCGCCATCTCACATCACGTCGGTATCAACAAATATACTGAAGTATCTCCTTATGGTATAGTGCGCATACCGACCTGATGTGAGATGACGATTGTCATCTATCATCATATATAATATCACCTTAAGGAATAAACTTTATATTTAGTACGGTCTCAAAGACAATATACAATTTATTTGTATATATATATATATATATATATATATATATATATATATATATATATAGCAGCGGGTCTTTTGCCCCACGTTGTATATTGTCTTTGAGACCTTACTAAATATAAAGTTTTTCGAAAGTGAAGTGACAGTCTGGGTATATTTAGGTACAAATTCAGATAAACAGATTATAGTGTCTTGGATAATGGTCAACATGATCTTCCAAATAGAAAGTGATCAACTTATAGACCATCAGAGATTTCCTGTTGATTCAGCATAATTATTGGAATATCTGGGATTATTTTTCGTTATCGAATATTACATAACTGTTCAACAAAAATTAAATACAACCCTAACCTGAGCGAGTTTTTTTTATTGCCTTTTTTTTAATTTAAAAGCTTCAAAATTATTTCACAGGGATTCAATTGATTTATGATGTTGAGTTTATGATAGTTTTCGATATATTTTTCCTTATTTTCATCACTCATGCGCTATTACTGAACTGCTCTTAAGCGTTTACCCCAAGGTTCTCATAATACTTGTCCTTAAGTGTTATTTTTTGATTAGTAACGTTTACCTAATGCACGTGAACAAGTGTAAGAATTGAAGTTTTTCTTTGGGACAATTTCCAGTCAATTTCATATGCCACGTAATCCTTATCATCCATATCACATTGACTAGGTCGCTCAATAACAGCAAAACTGATATTAACAATGTATTGATTTACTCTATTTACCCGACCGTATGTCTGGTATATGAAACTCGTAGTCTTGTTTAAACTCTTCCTCTAATGTTTATAGTTGTAAACGAAAGTATCTTTGTCAGATATAATTCAGATAACTTTCGATATTGATTGAAATGAACCGTTTTAAAGAAAATTATTATTATCTTTGTTATATAGTTACTTTAAAATGTATATTTATAAATTAACTGTTAGGATTGAATATTGGTAATTTTCAAACAAGTAAACTAATTGTCGTCTTGGTTGGCGCAGTGGTTAAGGTGACAGGACCGTTGTAGTGGCCAATTTGAATGATGCTGGGGAATGGATGTACCTAATTTTAAATATCTTTATAGACAACAATGAAATATCCCACACGGAATAACCATCCTAGTCACCGCAGTAACTTCGGCTGGGTAAGACCGGATGTCTTATGGGATGATCTCTAAACTGGCCACGGGTCAGTCGGTAGATTTAATGCCGAGGACCGTGATTCGGAGCTCACTTTACGCAAAAGGTCCAGCCCAGATAAAACCTTGTTGATATAAAGGAGACCCTATCCAGACCGAAGTTAAAAATAGAACTTTTATCAATATATATACGTCGGGTTAAAATAAAAATAAAAACTTATGCAAATATTCTACAATAAAATAATAGCAACATTTTTAACTCAAACACGGACAAAATTCAACTTACACTCGCAGCTAAATTTAAATAACAATAAAATTCTCGAAAAATATCGCGCAGTCCGATAGACCATACATTCGTGTGCCATATTCGAATATATTTTCGCCCAAATTCCGACGAATAAAATCATATAAATAACATTCGGTTCCAAAAATTCCCGTAGAAATAATATAAAAACGTATATAAAAAATAACACCCAATAAATTCACAAATAAAAGTCATGAACGTACAAATAAGTTCTAATTTTTTATTAAAGAAAATAAAACGTTGCAAAAATATTCCAGTATTTTAAGACGGGATATATTTTAAAATGTTTTCGTTTATCACTACATAGTATAAAACAAAGTCGCCTTTTCTGTCCCTATATCCCTATGTGCGCTTAAATCTTTAAAACTACGCAACGGATTTTGATGCGGTTTTTTTCAATAGATAGAGTTATTCAAGAGGAAGGTTTATATGTATAATACATGCATAATATACTAAGGCAACATTGCTAATTTTAGAGGTTTCTAACGTGATGTCGTAAATTAACCTATTTTTTTAGGCTTATTTAGCAATTAGCAAAAACGCTGCCTAACCCTACGAGTTAGATCAAATTAATGTACTACAGTATTGTACACCATAAAAAGGTCTACAAAAAAGTCCGCGATGGTATATGTTTATCTTTTAGGGATAACCCACATTAACCATTTTTATTGTTTACTTTTTACGTGAGAAAATGGCTTATTTACGAAGCTATTTTAAGCAATACGGCATTAATCCTTATCGAATTAAGTACCTTAAATACAGTGTGCAATTAATATAGATCAATATGGTTCCTTACAGCATGTAAATTAAACAAATATTTTCGGAGATATTACAAATTTAAAATTTGCGTTTAAAAATGTGTAATGTAATAAAAATTTTATGAATTTAGATATTCCAAAGATAGCAGAAAATCTTCATAGTAAGTATAGGGGAAGAGGAATTGTTTTACTCCAAATTTAATGCGTACAGGCCAAGGGCAGTAATGAATGAACCAAAAATACTGGATCGATTTTAATCATGTTTTCATTGAGTGACATAGGCATATATATTTTATGCCCGTGCAAAATCGGAACAGGCCGCTATGTTTTTATATACAACGTTCATATTTTTTCTGTAGTGTATTTAATTTAGTATCAGCATTGCACCCGTGCGAAGCCGGGGCGGGTCGCTAGTATAAAATATATCTTAGAGTTAGTTAGATTTAATCCACCAGAGATGTGAATGAATTCTGAGGATATGCAAGAGGAGGTCCCACATATGACATTACCTTTACTCGGAGCTTCTTTCGAACGCTCATCTTGCTAATTATCCTGTATAATTCCATATTACTATTGCATATTAGTACTATTCTCTACAACAGAAACTTCGACACTGTTATATTCTGGCAACCGCAAGTTTGAGGCCTTTCAATTTTGCTGGTTAAGACAAATTCTACATGTTTCTCGCCGAAATCGTATTGTAAATCAAGTTATTCGTTTAAGATGCGGCTATAAGAGCACAGTTGACAAACAAATTCAGACATGGATTACAGTGGTTTGGGTATGTCTACCGAATGAAACGTGAAGGAATTCGCCACAGACTTATATGGCGAAATGAACTGGGTGGCACACTAGACAACACAACAGCTCCCAAAAAGATATGGATGAAGGTCATTAAAAAGGATTCTAAAATTAGGAGCTTGGTAATAGGCTAGGACATGATCATAGAGAAATAGATATTTAACACTATAGGAAATTTTGGAGAAATATATCGCGACGTCCAATATGTAGATGCCGCTACTTTTGACTTATTACTTGTTTTAATCGCTATGCCATGAACCGCAACGGGATCTAATTGGTTCCCTTCGTCTTTACAGTACCTTTATTGTTTATCTGTTTCGGGTTCTATTTTCAGTGTGCCTAACTTAAGGAGCAATGCATTTAGATTTTTAAAACCTTTAGAGATTAAGTGAATAGTTCACTAGTATAAATAAGACGGTAGTAAAATAAGTAAAGTGAATTCTCGATCTAGAAAACATTGTTTACCCGAATGCTTAGATAGAAAAAATGCAAAATCGTTCATTCGAAAGAGTCATTGGCTGTTTTCAAGAAATGTTGATGGTGTTAAAAATCCCAGACCGACTGGACTAACCATCAAAGAAATTTATAATCGTTACAGCGTGTTTTGTTGTAAGTTGAGGTACGTTTATTCATATTAATAATTATATAAAATATCAAATATTTATTTTTTAATATCTGAAATCAATCCCTTTCGAAAGAAACTACACAAACGGTCATATATTTTTATTCTTGGATCAATTATTTGATAGTTGAATCTCCACTAAAATAATAGCTCCGGAATGCAAACCTTTTAAGAGAGAACCAAACATCAATACACTAGGAATAAAATAGTGCTTAAATTTTCTTGCCCAAGTAAGAACAAGTTTGTTAAAGTTAATTAAAAATTTAATAATCACCTTGAGGGGGTTCATTTAATTTATGAAAAGAAAAGTGTAATTATCTTAAAAAATATATTGGCTTAAGGCTACCTAATCCAGATAATTTGAAACTTTTTGGGTCTATTAGTGTTCATGGATTGAAGAATATACATTCTTAGGCTAGAATATTTGACAAATTATTTAAAGTGCTCATAAACTTTTTTTTTCAATTCATTTGCCTTTAGGAAATTGTGAAGAGGCTTAATTACATACTAACGGGGGGTGTATTGCCAGGAGTTGAGAAATTGCAACTTCACTTTATATCTTCAATTGCAGATGTTCCTATATGAACAAACGAGGCAAAGCAATATAACATGCCTCAGAAAATTGTTTTATTATACTGTCAGTTTTTGTTCTTTGGCCTATCTTTTGTTTTTATCGATATTGCGAGGATATCGCCACGTCGATAATATAACATTATTTGTCAAACATCTTTAAAAAGATGTGATATTAAAACCTTATGATTGTACATTATTTAATGACCTTCCAGATAGTATGTGAAAAATAATATGCACCATATTCTTTTAGGACAAAATTTTAACAGAGAAAAAATCAAAGTTTGCTTTGCTAAAGGAAACAAAAATCCAGAACTCTAATAGATCCTACTAAATTGCTGGCCCTATACAATACGAAAAAGGGAAAAAACGAAAGATAATTTTGATTTGTTTATGATTATATTTTATAGATATATTTATTTTTATACTATATTTATATTTTATTCATAATTTGCAGTTTTACAGATTATATTTATTTCATTCATTGAATTTTATTTAATAAATTTATTTTAGAATTTTTTTATATATATTTTAAAGTCTCCTTTTACCAACTATGGGTTTATCTGGACTGGATCTAAAGTTTAACGTGGGCTCCGAACCACGGTCCTCAGCATTAAGTCTACCGACTGGCGAGCGACCAACTTTAAAAATCATCCCAGAAGACATTACCCAGCTTGTTTACTGGCGTGACTGGGATCATTTTCCTTGTCGGATTTTACACTCTTGCCTAGAACATTCACAAAATTTAAACAATCACGAACATATATTTACGACCATGCCCCAGCAGGATTCGAACCCGCGGCTATCGCAACAGTAGGAGGACCGTCCCATCGCCTTTACCACCAAACCGGCTATTTTAGAAATTTAATAGTTTATTGTTGAAATTTTATTGGTCAGTTAAACGTGACATCAGGGAAGTCACGTGCCAAAATTTGTTACCAAAATGTATTGCCTATAATGGAGATTTAAATTGACCAATCAAATTACTTGAATGACCGATTTAACCTCATTTGGATTTTGGGCAAAGCAAGACTTTTCTCCAGAGCCATTGAGTTGTCTCTCTATTACTCTATCATCAGTATAGCTTCGGCGATAACGTGGCGAATATTCGAGTTCCTGAGACACCGACGGCAGCGTAATACTTGAGAGGTAGACGTTTTCTTCAAACGCTGGCTATGGATTCATAATGACACGTCATCAAAACTCTAGCTTCATAAAATAACTTAAAAAGTATAAGTAAAAAGTTGAAAAGTGGTTATCGAAATTTAAATTAATTTAACCACAAAAAAGTTTCTACTAATAACCAGTACTTTTAAAAATAAAAAAACATCATTGAGGGTTTTTTACAACACTGAAATAATATCATAATATGCAATTTCTAAGTTATTATTAATTAAAAAGATAATTATTTTTGAGCTTTTAATCTTTTTATTCGACGGTTTTATTTTTAACTGCTTCAAGTTTTATAGGCGTCGAAATGAAAAGTCTGTCGAAGTGCGCTAGCTAAGGTTCATATCGATTCGGCTGATATCGTTTTTTATTATTTTTTTATTATATCGTGTTTGATCAATGCTTATTGATTTCTTTAAATACCCTTAATGACGTAGGATTATTCACAGCCCAAGAATATTTAGCGTTTTGTTTTAACTGCTAAGAAAGTTTTTGTGGTGCAGGATTTTTATCTTTTATAATACTTTATATATTTTCTATAGATATTACGTTCACAATTTCGTAAAATGGACAGCAAAAACACAGGACTGCAAAAAATGTTCTATGTACTGATTTAGAATTTGTGAAATAATCTGTATGTGTGCTCTATCCAAAAATATCTTCCTTTTTGTGATAGAACGACAAGTTAAAGTTATTAACTATGTCAAACTATGTTAAAGGAGTTAATATGTCAATATTTCTACTTAGATTTCAAACCAATAGAGATACGTGTTTTTAAAATCTAATAGATGTTCGCTAGTACATACTAAAACATCTTCCTTTTCCCGGTAAGACTCCCCTTTATACATTTTCGCGTATGAAAAATATCCGGAAGTTCTCTCTGAAACGTCCATTCTTCTCCATCTCTCTATTGTCTTAGTGAAATCGTTTACTTTTACAAATTTTCTGGCAGTAGTCGAATTGAGAATGAAGAAAATGTACTTTTTACTCTTGAAACAGATAACTTAAAGCTATAAATGTTTTTAGAATTTTTTTTTGACGATTTTTTTTTGTAGTTATGATCTCCACGATTGTGTTAAAATGTATCTAAGCCCTTTTTAAAAGTTATACACCACTAGTTTTCAAGATATGTCGTGGTCATGAACATTCCAATGTGTGCTCTGATAAAAACACCATCCTTCACCTTCACATTTTTGACAGGCATGGAAACTTTGAAACTATGTATTTAAAGCAATATTCGTATTTGAAGTGATTCTACAAGTTGCCTCATCAATCCCAACTATATATATTATAGTGTTGGCGAAAGAGGATTGTGTGGATGTATCAATATTTCTTGGACTATACTTTTTTTCATCAGACTTGTGTAATTGTTGATGTTGAAGTATGAATTATTGGTCCATAATTGGTCCGTGGTTTTTTACAAATTAAGAAGGTAACATTATCTGTTAATATTAGGTTCTTGAATCAACCAATAATTTACATCCTATGACTCTTAAAATACGCTTTCTTGCAATAATTGTATATAGGTTTGTTAATTATTTAAACTTTCATTTGCGTGATGCGTGTTCTTAAATACTAATCACTTTCCACACTCTGCCCTCTTTGATTTCCCAGAAATGCAGCATATACTGTATTTCTCGGCTCCATTTCGGTCAGGAGATCGTTGTGGGCCAGATCCGAAAATACGGTAGATAAGGAAGCAATTCGAAGCCCAATTCATGGATTTTTGCCATCGTTTTCACTGACCTGTGGCACGGTACATTGTCTTGGTGAAGCTGCGATTTCTTTCTCTTCAAAAGCGGTCGTTTTCGGCGATTTCTTCAAACGATTCAATAACGCCATGTAATAGTTGCTGTTGACAGTCCTTCCTTTTTCAAGGTAGTTAATGAAAATTATTTCATGCACATCGCAAAATACAGACCATAACCTTGCCAGCCGGCTGTTGCGTTTTCCCATGCTTTGGATTGGATTGGATTTCCCATGATTGGATTTCGGAATGAAATTATGGAGCCATGTTTCATCGATTGTCACATATCCACGCAAAAGCTCGGGTTTATTACGCTTAATCATCTTCAAACACTGCTCCGAATCATCAATTTGTCGTTGTTTTTGGTCAAAAGTGAGCTCGCGTAGCACCCACTTTACACAAAGCTTCCTCTATACCCAAATATTCGTGAATAATATGATGTATACGGTCAGCTGATATCTTTAGAGTGTCTATTATTTCATTAAATTTCAATTTACGGTCATTCAAAATCATTTTGTGGACATTTTAATGTTCTCTTCGGTAACAACCTCTTTTGGGCATCCACTGCGTTTACCGTCTTCGGTGCTCATTTCACCATATCTAAACTTAGCATTCCAATCCTTGATGGTTGATTTTCCTGGAGCAGTGCCCGGAAACTAGGCATCAAGCCAAGTTTTTGCTTCAACTGTATTTTTTCCCCTCAAAAAGCAATATTTTATCAACACGCGAAAAAACTTTTTATCAATTTTTTTCACAATAACAAAAATTGCTTCACTCAAAATCCTATAATTCACAAACTAATGATCCCACAGCTTTCAAATTTATACATACATCTTTTGAGGGTTAGAGCTAACTAAAGAACATATGGATATAATTCTAATATAGTATCTATGTTTTTCAATTGATCTGTTATTTAATTTTTTTTCCAATATAGCATAAAAATGTCATAATAAATCCACTTTTCATTTTTAGTCACAATATGCTTGAGAAAAGTATTTTTCTCTTACATGGAAAGTAATGAATCCACATTTTTGAAACAGTTTGAAATAGAATTTTCAGTTTCAGATTCAGAAATTCGTCATTAATAGTTTCAGTTATTATGCAATCAAAATTTTGTTTCATTTTGAATGGACTGACCAACTGTTAAGCTGCCTTATGTTGTTTGATAGTCTGAGCTGGATTTTCATTCAATAAATTTTGCCACTTATAAGCCGAAATATATAAATATGGACCTCATAGACCCAACTCAAACTCTCCAAGAACTTTCAGACAGTTTAACAATTAATTAACTGAATAAACCAAATGTTTACATATGATTTTTTAATTATCTAATTATTACATTCCTACTAGTCGTTCCGAATAACCTACAACTTGTCTTTATGATAACTTAAATATAGGTATATAGGTATATAACTAGGAGGACCCATTGGCCCTATTTCAGTCTGTGATAAAATAATGTTTATACATGTCACTGCTGTATTTTTTATTACTATATGCACCTCACTACATAATACTACAGAAGATCCGATTGTTTGGTTCTTTTGAGTCTGTGTCCTATTCTGGTGGTATCCAAAAGCCGTAAAACTTCAATATTCTCATGAGAATGGAGTCTTTCCTCATGCCCCCTAGCAATTATCTTGATTTCTGGACTGACTGTGGGTATCTGATATAGGTAATCAGTGTTCTCCTCTCAGTAACACCTCTCAGGACTTTGTTCTAAAAAATTTGTATTTTATTTTTGTTACTCTTTGCAGAACATCCCCATAATAAAACTCCGTATGTCTATATAGGTTTCAGTTTTTGCTTATATAACAGCAATTTATTATGTAATGATAATTGTAATTTTCTTCCAATTAGCCAGTACATTTTCTTATATTTCAGTTCCAGTTCTTTTCTTTTCTCCTTTATAGATTCCTTCCAACGATGTTTTGCATCAAGATTCATTCCCAGATATTTAACGTTGTTGCTGCATGAAATGATTATTATTTAATGTTATTGGTGCTTTACGGTCTGTTTATATGTGAACTGTACACGCACAGATTTATTTTAATTAATTTTTATTTTCCAAGCTTGTGTCCAATGATTTATATTGTCATTTGCCTGTTGTAATTTTCGTGAATATTCTTCGCTATTGTCTTCGGCAACTATAATCGCAGCATTATCAGCAAATGTAGCCATCGTAATATTTTCCATTTGTGGTATATCACAAGTGTAGAGTAGATAAAGCATTGGTCCCAGTACACTTCCTTGTGGAACACCTGCTTTAGTTGTATAACAATTTTCTGTGGCCTACTGTTACTGAAAATGAAAAGTGATTCTATTGCTACATTCCCTACTAGTTTAACCTAAAAGATACTGGCTATAAAGTATTGCTGTATACATGGTGGAATCAGAGTAATGGAATACCAGCTGCTAAAATCGAACTAAACTATCCCTACAAGGACACTTTCTGCAACACGTTGCAAAGGTTGTGAAGGATACATTGTTGGAACTTGAAAGGAAAGTTTTGTCGCACCTATCGTGCTGATTAGATATAAAGCTTTCTTATTGGCACATGACTATGTTGATGTAGCATTAATTGGCTGGTACACGGTTTCGGAATTTTGGAAAAGAGCGAAAGAATTTCGATGATTTGATCAAAAGCAAACCAACATCGTTCAACATTCGATACGGTAGCACCATATTGTCAGAAAATTATAGAAAATAACGAAAAATATTTTTATTTTTATCTACTGTATTATATATATTATTATTACACTATTATATTTTGTTCAATAACTGCCTTTTTAAAAAGAAAAAAATTATCAGAGTAAAACTAAACGATTTAAATAACTAATCATAACTCTCGTATTATGTTACTATTCGAAACAAACATTATTATGTTTCACCAACTTTATATAACCAGAACAGATTCTTGAAAATTAACGTTAAGTTATATGTTTTCGTTCCTATTTAATGGTATAAAATTACACAATTAGTAAACATAATTTAACTTACATAAAAAAAACTAACCAAAAAGTCTCATACAATTCGGCCCTAGAGATGATCATCTGCGATAAACGTGTAAAGAAAATCTCGCCATTTATCTGGCGTCGATCTTTTTACGTGTAGATTGCCTCGCAGGGCCGTAGACACACATGTACACACACACACACACACAAAATAAAATTGTTGAAAAGCGCCGGGACATAATGGAAAGCCGCACGGATTGTAATCAAAGGGCAAAAAACACAATTTTCTGCTTTACGCCAACCTACAACTTTTAATTAGAGGTAGCAATCCAGAATTCCCGTTATTGTTTAACAACGTTCGTCAGATAAAAGAGTAGCGGCAAAGAGGTAGAATAGAAAGGGCTTATAATCACTCGAAACATTTTGTGTCATGTTATATATGTATGCAAGGGTTGAGATCACCTCTTTAGTGTTCTCTAAAACTAAATAATATTAAAGTATCCGAAATGATTAATTCACGCTAGAGGAATTAAAGAAAATATGTAATTATTTGAAGTTTGAAGTTGTTCCACTATAGTTTGCTACACTGTTGAATTCTATCGCCAAATATAACCCAGTAAATTCACCACTATATTTTAATGGCTTACAACATTGACAAACGATTTTCACATTGTCGGGACACTACGTCTGCATAATAGCTCAATTTCATTGCGTCATGCATGCTGTAGTTGTGATAGATGTGCAAAAAATGCATTGCATTCTAAGCCTATTCACTCAATTTCTAATCACATTTCTCTCTCTCTCCCCATTCCCTCTCTATCTCCCTCTGTCAATTGTTAGAGAGACGAATCAGAACTTCGACGATGTACGTTGGGTCTTATCCTTGGCCTTAGTTGATAACAAAAGTAAAGAAGTTCCCGTGTACTAAATTTGTGGCTAAGTAATAAGAAATGTGAAATACATGAAGTATATCTGATCATAAAAAGTTACTTCATATATCAACTCTATTTTTGACTTGCCTGAAATTATGACTGACGATTATCGTATCGAATACGACAATTACGGTTATCGAATCGATATACCTATCAAAAAATACTCGAAAAAAATCAAGTTGAATTTAAAATTGTTTCCTCTGCTTAATACTTTATAAATTATAAAATCTGTTAGATAATAGTGGCCGGTAGTTTTAGCAAGCATACATTCAAAATATATTTCCGAAAGCAATCATAAATATTTGATAACAAACGAGAGTGTCGATCCTCTGCGACAGTGAAACTATTGATGACAATTACAGTAACACTTTGTATAAGAAAATTACTATTTTTAATATTTTTATCGCAAATATTGCTCCCGTGCATTTCTTGATATGTTTCAGGGTTTCGAAAAGGTGTGGCACACAGGACTGCATGCTAAATTGAAAAAATTTTTGCCCCATATGAACTTTCAACCGCTAAATTATTGTCAAACAGGGTGACGAATACACTGACCTACACTCAATATATTCGGATGTTGCGCTGGGCAGTGTTCTTGGCCCATAGTTGCATTGTATAAAGCTGACCTACCAACCTCAAGAAACACTACTGATATAACATATGCTGACGATACAACGGTTTTTTCATCTTACGAGGATGCAATATCAACGATAAGAAACCTACAACTGCATCTTAATAAAGCCGAGTTTTGGTTGAAAACGTGGCGTATTAAAGTAAATGAGACAAAATCTACTTATGTGACACCCTTTGTAAAAGAAATTGTTCCTCAGTAAAATTTAATAATTATAAACTTCCGCAAGTGGATAACGTTAAATATCTCAGAATGTATTTTGATCGTTTGACATGGAAAAAACGTATAGTGACAAAACCCAAACAGCTTGGGCTTAAACGAAACAGAGTATATTTGCTGATAGGGCGTAAATCTAAATTATCATTAGATAACAAGGTAGTACTCTATAAGTCTATACTTAAACCCTTTTGGACATATAGTATTGAACTGTGGGGTACAACTAGTAAATCTAATATAGCTATCCTCGAGAGGTTCCAGAATAAAGAGTTGCGAGTCATCGTCTATGCCCCATATTACGTCGCCAACAAACTGATTCAGCGCGATATCCCCTTAGAACCCATAACGAGCGTGATTCGAAGTGTTAGTGCGAAGTACTCTGAAAAACTATTAGCCAAACAGTTAGAAGTGCACGATAACATTGTCGTGCATAGGCTTAAATGCAAACTGCCATACGAACTGATTAATAGACACATAGAGTGGGATTTAATAATCTCTAGAATAAGTTAGAATCGTCTTTAGAATAAGATTTAGATTATAGATTATTATAAGTTGTACAGCAGATCCTTAACTGAAGCTATCTTCTACGTATCAGGATAGTTATATTATATAAAGGAAATCATATAATAATACATAATTGCCCACGGGCAGCTTATTGAAGTTCTAAGAGATTAAAAAAGAAATATCGGAATTATTCCACATTTTTTTATCATATGAACCTTTCTAGAAATGCCACTGTTATTTTGAAACCAATATTAGCCAAATCGGTTCAGCCGTTTTCGAGTTTTTGCGAAACTAACAAACAGAAATTCATTTTTAACTACTCATATTCATATACTCAAAGTACATAATGGTAAAACATCTATTACTAATGACAAATATAAATTATTTATGTTGCATCTTGAGAAAAAAAACAGAAAAAAGGTTATATTAGCCCTCCAAAATTAATTAATATTTTAGGTCATTTTCTGCAAATGTGTTCTTATTTGTAAAAGGGAAGTTAGTAAGTACGGCGATTAGTAGCTTATCATCTAACTATATATTGTAACATAAAAATAAAAAGCAAAATTAGACTAATTAAGGGGCATCATATTAGACTCTGTCCCATTTTTCATTATCTTGTAGATACATTGTCCTTTCTTTTAATACCTTCTATATTTCCTCTTCGATCAATGTGATTTCCAGAAATGTATGTACCAGTTCATCTAATCATCTGAATCTTGGTTTTCCTTTTTTTGTTCTTCCTACTGGCAGCCAATTTGTTATTATTAGCTATTTCATTCCCGTTGCTTCTCATCAGTTGTCCTAACCAATTTACTGTCTATTGCGACGTTTTTGTTTATTAGTTTTAGACTGGCTTTTAACATTTTACGTCCTAATATTCTTAGATTTGTTCGATATATAGTACAATTTTTATCTTCTTCTGTACGAAAGGTCTTATTTTTTATATAATTATATCTTTGTTTTATTATTCCCAGATGTATAAATATCTATCTCTTTTTATTATTATTTTTCATATTTATATAGGTGAATTCAGTCCTTATTTTTGTTCTTCTGTTACTACTTCTGTCTAATTTGCAGTACTTGTCAACCTTGTGATTATTGTAATTGTATTTATCTTACTGGTTATATATTCTACGTATATTTTAAATAGTGTGGCCGAGAGGGAGTATACCCCTGTTTTATTCCTTTATTTATTATAAATTCTCCCTTTTCTCCCTGTGCTATAACATTGGTATTGGTTTGGCTTATTGTGACCTATAAAAGTCTTTTAAATTTCTAACAGAATCAAATAATTGTTCAACATCAATTGATAATATTTTTGCTTTTATTTTATTCCAACAGTTGTTTGTTTGGTTATTTTAATTAATATGAACAAACACATTTTAGCGTATATATAATAATGAGGAAGCAGACACAATCTCTAACGGAGAAAATCGGTTACTTGTTTAGTGAATAAACTAGTCTTCCTCACAGTTATTTGTATCATTTTTCGAAACTAGAATATATCCAATATAGTTCAAATTCTTCCGAATGAACATATTGCATTTGAAGTATTGCTCTAAATGAATTCAGCATCTGTCATATTGTAGATGAGTTAAAAATTCTCATCGGTTACTTTCCAAATATATTTTAATAGGTAAATAATTCAGCTCTAATAACAATGCAGTATAATTTCTTTTGAATAACAATTAGGATTTTGGGTATCTTGGCCTCAATTTTACTTGCTATTGGATCAGTTTAATAACTTTAAAACGTCTAAAAATTATTAGTTATGTAGTAGTTCCGAAAGTTATTCTTGTATACGACATAGTTCCTGTATGGTTTGCAGTTTCTGATCTTATTATTTTTGTAGGCAGACGGTCATTGTCTTGATCATCTACAGGAGGTCTCAGACAGAACATATCTTTTGCAAATTATAAGATAACAGTATTCTTCATAAAAGAATAATGGGGTGAAGTTACATGTAAGCTTTCAGGAAATCTAATTAAACACGTTTAATGCAGGAAAAGGTTGTAAAACTGAAAAGTAGTCTTGACTAAACTATATATATACTTGTTATATATAATATATATATATATATATATATATATATATATATATATATATTACTTTTGCCAGTAAATCTATTGGCATCAAATATTGAGAACTTATGCATATATATTATTAGGTGTTTGCAAAAACTATGTCATTTTGCTCAAAAAAAAAACATTTACTCGCCAAAAAATTGTACAATATATATTAATAAAAATACTTTTTAGTATTTACTACAACATTTTCCCATCATTCTGCCTTTTGCCAACACGTCAGCATGCTACTACAAAAAAAACCATCATGGTTTGACAGCTAGTCAACCATCCATTATTCAACCATTTTCGCACTTTTAAAATTGTGTGCTAGCCAAGCCATGTTGAATTAACATGAACAAGTGGTAATCAGAAAGTTGTTTGTCTTCTAACAACGCTGGGTGTTGTGGAACGTTTGGGCTGCATCAGATATATTATTGCTTTAATTTTGAATAATATATCATTCAGTTTGTTGCATTAACGTCGCTACTGGACATCTGCGGCAATAATTTTGTTCGGTTTTAGTAGCTCCTAATACGCCACCTTGCTGATCTACACCACTATACGAGAAGCAAGACTTTGTGGCCATAAATATTGTGGTTCGGTGTTGCTGAGAATGTTCATTCGGAAACACATGACTTCGTGCACTTAATATAATAGTAGTAGGTCGACTTTTCATAGCTAGTTGTAAAATGTGTTTGGAAACTGCTATGTTCAAACTGTTTAAAATTGTATTTTCTCTCATTTCATGTTGTAACAATTTTCCTTCCTTTTGAATCTTCTTCATGGCATATAAAACTCTGCAAGCAGTTAATTGAAAACTGAAAGTAAGTTTATGAGACTTTAAACTGGGGTTTCCATCCAGGAAGTCATGTAATTTATTTCCTACAAACTATTTTGGTTCTCCAGGCTGTTCTTTATCATTGACGTTAGGATCAGGACTTAAATAGTTAAAAGTTAAAATAGTTTAATAATTAAACATTAATTAAAAAAATAGTTAAATAGTTAAAAGTAATACTGAGAAGCGTCTTCTTTGGGTTTTGGTAAAAGATTTCTTCAAATTAATCAACAAAATAAATGAATGTCGAAAATATAATTTGGCGTGTTCTATGATTGGATTCTAAAGACACTAAATAACTCAGTAATGCTAAATATAAAACTGTTATTTTATGTAAAAAAATGTCAAAACCATCAAATATAATATTGCTGATTTACACCACTATATGATAGGCAAGACTTTATGGCCCTAAATATTGCGATTCAGTGTCGATTAGAATGTTACTTCGGGAATTACACATGCATTCTTGCACTTAATAAAATCGTAGTAGATCGACTTTTCATCGCCAGTCACAATTCTTTACAGAAAACTGTCTTTATTTGCCTTGCACTGAAAACATATTTGGAAACTGCGATGTTCAAACTGTTTAAAGTTATATTTTCTCTCATTTCATGTGGTACATATTTTCCTTCCATTTGGATCTTGCTCATGGTATACAAAAGTCTGCAAGCAGTTAATTCATCAGATGCTAAGCTGTCTGAAAGTTCTTTGAGACTTTAAGCGGGGTTTCCATCCAACAAGTCATGTAATTTATTGCCTACATACTATTTTGTTTCTTCAGGCTATTCTTTATCATTGACCTTAGGATCAGGACTTAAATAGATAAAAGGAATACACAGAAAAGTCTTCTTTGGGTTTTGGCAAAAGATTTCTTCAAATTAATCAACAAAAGTAATGAATGTCGAAAATATAATTTGTCGTGTTCTATGATTGTCTTCTGAAGACACTAAATAACTCAATAATGCTAAGTAAAAAACTAACTGTCATTTTATGTAGAGAACTGTCAAAACCATCGAATATAACATTTATTTTATTCATATTTCGCATTCATCAGTAGTTATAGCTGATCAATATACATGCTTAGCATCTTATATTACAAATGATAAGAATTTAATATTATTACACAATTATCTCTCTTTAATTTAAATCTGTGTCCCAAATAACCGGAATAAATATTACAGCAAAAGTAACAAAAGGAAAAAGGGAAAAAATCTCTAAAACAATATGTTATTTTTTTCTTGGAGTAAAGTTTGCGAGCCCGTCAAACCGGGAGATCGGAAAGAGGGGGCGCTAAGAAAAAGATTTCGAAAGCATAATCGGCTATCTGGCGTCGAGTTTCTTATTATGAGATTATTTTTTACGGAGGCAAGCTTAGGAAAGTATTCGGTAGGCTAGCGAACGCGAGAGGAAAAAAACGAGACGAAGTAAAGGCGCCGGGATAGGATGGCGAATTCCACTAGGTAATTGAAGGAGAAAAATCCTTTTATAACGCCTTGCAAATTAGCGGCCCGAAAGAACGAGTACTAAAAGATTTTTTTTTAGCTCAGTATCGAATTATATATAAATATATAAGATAACGTTTTTAATTTTTAAGAACTTTTTAAAACACTTATTTTAAGGTATTATAAATAAATATTTTTCCACATGTTCCAAGCTTATAACTTTGAGAATATGTTTTTGAGAGAATTTTTTTTAAATAAATTATTTTCGGAGATATAACTGTTTTAGTTACGCGACATCTAAATCGGCTTTTAATTAACTCGAAACCTTGGTGGTATATTAGACTAAAAATGTGGAAAAAAACGAGATTTTTATTATTTGGAATTATTTTTTAATAACGCATCATGTAAAAATAAAACTTAAAAAAAAACTTTACGAAACTTTTTTCGAGACGGTTGATATGACAGTGTTACTGAACCCCCTTACATTATTTTACATTATTATATTAGATACATTATTTTTTATCGTATCAAATTAAGTTAAATGTTATTAGTTTCTTTAGAAAATATTATGATTATACGATATTATTTTTTTAACATATATATATATATATATATATATATATATATACAAATTGAAAAAAGACCTATTCACCCAACTTCTGGTTAATCTCTAAACTCAAAAGATCTATTTGAATTAAGGCTTTCGATCATAGAGAGAAAATACCCAACACCAAGACGTTTGGGTTTATTAACACGCATTCAACAATTGACCAGGTCCAAAGAATAACAGATGTTAGTGGAAAAGCCTACGAAAGTAAAAAAGTATGCTCAACTAGATTCTTAGATGTAGCACAAGCCTTCGATAAGGTCTGGCATGAAGAATTGAAAACAACACACCGAACTACTAAAATCGTACATTATAGCCAGAATGTCTAGAGTTAAACAAGAAGAAGCCTACTCTACAGTAAAAGAAGCTAAAGCAGGTGTGCCACAAGGAAGTTTACTGTGGCCAATGCTTTAACATATCAACTCTACACTTCTAATTTATCACAAATGGAGAATATTACGATGGCTACATTTGCTGATTATACTGCGATTATAGCTGTCGGAGACAATACTGAAAAAGTCACACGGAAATTACCACAGGCAAGTGACCATATAAATAATAGGACACAAGCTTGGAAAATAAAAATTAACGAAAGTAAATCTGTGCATGTGCAGTTCACCTACAACTAAACCGTACTAAAAATCCGTATATCACCGTATATATATATATATATATATATATATATATATATATATATATATATATATATATATATATATATATATATATATATATATATATATATATATATATATATATATATATATTGCGAGATATTTAGCGTTGTTGCTACATGGAATGATAATATTATTTAATATTATCGATATATTAATATTATATATATATATATATATATATATATATATATATATATATTACAGAAGAGAACAAATGTCAAAAGCTTACCTGAAATTCTTGTTATCTTTACGTTGCTAACAGGACAATTGAAAAGTCCCCGGCCTACCATAGTAAAACATATTTTTTGGGAAAAATTATTTTTTTGTATTCATTATAATTCCCTTCAAGGGTGACACACTGATTACAGCGACCATCCAAATTTTCGATATCATTTCTATAGTACGATTTGTCCTTTGCTTCAAAATAGGCCTCAGTTTCGGAGATCACTTCGTCATTAGACGAATATTTCTTCCCAGCGAGCATTCTTTTGAGATCTGAGAACAGGAAATAGTCACTGGTTGCCAGATCTGGAAAATACGGTGGATGAGGAAGCAATTCGAAGCCCAATTCATTGATTTTTGCCGTCACTTCCACCGACTTGTGACACTGTGCATTATCTTGGTGAAGCAGCACTTGTAAATAACGCTATGTAATAGTTGCTGTTGATGGTTCTTCTTTTTCCACGGTAATCAATGAACATTATTTCATGCGCATCCCAAAATATAGATGCCATAACTTTGCCAGCCGACTGTTGCGTTTTTTCACGCTTTGGAGCAAGTTCATCGTGTGCAGTCCACGAGTGCCGATGAATGTCGATTGGACTTCGGAGTGAAATGATGGAGCCATGTTTCATCCATTGTTTCATGTCGGCGTAAAATCTCGTGTTCATTTCGCTTGATCACCTTCAAACACTGCTCCGAAACATCAACTTGTCTTTGTTTTTGGTCAAAAGTGAGCTCGCGCGCCACCGTCCTTGCACAGGGCTTTCTCATACACAAATATTCGTGAATGATATGGTGTACACGTTCAGTTGATATCTTTAGAGTGTCTGCTATTTCATTCAATTTCAATTTAGGATGATTCAAAATTATTTTGTGGGTTTTGTTAATGTTTTCGTCAGCAACAACCTCTTTTGGGCGTCCACTGCGTTCACAGTCTTCGATGCTCATTTCACCATGTCTAAACTTAGCATACCAATCCTTGATGGTTGATTTTGCTGGGGCAGTGTCCGGAAATTCCGCATCAAGCCAAGTTTTTGCTTCAACTGTATTTTATCCATTCAGGAAACAATATTTTATCAACTCGCGAAATTCCTTTTTATCCATTATTTTCATAATAACAAAAGCTGCTTCACTCAAAATGCTATAATTCGCAAACTAGTGATCCGATAGATGTCAAATTTATACACGCATCTTTTGAGGGTTAGGGCTAACTAAAAGAACATATGGATTTGTGGGTTCTATGCGATGCAACCCACACAATAACTTAGTAAAAACAAGGACCACGTGGAATTCTTTGTTGACAGATAATGGTCCGGCACGACACAAGGGGCACTTCTTCTGACAGAGGAAAAATGAGAAAGAGGGTTTTTCGAGGGTTGCAATTTGGATTTATACCTGGCCGAATGCGATGGTGCCAATTACACCAGTTGGCAATCGGCCAGTGTAAAATATAAGAAGAAGAAATACCCTTCGCTGTTGTCGGTTTTATTTTTGGGCTTTGCGCGTTGTGCAGTATGTCTGGTTATCTAAGCCGCCACATCACTCCCCCCCTAGCGACCTAGATTGGGAACGAATGTGACGCGCTTTGTTTTGGGTCCTGGATACGTTCTAATACATGATTCCGATTCTTTGTTGTTCGTTTCTTCAGCCTCTATGAATGCAGGTTTCAGTCGGTCTATGTTGATCTCTGTGTCTTTGCCGTTGATGTTTAACCTATAACAATGTTCATTAATTCTGTTTATTATCTTATACGGCCCTTCATATGGCTGTTCTAAAGGTTTCTTGACACGGTCGACTCGAACAAAAACGTGAGTGCATTCGTGGAGCGCCTTGTGTGTGAAAATTCGCGGCTTGATATGGTGTGCTGTGCCTTGAGGTCTGATTTTTCGCATGGTGGTCCGAAGATGCTCAAGGAAAATTCTGGGATCTTGATGTGGTTCCTCCTCGGTGAAATATTCACCGGGTAATCGTAGCGTGGTCCCGTATGTCATTTCTGCTGCTGAGGTTTGCAAATCTTCCTTGAAACTGTTTCTCAGTCCCAACATTATCACGGGAAGTACCTTGACCCAATCATTTGTTTGATGGGCTTTTATAGCTGATTTGAATGTGCGATGCCAGCGTTCGATCAGTCCGTTTCCCTCCGGATGGTAGCTTGTTGTCCTGATGGTCTGAGTTCCTATCATTTTAGCAAGTGCATCGAACAATCGAGATCCTCGATCTGTAGTTATCTTCTTTGGCGTTCCAAATCTGGCTACCCATGTTCCAAAGAATGCGTCGACTATGGTGCTTGCAGATATGTCCTTAATTGGTGTTGCTTCAGGCCACCGTGTTAGTCTGTCGATCATTGTAAGACAGTATCGATAACCTTGAGATGTCGGCATCGGTCCTACAATGTCGATGTTAACGTGGCTGAATCTCTCGTCCGGTATGGCAATATGAAGAGGCTCTCTGCGTACGTGTCTGCCAATCTTCGATCGCTGGCACGGCAGACAAGTGCGAGACCAGTGCTTGATTTGCTTGTTCATACCGGGCCATATAAATTTGTCGGCAATGCTCTTCAGGGTTGCGCGGCTACTTCCGTGTGCGGTGTTATGGACGACGTCGAATATTTTCTTTCGGAGAGTCTGCGGGATATATGGTCTAATGGTGGCATTCGACACGTCGCAATATATTGTTGCTTCTGTATTGTCCAATCGGAGTGATTTCAACGTCAACGACATCGGTTCTTGCAACAGTTTGTGTAATTCGGCATCTCGTTCTTGTTCACGTGCGATATCTGCAGTAGAAACTATGACGGGCATGGTGATGTCGTTAATACGGGACAATGTGTCGGCGACATTATTCTTAAGTCCCTCGATGTGTCGGATGTCTGTTGTGAATTGTCCGATCAAATCTAAATGTCTCTGCTGCCGTGGTGATGCCTTGTCTGGATTTTGGTCGAAAGCGTAGGTTAACGGTTTGTGATCTGTGAATATCACCGTCTCCCTGCCTTCGATCATGTGTTTGAAGAATTTGATGGAGTCGTATATCGCCAGTAGTTCTCGGTCGTAGGTGCTGTATCTCGCTTGTGTCTGCGAGAACTTTCTAGAAAAAAGCCAAGTGGTTGTCTGTTACCATTTGATATTTGTTCTAGTGCGGCGCCCATCGCTGAATCAGATGCGTCGGTGATGAGGAAAAGTTTACTTTGTTCCATTGGGTGTGCCAGTAAGGTTGCCTTGGTGAGTTGTTGTTTGCATTCTGCAAATGCGGCTTCTGTTTGCGGGGTCCATTTAACGGGTCTTTTGTCTTTCTTTTTGGCGCCTGCCGTGAGCCCATGAAGTGATGCTTGCGGTTCTGCTGCATGTGGAATGAATCTTCTATAATAATTGATCATACCCAGGAACCGTCGGAGCTCTGTGACTGTTTGAGGCTTCGGGAAATCCTGGATTGACCTGACTCTATCCTTCAATGGTTTGGTACCGCTGGCGTTCACTTCGTGTCCAAGATATTCTACTGATAGTTTACCTAGGACGCATTTTTCGGTCTTCAGCGTCAAACCGTGGAGCTTCAGCCTATCCAGCAACTGGTTCAGGTGGTCTCGATGTTCTTCTTCGGTCTTGGATGCTACAAGTATGTCGTCTATATAACAAAACGCAAAATCCAGTCCCCGGAGTATGTTGTCCATAAATCGTTGAAAGGACTGTCCTGCATTTGTTAGACCGAATGGCATCACGTTGAATTGGAAAAGGCCGAATGGCGTGATTATAGCAGTCTTCTCACGGTCCTCTTTGGCCATTGGAATGTTAAAATAGGCTCTTTGAAGGTCCAACGTCGAAAAAACGGTACAGCCGTGGAGTTTGTATGCAAAATCTTGAATATTAGGAACTGGGTACTTATCCGGAATCGTTGTATTATTCAAGTTCCTGTAATCACCACATATTCGCCAGCTACCGTCTTTCTTTTTCCGTAGCAGAATTGCGCTGGAATATGGGCTCTTGGATGGACTGACAATCCCATCTTCGATCCATTCTTCGATTTCCTTTTTAGCTGCTTTGTATCTTCCGGGTGACAACCGTCGTGCCTTAGCGGTGCATGGGGGCCCGCGTGTTATAATGTGGTGCTTGACGCTGTGCTTCGGTTCCCGGATCTTGGCTGGTCGCGTTACTTCCACGTGTTGTTCGAGAACTTTATGAAAATCGGCTTCGCCATTCACGGTTTTAATGGTCGGCGTCCGTGTATCTTGCGAGATTTGTCCGATGGAGGTGAGGCTGGTTTTACGGTCGATGAGTCGCTGGTTTCGCAGATCGGGTAATAGGTCGAATTCGTGAAGAAAATCGCTTCCCACGATCGGTTGGGCCACGTTAGCTATAACGAACGTCCAAAGGAATGGTCTTCTTAGATTGAAATCCAACGTCATCCGTTTTTCTCCATATCTTTTAATCGCAGTTTTGTTGGCAGCATAGAGAGTTTTTTTCGTTGGGCTCGCATAACTCGAATATGATTTGGGGAGCACTGAAATGTCGGCACCGGTGTCTATAAGGAATCGCTTGCCAGTTTTGATGTCCTTGATTAGGAGGCGTTTCGTAGCGGAAACCCCAGCGGCTGCCTCGACACGCGCTGGAGTATTTAGTTTTCCGACTGCTTCTGCGATTGTTTCTAGCTGCATGGGAGTGTGCAACGATACGCTTCGGAACCGAATCTTTGATGGTAGAAACATATCGTTTGATCCGCGTTTCGTCGTGGTGTCCGTTCTCGACTACTGGCCCTGCGTCTGTTCTGATATTGTCGTAGATTGTGTTGACGCCGTTGTGGTTGTGCTTTCATTTCCTTCACTTCCTGCCGTAGTTCTTGCACCATTCTCGTAAGTTCATTTATTTGTTGGCTATTGTTATCCGGTTGTGAATACGCTTGCGGTGTTGGCATCGTCGCCGGCGTTGCTCGTACTTGGGATATAGTCGGTTCCAACGATTCCATTATGCGGTCGGCCATTGCAGCAAGCGCGATCAGACTGGTCCCATCGTTTATCGCCAAAATTGTCTTCACTTGTTCGGGCAATTGTTCCAGAAAAATGCGTTTGACTATTGCATCTGGGAATTGTTTCCCGCCTAGACTGCGTATCCGTTGTAGGTAAACCGACGGTTTCATGTCATCCATGGGTAGCCCGCGTAGTAATTTCTTAATTCGCACGTCTTCGGAGTCCGAATGGAGGCTGATCAGTCTATCTTTCAGGGCCTCGTATTTCCCGGTCTTGGGTGGGTCATCCAGAATATCTCCCACGAGGTCCACCAAATCAGGTTCTAAATTTGATAGCACGTATCGGTATTTTGCAATATCGGAACTGATGTGATGTAACGCAAACATGTTCTCGGCCATGTCGAAATACCTGACGGGGTTATACTTTCCGAATGGGTGCAACGTTATTTTCGTCAACGCTTGGATCTCCAAACGTTCACGTTCTGCCATTCCGCTGGACAACGGTACGGATGTTGCTGCTTCTTTCTCCATGTTCTCTTCTTAGGCTGTTGTGGCTTTTCTTGTGTAATAATGTAGCCGACTGGCGTCGTGTCGGTAATCACGTGGACTAGCACAGTGCTCGGAAAAACAGAAAATGTTTTGCCGAAAAATGCTCCTACCTTGCTTTCCAATCACGTCGGGGTCACCAATTTGTGGATTCTATGCGATGCAACCCACACAATAACTTAGTAAAAACAAGGACCACGTGGAATTCTTTGTTTACAGATAATGGTCCGGCACGACACAAGGGGCACTTCTTCTGACAGCGGAAAAATGAGAAAGAGGGTTTTTCGAGGGTTGCAATTTGGATTTATACCTGGCCGAATGCGATGGTGCCAATTACACCAGTTGGCAATCGGCCAGTGTAAAATATAAGAAGAAGAAATACCCTTCGCTGTTGTCGGTTTTATTTTTGGGCTTTGCGCGTTGTGCAGTATGTCTGGTTATCTAAGCCGCCACAGATTTAATTCAAGTAGCGCCATCTATGTGTCCGGCCGGGGACTTTTCAATTGACCTGTTAGTTCCCGTACTACTTTGGGCAATATGATGCTTTACTGTTGGATTGTAAGTTTTGGATTGTCAGCGACAATAAGTGAATATAATCAATTTCAAGATTATAAGATCCATTTGTTTTTTTTTAAGAATTTGTCAACTTCTTTCTGATTCAAACTTGAATATTACTAAAACAATTATGATATAAAAACTTGAAAGTGGCCATGTACTTGTAGAATAGAATAAACGTTGCACCAAACGACATCATTTAGCAACAACTATTACAGGTTAGAATGTTGGTTGGGAAGAAGCGGTTAGAATAATTTCCCATTTCAGAAGCTAATGAGCCTAATGGAACTGGTGGTAATATCAATGTGACCACAACCTAATTCATCTCTTAGCATCTAATCTCCTTAGCATTATTAATAGTAAAAGCAAAGAAAGGTCTCGCGTAAATTTGGAACAAAACAATAACAAATGTAAAATATATTTAGAAAATAAGCCTTAAAATACATTTTTACTGCATTCTTGGAAAATGTTTTTTCAACCGCAAGTAGAATGAAATTTTAAATTAGCTTTAGCACGTAGTTATGTCATGTTTGACATATCTCAATGTTTCTTACTTATTCGAATCGTCGTACCTATTAATATATACCTATATTTGAATGAAACATAAATCATAGTAAGGTATTAAACGGCCGGTATCGGGAAATGATCTTCAATGTTTAATATATTATATATTCTAATCGCGGTTGTTAGTTTTGTTCAATATTTTCCAGTCAAAAAAAAATATCCCGTAAATATTTAAAATCCAACAAAAATACCTATCATTTGTGACGGTGACATTTTGTAAGGGTAAGGAAATTAAAGTTTTTATCATTTTCCTCAAAATTTTTCCATATTTTCTCATAATAAAAACCTTCCCAATACTTCAACAAATATTTTAAAATCAAAATTAGCTAAATAGATCCAGCGGTTTTTGAATTTTAGGCGAGACTAACGAACATGAATTAATTTTTTAACCGACTTCAACAAAAAGAAGAGGTTCTATTCGTTCGTTCGTATATATTTCTTGATGTATGTTCACCGATTTTGCCGTTAATTGTGGGCCGATTTCAAAACTTCTTTTTTTATTCGAAAGAGTGCACTTCCGAGGTAGTCTCATTGGAACCAAATTAGGATCTGTTGGTGGCAAGGGGGCGTTAGTAAATCGAGGAAAATTTTGAAGGCACGTACAAAGTATTCACATGTTTTTATCTAAAATAATCAGATATTTGGGTATAATGTTATTGCTGAACTGACGTGACGGAAAATCAGAAGTCGTCCAGTGCAAAAGCCATTCAGTTTGCTTTTTAAGCACAAATAATATCATATAAGACATAAGACCTCGTAGAAATATAGAGACCTAGACAAATGTAGACAACTTCTTTCGTAAAATGGTTAACGCGTTTAGCTCCCAAACAGAGGTCGCGGGTTTAATTCCCGACGGGGAGAACAATTTATTATTGTTGTTTTGTTAAAATATTTTTCAAATCACCTAGGCTAGGTAGCAGACCCCGGATCCTGAAGCGTTCCTTATTTTCAATCATTGTTTTTTATTCCTAGTTTTCCTCATACGGGCCGCACCTTTACTTGGTCTATCCATTGTAATATTAAATAAAATAACTACGCATTTTATTGAGTAAATATCTAAAACTAAAAGGGAAAATAAAATGTAAAAAAAAAATTAACCGATTTCAGAAAATAAAGAAGAAACTCTTTAAAAATTAAAAAACAAAAACATTTAGATATTTAACACACTAAAAGAACATTTTAAAATAAAATATGTGCATAATAATCATTGTATTAACTAAATAAAAACGAACAAAAACCTTATTTAACCTCTCTACTACACGTATTTTATATTCTACTATATACACACAATTTAGCTTAATACCTACCTAAACATATTTGTCTATTTACAATATTATTTCAACTACTACCAAAACGTTTTTTCTTGGTGTATTATATATTTAAGTATGATTATTTTTTAATTTTTAATGAGTTTTTTATTCATTTTCTGAAGTCGGGTCAATTTTTTTGTTAAAACTATTTTATAAATATATCGATTACTGTGATTACCTCAGTATCTTATAGCTAATTTGAGATGAAGTTCTATTATGAGTGTCCTTTCATCTATAGCTTTGAATAAAATAATTATTGAAATTTATCTCAAAAAAAAATTCAGATTTACAATGAATGATTCAAATCCTTTAGGTTAATTGACAGTCCTTTATTAAAAAAATCTTTAAAATAAAACGAAAAACATGGATAATGATGTTATCATCTGATACTTTACGAGTAAACAAACCGGTTCTAAGCTAACGACTCTAATAATATTTCGTATATTTTCCCGGCTATGGGTATTCGATAAAAATATAATAGAGAAATATTTTAGAGAACAGCGGCGCCGAATACCGCCTTTGAGACCAACAAATTAGATAGTGCGCGCGACGACTTCGAGAGGACGGCATCGTAGTAAATTAGTTTGAATTTTTTATAAGCCCCTTCCCGTCGTTTCCCTTTGATTTACTCTTCCGTTCTGCGAGCGAACGTTGTTTAACAATAACTACGACAACAAAAGCCCCTTTTAATTAAAAGCTGCAGTTTTACGCGACGCTGGCGACGAGAGAAAGATTGTTGCGCTTTTTATTACGAAGCGCTACGGACGAATTCCAAAGGGTGTTCCGTTACGAACAGGAGACGCGGGCACCTTGAGCGATTTTTCCTCCTTTAAAAATCGCCGTGCGACGGAAAGAGTTCGACGCCAGATAACCGATGATGCCCTCGAAATGTTTTCCTTTGTGCTCTCCGGTCTCTTTCCCGCTCTTTCGCCGGTTCCCTCGCTCCGACGCCTTCGCGAAAACTTGGAAAGACGGAAGGAATTGTATTATGAAACTTTTGTGTTTTCTGTTCGGTTTTTTTTTGTTTGTTTTTTATTGTGTTTATCGCATAACTTTAGTTTTGCGATTTTTTACAATGCCTCTCCTTTATCTAACCATTAATATGGATTTAAGAGGTCTATTGAAACGTCACCGGCCTAACATAGTAAAACACATTTTTTTGTCATAATTACTTCTCTTTATTCAACATAATTACCTTCAACGGTGATACACTGATTATAGCGACCGTCCAACTTTATCGATCATTTTTGTAGTACGATTTGTCCTTTGCTTCAAAATAGGTCTCAGTTTCGGCGATCACCTCTTAATTCGAAAATTTCTTCCCAGTGAGCACACTTTTGAGATCTGAGAACAAAAAATGCTAGCTAGTGGTCAGATCTGGAGAATACGGTGGATGAGGAAGCAATTCGAAGCCCAATTCATGGATTTTTGCCATCATATTCACTGACTTGTGACACGATGCATTGTCTTGGTGAAGCAGCACGTTCTTTTTCTTCAAATGCGTTTTTCGGCGATTGCGCCTTTCAAAAGGTCCAATAACGCTATGGTATGTAATAGTCTCTGTTGACGGTCCTTCCTTTTTTATAGTAGTCATAGAAAGGTAATCATAGGTAGTCAATGAAAATTATTCCATGCGCATCCAAAAATATAGACGCCATAATCTTGCCAGCTGACTGTTGCGTTTTCCCACGCTTTGGAGCGGGTTCATCGTGTGCAATCCACTCGGATGACTGTTGATTGGACTTCGGATTAAAATGATGGAGCCATGTTTCATCCATTGTCACATATCAATGCAAAAACTCGTGTTTATTACGCTTGATCATCTTCAAACGCTGCTCCGAATCATCAACTTGTCGCTGTTTTTGGTCAAAAGTGAGCTCGTGCGGCACTCACTTTGCGCAGAGCTTTCTCATACCCAAATATTAGTGAATGACATAATGTACACATTCAGTTGATATCCTTAGAGCCTCTGCTGTTTTATTCAATTTCAATTTAGAGTCATTCAAAATCATTTTGAGGATTTTTTAAAAGTTTTCGTCGGTAACAATCTTTTTGGGTGTGTCCACCGCGTTCACCGTCTTCGGTGCTCATTTCACCATGTCTAAACTTAGCATACCAATCTCTGATGGTTGATTTTCCTGGGGCAGTGTCAAGAAACTCGCCATCAAGCCAAGTTCCTGCTTCAATATTTTTTCCATTCAAAAAACATTTTTTTTATTAACACGCGAAATTCTTTTTATCCATTTTTTTTCACAATAACAAAAGTTGCTTAACTCAAAATGCTATAATTCACAAACTAATTATCCGACATATGTCAAATGTATACACGCATTTTTAAGGGTTAAGGCTTATAAAAAACATATGGATTTAATTCTACAACGAATTTAACCCGAGATATGTAAAAATTTCATCTCAACATACATCAACAAAATTCGAGAATAATTTTCTTACAAGGTTTTTAGATTATCAAAATCACATTATTGATTTGATTGGATGTCAGATGAAGTAAAAGAAAAAAAGCTTGTTCTTGCTTAAGGACTGCTATTAATTAATATGTTTCTGGAGACATAGTAAATCAGTGGTAAATGTAAAGGCACTTGATTAATTTCAAGTTTCAACAGCAAATGTGTTTCCTAACAAAGCGCTAACCGCATATTGCAGGTAATAAATACCTTAATTTGTAAATCTAGAGTTAAAAGGAATATTCCATAGAATACTAGCAGTTATAAAATAGTTTCATAGAATTTTAATTGAAACATATAGGAAATAAGATAAAATAGAAAGTAATAGACTTGGTGAATTTGGTGGCCTTAAACCTTGAACTCTGATGCATGCGGCAGGAATCCACGAACTGGGATTGTTGACAAATGCTGAATGATTCTAACTTGGAATAGTTTATGGGTAGGGGTCTTTGGGCATGTTGGCCACTCTTTCTGACCTTACAGCTTCCACTGCGATAATTTGATCCAAACTCTACTTAACTATACCTTTGAATAATTGCAGAACAATTGCCAATCCAACGTCAACCTGTCTTCAATTCTTGGTAGTTAATTTAATTCCGATTAACTGAATGAGTTTGAAAGAGAACAACCTTATGATGTCTCCAAAATCCTATCGACTGCGCGTTTTATTCGTAAAAAAACTATTAGGCTTCCATGAAAACTGTTTTATTATACGAAAAGAAAAGGTGACTAATAAACCGGCAACGCAAAGCAACACTATGATGCCACTGTTGCCACATCAACTCTGCGTTTTAGTTCAGTTTAGCTTCAACATACAAAAAAATTCTAATTTAAATTACTCCATTCTTGGAAACTGATTAGTCAACCGCTAGTAGAATGAAATTCGGAATTAGCTTTAGTACGTAGTTATGTCATATTTGACTTATCTCAATGTTTTTCACTTATTCGAATTGTCGTACCTATCAATATATACCTATATTTGAATGAAACATAAATCATAGTAAGGTATTAAACGGCCGGTGTCGAGAAATGATCTTCAATGTATAATACATTATATATTTTAATCGCGGTTGTTAAAATATAGTCACATAAAAACTTTAAAATTAGTGAAAGTTTACTAATGTACTATTAATAATTCATAATATCTTCTATTTGTCCTATGTGTTCCACATACGTCATCAATATGTTTAATGTATTACCTGCCGCAATTTGTAATTTCGTTTTAGAATCAGACAATATTTTCCTTCTCATTTTATACTAGTTAAAAAGAGACACATTGCTGTGTGATTACTTCGAACACGTAAACGAATGAGCCTGTTATGTTGTTAGAATGTTAAAATAAATTATATTTGATAACATTTTTATTCAATTATTTTATATTGGTTGGAATTGTGTTGTATGTCAAAGCCATGTATAATTATATAAGGGTTTTGGCAAGTTTGGAAAATAAAAACGATTAAGAATAGCATGGTTAGGCTTATCTTAAACTTTTAACTTTAATGCATGCGGCAGGAATTCACAAACTGCGGTTGTGAGCAAAGGCTGAATGTTTCTAACTTGGAATAGTTTATGGCTAGGGGTCTTTGGGCATGTTGGGTATCTTTAATCCACTCTTTCTGACTTTATAGCTTCTACTGCGATAATTTTACCTGAACTCTACTTAACTACACCTTCGAATAATTGCAGAACAATTGCCAATCCAACGTCAACCTGTCTTCAAATCTTGGTAGTTAATTTGATTCCGATTAATTGAATGAGTTTGAAAGAGAACAGCCTTATGATGTCTCCAAAATCCTATCGACTGCGCTAGTTATAAAATGAGAAAGGGTTTTATTCACAAAAAAACTATTAGGCTTCCTTGAAAACTGTTTTATTATACGAAAAGAAGAAGTGACTTATGAACTGGCCACGCAAAGCAACATTATGATGCAACTGTTGCCACATGAACTCTGACTTTTAGTTCAGTTTAGTTTTAACATAAAACAATATTCTAATCTAAATAAAATAATGAAACAAAAATATTATTAAAATATATAGTTTAGTTAAAAACCTTTTAGTACCTCTAATGAATGTTTTATCGAAGGACTTAAAATTACAATTAAGAACACAGATCTAATTATGTGTATGTTAGAGTTGGGTTATAATGTTTAATATTATAATAAGTAGGTTATAATAATTATATTGAACTCTTTTCGACACCACCCTTGAGGTAGAGTCTAGACACAGAATTTTAAGATATTTAAGTTTTCATTCGAGAGCATATTTACCTTATTACATTTGGTTCTTATTTCCTTCGATTGTTCGTGTGTTTACTTGTCAAGTCATCTTGACATCACTTTTTTTTATTTCTTCTGCTACTACCTGTGGACACTATTCTTAATAAAATTGATTACAATCATATATGTGCACACAAATCATTCACGTCTTACACTACCATTTTCTACAGTTATATTCTATTAATTATGTGCATACCTTTAGTTGTCTCCACTCTCATCACTGAAAATATATCCTGAAAAGTTTCCTTTAGTTACTTTCATTTTCCGAGTCACTGTCCAAGTCAATCACTAAGCTGTCAATTTCCTATCTATCTGAAACCTGCTCACGATTCCACCATTTATTATTTACTTCCTCTGTATGTCTTATCGAGTTCATACAAACCGAAAGTGTTATGGTCGACAATACTTCCTTCCACATATCCAAACAATTCTTGATGGAATATATGGCCCCCATATCGACTCGACTGGATATATATTCAATACAGTGAAAGGGGGAAGTCATAATAATATGTAACAATATTGTGCAGCCGTCTAATCTACTCTATAACTTTTTTCGGGCTTATTTCTAAAAAAAAGTAAATTTCAAAAAACACAATGAAACATTTCACTTATATTTACATAGTAACAATTTAAAATAGTTAAGGTTTTAGCATAGTCTCTTCAAAACTCAATTCATGTTTTAATAGCCATTCCTTTATTACAGCCTTTGTTGATGCTATTATCTCTGTCCAAAATAATAACTGATGGTTCTTCCAGGTTTTTTAACAGTGGATTTTCAAACAATAACAAAAACATGTTATGGTGTATTTCTCCATGGTAGTCACTTTTGGACACAGAGGAAAACACTAATTCTGCACCAGGTATAAAACTATTTATGAATAACAATATATCTGCAATTAATTACTAATAAATATTATGATCAAAAAAACTTAATCAAATGCTATTGTAACTTTTACCTCTTTCCATCAATTAAAAATTATTGTGGGTTGTCCTTTCTTTTATTTCGACTTATTTCAGTTGACTTATTCCCTTGGGTGCCAGCTGGCTAAAATTACCATTGATTTCAGGCAAAATTGTACCCAATACACCTATTATTATAGGGTAGAATTTAATGGAATTATTTTAGAATCGTGTTATTTCAATTCGTTCTTTTCTTGTTACTTTTGAATTACTTGTGAATCACCGGGGTCGATGTCAATAAGGGTGAGGTAAATAATTATAAAATACATAGAGTACGTTTCAAAATGTATTAAATTTTCGTACCGCTAATAAAGTCTTGAACATAAATTATTAATACATAGATTAGTTCTTATAGGCATCTGTTGAAGCAACAATAAGAGTAAGAGAAGAAATATAAATTGGTTTTCTTCAATTTTATTATATATTTGACATATTTAAGAAGATATCGATCATCGGAGTAAAATAAATATCGATTTTTTTTGTAAAAGGAGCGATATTTTTAAGATTCTTTTAAAATTGAGTACCAAAATAAACTAAACATTTAAAATTAAGCACCAATTTTATAATGTTTTGATAATGTCTACAAAATATCTTTAAAATTTTTTTAGATATCGAAAAATATCGACTGGAAAAATATCGGTGTATCGATATATCGGTTAAGAAAATATCGACCAAAAATTTTTGAAATAAATATCGATTTTCATTCGGCATCATTACCTCCTCAACGATATCGAAGCGAAATATAAATGGCTATAAAGTATTCATCAAATATATTCATCAGCAAAGTAGAATGCATTCTGTTTCTGCAGATGTCCTCCATTGTTAATTGAATAAATTGATTGATCTACTGTTGCAAAAAAAGACCAGTAATATCCAGTAACAGACGCATAGTTGAATACCTCGTACCAATATGCATTTATAAATGTCTTTTAAAATGCATCCAATAATTAGTTGCAATAGATTAGTTTCTGATGACACATAAGTGTCGTTGTTATCATTGTTGATCACATGGGTTAGAAGTATTTTAAATCTAATTATTTTGAATATAATGAATAGTGAGCTCGCTTTTTCATTAGTTTAACTATAATGTGTCACAAAAACGCACGACTGAGTACAGCGACTATAAAAATATTACAACGGTCTACAGAATTTTTGCGCATGGGATCAGTGTACCTAATTTTTATTGCTTTTATGCATAGAAATGAGAATAAGAAGAAAAAAGTATTCTGAATTTGATTTTATGTGTGAAAAAATAAAAACCAAATCAATAAAAATACTAAAATTTGTACATAAAGATGATTTATTAAAATATAACAAACTTCTATTTATTATCTATTTGTCTTTAAATAGGGTCCAAATGTTTAAAAATTAACAGTTTTATATTTTCTGTCATGTCACTGTCAAGTTCCTCTTATCAACTTCCACATATAATCCTCCATCATCCTTTCAGTATACCTTCAGTGACATTCAGTGGACATTCGAACATCAGAATTAAGTATTTCATTATTTTAACCGTGATGCCTATAAGCCTGCTTTATATTCTCTTATAAATTCCAAAATCCAAATGTTTAAAAATTAACAGTTTTATATTTTCTGTCATGTCACTGTCAAGTTCCTCTTATCAACTTCCACATATAATCCTCCATCATCCTTTCAGTATACCTTCAATGACATTCAGTGGACATTCGAACATCAGAATTAAGTATTTCATTATTTTAACCGTGATGCCTATAAGCCTGCTTTATATTCTCTTATAAATTCCAAAATCCAAATGTTTAAAAATTAACAGTTTTATATTTTCCGTCATGTCACTGTCAAGTTCCTCTTATCAACTTCCACATATAATCCTCCATCATCCTTTCAGTGTACATTCAGTGACATTCAGTGGACATTCGAACATCAGAATTAAGTATTTCATTATTTTAACCGTGATGCCTATAAGCCTGCTTTATATTCTCTTATAATTTCCAAAATCCAAATGTTTAAAAATTGGCAGTTTTATATTTTCTGTCATGTCACTGTCAAGTTCCTCTTATCAACTTCCACATATAATCCTCCATCATCCTTTCAGTATACCTTCAGTGACATTCAGTGGACATTCGAACATCAGAATTAAGTATTTCATTATTTTAACCGTGATGCCTATAAGCCTGCTTTATATTCTCTTATAAATTCCAAAATCCAAATGTTTAAAAATTGGCAGTTTTATATTTTCTGTCATGTCACTGTCAAGTTCCTCTTATCAACTTCCACATATAATCCTCCATCATCCTTTCAGTATACCTTCAGTGACATTCAGTGGACATTCGAACATCAGAATTAAGTATTTTATTGTTTTAACCGTGATGCCATAAGCCTGCTTTATATTCTCTTATAAATTCCAAAATCCAAATGTTTAAAAATTAACAGTTTTATATTTTCTGTCATGTCACTGTCAAGTTCCTCTTATCAACTTCCACATATAATCCTTCATCATCCTTTCAGTATACCTTCAGTGACATTCAGTGATATTCGAACATCAGAATTAAGTATTTCATTGTTTTAACCGTGATGCCTATAAGCCTGCTTTATATTCTCTTATAAATTCCAAAATCCAAATGTTTAAAAATTAACAGTTTTATATTTTCTGTCATGTCACTGTCAAGTTCCTCTTATCAACTTCCACATATAATCCTCCATCATCCTTTCAGTGTACATTCAGTGACATTCAGTGGACATTCGAACATCAGAATTAAGTATTTCATTGTTTTAACCGTGATGCCTATAAGCCTGCTTTATATTCTCTTATAAATTCCAAAATCCAAATGTTTAAAAATTAACAGTTTTATATTTTCTGTCATGTCACTGTCAAGTTCCTCTTATCAACTTAAACATATAATCCTCCATCATCCTTTCAGTATATCTTCAGTGACATTCAGTGGACATTCGAACATCAGAATTAAGTATTTCATTGTTTTAACTGTGATGCCTATAAGCCTGCTTTATATTCTCTTATAAATTCCAAAATCCAAATGTTTAAAAATTAACAGTTTTATATTTTCCGTCATGTCACTGTCAAGTTCCTCTTATCAACTTCCACATATAATCCTCCATCATCCTTTCAGTGTACATTCAGTGACATTCAGTGGACATTCGAACATCAGAATTAAGTATTTCATTATTTTAACCGTGATGCCTATAAGCCTGCTTTATATTCTCTTATAAATTCCAAAATCCAAATGTTTAAAAATTGGCAGTTTTATATTTTCTGTCATGTCACTGTCAAGTTCCTCTTATCAACTTCCACATATAATCCTCCATCATCCTTTCAGTATACCTTCAGTGACATTCAGTGGACATTCGAACATCAGAATTAAGTATTTCATTATTTTAACCGTGATGCCTATAAGCCTGCTTTATATTCTCTTATAAATTCCAAAATCCAAATGTTTAAAAATTGGCAGTTTTATATTTTCTGTCATGTCACTGTCAAGTTCCTCTTATCAACTTCCACATATAATCCTCCATCATCCTTTCAGTATACCTTCAGTGACATTCAGTGGACATTCGAACATCAGAATTAAGTATTTTATTGTTTTAACCGTGATGCCTATAAGCCTGCTTTATATTCTCTTATAAATTCTAAAATCCAAATGTTTAAAAATTAACAGTTTTATATTTTCTGTCATGTCACTGTCAAGTTCCTCTTATCAACTTCCACATATAATCCTCCATCATCCTTTCAGTGTACATTCAGTGACATTCAGTGGACATTCGAACATCAGAATCAAGTATTTTATTGTTTTAACCGTGATGCCTATAAGCCTGCTTTATATTCTCTTATAAATTCCAAAATCCAAATGTTTGAAAATTAACAGTTTTATATTTTCTGTCATGTCACTGTCAAGTTCCTCTTATCAACTTCCACATATAATCCTTCATCATCCTTTCAGTATACCTTCAGTGACATTCAGTGATATTCGAACATCAGAATTAAGTATTTCATTGTTTTAACTCTGATGCCTATAAGCCTGCTTTATATTCTCTTATAAATTCCAAAATCCAAATGTTTAAAAATTAACAGTTTTATATTTTCTGTCATGTCACTGTCAAGTTCCTCTTATCAACTTCCACATATAATCCTCCATCATCCTTTCAGTGTACATTCAGTGACATTCAGTGGACATTCGAACATCAGAATTAAGTATTTCATTGTTTTAACCGTGATGCCTATAAGCCTGCTTTATACTCTCTTATAAATTCCAAAATCCAAATGTTTAAAAATTAACAGTTTTATATTTTCTGTCATGTCACTGTCAAGTTCCTCTTATCAACTTAAACATATAATCCTCCATCATCCTTTCAGTATATCTTCAGTGACATTCAGTGGACATTCGAACATCAGAATTAAGTATTTCATTGTTTTAACTGTGATGCCTATAAGCCTGCTTTATATTCTCTTATAAATTCCAAAATCCAAATGTTTAAAAATTAACAGTTTTATATTTTCCGTCATGTCACTGTCAAGTTCCTCTTATCAACTTCCACATATAATCCTCCATCATCCTTTCAGTGTAGATTCAGTGACATTCAGTGGACATTCGAACATCAGAATTAAGTATTTCATTATTTTAACCGTGATGCCTATAAGCCTGCTTTATATTCTCTTATAAATTCCAAAATCCAAATGTTTAAAAATTGGCAGTTTTATATTTTCTGTCATGTCACTGTCAAGTTCCTCTTATCAACTTCCACATATAATCCTCCATCATCCTTTCAGTATACCTTCAGTGACATTCAGTGGACATTCGAACATCAGAATTAAGTATTTCATTATTTTAACCGTGATGCCTATAAGCCTGCTTTATATTCTCTTATAAATTCCAAAATCCAAATGTTTAAAAATTGGCAGTTTTATATTTTCTGTCATGTCACTGTCAAGTTCCTCTTATCAACTTCCACATATAATCCTCCATCATCCTTTCAGTATACCTTCAGTGACATTCAGTGGACATTCGAACATCAGAATTAAGTATTTTATTGTTTTAACCGTGATGCCTATAAGCCTGCTTTATATTCTCTTATAAATTCCAAAATCCAAATGTTTAAAAATTAACAGTTTTATATTTTCTGTCATGTCACTGTCAAGTTCCTCTTATCAACTTCCACATATAATCCTCCATCATCCTTTCAGTGTACATTCAGTGACATTCAGTGGACATTCGAACATCAGAATCAAGTATTTTATTGTTTTAACCGTGATGCCTATAAGCCTGCTTTATATTCTCTTATAAATTCCAAAATCCAAATGTTTAAAAATTAACAGTTTTATATTTTCTGTCATGTCACTGTCAAGTTCCTCTTATCAACTTCCACATATAATCCTTCATCATCCTTTCAGTATACCTTCAGTGACATTCAGTGGATATTCGAACATCAGAATTAAGTATTTCATTGTTTTAACCGTGATGCCTATAAGCCTGCTTTATATTCTCTTATAAATTCCAAAATCCAAATGTTTAAAAATTAACAGTTTTATATTTTCTGTCATGTCACTGTCAAGTTCCTCTTATCAACTTCCACATATAATCCTCCATCATCCTTTCAGTGTACATTCAGTGACATTCAGTGGACATTCGAACATCAGAATTAAGTATTTCATTGTTTTAACCGTGATGCCTATAAGCCTGCTTTATATTCTCTTATAAATTCCAAAATCCAAATGTTTAAAAATTAACAGTTTTATATTTTCTGTCATGTCACTGTCAAGTTCCTCTTATCAACTTCCACATATAATCCTCCATCATCCTTTCAGTGTACATTCAGTGACATTCAGTGGACATTCGAACATCAGAACCAAGTATTTCATTGTTTTAACCGTGATGCCTATAAGCCTGCTTTATATTCTCTTATAAATTCCAAAATTAAAATGTTTAAAAATTAACAGTTTTATATTTTCTGTCATGTCACTGTCAAGTTCCTCTTATCAACTTCAACATATAATCCTCCATCATCCTTTCAGTGTACATTCAGTGACATTCAGTGGACATTCGAACATCAGAACCAAGTATTCTATTGTTTTAACCGCGATGCCCATAAGCCTGCTTTATATTCTCTTATAAATTCAGAGTTGACGTGGTGTGGTATTGTTGGTTCAGATTCAATGCCGAATTCGAAATGTACAGACATAGATGAACTCCGTATTGGATGGCTACCTTGAGAGTGTAGTTGATTCTCCAATACAGGAGGAGTGGGTACGGAACTTTTTATATGGGTTTAAAAGCGTTTTCTTTGCCCTTTTTACGTTTAGGTGTATTTACAATGCAAAAATAACCATCACATGGTCACTTGGTTCCCTCCAAATTCTTGGCATAGCAAATTTTATTGCTTTGTTTTTCACCTCCGTACCATCCTGCAATTAGACGTAATACATAACTTAATGAATGGTTCCATACAACGAAAAAAAGAAAAGAAAGTAAAGTCATCCTCTAGAACATATCTGCAAGAGTTACATGACACATGTAGAGCCCATATTTGTCTTGAGATTGATTGAAATAAGCTTCATAGGCTTCGCAAATATTAAATACATAATATAAATAAATAAATAATATAAATACATATATTATATAAATAATTTTGTACTTAAATCCTACCTTTTTCCTTTTATATTAATAAATTCGCCGCAAATATAGCAAAACGAGCCAGCGTCTCCAAGGCGTTTTCGCCTGGTAAAAAATATTTTAAACACGTTATATCTTTGTAATACCCAAAAATAACTATTATATACATATAGTCTGCTCTTGCGAAAGCGTGAGCGTCCAAATACCGAGCTCAAATGGGCGCGAAAATCAAAAATGGTTAAATCGCCATGACTTTTTTGAAAGTAAATATTTTCGATGTCTTGTAGCACTTTTCATATAATTTTACTTATATAACATATATCAGAACATATTAAGTAAAACCCATAAGTGATTTTTTGTAGATCGGTGCTATAATTCCTTGATGAAATTCACATATGGCTGCTCCTGTACGCACTTACTTAACTACTAATTTAACCACACAAAAACATCCACTTTTGCTTGATAAAATACCGTGCATTATGCCCATTCGAAATCCAAACAATACAAAGCGAGGGATACCGTAACAACCCTTAGTGACTTAATGGGATTAATTCTAATTTCCTTGTATGAAATCAGAAGGGAGTGCATCAAAAACGCCACCGCCTTACCCCTTCGGGCATTTAGCTAATCAAACTTCCGCCACAGCGCACCGTGATGCATATACATGACGATTCCTGACTAACCCCTGGGCCTAACAACAATAACTAACAAAAAAAAAACAATCTTCACCGTCGAGTCTCTGGTGACTCAGGTTCCCGTCGCCTCACCCACCCCGCGTTAAATAATTCACCATTATTACATCCAGCTGGGATGGGGGAGTCCCGGTCTCAGGTGATAAATGTTTAGTTTCTTCCCACACACCCTGGGGAATGCCGAACTATTAAATTAAAAGTAGTAGGAGATCGGGAGGGTGGGGTACGACTAAATCTATTAGTTGGGCTGCTCGAGAAAAACTGTTCGGTATTTTTTATTTCAATTTCGGACGGGATGAAGCTGGAGAGATTTATAATGTCCATAATGATGCTGGGGTAGTTGCATAAAATGTGTCTAAAGTGATAAAAATTTTACTAAGTGATTGATTAATGATTTTATATTAATAAGAGTGATATAATACCCCGACGGTGAATTCATTTTGAGAGATTTACAATAGATGCACTTGTATTATAGCGCATCGAATATCTCTGTGAATATACTCTTTCATGTCGTACTTAATTTATGATGCTTGACTATAAATGCAACTGTGACAATAATCTATTCTCGTGTCTGCTTTCGTCAAAATCACCAATATAAAATAACTAATTAGCTCTAGTTTTAGAAATGCTATATTTTATATTTTCTATAATCTACATCTTTTGTTTGAAAGCGAAAGAAGAGAAAGTTTAGGAAGCTTTCAAGGTAGTAATTTCAAGGTGCAAAAGAGGTCATAACTATATTCAGTTTGTCACAGTCAAGAGTCATACACAGTAACAGGCATGGAAAAAGATTTCATCACGATACTTAGGTGATGAAACTAAGAGTATTCACTGTGGGTCCCATATACTCGATTCAAAATTTCTGCTCAAATTTAGGTGAACTTTTAGAATGAAACCAACCAAATATTTTTATTTTAACATTTTTAGCAACATTGGAAAGCTTGGGCGGGGGGAATTTGTAAATAATAGACGTACGAACAATTACTGTTGTATTCCTAAAAATATTGAGCTATTTTTTACCTTATTCCTTTTCGTTGGCCAAAAATTCAGGGACTCGAGCGGTGAAGAAAGCATTCAGTTGCTTTTTGGTAAACATATTATGAATTCTGCTGTAGTAGAAAATGGAGCGTCCGAATGATATCAGACTGCTGATCTCTAGGTTTTCTGAGAAACCTTCCAGATAGTCCCCACAAGCGAAATTGTACAAAAAGAAGCTTCGGTGGGAAAAAGTAAAGGTTTTAGTGCACGCTGATGGTCGCTTTTTTTCTATTATTTTATTTTAGCATAATATCTTTTATCTCTTTTTTAAAAATATAACTTGCTTAATATAGTTACTCAAATTGTTAAGAGAAGTGTCGTCCAATAACGAAACGAAAGTCATCTTCACACTCAATACACCCAAAAATATAAAGATTATCTCACAAAACCGAAATATTTCTTAGAATTTTTGCAGGCACGGGTAATGAAAGAAACAAATGTTCTCACATTAATTTTAATTAATATATTTATTACATAAACTTAAGTTAAATTTGAATTGTTTGAAGTGTTCCTTCTATTTGAACTAACATTAAAACAAAAAAAAACGATTACTTTTTTCAATCAAAATAGTAAAAATAAAAATTTGTTGTTTCTAGATCACAGACAGACAGACTATAATATTAGCTATCCCAGCACCATATTGCAGTCCTTCATCAGCTTCATATGTGTCATTTCCGGCTTGCTGCTGTTCTTTTCGAGTTTTTCGAGCTTCTTTACTGTCCAGAAAGCTGCACCGATATTGTCGGATTATGCGTCCCTGGTCAATTTCTTGGGCATAATTGAAACTTCTGCTATCAATGGTAACATTAAACTCATTCAGAATGGGTAATATGGTGAAAGTTCTTTCATTAAATAAGCAGCGAACACATGCCGAGACCTCAAAGATTTTTAAACCAGACTGAAAATGTTTTGGTGCCAATCGCCAAACTGTTGAATTGAAGTTTCCACGTACATTTATGTATGATCGTCTATCGCTGAATCTTCATTTTCTTCTTCTTTCTTTTTTTCTTTTCTGTCTCTTCTTTCTTTTCTTCTTCTTCTTTCACTTTATTTTCTTTCTCATTTTCACTGAAATTATTTGAGTGTCGATTCGTTTACCGATTTCCGTGAAATGATCTTTTATGACGGCTAGTACTACGGCTTGAAGCACCATGTTGGTTGATTGGATACGAAGACATTTTTGGTATACATGATATGCACGCTACGAAAGTTAAGATAGAATTGATTTTAAAATGTAAATATCCTTGCTAGGTCACTGGTACTATATACATATATATACTATAAAAATACTATATATATACACACATATGTAATACAAGATGAGCTACATGTCATAACCATAACAACCCGAGATCCACCCGGTGAGATAACAATAATTTGATTAATATTAGCTTTTTAGCAATAAAAAGAGAACAACTTTTAAGGGGAAAACCGAGGGGTAAGGGGTAATCAATTTTTATATACTTAAAATACAAGGTGGGGTCCAACGTGTACATATTAAATTTTTCTGGCACTATATCGACAACTCGAAATCAGGCACTGTTGCCGGGTTTATGCATCGTTCTGCTCATAGAATAAAGAAATTTAGAAGTGAAAGTTATAAGGAAAAATCTGGGTCCCACGTTTAAGCTTTTCGGAATTCCCGTTACGCGGCCAAATGTAAATGAAAATGCAAATGCAAAATGCATATTGAGTTATATGTGTGTTTCTCTCTGGTTCGGCCTCGGTATTAATAATTCTAACCTGAACAGTTTGTATTGTTATAATTTGTATTGTTTATTTACGTCAAGTTTTTCGATATGTGTTTTTATATATATTTGACAATTACTTTAAATTATTCTGTGTATTTTAATTTATTATTGTAATAAAAAGAAAGCCTTAAGGGGATTTCTTATGATCTCCTATGTAGGTCCAGGAAAGTTTGTAATCATTTTAAAGATGAAGACTATAGACGAAAATGTGGAAAGCCATGGCTGAAACAAGATGTAATTCCTACTAGTAATTTAAATAGTAAAAAAAGTCGTTAATTAGTTGTAAATATATATAGTAGAAGAAAACAAAGATTACTTATGGTATGACATTTAAGGGAGATATCTAACTGTATTTCAGTCAAGAGTTAAAGGACCCTATCTCGCCATTTAAAATTAATCAACAAATTAGGGGTGACTGATATATTTGGATTAAAATGTTTTAAACAGTTAAATAGTTAAGAATGAATACATTCTTCATACTTAATTATGACATAATTAATTTAAAATAATATATAAATGTCTTTATTGACATTGTCAGAATTTAAATTATATATATATATATATATATATATATATATATATATATATATATACAGTTACAATAACAAATATAAATTACATCCATGCCCTATCCCAACAGTAGGAGCTGTTGAACTGAACAGCACTGCGCCAATCAAGCCGGCTATTATTAAATACTTCGGAATTTTACTCTGACATTTCAATAGACAGTATAGTATATTCTTGAATAGTTGTACTATCGATTTATGAAACAAAAAAAAAATTAAATTTTTGAAGCCTCTACATTTATTTCCCCCCTTAACGTAATTTTAACGACAAACTTATTTTTCATTATCAACTTTCAGGGTCACCAACTTTAAACTCTCAAGTTATATACGCGAATTTTTCTGTTCCCCAAACCATCAGATCGAAAAGAAATCCCTAATACAAAATTCAATTCCGAAGAATAACTTCCGGGATACTTTTTCGTCCCTCCGACTAACTTAATTCCCTTTAATTTATATGGCAATTATTATTCATGTAAATTTTCATAATTTCCTGGCGTCAGAACTCGCTCGATTTCTTGGACAAACATTTTAATTATTAAAACAATACTTCGGTTTGGAAGCCTGAACGAAAAAGGGGGATGGACCGCTTCAACGGGGGAGGGTGGGGGGTTAGAGGCGGGAGGATAGAACACGGGCAGGTATTATCAAACTTCTGATCTTGTAATAAATAATCAGAGAATATACAGCGAGAGTTAAGGTCGGCTCGGTCATAAATTTATGGTAAACAATAATGCGGCAATAAAGACAATTACTGAGCGATATCTATGTGTCCCTCGATTAATTAACTGATAATTACCGCTGATATATTACATTTTAACTGTATCAGTTGCTGGGATCTTCTACGGAGCATCTAACTGGTGCTATTGAATCTTCAGTCATTCGTTTTGAAATATTTTTGTTCTGTTTCTATTTAAACAGAGTACAATAACATGTGCTTGTTTACTAATATACTTATTCTTTCATACTTTTTCTACTTTGTATTATTATAGTTTATATTATTTGCAAAAAAATACCATAAAATTGTAATTCAGAAAATGATCAAAGGCAAACTGTTGAAGACATGACGACCATCTACATCCCTTTTCTCACTTCTTTAGGAGGGAGCTATATTGCACTACTAATAATACACTAACAGCATAGTGTATGATCCCTGTTCAATAAGCTGAAACTTCTTTCTATAAATTGAAATATATGACTTTTTCATGCTGTTCTTAAAATCACGACTCACCTCAGGGGTTAGCAACTCTGCCAGAAAAGGAGACTCCAGATGTAATTAATTACCTGATGATGAGCCAACAATGAAATAATTGTGATCGGCCATAAAATAATTAGAGGGCCGTAAGACCGCAATTATGACGCTCAGACATCAGGAGAAGGACATTATAAAAGTCATATGATAAATAAAACTTGATAAAAATGTTTTGATAACATAGCAAAAATACAAAGTACTAAGAATTAGCAAAACTATTGAAGATAAATTTATTATAAGATAACTATATAAACCAGTGACCGCCCTGTATTCAAAATTCGAAAACTATTTATTAAAATAATCATGGTTCTCCCATAATGGAATAAAGAGAACAATATAAAAATTATACGTTAATATCATAAAACTTGACAACATTTTCAATATATGATCAGAAAATTATTTAATGTATAATAATATGTAAATATCTGTCAGTAAATTCTGTCATAATGATCAATGACGGTAGGGAAATATTGTTTCAACAGCTTCATGTGCTGGTCACACAAATTTAGCTATCGGAGACAGTACCGTTAGCATGGAAAAAGCGACAAGTGTTTCTGAACTGACAGAAAGAGTTAGTAAACAGTATAGAAACTATCGATTCATATTGTCTCTAAATTGGCGGAAGGTGTTATTTTCGCTCTGATATCAACTTTATATACTGGCCCTCACTTTGGGTGGCTTCGAAAGTTGAATAAATTCCACTAAAAATTATAGTAGTTTAAAAAACAGACATTTTTCAATATGAAACTCCTTGACGGATCTGATGTTCGCTGATGATACCGCCATATTCGCTGATGCTATTTTATTGAGACTTCTAGCATTATTCATAATATAGTTTGAACTGTAGAACTATATGGCTTAATAATTAATGAAAAAGGTTAAATGGTGTGTATGAATCAGAGGAAATATTATATTTTGCCTTGGTTAAAAGTCTTTTGAAAGCTTATTTTTCCGAAACTTATTTTATGGCTCTTACATAATCTCACAGTACGATATCTGTAGACTAACTTCTTTCAAGTGATCAATTTGAAGATATCTATGTATCCCTCGATTAATTAACTGATAATTACAGCTGATATATTACGTTTTAACTGTTTCAGTTGCTGGGATCTTCTACGGGGCATCTAACTAGTGCTATTGAATCTTTAGCCATTCGTTTTGAAATATTTTTATTCTTTCTCTATTTAATCAGAGTACAATAACTTGTGCTTGTTTGTTTTTATGCTTATTCTTTTATATTTTTTCTACTTTGTATTATTTTAGTTTGTATTATTTGCAAAAAAATACCATAAAATTGTAATTCAGAAAGTGATCAAAGGCAAACTGTTGGAGGCATGACGACCATCTACATCCCTTTTCTCACTTCTTTAGGAGGGAGCTATATTACACTACTAACAACGGTAACAGCATAGTGTATGTTCCCTGTTCAATAAGCTGTTCAAATTATTTCTATAAAATGAAATATTTTCAAAATAATATAAATATTGGGGTTTTTAAACCCTACATATTTGATAACTTCGCAAAATTACACAATGACAGTCTCGAACAAAACAGGGACTTTTTCATGCTGTTCTCAAAATCACGACTCATCTCAGGGTTTAGCAACTCTGCCAGAAAAGGAGACTCCAGATACAATTAATTACCTGATGATGAGCCAACAATGAAATAATTGTGATCGGCCATAAAATAATTAAAGGGCCGTAAGACCGCTGGAGTCAAGTAAATTCTGTCAAAATGATCAATGACGGTAGGGAAATATTGTTTCAACAGCTTCATGTGCTGGTCACACAAATTTAGCTATCGGAAACAGTACTTTTGGCATGGAAAAAGCGTGATTCTAAACTGACAGAAGGAGTTAGTAAACAGTATAAAAACTATCGATTCATATTGTCTTTAAATTGGTGGAAGGTGTTATTTTTGCTCTGATTTCATCTTTATATACTGGCCCTCACTTTGGGTGGCTTTGAAAGTTGAATAAATTCCACTAAAAATTATAGTAGTTTAAAAAATAGACATAGTTTTCGATATGAAACTCCTTGACGGATCTGACGTTCGCTGATGATAGCGCCATATTCGCTGATACTGTTTTATTGAGATTTCTAGCATTATTCATAATATAGTTTGAACTGTAGAACTATATGGCTTAGTAATTAATGAAAAAGGTTAGATGGTGTATATGAATCAGATGAAATATTATATTTTGCCTTGGTTAAAACTCTTTCGAAAGCTTATTTTATGGCTCTTGCATAATTTCACAGTACGATATCTGTAGACTGACTTCTTTCAAGTGCGATGTTTAAGGTAAATTCTACATATTTCTCTTTTTTCTAAATATATTTTGAAGTCTCCTTTTAAAAACTATGGATTTATCTGGACTGGGCTTAAAGTTTAACGTGGGCTCCGAACCACGGTCCTCAGCATTAAGCCTGCCGACTGGCGAGTGACCAACTTTAGAAATCATCCCAGAAGACATCCGGTCTTACCCAGCCTGGTTACTGGCCTGACTGGGATCAGTTTCCTTGACGGATTTTGCACTCTTGTCTAGAACAATCATAAATTTTAAACAACCACAACCATAAATTTACGACCATGCCCCAGCACGATTCGAACCCGCGTCTATCGCAACTGTAGGAGGACTGTCCTAATATATTTCTCTTAGATGCCATATTAGAAATGAAGCCAATCGTCTAAGATGCGATAGTGGACACAGAGTGTGAGGAATTTTATGTGAGGGAATCGATCATTTGAGTCGAAACAGATTTGGTCAGAATAGATTTACTGGATAATATTTTAATTTATACAGCACCAACGGCAGCATATTGGTTAAGAAGTAAAAAATCTCCCAGAGCGCCGGCTACATATTAATAACGATGACGGTGTTGAACTTTCCACCTACTCCTATTTGTCTTCTTCTTAAGGTTGTTTGTTTTTTACTAGCGCAATTTTGATCTAAAGGAAACAATTTACTACGCTATATACATTCCAACTACGCCCTTTCGTAAAGTAAAGTCTCAATTAGAAAAATTACGTAATATTTTAGGACAGTAATAATATTAATTATAAGTCAGTTATCGATACAAATATATTAGTCTTTATATCAGGCCTATAAATTAATTTTGAAACTTTTTTTTTTAAATTTGAAACATTATTGTGAAGATTCCAACGCGATAGAATCATGTATCTTTGAGACTATCCACGTGTCGATACATTTTTGTTATCTTTATAAGAAGTCAGGCGATGCTCACACAAGTCGTGACTTATATTTCAAAACAAGTACTAATCGGAAGGAGTAAGGTCTAATACTGGGGTGTCTATTAAAACGTTTTCAAGCATTTTTTCACCGGTCCTGTCTTTGGTCTTATTAAGGTCATTTCCCTTGCAGTGCTCGGCTCTAAAGTATCAATTGTAGTGGAAAGCAATCCCTACTGATAGTTTCATTAGGTTTTAGCATCTCATAGTATACTACATCAAGCTGATCCCACCAAATACAGAGCATTAGCTCGAAGCCGTTTGGTATTGTCGTTGATGATACGACCAGGTGATCCCCATGATTTTTTGCTTTCGATTATTGTAAAAAGTATTTCCGATTTGTCGTTGAAGCAGCATGTGCGAGTCATGTGCGAGTCATGTGCGAGATGACAAAACGCATTTAAATAATACCTATAAGTTTAGGATACATTTCTTAACAAACATCTCCGGATTTGGCACATGCACACATTGAGCTCTATTTATTTTTCAAATAAGGTATATACAGCTTCATTTGCTTACTCTTATATATTATATGTCCAGCCTTTCTACTTTAATAAAAACGCCATATTTAAATTAATTTACATATTTGAATAATTAAAGTGAACTTCGAGAGAACCATATACATAAATGTTATAAGACCAAAATAGTTTAGATCAAATCCAGCCAATATAGTTAAAACCAAACGAAAAAGCCACCACCATATATGAAAGCAGTTAAATTATCCTAAATATATCCAAATATAATCAACTCTGATCCCCACTGTAATTTTTTCTACTATTCTTGATCCACAAACCCCATTAATGAATTGACTACCTTGAGCTTTCGGTTGATATATTGTATATTTGTTAGCCTAAAACAAATGGATAATCATGGTTTTAAGCTGAAAGAAATTTCCAGTCAACATATTATTATAAAACAATAATTTATTTAGCTATACTCTTATATAAAAATGCGTTCTCTTTTTCTTATTTGTCATTAGGTCGTTAGGGTGTCGTCGATAGCTTTCATATTTTGTTTATTTGATAGAGCCCTACTTTTGTTAGCAAATTTAATTATTTCATAGCCTACTTGTTCAGTTTCTTGTGTAACAGTTCTTGCATCCTAGCAAAATCATGTCTAATGATACTTGTTCTCTGATTTTCTGAATTTTACATTCTTCGACTATCACTCTCAAAGTCGGTGCTAAAGTATATCATATTTAAAATAAATGTCTAATTATTTCCGGTTGCTACAATTTTTGCTACCATTCTTAGTGGACAAACCTCATCTTTGCGCTTACCTTTGCTCTTCCATATTTTAAAACCATTGTATATTAAACCACCAAGAATAACATAAATATGCAATTCTCTAAACATTGTAGAAAAAAGCTCTAAACATTGTAGATTTATTTGTACTCTTTTTCTTTGGACTCGAAAAGAATGTACCGTCTTTAGAAAAGGAAGGCAATATAGTATATTCGTTTCCATGGTTAATTATGTGCTGGATAGTCCGCAAGAATCAAATCCGGAGATCTTTGTTAAGTAAAGTATGCTTATAACCGTCGACCAAAATATTTTTGGCTGTCCAGAACACCTCTTGTCTTCGGTTACAAAATCATCACTTTCAAAACATCAAAACCTTTATTCAAATGTTGAAATAGATGGAACCTTGTGGCCACAAGTTTTAACAAGCATTCGATGACCTTTTTCTTCAAACTGAAGTAAGAGATGCAACTTTCCGCTAATATTATTTACTCGGTATCAAATTGGACACTTTTATCGCAGTGAAAAAATTGTTGTCGACGAAATGATACATCTGAAAGGTGAAACTTCTACAAGGAGCTAGTTACAAATGTACCCATTGTGATATCACCTATTGGAAATACTTTAAAAGTAATTTGTAGACCTACATTTTTCTAAATAATTATTATTTTCGATGATAATATTTGAAGCATTCATTTTGCTTCTGAAATAAATACATACAACAGATAATAATTTGTACTAAACTGAATATCTGGATTATATCTTGTGTTTAAAGCAAGTATACAAATAATTCTACTCATTATTCTATAAAGACTGAAAATATATGTCACCTTTCCAGACGAAATCCGTTTTTCTTTAATATTGGTACTCGCGTATTCGTAGACAAACCATGACATTATGAAAGAGTGCTTGATGTTTATTTAGGCGAGAGTGTAAAATATGGTTAAATCATATCTCAACAGTATTATTCGGAAATATTAAAAGTATTTTAAATTAGGTCATCTGAAAAATAATGAAAAGTACATCAAGACTAAAAGAAATTGAATCTCTATGATTGTGTGAATCTCGTGACAAAATTGACGTGACCTTCTTCTCTCTTTTGAAATAAATATATTTACTTAAAAAGATACTTACTAAGAGGTTCTGCTCAGTACTCTATAAAGATTGTGTATTTTAAATATATTGGCCACCTTTTCGACGGAAATTTGTTTTTTTTTAAGACTAGTACCATAAGCAAAACAAAATGTTCGATGATGCCGACTTAGTTGAAGCAGTAATCAAAGCGACAGGACGATCCTCCTACTGTTGCGACAGTCGCGGGTTCAAGTCCTGCTGGGCCTTGTCCGTAGTCGTTCTGTAGGCAAGAGTGCAAAATCCGACATGTAAATTAATTCCAATCGCGTTTGTAACCAGGCTTGGTAAGACCTGATTTCTTCTGAGATGATACGAGTATATAAGTTGGTATATAAGTCCATATAAACCCTAGTTGGTAACAAGGAGACTCTAAAATTTAACAAAAACATGTTTGATGTTTGTTTAGTTAAGAGTGTAAAATATGAATAAACGCTATCAATATTCTTCAAAGCCGGCTTGCTTCGCGCAGTGGTAAAGGCGACAGGATGGCCATCCTACTGTTGCGATAGCTGCTGGTTCGAATCCTGCTGGGGCATGATTGTAAATTTATGTTTGTTATTGTCCTTAGGCAAGAGTGCAAAATCCGACAAGAAAAATGATCCCAGTCACGCCAGTAACCAGGTTGGGTAAGACCGGATGTCTTCTGGGATGATTTCTAAAGTTGGTTGATTTTAAAATAAATAAAAAATATTCTTCAAAACATATTTTAAGTAAGACAAGTAACATAAAACTACAAGCAAAATGAATCTCTATGCTTTGATTCTGTGAACTGAACGTGTCTCCTGACGAAGTTGACGTGCCCTTCTTTCGTTCCATTTCTTGAATAACCTCACCCGCGTCCCCCGCCCTCTAATAAACAACCATTTAATAATGAAAGAGGGGGGGGCCGACCCGAAAAGGTGAAAATAAAGAAGCTGGGCCGTGAATTAATTTTATAGGCAACGTTTCGCAACCGTGCCCTTTTTTCGCTGGTTCTCGCCCTTCCAGGGCGCTGCCAACTACCTCCCCCCTCCAGCACGTCCGCGCTCTTTTGCTGCCGGCTGTCGAGAGAGTTTTTTCTTCTGTTTTCATTTTGCCCAGTTGTCGTTAATTGTCAGTGGAAAATGTAACGAAATTAACGCGGAGCGAAGGAGTAAGGGAGTGAGAGAGTGAGGCGGGGGGGTGGTTCGGAAGGGAAACGCCGGAGAGGGAATTGTTTACGTAGCCGCGGAGAGTTCCTTTTTTAAAAAATATAACAGTGATTATATATTTTTTTTTAATTCCGCCTTCCGTCTAATTATGAAAAATAAATTTTTCGGTTTGGGGCCGCGTGCGAATTCTCCCGCGCGATGAATTACGTTGTTTTTTTATGTTTCAGGTGATTTTTCGTGCCGTATTCGAGCGCGGGTAAATTGATGCTTCGAGTAATGTTTAGGTAAATTGTTTCAGTTTTTGTTTTTGGCTCGGATTTGCAGAATATAACAGTTTATTCGTGTCGCTTTAATGAGGGTTTCGGGCTTCATACGAAAAAAATAGATAAAACAATATTTGGAGTTTTAATCTTTACAGTGGAGTCTTCCCCACTGTAATTCATGTTATTAGTTTCGTTTTTTTACCCACAATTTATGAAAAAAACAATAGCAAAGTCTAAAACATTCCTTCGTTGAATTTTATTAATTTTTTATAAAAATATTATATCTATATATTATTATCTTTAGTATCTATATATCATTATTATCTATATATTATTATTATCTATATATTATTATTATTATCTATATATTATTATTATTATTATCTATATATTATTATTATTATTATCTATATATTATTATTATTATTATCTATATATTATAGCGACCCTCCAACTTTTCGATACCATTTTTGTAGTACGAGATGACCTTTGCTTCAAAATAAGCGTCAGTTTCGGCGATCACCTCTACATTCGATGAAATTTTCTTTCCAGCGAGCATTCTTTTGAGATCTGAGATCAGGAAATAGTCATTGGGGGCCAGATCAGGAGAATACGGTGGATGAAGGGGCAATTTGAAGTCCAATTCATGGATTTTTGCCATCGTTTTCACTGACTTGTGACACGGTGCATTGTCTTGGTAATGCAGCACTTTCTTTTTCTTCAAATACGGCCGTTTTTCGGCGAAATCAATCTTCAATCGGTCCAATAACGCTACGTAATAGTCGCTGTTGATGGTCCTTCCTTTTTCAAGGTAGTGAATAAAAATTATTCAATGCGCATCCCAAAATACAGACGCCATAACCTTGCCAGCCGACTGTTGCGTTTTCCCATGCTTTGGAACGGGTTCATCGTATGCAGTCCACTCAGATGACTGTTGATTGAACTTCGGAGTGAAATGATGGAGCCATGTATCATGCATTGTCACATATCGACATAAAAACTCGGATTTATTACGCTTAATCATCTTCAAACACTGCTCCAAATCATCAATCCATCGTGGTTTTTGATCAAAAGTGAGCTCGAGCGGCACCCACTTTGCACAGAGCTTCCTCATTCCGAAATATTCGTGAATGACTTGATGTACACGTTCAGTTGATATCTTTAGGGTGTCTGCTATTTTACTCAATGTCAATTTAGGGTTATTCAAAATCATTTAGTAGATTTTTTAAATGTTTTCGTCGGTAACAACCTCTTTGGCCGAACACTACGTCCACCGTCTTCGGTGCTCATTTTACCACGTCTAAACTTAGCATAACAATCCTTGATGGTTGATATTCCTGGGGCAGTGTCCGAAAACTTGGCATCAAGCCAAGTTTTTGCTTCAATTGTATTTTTTCCCTTCAAAAAGCCGTATTTTATCAACACGCGAAATTCCTTCTTATCCATTTTTCTCACAATAACAAAAGTTTCTTCACCCAAAATGTTATAATTCACAAACTAATGATCCGACAGCTGTCAAATTTATACACGCATCTTTTGAGGGTGCTACTTAATTCTAGTGGCGCCATCTATGTGTCAGGATTTTTCAGTTGACCAGCCGGGGATTTTTCAATTGACCTGTTATTTGTAAAATGAAATTTCTTACGAAGAAGCTTATTTGACCTTCAAAAACGTGGACTACTTTTCGTACATCTAACTGAAACTAAAAAGCTTATAACTGATTAAATGCGCAAATAAATGAGGTTTTAAATCAAGATGATATCGAATAACGAATTGTGCTCGAACGTCGATATTGAAGGTCGGCTTTGGGGCCTTAGCGTGCGAACGGCGGCATGAATATGCCGTGGTAACAGTAATAAAATGGTCATTATTCGCAAAATTAACTAGCGCGTAAATTATCTGGATGTAAAACCCTGGAATAACGTATACCTGATATAAATTATTAAGAGCTCTGATACAGTTCATATATAATCATTTCGTGTTCCGCGTTGATAAATAATTTCTTGACATAATAGCAGTTGAACGGGAACCATTACATCGATGGCCTAAATGATCTTATATAGTGAACACGCTGTTGAATATCGATGATTCGATTAAATATATAAGATCAAGGAAAAGTAATATAAGATTTTTCCAGTAGCGTCTAATTCTAGAGAATTCTAGTCTAATTTGCGCTTGATTTTGCGACGTTACAATTTATAATCCATCGGGAGTCCAACGAACTACAACAGCCATTTTGGATTTGACCCTGGCATCGGTTTCATTCCATCCAGATGTGTAACCATTCAATTTTTATTTTAATTTTGTAAATCGGATTTTAGTCTATAGCAAATTGATTATATTTTAGTCACAGTTAACCCTGCGAATATGACACGAGTAATGAGATAAATATGACTCTATGTCCTCTTTGTGAGTATGTCTCATTAAAATTACAGTTCTTTGATCATATTAATCATTCCACAACATTGAAATTGAACAAGATACCTTGAAGTTTAACTCGAAAATTTTCAAGGTTGGAGATTAATATTTTAATAAAAATATTACCACTTCTATATTTGAACGTAAATTCAGAATTTCATAAAAATATATCAAATGGTGAGAGGTGAGAATTATTAGACCAAAAATAGACGATGTGTATTATTATATAAGCCACAATATAAGTTTCTGGATACCTACTATAAAGTAATAAGTAAGAAGTAATAAAGTAATAAAGCAAAAAGATTTTATGTTAATCATAATAAACTAACGACAATATAAAATGTTAAAAGAATACAGCCATTAAATGAATAGGAATAATGAATATCGATTTGAATAGTATTCTTTGCTTGCATTGAATGAATTAACGAGAGGTTTCCGTGCTGTTTTTGCATATCGAACAGATACGTCGAGGAAACAATGAAGACGTTATTTGGTGCTGTGCAAGATATATTATTGAGTAATTTAATAAAATACTAAGGTAACTAGATGCTTGTGTTTTGTATAGATAATTTATATATGTTATTTTGTGTTGTTTTTAAAAAATATGTTCATAAAACGTTAAATAACTTAGACGAAATATATAAACTTTAAATAATAGACAGTAAACTTAGTTAAACTTGAACTTGAGTTTCTAGTGAGATTTCAAGTTAATTAGGGATTTCGATAACATATTTAATATATAATAATAGATAGTCTTCAAGTATACAAATAATATACAAAGACTAAACAACAAAATACTAAACAACAAAAATACAAAAACTTTGGTTTGTTATTGTAATGTTTACATGTTGATAAATAACACACTGTTTTATTTTGCAATGACAAAATAAAACAATATGTAATTATTTACAATTTAGATACAATATTAGTTACAATTTTTTAACAGTGACAATTCATTGTAAAAAAATTGTATCTCGACTCTGAACTTAAAAAAAAGTTAATTTGTGAATTCAAGATAAATTAATATATTTATATTACATAGATTATAGTCATTTTAGTACCGTCTATATTATATTCTTCAAATGTACGTATAATTCCACTGGCAATATTGCAAATCGTTCAATTCGTTTCGTTGTACGCATGCCAGGATTCTCCAGAAGTAGACTCTTGTAGTTTTTCTTAATAGATAGCTTTAAAGTCACATAACCTCTGTAATTCTTTGGTCAGTGAATTTTTCAATAAAAGAACATCATTACATTTTATTCACCCAAAAACGTAGGTTTGATGACCGCGTAATTCGACCTAAATCTCTCACCATCCAGCCATTTCTTCAGGTCCAAAAATAGTAAATTGCCGCAAGGGAATAAATTTGGAGATTATGCTGGATGGAATAGCAATTAATAGATCAATTAATGCATTTTTCCACGGTGACTACACACGTGTGCACTCGTGCGCTGTCTTGCTGAAAAAATACATTTCGCTTCTCCAAATACGGTAATTCATTTTCTGTTACTAAAATCTTGTCTCATGATAGACATTTCACTACAAAACAAGATGATGAACTCACTAGAATGCATCCATTATATTTATTAGTTGCTCAAGGCAGTATACTGGATCCCATGTTAAATATCCTATATAAAGTCGATCGACCGATCAAAATAATCACTAATTTGGCAACATATGCAGAAGGTATAGATATCTTAGCATCAGCTCACGATGATCAAGTTGCAACATCAAATAACGTCCAAATATACCTTGATAAAATTACAACTGTGGCTGAAGGCGTAGCATGTTAAAGCAACTGAAATAAACTCTACCCATGCAAAATCCACTCTGAAGAATACATTTCTGTAGAAACACATATTTACAAGTAATTATCAAGGCTTATCAGCTTCCTCAAGCAACTCAGGATGCTAATTATCTTGGTATGCATCTATATAGAAGCCTAACTTAGAAGAAGCACATACACATAAGTGGTCGTTGATTGTGACCGTTTAACCTTATTCAAAATAATCCATATAAATAACAATATACAATTCGATATTAATCTGTATTATATTAAGACATTTTTTGAGAGTTATTTTGATAAGAGATGTCTCTGTTGAACCTATCTCTCCGCGATTTAGAGAGAACACCATTTCTCCTGGACTCTGCAAAGGTCCAGGACAAATACTTTTCGGATAAAGATCCAGGCTACACGATTGATCATTCTCAATTTTTGCCCCGTTCACTAAAAATATTTGCGGTCTAGATACTTTTCGTAAATGATTGTCGTAGGCGGTCAATATTCATCGGCCGTAATCATTCGTTTCAAAAATATTCCAATTTCGTTTCCTTTTGGCAGCGTTTTAGAAATTGAAACTAGGTTTATTACATCTTTTATTCATTTTAGCTCAAGTATCGCAGCTGACTTTGAGTTTCAAATCTGTTTTACGTTTTTTTTTATTATTACTTTTATACTGTCAACCACTAACAATCTGATCAGTGGAAAATAGGTATTTCCTATGATTATTACAAGTTATCTGTGAAAAATGTTATGTCAATTTAGTTAGTCTCATAAAAACGTCGCACAGTTATCTCATTAGCGTGTACAATGCGGTGCACTAACCCTTTGTTAAAGTGTTTAACACACACATTTTGAAATATACTCGTTACGGATTCTGGATATATATCGCGTTGTAGCACTTCATTAGATATATGGTACGGCGTATCGACAATAGTACATAGTACATCCTCTAGCAATATCCAATAAGATTGGATTCAATTGACCATGAATTGGAAGGTGGACTCCATAAGACTACATAGGCTTAAGTATTTATTCGTATAACAATAATTTTTTAACTAAAAATAAATTTGATTTGCGCCCAATAAGCCAATATATTTAATAGAGTTTAAGTCCAAAGTTGTATTTATTTATGTATATGTTAGGCGTCTAAATTAGGCGTCTATATAGATGCATACCAAGATAATTAGCATCCTGAGTTGCTTGAGGAAGTTGATAAACCTTGATAATTACTTGTAAATATGTGTCTCTACAGATATGTGTTCTTCAGAGTGGATTCTGCATGGGTAGATTTTATTTTAGTTGCTTTAACATGCTACGCCTTCAGCCACAGTTGTAATTTTATCAAGGTATATTTGGGCGTTATTTGATGTTACAACTGGATCATCGTGAGCTAATGCTAAGATATTTATGCCTTCCGCATATGTTGCCATATTGGTGAATTTTTTGATCGGTGGATCGTCTTTATATAGGATATTTAACATGGGACCCAGTACACTGTTCATCATCTTGTTTTGTAGTGAAATGTCTATCATGAGACAAGATTTTAGTAACAGAAAATGAAGATGAGGGAGGAGTTACTTTAATTCATCCTGCAACCTTGTGTCTTATTTTGTTAAAAGCCTTAGATATGCAGAGGAATGCACCGAGCAACACCCTATGGCATTTAAGTATGATTGTCGATAATGAAAATTAATTGGACGGTTGGTAGAGGAATCTCATTTGTTTTTATTGTTTGGAATAACATCGATAGAAAGCGAGTGTTTCCAGTGAAAAGGAAATTGCCTATAGTTTAAAACTTTAATTCTAAACCTATTGTTTTAATAATTTTAAATCAAACCATCTCAAAAATTCTTACTATTAGTTCCAATTTTCATAAACAGCATAAATAGACCTATAGAGCCTCCTGCCGAGTCAAAAACTAGCCCGCAGTATCGCCACCGCAGTTTTCCAACGATTCAAATCGAATTTTCCGCCACAGTTCACCATCAGGGGAATCAATTTCTGGACCGTTCGCCCGGCCAGAATGGGTCGGAATTGGCAGCGAGAACGAAAAAAAAAGAACGGCACAATTGTCAATTAGAATCGGAAATCGGATGATTGGTCCGTAGGTTTTGCCGATCTGGAAGCGCGCTGCCGCGAGGGAAGATACGCGTGCCCCAATCGGCACTAATTAAGGCCATGGACGCGGTGGAAAAGCCATCCGACATTACTCGGAATTAATTCGTCAACAAAAACTGACTCACCGATTAACCGTTGGTGTTGAGACCGCGCTATTCTGAACGAATTGGTATGTCGGTAACTTATGATGCTCAGACATCAGGAGAAGGACATTATAAAAGTCGTATGATAAATAAAACTTGATAAAAATGTTTTGATAACATAACAAAAATACAAACTGCTAACAATTAGCAAAACTATTGAAGATAAATTTATTATAAGATAACTATATAAACCAGTGACCGCCCTGTTACCAAATTTGAAAACTATTTATTAAAATAATCATGGTTCTCGCATAATGGAATAAAGAGAACAATACAAAAATTATATGTTAATATGATAAAACTTGACAGCATTTTCAATAAATGATCAGAAAATTATTTAATGTATAATAATATGTAAATATCTGTCAGTAAATTCTGTCATAATGATCAATGACGGTAGGGAAATATTGTTTCAACAGCTTCATGTGCTGGTCACACAAATTTAGCTATCAGAAATAGTACCGTTGGCATGGAAAAAGCGACAAGTGTTTCTAAACTGACAAAAGGAGTTAGTAAACAGTATAAAAACTATCGATTCATATTGTCTCTAAATTGGTGGAAGGTGTTATTTTCGCTCTGATTCCAACTTTATATACTGGCCCTCACTTTAGGTGGCTTTGAAAGTTGAATAAATTCCACTAAAAATTATAGTAGTTTAAAAAATAGACATAGTTTTCAATATGAAACTCCTTGACGGATCTGATGTTCGCTGATGATAGCGCCATATTCGCTGATGCTGTTTTATTGAGACTTCTAGCATTATTCATAATATAGTTTGAACTGTAGAACTATATGGCTTAGTAATTAATGAAAAAAGTTAGATGGTGTGTATGAATCAGAGGAAACTTATTTTATTATATTAAAATATATTTTAAGATTCACTACTATTTTGTTGACTACATTTAATTAAAGGTAATTTTCATTAAGTTTTAATAATTAACAACGTATTGGTGAACTAAAATTACTACACTAATTAACATAAGTATCATGAGTAAGATTATTTTCAGAGTTGTAACAACTTCAGGGCATCAAACTAAAAAAAAACAAAATAAGTATATATATGATTTTTTTACATTTATGTTATGAACATAAACATCTAATTTTAAATGAAGTAATACATATATTTGTATATTAACTAAAACAATAACGAACTGAATTAGGTACTTTTTGAAATATAGAAATTACATTAAAGTAATGTATTAAAATATAGTATAATCAAAAATAATTAATTAGTATAATCATTAAATGCTCTACTGACCACTCAAAAAATAGGTCTATAAACTAATTAACTAAAATTATTCATAAATATTGAAGGAATAAAATGTCATGTAGAGTCAATTCAAAACAGCAGTGAACCCACGTGACCTAACAAAACGTCCCAATGTTCCCGCAGCAATGTTCCCGCAGCAACTCTGAATTTTATTACATTTTCACTTTGGCATATAACAAAATTCTGGTCTAAATAAACTAATGAAACGCATAATGAAGTGCATATATTATCGAAGAACTTAAAACTATATTAATTATACAGCCACAATAAATTTTAGGTGAGAGTTCTTTTATTATATTTATATTGAACTTACACACACTAGTATAGGTAGAGTTCTAGGCGCGTTTTTTATATAGTGGTATCTCCCGAAGGCTTAGTCCACCTAATTAACAATTGTATATCTGAGTAATGTATTTTACTTTCATTAGACAGCATATTTACATTTTGCGCTTAGTTCTTCTTTCCTTCGACGCAATATTTCCTCGTAAAGTAATTTTGATATTACTATATTTCTTCCTAGTTTGTCCTTTTACTACCTGTATACATTTAATCACTGCATTCTCCTTAACACATGTACCAAATATGCAAACGGGTTAGTATTATATCTCGTCATACATTTTAACCAAACGTTCATGTATATTCTGAACAATAACACACATGCTCATAAAAATTTCATACTCTATAAAACAATTTCCTACAGCTAAAGCATATTCATTGTATATTGGCCTTTAGTTGTTTCCTCTTTCATCACTCTGCCTTGGTAATTTCAGCATTGAATCATAAACCAACGTACATAAAATTTTATTCAATCAACGTCATTTTCAGAATCACTACTAAGCTGTTTATTTCCAATGTATCAAAAACTTGCTTACGATTCTACCATTTGCCAATTTCTCCATCAATGTGTCTGATTGAGCTCACCGAAATCGAGACTGTTATTTTCGACATTGCCTCTTTCCTTAAATCCAGATACTTCTGGTTTGAAAATCCTTCTCGACTTGAATCTGTATTGTAATAGTTATTTGCAATACCCCATATGGACTCTATTCGATTAAATAGTGATAGGAGGGAAACATGTATCTTTTCTCAAGCTTATTTCTGAAAAAAGTAAGTTACATAAAATACAATTAATTCTTTAACAACGGTTTCTTGACAACTTATATTATGTGCTTTAAGGCATTCCTTAAATGCAGTCTTTGTTAATACTGTTGTGGGCATCTTCTCCACCAGTGCACTATGATATGGTTTATTGTCCATAACAATAACTGATGGTTGCTCCAAGTTCTTTAAAAGCTAATTTCAAGCCACTTGAAAAAGAATTTAAAGTTCATTTCGCTGTGGTGCACCCTTGGAGTAAGAGGAAAACATTAATTCTGCAGCAGAAATTAAACCATTTCTGTTTCCAGCAAATCAAAATTAAAACCTATATTACCCAACAGTATATGAAGGGATCTTCTACATCACTCAAACAGTTGCATATCTTTTGGATTTTCCTAAATATTTTGCTGGCTACCAATTTTCTCTGAAATAATTATATTAAATGATGTTTCGATTGAAAAAACTACTTACTTTTTTTACACATTTCGTATATTTGTTATCTGCTACAGCTAACATCAAGCTGATCTTGATTCGTCCCCTGTTTAACCTAAAGACGGTTTTTTGGTGAATTCAAGGTTAATTGTTTTTTTTTTTAGATATTTTAGTGACCGTGCCCGTACACTTTAAAACCTTTAAAACACCCTGATTTCCACATCAAAAAGCACTTTGTTTTTTGATATGAGACTTCATGAAAAATATCGTTATATCTTCGGTTTAAAATTTTTTCAAAGGCCTTTACAGATCTCATTGAAATATCATTTTAAATCTGCATCTGTGCATATCGATTCCAATATTTTTTGTAGGATTTAATGAGCTTCCTCTGTACTGATCAATTTCTTGCTTGGTTATCCAATTAAAATTCATATGATCTATATTATATATATATATATTAACGAATCTGTGTAAATTGTTGGCTCATAGCCTTTCCATTTAAACATTGTAGTCACATCTATAACGTGATGTACAGCTCGAAGATATAGTTTTGTTTCTTTCCTATATATTCTTACAGTATATAAGCAAGAAGTTGCTTTATTAACGTTTAAGCGTTTTTATTGAAAAAAAACTTATCGGGAACTAATGTTTCAGCAATACTGTAATTAAAACAAACACTGAAATAAAACAAAACACGAATAATATAAATTGTTTGATAATTTTTCTAATTTAAAAATGAATAAATCGAACGCGCTAACACCCATTCGAAAAACTCGAATGATACTATTAATAGACGTTCTAATTCACCAAAGCCGACATTTTATTAATAAGCGACGTTTCTGAACGCGGTGTCAATTAAAAAGCTATTAAACGGCCCCTACGAATAAATCTTTTCCCCTTTAAATGTGTTTCTTCCCCTTGTTGCGAAACCGAATAGAATTAGATTGCAAAGTAATCGCGTTACCGGCGGTGAAGAAGATCCACCCTCATAATCAGTTCTCGGCATCCAATGCCGGCCCCCTGCCCCCCGGGCCACAGTCCCTCCTAAACATGTTCCCTATATTTTTTACTATCTTGTTACGCTGTCCTTCCGCCTTGATGTTTTCGAAAATTGACTCCATCTCCGATATAATCACCTACCTGAAAAATAAAAAAAAACATTTATTTAAATAGATTACTTTCTTCAATTTCTTCGTCGTAATTGCTTCATATCAGAATCTGTATAACATTTAGTAAAAATGTATTGTTATTGTTGTGATATAATAACGGTCCTCCAATAGTAATGTTATAATATTTGCCTATTTAATATTATGAAAATCAATTGTAGGTGCTTTATTTATTTATATACAAAATTCACTGAACTAAATAAGTTCTAATAAGTTGTATTGACTAAAAAAGGCTAAAGAATTTTAGAACATCATATATTAAAACCAATATACCCATTTGGTACACAACTATAGCGTTGTACTGGCTGGGGGTATACATATAAAAAATGCTCAAATATTTTTAAGTACGTCATTATGATCTATATAGAGAATCAGGAATCTCTATAGTAAAAGAACAAATGAACAAGATCACCGAAAGCCACGAATCCAGGCTGTACCTCTTCACAAATCATATAGACAGTACATAATTTGCAGACTGAAGGAAACCAAACAAGATCAAATACTTGTAAATATTCACCGAAAACAATTTCAGAAAAGAATGTCAGTTCATTATGTTAAGGCAGTTTAATTTTTTTGATTGTTCCTCATTAGGTTTCAATGATATCAAAACGTCCCAAGACAATGAATTGCAATAAAGCAAAGTGAAGTTTTCTATCAAGCAAGCAGCATGAGTCCAAAAAGAGATGAAGAGATAGCATAGAGCATAGGCACATCTTAAGGCCAGAACCTTCTCTTAATTATATTGCAAGCATTTCCCTATTTACTGATTTTTGATTTTGATTTTCACCACCTGAGGCAAATGTTTAATATCAGTAGGAACCTGTCAACTATCTGCTAAAGTACTTTAGATTGCCAATATATATATTTTAATAGCATGTAAATGATTTAGTTTGAATGTCTAATATATCAAGAAATTATACATGTATACTTTTGTTAGTCTGGTTGTTTTGTCTCTACATATTTTATACTACAATATTTTACACTTAGTAAATGTAGTGATATATTAGTCCTATATTAATATTATGGATTCTTACAAAACTTTGCGCTAATCTTACTATAATTCCCCATCAAAAATCAGGACAGGTATATAATTGATGCTGATACAAATAGTTAAGAGTATACATTCTCGCATAGTGTGACCAACTGGCGTCAATAAAACACCTAATTATTTTTTAAATTTTATATACTTTCCAAGTTTAACGAAATAGAAGAGTCATTATATATATATATATATATATATATATATATATATATATATATATATATATATATATATATATATACCTATATATATATATATATATATATATATATATATATACATATATATATATATACCTATATATATATACACCTATATATATATATATATATATACCTATGTATATATATATATATATATATATATATATATATATATATATATACATATATATATATATATATATATCAATCGATCACAACTATTCTGGTCTCAATGGTCAGTGGATATTTTTTCTGAAGCTGTTGCATCTTCTATCTAAAAATTCGATTTACGCACCGAAATCTAGTAGCAGAGAGAGTAAATCAACCAATCTATCATTCGAAAAAAATATTAGAACAATTTTCATTTGTATCTCTAATTATCTTAATTATCTTAATCTCTTAAACAAGTTCGGAACCATATAGAAAAGGAGCGGATTGCAATATTCCTCTGTTCCATACGCGCCAACTTAGAGAACTAAAAGCTCTTGTAGCTTGACAGGTTCTATTTATTCATTCAGTAGTAGATGCTACTTATTTCTCCTGCATTAATAATCCCTATTACAAGATCTCCTGTAGCTGCTCTAAATTACAGACAATAATCAATAGTCACTACTTTGGTCTTTTGCTAATTAATTCTGAGGCCATATGGCTCTGCAATACCAACTATATTGTGAAAACTAGTCGAAACCTATAACAGTGTTCATCATATCATATCATCCAAAAAATATGCAGCATCCTTTTTAAAATACTTTTCGCGTAATTAGCGTCCACTATTCTGTTAAAATGCACCTAACGTAATGAACGTTACTAATGGAATCATCGTAAAATGACGAAAGATGTTCAGCTTCTAAAGCTGTTCGAAGTGAGGGCCAGTGTGTAGAGTGAAAAACAGAACGAAAATCAACAAGAAGTACACTTTTTACATCTAATACATTCCTTCATAAACTAGTGGAGTGTAGAAATCTTATATATACAACTTTGATTCGGTCTAAATCCTGATTCCTCTTGTTTGTCGATTTGTTTCTTTGCGAGCACTATGAAGTGTTTGAGGTTTTAAAGCTATTATACTGACATTAATCTTACTAATCTCAAAACGACATATTAATCCGAAGACATCGAAAATTTCATGAGGTTTATACAAGGATCAGCACACAATAATTTATTAAAAACGTAACTGTCGAAATATAGTAACAATAGTTGATATATCATAATCTTATCTATAGGATTCAGAAAAGACCATATTTAACAATATAAAATAGTTATAACAAAAAAATTGGACCGACTTAAAAAAATAAATAAGGAACTCACTAAGGATTAAAAAATAACCAAACTTTGATTTATAACACAAATATTTTAATATATATTATGTACATAATAATAGTTGTTACAACTAAATAAACATAAACAAAAACCTTATTTAATCTATTACACCTATCTTATATTATTACTTATAAATACTTGGATACTTAAAAATCCAAGACAGTTCCTAATTAATTTTTTGTTCGTTTAATTGTTTTGTTAAAACTATTTTATTTTTCTCCCTTTAGTGTTAGATATTTACTAAATAAATGACGCAGTTATTTTATTAAGTATTAAGTATTAAGAAAGTAAAGGTGCAGCCTATATGAGGAAAAATAGGAATAAAAAAACAATGACTGAAAATAAGGAACGCCTAAGGGTCTGCTACCCAAAAGTTTGGTGATTTGAAAAATGTTCTAACCAAACAACAAAACAAAGTCGTTGCCCTTGCCAGGAATCGAACCCGCGACCTCCACGTGTGAGCTAAACGCTCTAACCACTACGCCATAGAAACAGTTGCCTGCAATGTTTCTACTGCTTCTCATATGATATGATTAGTGTTTAAAAAACAAATCGAACAGCTTTTGCGCTGAACAACTTCCGGTCTTCCGTTGTATCACTTCAGCAATAATATTACACCCAAATATCTGATTATTTTAGATAAAATTTGATGGTTTCTCTCGATTTCATAGATCCTGACTAGGTTCCAGTGGGACCACCTCAAAGTGCACTCTTTCGAATAAGAAAAGAATTTTGAAAATCGGTCCAGAATTAACGAAGAAATCGGCGAATATAGACCTTATTCTTTTGTGAAGTCGATTAAAAATAAAACCATTGTTAGAAAGAATAGTTGCTTCACCACATTTAATATGAAATTAGTGTTTTAAAAATCTACAATTCTGCTTATGCATACTATTGCTTATATTGGTTTTTTGATTAGGTTTATTATTGCGAAACACTAATACACATTAGGTATATTTAAATGAAATGTGATGTAAAACTTTCATCAATTGTAAAATAAATGGACATCTTTTAGTCATCCACTCAAAGATTTAATTCGAGTTATGTGGTCTTTGTCATAACAAAAGTAACAGACTTCCTTTCTTCTCACTATAGTGTAAGTATAAAAAAATCTAAATAGGTTAATTATATTTAACAGTCTATTAGGTATATCAACAAAGAAATAACAAATATAATACTTAATTACATTATTACAGTTATAACATATCTTTACCTAATACTGAGACAATATCTTGAAATTATAAAGCTAAATAAGGAATCAACTCTATGTTTCGTTGTGAATTAACTGTGCTAATATAACGTAAATTGGTTCATGATGAGAGCGAGACAATGGAAATAGAAATTATGATAACCTTTGTTTGTTTCGCTGGCAAATTGACAGAGATAGAGGGTGTCGAAAGGGGTAGCGGTAAACTATCAACTATCAGTAAACAACATGTGTTGGGCTGGGCCAGCGAATTTCCTCCAGTTTCGGTACCGACTGATGTATATTTAGGCTCAACACCTTCCTTCGAGCTGACCCTAATCTTCGGCGAGGATAATCATAGGATGTATCGCGCGTTCGGGACCCTTGTTGCTTGCAGTTTAACACAACCTGATAGAGAGTAGTCGTACTATCGATACTTTTTTGCGCGCTTTTATTTGTTTTACTATTGTTGACACATTAATTTAGATAAATAATTTACATTTTACAAAAGTCACTACAATTTTATAAGGTTTGATAAAAATATATATTACCGCATAATATTAAGTGCTTGCATGTATTCTGATCATTATTCCCTTAAAAAGGCATTTATCTAGATAAATTGGTACAATATATATTAAGCAAATCATTTTCTAAAATTTTCTCTCATCTCACTGATAACATGGCAATACCGCCTCGAAAGAAGGATGATGTGTTGCCAGCGATCTAATCATCGATACATTTTCTCGCTTCTTCAGTATTTCGTAACTATGTATGAGCTAAGCCACATTGCAACGATCTGAACAAATGGCGCCTGAGGAATACTCGACTTTTTGTAACGATGCGTCATTCATTTTGTTCAGTTGACGTTGATAGACGTCTGCAGTAACAGTTTTATTCCGTTTTACCAACTCGTTATACACCATAAACTCAGTAAGACTGTATAGCCATAAATATTCCGTTTTGATATCCTTGTGGATGACTTTCCTGGACTAATCCATTTTTCGACACCTTTTGTCTTCTCTCATAAACTTCTAAACTGTCTAAAGATTTAGCGAATGTTTAGCGGAGTTTACGTCCAATGCTCCAATGTGCGCTTTTTTGGCTTCGAAAGAACGCTCTATGTCATTGATATCAAAATCACCTCTCGTTGAAGTCAAAACCAATAATTGAGATGTGATTGAGCAGCATCACCATAACAGAAAGCGTTTTATGAGTGTTGACTGCGGATTTCTTCAAATCAAACAACAAAAATCTCTATAATACAATTTTAAGAGGTTGCATGATCAGTGTTGGTATACAATGAATAACTCAATATTGCTTTACTTAAAAAAAGTATATACCAGGTTTTGGATATTAGCAAACAAAAATAGTGAATCCAAATCAACAGCTCGTTTATTAAAATTGGTTCAGTTCTCTAGATATTCAATAAATTATTTATTTAAATATCTTTGAAAATTAACGGGAATTTATTGAATTAAAAAGTATTAACTAGAAATATACAGTTAGAAGTAGAATTAGTTCTCAAATATCAGGTTTTAAATCGCTTTTGATCAAGACGAAGTTCCTTAGCTATTTTTGCACTTTTATCTGAACAAATTGGCAATGCATTTGTCCGTACGTGGAACTGGCTTCAGCACTGATGATACGATGATATTTTTGTACTATTTTTCTTGATTTATACCAACGACACTCATCGAGTAAAAGTAGCAGTCTACGTGATATTTCTGTTCTCGCCATAACGTTGGCACAGAAAATGAAAAAATCCCAAGTACTAGGGTGATTCAAATATGATGGACAAGTTGTAGATGGTGGGGACGCATGTTTCGAAGGTCGTGGCTTGAGTATGTGATAGCTGAGGCACTTACGAACAGTGTGGCATAGTTTTCGTCCGGAGCGCATGTTTCACGCGCGTGCTACGACTATGAGTGAATGTCAAGTGCCGACCGCCGTAGCGCAATATATTGTCATTCGGTTTTTAGTATGGGAAGGCGTAGAAGGAAAAGACTGAATAGGGCTGCTGTATTTAAATGGGCCAAAGCATTCAAGAATAGCCGCGAAACCGCCAAGAATTAGCCACATGATCGTCGACCGCGAACCAGCATCTCACCAGACAACATTCACCGCGTAGAACAACTCATTTTGGCATTAGGATGAATTTTCAAGACATTTCGGCTGAACTCAGCATCACTATTGGTACTTTAGTGTCTATCATCCGCGAACACCTTTAATATCGCAAAATAACGGCGCAAAGGGTCCTCATACCGTGCCTCTCACGCTCGATACAATATAGAAATTAAGGTGATACTGCAACACGCCTTCTGCAGTCCGGATTTATCACCTTGCGACTACCAAATGTTTAGACTACAGAAGGGAGCCCTCGGAGGTCAAATATTCAACACCGACGACGAGGTTCGTAAGCAAATGGCTGTCCGAGTTGCCCAAGGAATTCTTCGATACCGGCATTACCACTCAACCAATACGCTGTTGTTGATGCTACAGAGCTTCGAATGTATATGTCACTAAACTTCACCAATAAGTCGCAAATAATCCGACCTTAGATGTGAGTGAATTTCACTGACTTCAAACTACAATTGTGTTCTTCGCATTGCTCTCTACAGATTCATTATATTGCTGCTAAAATTTGTATGACTATGTCAAGAATATATCAAGCGCTGTATATTATAGTGCTCTGTAAAAATAAATGAGAAAATCTATCAATTTTGTATGATATGATGGCTTTAATTATTTCTTTAGAATTATAAATATTGAATATATTTTATTTCGAATTTAGACAGCTGTTAAACCCTTCTTAGAAGAAAAGTAAATAACCAAAATATAATTACAAATAACAGGAAACATTATATATTCTCTCTTCTCTTGTATTAGGGCGCGTTGTAATTTAGGATTATTAGCATAGTTAATTTCTGGTTAAATGGATGGAATGAGTACATTGTTGGTCTTACTTTTGAAGCAATACATTACGCATATTGCGATATTTACTGTTCAGTGGCTTAGGAAGGCTTACGTAATTACCACTACAAACAATAGTCTCTCTGTTATAAGGATCAGGACACACATATACACATTTGAATGGTTACTTAGTCATGCCAATCAGGAGAAGGTACAGCGTTTGGATGGAATTCATTGTTTGAGTTAAAATAATGATATTCTATTACATGTTTTAATGTTATTTTTATTTCAAAAGAATTTAAGAACTTTTTGTTTAATTCTTAGTTTTAAACTAGCGTTGGGAACTATCGACTATCGACTGTTTCAGTTCATTTGGCCTAAAAATAACTGTTTCAGTTATTTTTGGTTCGACTGATTTTACTACTTTTTATTAGTGACTGTTTCAGTCGACTGTTTTCAGTCGGTATTTTCGGTCCGATTGATTTTGTTACTATTTACTATCGACTATTTCAGTCGTGAACTTTTAGTTACTATTTTTGGTTCTGCTAGTTTCATTCGGCTGATATTTAACGTTCTGGCTCTGTCGTCCTAGCCTAGATTTATATGTAATATAAATCTTATGAAAAATCTTATGATTTTTTTTGGTCGTTTCCTTGCAAATAACAATATATCGTATACTGATATAGCACCATTTTAGAACGATATTTTTCAAGATTGTTAAGGTAATAGGGTAAAAAGATTAAAATTGTGAATGATAAATAGTAAAATACTTTTGACTGGTTTTATGGCAATAATAGGTAATATTTCGTTTACTCTCTTGATTTTTGTTAAAAAACCATTTCCTTTAAATAATAAATAAAGCATTTACTTTATTTAAAAAAGCTTTAGTAGTTATGGTGCGATCATTTTTAATTATGTCATAGATTAGTTTTTTTTTATGGTTAGTTATATGTTTCGTTTTTATTTAGTATTTATGGTTATTGTACATATTTAGTTTTTAGGTTTTGTTTCAGTTCTATAGTATTCTTTAAATTCATTATAGTAAATTATTTAGAAATAGCAATTAATATATTAATATAGGATAAAACATTTTTGGAGTATTATTCCATTCCATAGAAAAATTCCATTCCTTCTTACAGATCCACAGAACATTCAAATATAAAAGAAACTACTTTGTTTAAAATGAAATTATAAAATGTATGTTAATTGCATTCAGTAACTATTTTATTCCTTTTCTTTTAAAAGGTAAGTTTTTTAAAGTTAGTAAGTGAAGGAATATGTACTTCTCCGTCTTGCTTATACTACCGTTGGAAAATATAAGCACATATAACATTAAGTGCTCCAAGCAATTGTCTCCGTCCTTTCCTCTCTCATAGTTTATGTATGACTGTTTGGACTGTTTTGCAGCAATCGTTAGTCTGCAGATCCTGTGCTTTCGGGTATAATCGTAATTGCACTTCGGGTATAATCATGTACTCATGGCTGATCAATTTTTTTACCATATGTCCTGCATTCACGATGCAGCATCCAAAAGAAGTAGATCGTTGAGGTTAGACTTCTGATGATAAAATCAGCTGTTTCATTTTTTTTTCTCTGTTCATTGGATATTGCTTGTTTACTAGTGATTATTAGATTAATAATTGAATATTAATCATGTTTGAGGAAGGAAAGAAGGACATATTTAAACTAATTGCTTGATTAGTTGATTTTTAATTAAAAAATATGAAAATTTTATAGAAGAATGATTTTGTTGGAATATTTGAGGTTAACCTTGTCTTTATATCAGTTGCGAACTAATTCAGTTGTTAAAATCACTTATTGATAGTGACTAAATTGGTACACTTAAATATAAATAAATGTAATGTAATGTATATAAATATAAAACAGTGAATTTGAAGGTAGTGTCAAAAGTAACTTAATTTCACGACTTGATCGTTATTTTAACTAAAGAATGATATATACACTTTTTATAGTTTACAAGAGTAGAATTACAAAACCAAAGGAATAATAAAGATAAAAACACATATTGAATTGTAAAATTTTGTTGGGATTTAAGAAATATTCGTGGAAAGTCTTATAGTAGAAGGAATTTTTTTTTCAATTTGCTTATTAGAATGACTTTACGAATATTTTTAATTGCATCTAATCTATAAAAGTAATTAAAATTTTCATCAAGACATCACTGTACAGAACATTAACTTATTACCTTTTTTTTTAATGGAGATGCTCTTTGTTCCATTATTCTACCTTGAGAGTAGTAGCCGTCAGATCATTAGAGTGTCGTTATAATATTATGGGTTTTTATGAAACGATTTCTCAACTTTTGTCAGCACATTTATCTTTAGAGTATTATTCTCTACCACTCTAGCATTCTGCAAAATCCTATCAACAGCTACACCTGTAGTCAATTGATATTTGAGTTTATTCCCCTCGGCTTTTGTCAGTATTTTTTAACTAATCTCATATTTATGCCCTACATCTGTCTCAGTATATTCAAGGGATACTTCACCTAAAATAAATATTCTTAATAAAACATATAACGACTAAAATATAGTTCTAATTGTTAGCAGTCAATGCAATTTTTGTTATTATCCTTGAAGGACAAAGTCCATTAATGAATGAAAATAATAGATTATACCCAGGAATGTTTTCTTGCAGAATTGACACACTAAATTCTCTCTATAACTGTTATATTTATTTTGATAAATGTATTCAAAATTATTTAAATAAAATCAATCAAAAAATCAAAGGATACTTACTTTTGTACCTCCATTTTTGAAACCAATTATTATGGCTTTTATTATTAAAAATATGCTCTCAGCCACCTATACCAGTCGCAGGCAGAGTCAAAACTGGCGATCGTCCGGCGATTATTCCCGATTGCAATTTCCGATTTTACCCGAACGCACAGGGTCTACAGGTTAACGAATACTCTGACGTCTCGACTATTTTTAGTCGATAGTTCCCAGCACTAGTTTAAACCAAATAATATAACTGAGTTGCAGATATCACAGAGCGGTAACTAGATATGAATAGTTAGCTATAAAATACATCTCCTTCCACCACGAGTTCGCACCACAAACACAATTTTTGGAAAGGTTTCTGTTAAAAGTTATTAATATTGTAGGGCTAATTTTAAACCGAAACAGTTTAACATATTTAACATTTTCAATAGTTTTAAGTGTATAATCCCCAGTGTAGAACGAATTTTTTATATACTTGATAAAATATGAACAAGGCACTCCATTAATAACCGAACAAACCCACGTTGAATACAAGCTGGTCGTTAAATAGCTTTGTTAAAAGTTTAGTACCAAAAATATAATTTAATTTAAAACAACTCGCTCATACGTAACTATAACTATCTGCGGTATATCCTTCGGGCTTGTTATTATATGAGCTTTACTGATTCAGTGAAGCATAAATATTGCAATATGCGCGTTACGGCACAGGCTCAAAGGTAAAAGTTATAGTTACTTCCCTGTGTTGTATTTGCCGATCTAATTGTTGCAAATTAAGTTTTAATCAAAAAGAGACAAAAAGTGAAATCTTCTAAGGTTAGAACGTGTTGTTTACACATTTTTGTTGAGTAAGGACTTTTTACATGTTAACATTTATTAATAATAGTAAGAGTAAGTTAATTTTTAGAGATTTATAATGGATGGTTTAACTTTTATAATGTTTCATTATTCGGTATTTCTAATACAATTAGTTCTTCTTAAAATATAATTTGTAATAGGCTTTCGAAATAGCCGACGCTGAAGTATTTTTTTGGTATCTCAAATACTTTCACGAAATTTCTGTGTATTAATTACGTTTATTAGCAGAAATTTCATGATGGATAATCAAATTCACTTTACATACACGTAGAGAATTTAAAAGTAAGTTATGCAACGAGTTACGTTGTTATTTGTTTCGTAGCTTATGAAATGATTCCACTAATACATGGTTTAACTTTTATAATGTTTCATTATTCGGTATTTGTAATACAATTAGTTCTTCTTAAAATATAATTTGTAATAGGCTTTCGAAATAGCCGACGCTGAAGTATTTCTTTGGTATCTCAAATACTTTCACGAAATTTCTGTGTATTACTTACGTTTATTAGCAGAAATTTCATGATGGATAATCAAATTCACTTTACATACACGTAGAGAATTTAAAAGTAAGTTATGCAACGAGTTACGTTGTTATTTGTTTCGTAGCTTATGAAATGATTCCACTAATACATGGTTTAACTTTTATAATGTTTCATTATTCGGTATTTGTAATACAATTAGTTCTTCTTAAAATATAATTTGTAATAGGCTTTCGAAATAGCCGACGCTGAAGTATTTCTTTGGTATCTCAAATACTTTCACGAAATTTCTGTGTATTACTTACGTTTATTAGCAGAAATTTCATGATGGATAATCAAATTCACTTTACATACACGTAGAGAATTTAAAAGTAAGTTATGCAACGAGTTACGTTGTTATTTGTTTCGTAGCTTATGAAATGATTCCACTAATACATGGTTTAACTTTTATAATGTTTCATTATTCGGTATTTGTAATACAATTAGTTCTTCTTAAAATATAATTTGTAATAGGCTTTCGAAATAGCCGACGCTGAAGTATTTCTTTGGTATCTCAAATACTTTCACGAAATTTCTGTGTATTACTTACGTTTATTAGCAGAAATTTCATGATGGATAATCAAATTCACTTTACATACACGTAGAGAATTTAAAAGTAAGTTATGCAACGAGTTACGTTGTTATTTGTTTCGTAGCTTATGAAATGATTCCACTAATACATGGTTTAACTTTTATAATGTTTCATTATTCGGTATTTGTAATACAATTAGTTCTTCTTAAAATATAATTTGTAATAGGCTTTCGAAATAGCCGACGCTGAAGTATTTTTTTGGTATCTCAAATACTTTCACGAAATTTCTGTGTATTACTTACGTTTATTAGCAGAAATTTCATGATGGATAATCAAATTCACTTTACATACACGTAGAGAATTTAAAAGTAAGTTATGCAACGAGTTACGTTGTTATTTGTTTCGTAGCTTATGAAATGATTCCACTAATACATGGTTTAACTTTTATAATGTTTCATTATTCGGTATTTGTAATACAATTAGTTCTTCTTAAAATATAATTTGTAATATGCTTTTGAAATACCTGACGCTGAGGTATTTTTTTGGTATCTCAAATACTTTCACGAAATTTCTGTGTATGAATTACGTTTATTAGTAGAAATTTCATGATGGATAATCAAATTCACTTTACATACACGTAGAGAATTTAAAAGTAAGTTATGCAACGAGTTACGTTGTTATTTGTTTCGTAGCTTATGAAATGATTCCACTAATACATGGTTTAACTTTTATAATGTTTCATTATTCGGTATTTGTAATACAATTAGTTCTTCTTAAAATATAATTTGTAATAGGCTTTCGAAATAGCCGACGCTGAAGTATTTCTTTGGTATCTCAAATACTTTCACGAAATTTCTGTGTATTACTTACGTTTATTAGCAGAAATTTCATGATGGATAATCAAATTCACTTTACATACACGTAGAGAATTTAAAAGTAAGTTATGCAACGAGTTACGTTGTTATTTGTTTCGTAGCTTATGAAATGATTCCACTAATACATGGTTTAACTTTTATAATGTTTCATTATTCGGTATTTGTAATACAATTAGTTCTTCTTAAAATATAATTTGTAATAGGCTTTCGAAATAGCCGACGCTGAAGTATTTCTTTGGTATCTCAAATACTTTCACGAAATTTCTGTGTATTACTTACGTTTATTAGCAGAAATTTCATGATGGATAATCAAATTCACTTTACATACACGTAGAGAATTTAAAAGTAAGTTATGCAACGAGTTACGTTGTTATTTGTTTCGTAGCTTATGAAATGATTCCACTAATACATGGTTTAACTTTTATAATGTTTCATTATTCGGTATTTGTAATACAATTAGTTCTTCTTAAAATATAATTTGTAATATGCTTTTGAAATACCTGACGCTGAGGTATTTTTTTGGTATCTCAAATACTTTCACGAAATTTCTGTGTATGAATTACGTTTATTAGTAGAAATTTCATGATGGACAATCAAATTCACTTTACATGCACGTAGAGAACTTAAAAGTAAGTTATGCAATGAGTTATGTTGTTATTAGTTTCGTGGCTTATGAAATCGTTGCACAAATGCTTAGAGCAAGTTACAAAAAATGCTAATTAATGCCTCGTAGTAACAGAGGTAGCAGTACTAGTAAAAATGATTTTATTATTTTTGTGAACAGGAACAGTGATCACAGTGATTCAATAGATATTAAAAATATAGTTAGATTTAGTTTTCTAAATGATAAAAGCACAAAGCTTACCGTGACTGAAGGGTATCCAAATACAACAACATTGTGTTCGACACAATATAGCACAAGCTTGTCAGAATTTGTAGAAAGATAACTTCTGAGCAGGTTTTAATCATCAAGTTTCAATCGACCTCCGCATTTTTCGATTTTGTGATATAGAAACCTTCCTTCATGTCTTACAAGCGAAATTTTCGTAAATACATCATCGTGCATCACAGTCATCGTGCAGTTCTTCGTTGGTTATTAGCGATACGCATTAAAAATTAATTGAAGAACTTGATTTTTCCACTGTTGCAGTGGTTTTATATTTAAACCAATACTTATTTTTATTAAGTACTGTATGTATTTTGATCAACCTTTTGGTAAAATATACGCCCTGTTAAACACCCTAACCTAACTGTTAATTTCAATATATTTGACATTTCTCCACAAAATAACAACTTGTGTTAGTATTATTGGGTTACACAGGGTATACGTATACTAATCAGGGTATTATTTCGTTGTCTGATTATATAGATATATCGATATTTTTGGGCCGACATTTAAAAAAAGATCGATAGTTTTAAATGAAAGTATCGAAATTCTGATTGGTATTAACATTCACGATTCGACAATATATCTATATATCTTTAATCATATAATATATATTATTACTTATATTAGGAGCTGCTGAGACCGACTTAAGTTGTTTTCGTGGCAACTTCTACTGGTGAAATCGGATTTACGGCTACATCGGACTGATAAACAAGATTTGTATCTATTTGGATTCTACATCATTCGTTTGGTATACGTTCCCTAAATGTGCTACGAATAATTCAGCTATTTCGTCGTTGCGTCGAACCCATTCATTTTAATCATTTTTAATAAGCGGTACCCTATTAATAGGTCTTTTAAATCTCCGAATTACTTTCGATATCGATCAGTTTTTGTCTGCTTCCGGGCTTAACTCTCTTGCATATTTTCCGGAGTAAATTTGTATTTTCTCGATAAATGACTTTTTGAAGTGAAACAATCATCGGAATAAATGGAAGCACCATTAAGAACAATAGAATAATTATATATAATATATATTATACTCATATTAGGAGCTTCTGAGACCGACTTAAGTTGTTTTTTCAGATGGCTACTGGCGCCAAAGAGCAGAAACAGGAAGTAAGAGATGAAAAGTCATGATCTCAAGAGTACGTTAATCGTGGATTGCTTAATGAGGCTCGTATTTGAAATATAGACCATTTGTCTATGGCTCTGGTGCTTGTTAAAGCTCTGAGCTGGTCTTTCCTACGTAAGTCTCGAGAACGGTTCACGAACGGGTCTCCGAGGGCCTGTTCTGCACCGTTGCGACGCTATTGCGCACTTCATTCGCTAATTCTCTATCGTGTTTCCTCCTTGATCTCTAACTGGCCGCTTTATTGCGCGCCAGCATTCGTCTCCTCTTGGCTGCCATCCTGGGTATAACTTTCCTCATAGTTAATTACCGTATCGGACCAGGCGTTGATCCTTGTGACGGTTTCCTTGTTGACTATTCCCTCTGCGTTCCTTATCTGGTAGTTCCCGTCGGATGTTGAGGCTCGTATTGGAATAAGTCGAAAAAATAGCCGATGATAAAAATTATCAGAGTACATGGAAGCACATAACCTTGAAAATCCCTAAATACCAATATTCATGTTTTATATATACTAGTTATTTTTAAATATCACATCATTTTTTTAGTGATTTAGACAGGTGAAAATAAGTATTTATTCATAAACTAGCGAGTTATGAAAACAAAAATTACTTCACCGACCTAAAAAATCAATTGAAAAGGAAAAGTGCATACAGACAGTCAGGTATGTATTTCCCAAATTAAAATAAAACTTGTACTTCATTAATACACAGAATTTTCGCGAAAGTATTTAAGGTACTCAAAAATCCCTCAGCGTCAGGTATCAAAATTGTATTACAAATAACTGTCTTCTGATATCATGTGTGTTGTCCAGTAGCTCTACAGCTTTTGATTTGCCGTGATTGAGTAACGTTATTTCATGTTATAAGGCGAAATCTTGGATCACCTAGGAAGTCCATTTGATTGTCGTCATCGTGCAGCTCTGTTTTGGTTACGTAGTGATGAGCATTGGTAATTAATCGTAGAATTTTGCTTTGATTAGATTACTAGTTGGTTTGATGTATTAGTGCGACCACATATTTGCAACCTATAGGTCCAAAATAGCTTTAGCATTAGTTACCAAACCAATGTATTTAATATTAGATCAACATGAGAATATTTGTTGACTAACCAGTACAGTTGCTTGATTGTGAGTCTAATCTACTCTGTATTTTGTCTAACATAATGTGTTCGAGAACAATGAACTGCAAGACTTACCGGACTAAGATCCAACTCAAACTCTCAAGCAATTTTCAGACAGTTTAGCTGTGAAAAAATCAACAATTTCCAGACGTTTACCGGCGATGGGAGATATCTAAAAAGATGGAAAATTGATAACAGACAATTACATCTTTTGCGACTCAACGCATTTTGGGTTGAAGAGTGGATCTAAGTCATCGACTAACCCAGAAGATCCATCCAGATCAAGGGCTAAGTAAAATCTTCATGGTCATATAGTTTTGCCGAGCATATGGTGGGATCAGAAAGGTGTAGTGTATTACGAACTCCTAAAGCCGAGCAAATATGTTACTGCAAATGTCTACTGACGCCAGTTGAAGAATATGACCGACGTTTAACCAGTCTATGTACATAGTTTCGAAATTCTAATGACGGGCAAATATACAGTGATGATTGGATAGCTACCAAACCAACATCGTTTTTTCGACACGTTATCAGCATGTTGCCAGAAGGACGAGGAAGCGTCATAGCTTCTCTCGATATGTTTTTAATTAATTACATCTTACATCAGATATTTGCGTAGTGCAATCATAATTTACAAATTAATTAATTTTTTTATGTTCTGCTGTAATTAGTGTTCTGTTATACTTACCAAATTAAAATAAAACTATTCTACTTAAACGAAAGTTAAGAATACACTTTTACTTAAAACAAGTTCTTTTGGTTTGTATGCTGTCAGTAGCCGTGATTTACCAACCGTATTTCATGTTTTACGGCTAAATCTTCGTTGGTTACGTACCGATAAACGTCGGTGATTAATCGTAGAACATTATTTTGTGTGCGTCGGATTAACAGCTCGGCTGATGTTTTAGTGCAGCGCAATATTTGCATATAATAGGTCCAAGTTGGCTTTAAGATTGACTGATATACCAATTTCTTCGATTTTAGATCAAGCTGATTCAGTATCTTCTGGCTAGAAGTATAGTTGCTTAATATCGAGTCTGCTTTGCATATTGTCTAACATGAGGTTTTCGATTTGACCTACCATCCAGATGTATTCTGAGATATTTAGCTGATTCTGCTTGGGGAACGGGAGTTCTTCAATTGATCAAAATAAACATGGATAGATTTTGGAGCTATAATTTTCCAGTCTCTAAACCAGACCTATACTTGTACTTTTTCGATGGCTTTAGACAGAGTTACAACTTTTGCCATGAAAAGTATGTCATTGGAAAATGTTCCAAGTACTGACTCTTTTGTTGTTGGGATATCAACTGTATAGAGCAGATACAGGAGTAGTCAAAACACTACTCTGTGGAACTCCAGCCGAAATAGGTCAGGAAGTGGCGAGAATGCTCCTTCATCCGAGAGTCTAAATTTTCTTTCGAAATTATATGATTCCAGCAGTCGACAGTAAATTCGCGTTAGCAATTCGCTTATTTTTAAGAATAGTCGCAAATGCCATACCCAGTCAAAAGATTCTAAAACGTCCAAGGATATTGCGTGGCAGCATTTCTTTTCTTCGAGTGCCTTTTCGAAAAGTGTAATCGACCAAGTGCACAGACTTATCTAGTAATGATTTCGAAAACCAAACTGGAAATCTGGTACTTCTATAAATGCTTTAATAAGTTTTAACAGCAGTATCTCAAATAATTTTGATATTGCAGGTAGCAGCGAAATATTCCTGTAATTTAGGATTGAGATTTTTTTCAATTTCTGTGGCAACTTCTAGTGGAGAAATCGGATTTACGGCTATATCGGACTGATAAATAAGATTTGTATCTATTTGGATTCTACATCATTCGTTTGGTATACGTTCGCTAAATGTGCTATGAATAAGTCAGCTATTTCATCGTTGTGTCGAACCCATTCATTTTAATCATTTTTAATAAGCGGTACACTATTAATAGGTCTTTTAAATGTCCGAATTACTTTCGATATCGACTAGTTTTTGTCTGCTTCCGGGCTTAACTATCTTGCATATTTTCGGAAGTAAATTTGTATTTTCTCCGTAAAAGACTTTTTGAAGTGAAACAATCATCGGAATAAATGGAAACACCATTAAGAACAATAGAATAATTATAACTTTTGTATACAATCGACAGCTTTAAATATATTTTCACAGACACAAACTTTCTGGTGACTTTGGCACGTAAAAATGAATTTTCATCCAAAAACTATTGAGTTATGAAAACAAATATTACCTATCCGACCTGAAATATAAATCGAAAACGAAAAGTGCATGGAGCATCAGTTCGATTCCGGGCGAACGACGTACATAAGTCCGTGAAAGTAGGTCAGATGAGTCGTCCTCGATGTGCAAAAAAACACCACCCCCGGGTTTCGATATTAAAATGTAGTTCGGATAAAGTACATAAAGAAAAAGCGCCGGTAAAACGTTATCGTTGGGCGTCGTCGGGCCTCTTTATGGGCCATCCCGACGACAGATCGAACCGATTGCGTCCCGATGCCGATGCCGGGATTTTTGCCGAAGGAAACGACAAAAAGAGGGCCGAGGGAAGAACGCCCGGCTCTTGGTGTGCTAATACGCGACGATGCGTACTTTGGATTGGTTATTAAGGTGAAATTGACGTGCACAAAGAAGGGGTGGGGGCGAAAATTACATTTTCTTTCGTTTACATATAGCGATAATGATCTTCAATGGCGTATATGTATCGGGCCTTCGCCATCTACGACCATAATTTAACTTTAAAACAAACTCAAATATTTCCCATTAAAGCTGCGAGACACGGAGCCACCAACCAATTTTGTTTTCATCATAAAATCGATGTTATGAAATTACTCTCGGATCAGTCATTGCAAATAATAAAGCAGCATCAATCGCTCTTAATAGCGAGTGTAGCGACGTAATTACATTTTGTCTGTACCTAAAAAAGATTGTTTTCATTTTTTTATAATTACATCTTACATTTATTATATAGTAGTATTACTTAGTATAATCTAAATATATAAATTAATATACTACTGCTGTTCTGTTGTACTTACATTAATACACAAGCAAGGAAAATGCTGGATCAATACATGAATATGTATATTCCAAATTAAAATAAAAAAATTAAGTATTTTTTACAAATAAATAGAACCGACTTCAAAAATAAATAAGGAACTCACTAAAAAATGATCAAACATAGATTTTTAATACAAATATTTTAATATAATTAAATAAAAATAAACAAAAACTTTATTTACCTTATCTACTACACCTATTTTATATTCTACTCTATATACACATTCCGGGCATCCGTCAATTGATATAATTAACTTTACGCAAAATTAACATGTACAGAATTGGATCCACTAAGCTTTATTTTCCAGTCTCTAGTCGATTTGCAGATCTTGTTGACCGCTACTTGCACTTTTTCTACTGCTTTAGACAAAGATAGGTTACATCTTCTGTCATGATAACTGTGTCGTCGGCAAAAGTACTGTTTCTTTTTTTGTTGGAATATCAGCAATAGAGAGCAAATACAGAAGTTGTCCCTGAAGACTACACTGTGAAACTCCAGCCGAAACAGGTTTAAATATTCGACTGGTCTCTTTATTGACGTGACCACTGAGAAAAAAATGGGCTTCATCACCCATTATCAACTTAGACGAAAAATCTTCACTTTCATCAGAAAACCTTAGGATTGGCACTACTGTCCTCAACTCGTTGTTCAGGATCTCTCGGTAATAATATTTGGACAAATTGAATTTTGTACGGCAACATTTTCAACTCAGTGTCGCCTTAAACTGCGTGCAATAGGTAACTGGGAACCACGTCCCGAATTCATGTTGTTAGAGATTCTGCAACACTATCGCGAACCAGAGTCACATTTTCAGCGTTACAAGACGTTCGTTGTCTTCCAGAACAAGGCCTGTCTACGGTACGACAGCCGTACTGTCGAAAATTCGCATGTAAACGATAAATTATGGTTTTGTATATATTTATCCATAACAAAATTTAGATGCCTACACAACCCAATGGCTAAAGCTACAATGAGCTAAACGTCACATAACCAAGATAGCTCGCAATCAAAATTGTATAGCGGAACTTTCGCTGTACAAGTAAGTTGGCGACTAAATTAAATGTTGATTTTAATAACATATACCATTATAAAATATTAATATGTTAATATTTTGTTTGTCATATTATCTGGATGTGAGACACGGAGATATATTAATTTTTGTATGCGATTTAAAAAAACAATAACAAGAATAACGTCCAAAATTGTTTATCATAAAGCCTTAAGTTTATATCTAGAACCATCGAAATTAATTCGCGATCTGTATATAATATGGCAGTAATTTGCTTTAAGTGTATAAATAGAATTAACGAGATGCAAATATTAAAAACAGAAAGGACAAGAAACAACTCACTGTGGAAATATCACCACGCTTTGTGCTCAAGTTTTAACTTCCGGGGTAAGAGTAATGTCCAACAATTACTAAGATGTAGGATACCCTCAATCTTCCATTTAGTAAAAATGCAATTATAGTCGCCATGAAATATAACTTGTCCCAACATTGTAAGAAATTACGTAAAATAATAAAAAAACATACTCGTTTAGGACCATCTCCTGTAATTTACATTATTTTTTATTGCTACTTTTGTGATATTAACATTAACTTACAAATCACCGCCCAAGTTATGCTTTTTTATGCTTGATTATAATACAGACTTTGTGTAGATATTAAAGACATTTCCATTAATAATTTTTTTAATTAATTTCTAAGAACTTCAACAATCTGCCAGCGGACAATAAGTATTATTATATGATTTCCGTTATATAATATACAACTTATAATCTAAATCTTATTCTAGATACTGCTCTAACTTATTTTAAAGTATATCCTAACTTATTCTAAAAACTATTCTAACTTATTCTAGAGATTAACAATCTGCCAGCGGACAATAAGTATTATTATATGATTTCCGTTATATAATATACAACTTATAATCTAAATCTTATTCTAGATACTGCTCTAACTTATTTTAAAGTATATCCTAACTTATTCTAAAGACTGTTCTAACTTATTCTAGAGATTATTAAATCTAACTCTATGTGTCTATTAATCAGTTCGTATGGTAGTTTGCGTTTGAGCCTATGCCCTACACTCTCATCAAGCATATTTAACGGTTTAACGAGTGCATTGAGATGCACTAATAGCCTGTAGACGACAGTAAAAAAGCTATACATCCTTGTCTATACAAGTTTCGATTGGCTAGAACTGCACATGCGTACTTCATATAATCTAACCTGAGAATTTTAACTAATTTTGTAGATTGTCATGGAACAAATGTTATTTTTATGCTATTAATCAGTTCGTATGGTAGTTTGCGTTTGAGCCTATGCCCTACACTCTCATCAAGCATATTTATGTTATTTTAGTTATTTTTATGTTAAATAATATGAAAACCGAACTTATTTGAAGATTATAATAAAAGTAAAAATGAAATATCATCATGTTTGTAAACTTTTACTGTCTATTTGATATTATATTTGATTGATTTTATAGATATTTTAAAAGATAATTCGAAGCAATACAAATATGGCAATAAAATATTTGAGCTTTAGCATTGAAAGACCAAACTCTAATACCTATCAGGATCGTATAATTATTAGGACACATAAGAGAGCAGAACATACAAAAAATAAGTATAAAATACATACAGTTCAAAAAAATTCAGGCAAATTTGAAATCGAATCGAGAGAGAATGAAAAGACGGAAGAGAAAGGAAAGACGCTAATTTTAAATATGTTCTGTTCAAACCACCGACGAGTGCAGACGTACCTTTGAGAACGCTCTTTTGTGAGAAAACATCTGAGTTACTATTGGTGTCATAAAAGTGCCGGTCAAAAAAAGTGTAAACTTAGTCTCAACCATTATAGGGTGAGAACGTGATTTAAAACGTGAACTGTGAACATGAAATAAAAAATTTAAGAAAACGGTAAATCGAGCGGGTAAAATATGAGGCGCGTAAACTTAGAAATTTAAATTAAATATTTAATAAATATTAAGTAATCTGTACGCTTAATTTCAATACATAATGGCTAATCCACAACATCTTTCTCTCGATTTATCAATTGAATCACCAATCAATATCAATATCATATTGAATTTCGAAATAGCGATCAACGGCCAATAACTGAAACCCTTGAAATGCCAGAATGGAACATACAAAAAACAAACAAAAAACGCTTGAGAAGTCCGGAAGAGCAATTCGTCCGAAAGCAAACGAAAATCAGCCATTGTGATATTAACATTGAATAATAATGAAGATTTAATTCAATTTTATTAATAGTTAAAGTGTTATGTATGATACTCGTATTTAAACACGAAAAACACTCTAGCTAAATGACTATTTATTGTAGCTTCATTTATATTATTATTTTATTAAAATGATAAGCATAACATCTAGGAATACCTGGAAATAAATAATTAGTATAATATTTTAGTTGATTCTTAACCAACTATTAATTTTGTATAGCATAACGATAACAAATCACATGATCCTGTCAAGAAACTAACGTATCTTTATCAAGTAATAAGTTCAAGACTTTTTATTATTACATGAGCAATATTCAGCCTAATTATCGTTATTTATATTTTATTCATAATATTAAAATTAATCTGAACAAAAATTCACGTCTGAATATAAAAATTGACTGTTCAAACTACAGAACAAGAAATATTCTGAAATACAGAAGGCGTTCGTGATAATATAGGGGATTTCATTTTATTTCTCTTGGAATATAGATACCTATAAACACCACTGAATATAAGAACAAACTTAATATTTGTTTTTGTGAAGCTATTAAAATATTTCTATTCTTGTCTGTCTCAACTTGCATTCAAAGTACTTAGTTATTAATAGAATTGACTAAAAATATATTGTAACACCAATCGAAATGTTCATATTCTGCTCTATGTAACATAATGTTCTAAAAAGGTAACATTTATGGTCCATACCACAAGGAAGTGTACTGGGACTAATGCTTTATCTACTTTACACTTTTGATATACCACAAATGGACAATATTACAATGGCTACATTTGCTGATGATACTGCGATTATAGCTGTCGGAGACAATAGCGAAGAAGCCTCACGAAAATTACAACAGGCAAGTGACAATATAAATAATTGGACACAAGCTTGGAAAATAAGAATTAATGAAAGTAAATCTGTACATGTGCAGTTCACCTATGAACAGACCGTACAAGCACCAATAACATTAAACAACACTATCATTCCATATAGCAACAACGCTAAATATCTCGGAATGAATCTCGATGCAAAACTTCGCTGGAAGGAACATATAAAGAAGAAAAGAAAAAAACTGGAATTGAAATATAGGAAATTATACTGGCTAACTGGAAGAAAATCACAATTATCAGTACATAATAAATTGCTATTATATAAGCAAATATTGAAACCTATATGGACATACGGAATTCAATTATGGGGATGTTCTCCAAAGAGTTACATTAATATAATACAAATTTTTCAGAACAAGTCCTGAGAGATATTGTGGGTGCACCCAAATACTATAGGACTGATTACCTACATCGAGACCTTCAGATACCCACAATCAGTCAAGAAATCAAGAGAATTGCAAGGGGGCATGAGGAAAGACTCCAATCTTATACTAATATTGAAAAATTGCAACTTTTGGATACCACCAGAACAGGACACAGACTCAAAAGAATCAAACCATCTGACCTTGTGTAGTGTTGTGTAGTGAGGTGCACATATTAAATAATTCAGCAGTGACATGTATAAACATTATTTCACCAGAGACTGAGTTAGGGCCGAAGGGTCCTCCTAGTTATATACCTAGATTTAAGTTAACATAAAGACAAATTGTAGGTTAGACGGAAACGACTAGTAACAATGTATTAATTAAATAATAATAAAAAAAAGTTTATGGTCTATATCAAAACAATAATAATATCAATAAACTATAATATAATAAACTCAATCACAGTCCAACAAGATTATGCTTCATTATTCAAATACTAAAAAGCATACATAAAACAAGATTAAAAATAGAATCATAACTATGGTGTTATTTCTATAAAATGACGTCTATAGAAATATATTTAAATTTGCTAATTGCACGAAACTTCTGAATCTGATTCTCAAGTTTTTCAGAGGCTCAAATTTGATATCGCGACACTGACAAAACCGAAGGAGAACACAAAAAATTACAGGAAAAATACAAAATTGGGGATTACAGCAGTTTGGTTAAGCTTCAAGCAAAATGCACGAATAGCAAATTCTGAACAGGTCGTTCCGAGGAACTCTTCGGTGGAAAATCCGAAGGAAAACTATTGAAAAATATGTCATGGATGGATGAATCTCTCCCTACTTCACTTTCATAGTTGTGCTTACAATACGCAGTGTTCAAAAATTTATTAAAGCATCAGCATAATGGAATTTTAAATAATTTAATAACCCTGTAAATTATTTACACCAAATCTTTATTAGTATTACGAATAAAAATATAAAATATGATTTATCATTTTGTAAAAAACTAAAGAATGACATGTATCTTAGATTTAAGGGTTTCGCATTACGAGCAAAATGAAACATTATTTATAAGAACCTTTACTCTTACTTTCTGCACGATTCAATAAATAAGTATAATTTATTAAGTGCTGCTGATGATGCTGATGATAATCATTTAGAAATATTGACTTTGGCATTTTATAAACAGTATAATTTATTCATATACATTTTAAAAATCGTTTAAATTCCAATTATAATATTTAAATGATTTATTTGATTTATTGGGAGCTTAACTATGAAAAATTAAGTTAAGCAACACGCTACAGAAAATTACTTCTTTCATTCATGAGTCATCGACAGTTAATAGATCACATGTAGAGTCTCCTGTAGAACTGTCTGAACTGCATAAAATAACAGATTCTTTAAAGATATCGACTGAACGTGTACATCAAATCATTCACAAATTATGAGAAAATTCTGTGCAAAGAGGGTGCCGCGAGAGCCCACATTTGACCAAAAACAGCGACGAGCTGATTATTCGGAGCAGTGTTTGAAGATGATCACGCGTAATAAACCCGAGTTTTTTCATCGATATGTGACAACGGATGAAACATGGCTCCATCATTTCACTCCGAAGTCCAGTTGACAGTCATCAGAGTGGACTGCACACGATGAAACCGCTCCAAAGCGTGGGAAAACGCAACAGTCGGCTTGCAAGGTTATGGAGTCTGTATTTTGGGATGCGCATGGAATAATTTTCATTGACTATATTGAAAAAGGAAGGACCATCAACAGCGACTATTACATAGCGTTTTTCGGCCATTTGAAGGACAAAATCGCCGAAAAACGGCCGCATTTGAAGAAAAAGTAAGTGCTGCTTCACTAACACAATGCACCCTGTCACAAGTCAGTGAAAACGATGGCAAAAATCCAGGAATTGGGCTTCGAATTGCTTCCTTATCCACCATGTTCTCCATATCTGGCCACTAACGATTATTTTCTGTTCTCAGATCTCAAAAGAATGCTCGCTGGGAAGAAATTTTCGTCGAGTGAAGAGGTGATCGCCGAAACTGAGGCCTACTTTGAAGCAAAGGACAAATCGTACTACAAAAATGGTATCGAAAAGTTGAAGGGTCGCTATGATCAGAGTATCGCTATAATATTTGAAGGGAATTATGTTGCATAAAAAAAAACTAACTTTCCCAAAAAAAGTGTGTTTTACTATAGTAGGCCGGGGACCTTTCAATTGACCTGTTATGTTACCTTGTTTAAAAGTAGACCGAGGGTTTGACCCAATTCACTCTCAAATCAAAAAATAGAAATAAGAAATATCAGAAATTTAAAGCGTCATTGTGTACTCAACATTACTAAACGAGAAACTATTCTTTTACGCAGAGCTAGAACCATCGAATTTTAACAATTAAGTTAGTTGTTTAGCACTTCTTTCAATCATTTTCACTGATACTTCACATTTTCACGATTCACGATTACTGATCAAAATATATGCAAGCATTTAATAATTAATATCATAATTAATTAATTAATATTATTGAAAAGTTTATCAGAACAAGTCGTCATCCACATTGATACAAATTGAAATCACGTAAAGAGTTTCAATTAGTGGACTTTGTTTGTAAACCCGAAAACACTTTACGAATGTTTAAATTTTCGTGGAAAATTGAAGACCATATCGTGATTCTAATTAAGATTGAAAATATAAGTGAACATGCATATTCTTCTGCCATTTTAAGATACCAGGTATTTTAAGCTAATTTATAATGGTTTTCCAAAACTATTTTGTGGAACAAAGATTTATGTATTCTTTATATATTTACAACTGGATTTAAATACCAAAAAATAATATTGATGTAAGTCAAAAATAATGAATGCTATAAAATTAATGAAATGTTCTTTCTATTCACGATTTTTGAAAATAATAAACATTTGGCCATTAAAACATATAAGTCATGAGATCTGCATAGTTATTAAAAGAAAAGTTTAGTAACAAGGAAAAAAATATCTACGCTTAAAATTAGATAGCACTTAGATTACCATATATAGACAAGTGACAACTCTTTATATTTTTATCCTAAATTATAAAATTAAAACTAGACAAAAAAAAAAGACTACGATCTTCCACAGTAACAATATTTCAAATATTTTAGCCCTAACATTAAGGTATAAAATGGAATCCAGCGGTTTACAAAATATGTTGCTAGCTGAAAATGGCCAACGCGAATTTGATATATTAAGGTAAATTATGTATTCACAGTTCGTCATCACGTGTGTGAACTAGACACAGTGACATATAAATATAAGAGAATGAACTATTTTTGGTGTTAATTAAAAAAACTGCAGCTGAAATGAGTAGAATAATAACGAGACATATGATGAGGATACATTAAAAATCATCGTATTCCGGTAGATTGAATATACTGCGCCAGAGCGTGTGTCCTCGATGTTAAGAATATTTGAATATTCTCATTATTGCTTGCAATGTTATAGGTTATACTGTGTTTTATTTATAACCTAAATTCTGATATCCGCATAGTATTAGTAAAGACTTAAAGAAACGTAAACTTAAAATACTAAACCGCGTAAAATATACTCTGTATTATTTTTTTAAATAATAGATAATATTCATAAGTTTTATATTGACCTATATATACCATACATATAGTGAAGGATATCACTACATAGTATAAAACAAAGTCGCCTTTTCTGTCCCTATATCCCTATGTGCGCTTAAATCTTTAAAACTACGCAACGGATTTTGATGCGGTTTTTTTCAATGGATAGAGTGATTCAAGAGGAAGGTTTATATGTATAATACATGCATAATATACTATGGCAACATTGCTAATTTTAGAGGTTTCTAACGTGATGTCGTAAATTAACCTATTTTTTTAGGCTTATTTAGCAATTAGCAAAAACGCTGCCTAACCCTACGAGTTAGATCAAATTAATGTACTACAGTATTGTACACCATAAAAAGGTCTACAAAAAAGTCCACGATGGTATATGTTTATCTTTTAGGGATAACCCACATTAACCATTTTTATTGTTTACTTTTTACGTGAGAAAATGGCTTATTTACGAAGCTATTTTAAGCAATACGGCATTAATCCTTATCGAATTAAGTACCTTAAATACAGTGTGCAATTAATATAGATCAATATGGTTCCTTACAGCATGTAAATTAAACAAATATTTTCGGAGATATTACAAATTTAAAATTTGCGTTTAAAAATGTGTAATGTAATAAAAATTGTATGAATTTAGATATTCCAAAGATAGCAGGAAATCTTCATAGTAAGTATAGGCGAAAAGGAATTGTTTTACTCCAAATTTAATGCGTGCAGGCCAAGGGCAGTAATGAATGAACCAAAAATACTGGATCGATTTTAATCATGTTTTCATTGAGTGACATAGGCATATATATTTTATGCCCGTGCAAAGTCGGAGCGGGCCGCTATGTTTTTATATACAACGTTCATATTTCTTCTGTAGTGTATTTAATTTAGTATCAGCATTGCACCCGTGCGAAGCCGGGGCGGGTCGCTAGTAAAACAATAAACCTTAAGTATGCCGTTTACTAAACTACCATATAATTGGATATATAATATTGCAAATATATTAAATATAAATAAAATTTAATAAAAACTTTCTTGTAGATAAATTCCTTTATAGTCCTCACCCTAATAACTAATTAATTACAATATAATAAAACTCGCATTAGAAAATTTTTCCCAATTAAGGCAAAGTTAATATATTTCATGGTAAAAGGACCTACCCACTAAAAAACCAGCACCATATTTAATGAAATCAAGGACTCTAGTATCTATAAAGTCAATGATGTTAATATTTTGTGTTTTTTTATAGTATATCTAATAATAATTTTAGTGTTTTATGTGCATTTCATATATATTCTGTTATTTCTTCTTAGGTCTGCCTTTCCCTTTGATATTTTGGAGGATTACTCTTCCTTATCAACAAATCATACAGCTGTAGCACGTACAATACTTTCCCAAATATTTACCTTTTTAGGATTAACGGTATGAAATATTTTTCTTGCACTTCTGCAACACCTAGAAACTGGACGATTAAGTGAAATTTCTTAAATATATAATTTCCTAATTACCTTGTCAAAATTCAATTGTAGTATCTTATTATGTGATTCATGTTGGCTACTTGTATTTGCACCAATATTGAGTTTTACAGCATTCTTAACAAAAAACTTATATAGAAAGGCTCTAATAAATGTTTTGCTTGTAACTCTTCTGGCCTTATCATACCCTATCGAATATAATAATCGAAATAATAAAGATAATAATCACATCGACAGTTTTATGGAAAATTCTACCTTGACGATTACTCCTCATACAGTTGTATATAAGCTTCTTGACTTCTTGAAACTTCTCATTTTCAAAATTCTTTAAGCAATAATTATTTTTTCTCTATCGTCCTGTAGCTTCCCACCTGCAACGCCTTACAAATTCTTGTTTAACATCTATATTATGGATCCGTCAAAGATGTTGCCGAAATTATATATGTATGGATACTAAAATCATTAAGTTGAGGATACTGAGGCGGCAGATCTCTTTCTTTTTGTCATCGGCTTTAGTTGTGCAGCAAGCTCATGGTGAAATATTTCTCCTTTTCTTGCTACTAAGCATTTCTTATTACAAACTTGACATATTAATTGATTTTCGCTGCAAAATTTAAGTCAATTAATTAATTTATCCTATTTATAACAACTGGAAGTAAACTTACCTTTTACTCTCCATATTTGTAATTCTTTTAAAATGCTGAAATGTTAAATTAAAAGGCCTTCTGAGTAACTTCTTAAATAAAAAGGAACGTCAAATTATAACTTTATAAAAAGCCATATCAAACGCTTTAAGAATTAAACAAATAAATGTCCAAAATTAAATCACAGCAATACAGTTTATTGTCATTTCTTTTGAGGAATACTTTAGCTAAATGCAAGAACTATATATACTATTAGGTAGTAAAAAGCGTATCTACTCCATTATTATTTTTGATTGGAAACAAAATATAAAAGTTAATTTCAGAAAGTTTTGTTAAATAAATTATTTTTTTAAAATAAATTACATCGATAAAGCAAATAGCCTAACGGTAAACTGGGTAACATCGACTTCTAGTATTTCATTGCGGCGAGTATATTACGCCGACCAATATACGAATAGCTCCGAAAGTAGCCGAATCTCTGAACCGCGATGATTTTTAATGCATCCTCATATGATGACGGTTGTATTAGTGGAAATAAGTATTGCGAGTGGTTCCAGAAGTTCAAACGGTTCAATAGAACCTATAGCCTAGAAGATAATATCGGCGAAAACTTGCCCACTAGTTGAGGGTTAATCAAGAAGCCAGTTCCTCTTCGTTTAAACCTTTTAGAAAGGGTTTATATCAATTAAAGCATAAACATATTAACTTTTTGGGTCGCAGAGCTTCATCACTTGAATTATCTTGAATATGACACATCAAAGTTGGCGATCGATGCAGCTGTTCTAATCCCAGACTATGTTATTTTACCTACCTAGCCGGACATTTAAAGAAACGCGGACATTACTTCAAAAAAGGCGTAACAAAGTAATCTTGTTACATAACACTGACCATCATCATATAGCTCAAAAGGTTTAACTTTATCTTGTAACGCTAGAATGGAACACCCCGCTCGATACTCCATATTCTCCATATATTACAGCTTGGAATTATCTTTGACACGATTTGGCTCAACAGCAGATTCGTTCATTTGAGGATATTCTAAATGCAGTTGAGATCTGTAAAAGTTTTTGCGCAATAAAGCTTTAAAATTCCAAAAATAACGGCGATTTCTAATTTGTTCATCTTGTGTTATAAGCAATACAACAAACACCATATTTCAATAAAGTAGTAAATGTGTAATAATTAAATCACTATGACTTAAAATGCAATAATCCGTAGCGTTAACTACCATCATTAACTAATACAAGCCACTGTAATGGAAATTAAGCGTCGAAACCTTTATAAAGCAAGACTCTTTTACATTCTAGCTCACTATAGACAACATTTTTAACTCGTAATTGGACCGCTTCCACTGCATGACTGTCGAAGATCGAAAAACTCAAAAAAGATACAAACGAAAGGGATCGAAATAGTGCAGTTACGAGTTGTTCTCCTCTTTGTTGTCGGCGTTTCACAAGATGCCCTGCAATCGTGTGGCGGGGTGTATCTCGCGCCGGCAAGAATTGCATTTTTCTTGTAGCGGAGCGGACCGGAAGCGACCTACATTCCATTAATTGTCGCGCATCCGTCTTGCTGAACAAGCAAAATCCGGACTGCAAAACGTCGGAAAAAACAAAGGCTAATTTTACGGCAGACACTCGTTTTGTTGTGCTTTTTAATCTTTACGTCGTTCTAATACTGTTTGTTTTTACGAAAGAAATATTACTCCGGCATATTTTAAAGTTATGTAATCTTTTTGTTTACAGTTTGTTGTATACTGACAAATCACATAATAAGACATTGAATAAGTTTTAAAAAACCTAGTGTTTTTTAAATTAAATTAATAATTTTAATAGACACATAAATAAAGAACCTTTGATGACTTGATCTTCTAGACACGCGAACGGAATTTATTTAAATTAATCCTTGTTAGACGCTAATACCTCTCAATACTGATTGAAGCATATATGATGTCCATATATGTCCAATTGCACCCATATCACCACCATCATCATCACATCAGTCAAACCGACGCTAATCACAAAACCAGATAAATTCAAGTGTAAATGCAGCGGTTGCGTAGGATATTTAAGTGTTTCGATAGTTTTAGCGCTTGTCTTCGTAATAAGCTAAACCCAACTCATCATCAATCCCTATCCGATTCTGGAAGAGAGCCTCAACTAACGCAGCTATCATTGCCATAGAATTTCTTCACATTCTTCACTAAATCTAGCCGCAGTTGATGATCTGCCGAAACAGTCGATAGTCAATAGTCAATAGTCAACAAGCGACTGAAAATAGTAATTAACATTTCCAGTCAAATGCACGGTTGCACTATTTTTTTCAATTCGTGATTTCAGATGAAAATGTTCGAATTTCTTCCTGTATCAATTGTGAGAAAGGAAAGGACGGAGATAATTGCTAGGAGCAGTTAATTTTTTGTACTTATATTTTCCAACGGTAGTATAAGCGAGACGAAGATGTACACATTCCTTCACGAACTAACTTTAAAAAAGTAAAGGAAAGAAATAACCACTGAATGCTACTAACATGAAATTAATAGTTTCTCTGGATCTGTAAAAAGGAATGGAATTTTTCTATGGAATAGAATAATACCCCACAAATGTTTTATGGTATTTTAATATGTTAATTGCTATTTTTAAATGATATACTATAATAAATATACACAATAAAATAGAACTTAAACAACACCTAAAAACTAAAGATGTACAATAACCATAAATACTAAATAAAAACTAAACATATACCTAATCATATAAAAACTCATAACATAATTATAAATGATCACACAGTCACTACTAGAGCTTTTTTAAGTAAACTAAATGCTTTATTTATTATTGAACGGAAATATATTTCAACAAAAATCGACAGAGTAACCGAAATATTACATATTATTGCCATAAAAAGAGTTAAAAAGTAAAAGTATTTTACTTTTTAACATTCACAATTTTGATCTTTTCACGCTGTTACATTAACAATCTTGAAATATATAGTTTCAAAATGCTACTACATTAATATAAAATATATTGTAATTTAGAAGCAAACTACCAACATATATAAACACATACTATTTTAAAACTATATATATTACATATAAATCTATATAAGCGTAAATTGGGTACATTTTTGTGAAGATCGCGACTAAGACGATACAGCCTGAACGTTAAAAATTAGTCCAATGAAACTAGTAGAACCAAAAATTGTAGCTAAAAGTACACGACTGCAACAGTCGATAGTAAATAGTAACAAAATCAGTGTGACCGAAAATAGCGACTGAAAACTGTCGACTGAAACAGTCACCGGTAAAAAGTAGTAATTCAGTCGATTTCAATCGATGGTTCCCAACACTAATCATGAGGGATTGGTTTACTTTTATTCCATTTTAATGTATTCAAACCGTTATAATATCTCAACTTGTTGCTTAACTCTGCACTGACTATCGCATTTCAAACGAAGTACTACATTTCAAGATCTCAAGTTAAAAAGGTCCAAGTCTCGGAGCTATTTAGAAAGATTAGACAATGAATGTTAGAAAGATGCGCATTTTAGTCTTAGTAATTTCTTGTACTGTTTTTTTTTGCTGTTTGCCCGATTCTGGAGTGGATTAGTTCCTTAACTTGCCTTAATTTTCATCTCGTTACGGCGAACCCTAAGTTATCTATTCTTGGTATTCTCTTCGTTGATGTTCAAGAAATTTTTGAATCAATATCAGGGAATCATCAGCAAATATCAGATCAATCAATTTGTTGTAGTATCATATTGATTTATTTCTACCATGTGCCCTTTGTTTAAATTAATATGATTCAAACCATACCATGTTAAAATGAGCGTTATTGGCATTGTATTTCTACTCAAACTGCAACCTATATCCATGTTTTTAATTGGTTCATAATAACTTTAAATATTTAAAAACTATTGTGTAGTCAAGTGAAAAATCTACATCTTCAATCAAATATTTAAAATCAACATATTGGTCTTCATCAACAAATATCCTTCGAAGATATCAATCATCTTCAGACCTTTCAATGTACCACAATAGTATTTACTTCTATTTATTAAAGTAATAAGTGTTGCGAACCAATATCTATATGTTGTTTCCAATACAGCATGATTAATATTATAAAATTCAAGTTAATCAAGTTAACATGTAGTTGTACTTATAGTGCATGCGTACTGTAGAAATTCTTTTGTTTCCCATATCACTTCCACCTGTGCAATTCTTATTAGCTTTATGCTACATCTGCCCAAAATCTACCGGATAGTGACTTAGTTCATAGTAGTCCGCCTTTAGTGATCTAATACCCTGAACTGTTACGCTTACACCATATCCACGGAGTATGGATATTTTTCTAATCATAAGTGTTTCATAATTCTAAAATTGATGGCTAGAAGTCTTTGAGTACCTTCAACCCACCTTCGGTAATCATCACCTTCAATAAATTAAGTTGCCTAAACTCCACTTAAATATGTAAAAGAATTATTCCAGTCCGTTTGTCTTTATTTGTTCTTGATAATCTGTTTTTGTCTTCATTCCAGTTAACTGAAGGAATATCTTAGTGTCTCACTGAAGTTCTATGCTAGTTTCGAAACGCTTAGGATTTAAAGCATATAAATATTATTATTAAACCGCTATATTTTCATAAAAACAAATGGCGACTTATTGAAACGACTGTATGAATGATACTGTCATCACCATACCATTTTATTATAAAATAGACCTTAAATCTTCTAGGTTATGCTTCAATGTATCATACAGATTGTTCTACGATGAATGAACCAAGCGACAGGTAAAATGTCTGAGACCTCTAAAGAGAGCAAATCGTTGGTACTACGTTAAAGAGGGCGACTGTGATAAAAAACAGCTGAATTATTTAGCGTTTCATAGCCGACATGACAAGGTACAAAACGTGGTAAAATATTACCAAGAACATAAACATTCGCTTAGGAAATAGAAAACAAAACTCACAGTTGACGGAGTCCGACAAACATTAAAATGGAATGTGGAATGTGCAGAGAGAACATGAAACTAATGCCATAAATGGGCCAGCAGAACTCAACACTCTCTTGAGTAGTAGTACTGAGGTGTCTACATACAGTAACATTCAACGTAGGGTTAAGATTGCAATTACCATTATAACAGAAACCAACGCTAGGCTGCGAAAGAAGTGGTGCAACAATCATAAAACCTCAGTAAAAGCACAGTGATCTGTTGAATACATTGTTTCCCTATAGACTACTGCGAATGAATATCTCGATATTCCCAATGATGAAGTTCTTATAATGATAAGCATATTGCTGCCAAACACTTCATATTTCGAGATGATAAGATGCCCATGGACATAGCAAAAATGATTCAGTCTTAATATGAAGAGAATCAGAATGTTATCAAATATTTTCTCTGGCTAAAACAATAGCCAGACCTGTACATAATTAAACTATTATGGGAAGAATTAGAGAAGAGAGTGAAGAGTAGATTTCCACCTCTAACATCATTGAATCAATTGGCGAATGATTAGGTATGAGAATGGAACAGTATTGCCTCTGAAACTATTCGGATACTACAGTATATAATTTTCACGGTTAACTTATATACCGTCATAAAACCATTTAAAATAATAAGCGAGATCTTATTCAAAAGCTCATTTCTCCTAACTAATACATTATTTTTGGTGTATTTATTTACTCAAATGCCAATTTTTCTAGAAGTTTGATTAGCTGAATTAATTCTTATAAATATTTTAAATGTTCTAAATATAATATACATTGTTAATATATTTTTCTCTCTACATATGACATGACACACAATATCTTGAAATACGAACTCGAGATATATTCCCCTTGACCTAATAAGTATACATTATTTATAGAAAACCCCCATTAATACTATATACAAATCCGTTACAATAATAGGAGTTAAAATCTGCCCTTTTTCATGTTAAAAAGCAGATTATATATCGACAATAGAAATATACGACGTAATTATTCAGGGATTCTGTCAAAGACATTACGGAGAAAAGAAACGAAGAACATAATCCTCCTATAGTAATCCTAATGCCATTTAGGTAGTATTCTTGGAGGATTTTCCGTTTCGTGGCGCTTACAGAAATAATACCATAAAAACATTAATAGTCTCTTTTTAGAGTAAGTATATAAACAGATACAAGGCTTAGTACGAAATCATTAATAATATATATATATCAAAAGGGTATTAAAATGTATCTAGGTCAGGTCTAACGACTTATATATAGCAAGCGCTTGCATGTATTTTGATCCGAGGTATCTATTGGTATAACTATAACAATCAAGTATTAACCTCTTTAAATTAGATGATTTTAACGTTTCACCACTTAGAGTACATAAAATAATGGTTTTCCACTTATTATTATTGAGTTATTCGGTGTTCACAGACACTTATCATGGAACGATCAACGTTATATTAACGTCAATCATTATTTTGGTTGTCTTCCGAAGACCATCAAACAATGTAAAAACTTATGGTAATGCTGTTCGGTCAGCGTCATTGTGGCATTTGGTTTCAATGATTTAGAAGTGGTAATTTTTGTAATTTAGAACCCTTTCAATATCGAGCCTTCATTAGTGGGTAAATAAAGAAGCTATACAATTTTCTATAGCGTATTTTGATTAGCAACGACAGGTTGACAGGTGGGTATTGGTATAACTATAACAATCAAGTATTAACCTCTTTAAATTAGATGATTTTAACGTTTCACCACTTAGAGTACATAAAATAATGGTTTTCCACTTATTATTATTGAGTTATTCGGTGTTCACAGACACTTATCATGGAACGATCAACGTTAGATTAACATCAATCATTACTTTGATTGTCTTCCGACGACCATCAAACAATTTAAAAACTTATGGTAATGCTGTTCGGTCAGCATCATTGTGGCATTTGGTTTCAATGATTTAGAAGTGGTAATTTTTATGCTGATTGCAAGAAAACGGTCTGGATGTCCAAATAAAATGCAAGGCAATAAATTACAAGATTTATTAGACCAAAATTTAGCTCAAGCTCTCAGGAAACTTTTAGAAAGCTTAGAGGTTGATGGCTTAACTGTTGTCAGATGTCTAAATATTATGGGAAAGATCCAAAAGAAGGCGCTTGTCGCACGAATTGACTGAAAATGCAATTTAGAACCGTTTCAGTATCGAGGTTTCGTTAGAGGGCAAATAAAGAAGCTATACAATTTTCTATAGCGTATTTTGATTAGGAACGACAGGCTCACAGGTGGGTAGTAGATACGATAATCAAATCATATTCAAAATGTTGTGGGTGAAAGAATGAAAGTGCAAATATCTAGCGATGCCAATTGAACAAAATGAATAACGTATTGTTGCAAAAGGGATCTAAAGTGAGCATCCTCTTGATGAGTATCTCTTCATCATCTTGATGGCAATGCTCGGCTCTACGTCATAAGAGTTGCGAAGGATACACTGCTACAGCCCAAATGGAAAGTTACAATTTATTCACCAGAAATTGAGATATATGTTATGACAGGAAGGACAGGAAAATCGAAAAATCGTCTTTGAAACAAGCAAACGTATGATCTGAATTCATTACTGCATCGATTAGTGACGGGCGATGAAAAGTGGATTTATTTTTTATATCACAAGAAATCATGGGTACGGAAAAGCCGGCCGATCGACTCTAAGAGAGTGACGACAGATAGACCAGAGCGGCGTTGGTGTGTTACGAAATTTTGAAACCTGGTGAAACAGTTGATAGTGATCGCTATCGACAACAATTGATCAATTTGAACTATGCATTGAACGAAAAATGTCCGGAATGGCCCCAAAGACACGGCAAAGTGATATTATCAACCGTGTATTCCTGACCTTGCCCCTACCGACTATCAGCTGTTCGCATCAATGGGACACGCGCTTGCAGAGCAACACTTCGCCAATTTCGAAGAAGAAAGAAAACGCCTCGATGAATGACTTCAACTGATGACTGAAAATTAAATTTCAGACCCTGTGAGGTAACTATAATACCCCACTGTAACACTTCGACAGCCGGCTTGGTTGGCGCAATAGTAAAGGCGACAGGATGATCCACCTACTGTTGCGATATGCGGGTTTCGAATCCTACTGGGGCATGGTCGTAAATGTTTATTTGGGATTGTTTAATATTTGTGACTGTCCTAGGCAAGAGTGTAAAATCCGACAAGGAAAATGACCCCCGTCACGCCAGTAACCAGGCTTGGAAAGGTCAGATGTCTTCTGGGATAATTTCCCAGGAAGTTCGTCACTCGCAAATCTGTAGGCTTAATTCCGAGGACCCTGGTTCGGAGCCCACGTTAACCAATAGGTCCAGTCCAAATAAACCTTTGTTGGTAAAAAGGAGACTTTATAATATACTATATTATATTAAATATATTAAAAAAAAACAATTTCATAACATATGTAAATTATACATTATTTTTTAAAAAGTGATAAAACAAAACTGTTAGTGAATATGTTTTAGTTTAGTCTTAGTTGACGTTGCAAATGGGTTTTTACATGTACTGCACGATATTTCAATCTTTCTATCTCGTGAAGGCACAAAAGCGGCATCTTCGATTTGCAAAATATTGAATCCCTCCAGCAGGATTTTCTTGAATCGTGACATTGCTGTTCGCTGCTGCAGTTGTTACAGTTTTGTGAAAATGATTGCTATTTTGTTTCTTGTTTAGAACGTTTGGGAGTGAAAACTTTTGTGTCAAGTTTTGTAAAGAAATTGTCGTGTACTTCAGCCTTATCTATAATTTCCATAAAAATCCTGAATGGTCTTCTTCAGGATGATACATGCATTGTGCGCGTAGGATGTCGATACACTGCAGGCTGTGCAGAGAAACGAAGGTAACCCACGTAATTAAATTCAGTTTTTCGTCGCAAATTCCAACTAAACTCAATAAATTGTTTAAAAATGGGCTTATTAATATATTTTAAAAGATTATCTGGGAGGAAAAAACAATCAGAATTAAACGTTCAGAAAGATATTAATAAGAAACCGTTTATGGGGTACCTAAATTACCCCGCAGGATCACGGAAATGTTAATGGGTTGAAAGATGGACAAGATGTATATAATCAAATGGACAGTACTTTTAATAAATAATTCGTTTATTTCTTTGAAAACTACCTAGTTTTTGTCCGAAAAACCGATTCATATATTCATATTCATATTCCGATGAATATACTTGTTTGCTCCGACGTGAGATATGACTGTTTAAAGCCGACAATTGAAGACCGACTAATATAAATGAAAATTAAAACACATCCGCGCCGCAAAATATTAGAATAAACCGAACGAATCGGCCCGATGCGAAATTGCGTGCATATTTTTCCGGCTAAATATCAACAATAGAGACGAGGCAATTAAAAGTTGGTCGATGGGGCCCCATCGACGGGCCGGTCCGCGTCCCCGCCGCGCACATATTTCAGCGGATTTCGTCGACTTTGCGCCAGTTTTTGCCGAACGTTTTCACCGGGGACGATGTTTGTTATAATTAGTTTGAATAATTATTCGCTTTTGTGGCATCCGCACCCACCCCAACTTTATAAAACTCGTTTTAGTTTTGAATTGGGGCCTCGCGCCGAATCGCATAAACTTTTGACGATATGGATGTGTTTCTCGGCGATTCGGCCAACAAACCAACCAACTACAGTTTGAGAGATACTATAAATGTCTGCTCATTTACTCTGCGAAATCTTTGTAATGCATTGTCTGTATTGCGAGAGCGAGCTTATTTTATTTATATTTCCTCTATGAATCTTTGTCAAACCCAATGAAGAACACGTATGTTACCATTCAAAGAAATCCATAAATCGTCATTCGATTATATATGGGGTTTTCAATAGCATCAACGATCATCCGGTTATTTCATATCTGGTTCACAATTTATAAAGTTAATGATGTTTCTCTCATACTAGTCTAAAGGGAATATAATATATTCAAAGTTTTTTTCTGTATATACGTTATCAAGATGTTTAAGGTGTTGCCTGCCGCAATCTATAAATTCGCTTATTAGTGAGACAGTATTTTCCTTCTCAGTATTTTATCTTAATTAAAAAGAGATACAATACTGTCTGATTAGTTCGAACACGTAAATGAATGAGCCTGTCAAAGTCGTCCGGTTCTCAGACATATGTAAAATTCTTGAAAGCAATAGTGATAAGAGGTTATAACTCTAACTTATAAAGTATTGTGGCTGTATAATTAACTGTTGTTTTTAAATATACTATAGTGTTAAAATAAATTATATTTGATAACATTTTTGTTCAATCATTTTATTTAGATTAGAATTTTGTTGAATGTCAAATCCAAACTGAAATAAAACTCAGAGTTCATGCGGCAACATCGCTACGTTTCGACGTCAGAAATTTAGATGACGTATATACAAAATAACTTTGAATATACTCTAACTTCTAAATAGTACGTTAACAATTCTAAAACTTGTTACCACAATATTTTTATTATAAGATCGGAAATAGATTTGATATTATAGTTATATTAATTATAGTAACAGTAACAAATGTTTAGAATGAAACATGAAACAATAGCTGAAGTAGTACATATTTCTATATTAACTAAAACAATAACGAACACAATTGAGCACTTTATTTTTTACAATATAGAAATTATATTAGAATAAGTAGTTTAAAATGTTTAACAAATTACTGATTATTAATCCATAATTTTCTCTATTTGTCTCATGTGATTGATTGATGGATAAGATTTTTATTTTTTGTATTTTTTTTTCATCTAAAATATATATTGAAAAACAATAAATTAAATAAAATACCAGACTTTTTTGATAAAAGAACAATTTCTTTACCTACTTTTTCAAATAAAATTTTATTGTTCAGGTAGATTACGACTCATATTTAGGAACAAGTTGTAATTAGATGGAGCAAGGTATGGAGAAAGGGCAAGTGGGGTAGTGCTATCTATAGATGCAGAAAGAAATATCGATATTTTTAGCCGATATATCGACATTTTTTGATTCTTAAAATTGTTACTTAATTATTAGAAAGAAAGAGAGAAGAGTTTTAAGAAATTTTAAGAAATTATATATATATATATATATATATATATATATATATATATATATATATATATATGTATATATATTTGGCTAATAATTTACTATTTTAATTTTTTCTTAAAAATATTGATATATTTTTATACTTGTTACAAAAATTATCGAAAGGATATATCAATATTTTTTTTCTGTGGCCAACACCCCTATTTAAATGTTTAATGTGTATCTATTGTTTTAATTTTTAAGTTTTCACCGGTTTTGCAGGATGTGGTAAAGCGATGTCATACTGAAAAATAAGTAACATAAGTATTTACTTCTTGAAATCGACGGAGCGTTATTGACATAAGACGCAGACAACATTCTAGGAATTTTTAATAAAATTGAAGTTAAAAAAGTAAGGCTCCCCGCAAAACTGTTAACCCGATACAAAATCAGAAAGTTTCAACGGCCTGAAAAAAAATGAAATCACACATCCACAAAATGCCATATACAGATTTTTTTTCATTTACTAGAATGGCCAGCTAGAACCAAATGGTCTTCGGCTGAAGTCGCGTCAGGTTCGCGATATGATTGTTTTGCAGGCGACAGGGACTCTGGGTTACGACTGGGACTACCGTAGTTTGTTTACTACCGGGATTTGTGGACGGGTAGGGATTTTATTAAGATGTAATCGCGTTTTAAGGTTCCTATGGAGAACCTCATACTGAGCATGTTTATGAAATTTTTCACAAACGGGATGCCTGATTCGAGGTGAGTATTGACGTTCCTCATAAACCATGGGGCTCTGAGTACCGCACGGACTTTTTTGGATTAAAACACTTAGTAGTTCAAGTTGTCTCTCCGAGACATACCTGTACCACACCTGTGCTCCATTGAGGCAGATTAGATGGACTAGCATTTTATACAGAGTCTCTTTCTGTGGGATTGGGAGTTTGCTTTTTCTGTAGAGTAGAGGAAATAAGAGACTGTACACGCCATTTCCTTTGCAAATAGCGTGCTGAATTTGGGCAGACCATTGGAATCTGCGGTTTCGTCGTAGAAGGGGATAAGGACTTTATCGATTTGGAAGAGATAGGCGCTAAACTCCTTCTTGCGGTGCAACAGAATTGCCTGAGTTTTGCTCGGGTTTATCTGACGCCAGGATTGTACCACACTATCGCTTGGTTTAGTTGTACTTGTAGTCTATTGCGCACTGCGTCGGGATAGTAACCGGTTGTGAAGAAAGCGGTATCATCTCCATAAAATGATGTGTTAGAAAGTTTGTAGAGCGGGAAATTAGCCATATAAAGGTTGAATAGGGGGGGGGGGGCTAAAGGAGCACCTCGCGGGACTCCTGCCGAGATTTGTTTACGAGAGAAAACTACGTCACCGATTCTCACCTGAAAGGACCTACCATCCAAGTATGAATCTATCAGGGATATTAGGTCATTCGGTAGACCTAGTTGTTTTGCTTTAAATATTAGACCCTGGTGCCATACTTGGTCGAAAGCTTTGGAGACATCTAAGAAGATGGCTCCTATTTTTCGACCTTTTATCATTGCCTGGTGGATAGTTGCTGCGACGCGGGCAGCTTGATGGAGGCATGAATGTTTAGCACGGAAACCGAATTGTTCGTTCGGTATTAGGTGATGTGCGTTTGTGAAATCGTTTAATGTGTTTAATATCGCTTTTTCGGCCACTTTGGAGGGGGACTAATCAGGCTGATAGGCCTGTAGTCTGAAGAGTTAAACTTGACATTTTTTTAGGAATGACAGCAACAAGCGCATGTTTGCAGGACTTTGGAAAATGCGTTAACCTCAGGATGGAGTTGATAATGTTGGCAAGTTCAGATAGTTGCTTGATAGTGAGATTTTTTAGATGGTTAATTATTATACCATTTGGGCCTGGAGCTTTTTTAGAGGACAGGCGTTTTATGGAGAGCTGAATAACTCTTGGAGAGACTATGCTCTTCAGAAGATGAACTAACTGGAAATATTTCATTATTAGCCTTTAGAGTGGGGATTGCGTTCCCTATTACGCTTTTGGCGGCGCGCCAGAGATCATTTGGGGAAGAGGTGGTTGCCTACTTTTTGTATAAATGATTCCCATTTCTTCTCATTCCAGGCTCTAACCCTGTCCCTGACTTCTCTGATTGCGCGCTGCGCCGTGCGTTCGTTCCTCTGGGTGCAGTGTGGCGCGAGCTCTTCTCGCTAATTGGTTTTTGTGCCTGATTACTTCTTTTAAATCTCTATGGAGGTTAAATTGAAACGGTTCAGGGCTACTTGTTTTAGTTGCTCTGCCTGCGGCTGTCTGAATATCTAAAGTGAGTTTCGACACGATAAGTCCCGTCGGTTGAAGCTCGAGTTGTAATAAACTCCAGTCATTAGTTTTCATGGGTTTAGGGACAATGGAACTTAATGGAAATTCGCTGATGGTGAGGGGGATTGGCCTGTGGTTGGAATCGAGATCTTGGAGTACTTGCAGGTCAGAGTCTTGATTCGAATTTTGATAGATGAAAAAGTCAATTTCTGTTGGTCGATTGGAGGAGTAGTGAGTTGGTTTGCTTGGAGCAATTAGCCCAAGTTGACATATACTGAAGAATGCGGCTACAATATTAACTTAGTTACAAATATACCCGATTTGATTTCCTAAACAGTAACGCCATCTATTGTAAATCTTTTAATAATTTATATTTTAGCTTGAGATAAAATATAAACTATAACTATTTCTTTGTTAGACATTGAAACCATAGCAAATAATAAATTATATTCTTTCTTGTCTAATGGTGGTACATTCTTTTCGAGTCGAAAAAAATCTAGAATATTTAGATTTTGTCTTACATTAATTAATAATAAAATAAATAATTAAATTGTTGTGTTATTCTTGGTGGTTTAACATAAATTGGTTTTAAAATATGGAGGAACAATGGTAAGTGCAAAATGTAATTAAATTTTTAAAAGATATGAAATCCAAACAACATCAATTTTATGTATATTGGGAATGCGAGCTGCCGAATTTATAATACATTATTTTCAACAACATTGAATAGGTATCAACATATGCTAAATATTAATGATAACAAGAACAGAGAACAAAATTATTGTTGTTCTTTTGGAAGTCGTCAAGTCATTAATGAGGTTTGCCCATCAAGAATAGTAGCAGAAAAACTGGTCATAATTAGACATTTATTTTAAACATAATATACTTTTGTATTGATTTAAATTTTATTTTATAGGTAAGGTGTAGCTAGAATTGGTTGAAAGTAAAAGTCGAAAAATGTGAAATTCAGAGAATCAGAGAAGAAGAAATTAGAGAACATTTTGCTAATATGTAAGAACTGTGTACAGTGATACTATGAAATAATTAGTATTTGAAAGTACGATAGTCCATCCATTTTAATGTAGTAAATGTACAATATGTTAATCGAAAGCTCGAGGTAGTCAATTCATTAATGGTGTTTGTGGATCAAGAATAGTAGCGATCATAGTTTATCAAATTTGGAGAATTTCACTGCTTTCATATATAGTGGTGCCTTTTTCGTTTGGTTTTAACAATATTGGCTGAGTTTGATCTAAACGATTTTGGTCTTTTTGATGGTAATGTTTATTTATATGGTTCTTGGAGCTCTTGTTAATTGTACAAATATGTAAATTAATTTAAATATGTTGTTTTTATACACATAAAAAGGCATATAGTAATTATATTTACTATTTAATTTTATTCAATCATTTTTTAAATAAAATGTGTTATATCCAAAATTGTATAATTTTTATTTACCTCCTGAACCTGCTTATATATTTTTTGATATACAAATGTAATAATCACGATAAAAAAAATGTAAGTAAATATGGCTATTTGTAAGCATGCGCCAAACTCGGATTTTTCTCTGTTTAAAATTAAATGGTGATCAATATGCGCATGTACCAAATCCGGAGGTATTTGTGGAGTAATGTATTCTGCACAAATTTCACGTTCACTATACTTGGGGAAGTAATTTTAGAAGTTTATTATTTAATATTTTTGCTTTGACTTAGTGGGGCTTGATCATTCTAGTGGCAACATATCTCGCGTGCCTTGATCGAGTGGCACGTTGACTATATTAGTCTTAGTGTCACGTCAGTCACGTTAAGCACTTTTTGAAGTATGGCATGTACCTTGTGTACGAAACAGAGGCATTAGGGAAGGAGAAGTTTCGGTACTTTAGAAGTGTTATTTTTGAGCATACGACTTCCCAACTATACCGTAAAAATTCATGGTAAAGAAACCATGATGTATCTGAATCGTTGGAAACCGATCGCAAAATAATATTCAACAGGATTTAAAAGCAGGATAATTGGATGCCGTACAAATTGAAACAACGCATGACCTTATCCCTCCCCAAAGGGTTTTAAAATTAATTAAAAATCAACGTTAATTGAATTAAATCGGATAAAAAGCACCCGTGGGCGTAAGGGCACGACCGACGATCCTCAGCGCCGCCGTCTTCAGCGTCGCCATCATCATACGGAGCCGCCTCACTCAAGCGGCGTGCATTATTAAAAGCCAACCGAAAAGTTTCCGGCTCCGAAACGCACAAAAGAGGTTTCGGCGGGAATCCGAGCAATTTACCTGTATTATTAAGCCGTCGACGGGACCGAGATGCCAACCACCCCCCCTCCCGGCATCGCCGCCCGAAGACGTTACCGTCGATGCCGCCCTTTTCCTCCACCTCCAGCTCTTCGGGAACAAAGCGTCCTATAATATGAAGGTTGGGAAATATCGACTGTTTAGTAATTGGCTACATTTTATTATTAATCCATTCATATAAGCTAAAAAGGAGCGTCAACATCGGAATGAGAAAGTTAGAGAGCTGTAAGTACTTTTAGAACCTTTATTGTTTCATAACATTTCAAAAGTTGTCTCATAAATCACATAAAATCTCTCGTCCGAAGATATCAAAGGTCAAACATTACAAAAATCAATTATTGAACAATTATAAACAGTTAAATGTGCATGATAAAAGTGAAATGCGAAGGTTCAAACGCAAACTACCATACAAACTGATTAATAGACACATAGAGTGAGATTTAATAATCTCTAGAATAAGCTACAAAAGTTTTTAGAATAAGTTGGGATAGACTTTAGAAAATTAGTTAGAGTTGCTACTCTTAGTGTATAATGCTATAATATATAGAAGTAATAATGCTAAATATAGATGCTTCTAGAATAATATTTAGATTACATACTGAATGTAGAAGATTCTTCTACATGTCAGGATAATTTTACTATATAACTGAAATCATATAATAATACTTATTGACCACGGGTAGATCGTTGACGTTCTAGGAGATTAATAAAAAAAATCTTTTGTTTCGAGTTTTTTATATATTCAACCGTTTTTTAGATAGAAGGTGGAAACCACGCAGCTCTAATCTATTTACAACATAGTGCATGATCAACCGTTGGTCCCCATTAATAATACACTGTATAAAGTCCATAAAACGTTAAAAAATATCTATAATTGCAAATAATTTTCATATTATGTTAACTACTGCAATATCTATCTGAACATTTTGCCTCCCTTTCTGAGAAAAACGGGTACACTTGGAGGCATGAAATTTAGCACGGTTAAAGCTTATATCGAGGAAGAATTTTTAGTCCTAACAAGTTGTGCAAATTGCGCTACAAATAACTAAATTCCAGTAAAACAAAACACGCTGAAATCAATCAACCAGGTATATCCGTCAAATCGGCAACCCTAAATATATAAACAAGTATTTTATTCAGGATACATTACTCCGCAACATCTCCGGATTTGGCGCATGCGCATATTGGTTCTATTTAATTTTAAAACAGAGAATAATCCGAGTTTGGCACATTTCTATATACAGATTTATTTACTTATATTTTATTGTGATTATTAAATTTAATATCTAATATATTAAGCAGGTAAATAGGTTCAGGATGTAAATAAAAATGGTAAAATTTTGGAAATAATACATATTATTTAAAAAACTATTGAATAAAACTAAATAATATAAATATAATTAATATATGTCCAACCATTCTACTTTATAAAACATCATATTACACATTGTCATTAATTTTTATAAATAAAAATTCACAAATATGGTAAATAATTGCTTAAATGTTGAAACTATATATAAAGAGATAAATGAACATTGAAAACTTTTATGAAATAGCACATTTTATTTAAAAAATTATTGAATAATATAAAATAATAAACATAAATTGTATATGCCTTTCTATTTTTATAAAAACAACTTATTTAAATAAATTTACATATTTGAACAATTAACAAGAACTCTAAGAACCATATAAATAAACATTACCATAAAAAAGACCTAAATCGTTTAGATCAAATACAGATAATATAGTTAAAACCGAACGAAACAGCCACCACCATATATGAAAGCAGTAAAATTTTCCTAAAAATCTCCGAGTAACATATTATCTCTATTATATATAACTATTCATGATCCACAAACCATATTAATGAATTGATTACCTCGAACTTTCGACTAACATATTGTACATTTACTAGTCCAAAACGAATCTATGATCGTAGTCTAAAGCTGAAAGATATCTCAGTCAATACATCATAAAATTTACAAAACAATAATTGATTTACCTATACTCTTATATAGTAATGCATTGTATTATCCTTGTCATTAAATCATTAGGATGTCGTTGATAGTTTTATATTTTGTTTATTTGATCCAGATCTACTTTTGTTAGCAAATTTAATTATTTTAAAGTATCACTGTACACTGTTCTTATTTCATAGAAAAATGCTATCTAATTTTCTTCTCAGAATTTCACATTCTTCGACTTTTACTCTCAAGAAATTCTAGCTACATCTTAGCTAAAAAATAAAATTTAAATAATTACTAAAATATATTATGTTTAATTATTATCAGTTAATACAGTGTTTGCTATTATTCTTGATGGACAAACCTCATTAATGACTTGACTACTTCCAACTCAACAAGAATCATTTTCTTCTATGTTCTTGTTATCAACACATTTTGGCATATATTGATAACTATTTGATGTTGTTGAAAATGATGTGTTATAAATTCGGCCGCTAGCATTCCCACTATAAATAAAATTGATGCTGTTTGGATTTTATATCTTTTAAAAATTACCTTTCATTCTGCACTTACCCTTGTTCCATATTTTAAAACCAATATATGTTAGACCACCAAGAATAACACAATAATTTAATTATTATTAGTATGGAATTATTAATGTTACATAAAATCTAAATAACCTAGTTTTTTTTGTTATTTTGTTCTGATCGAGCGTACCAATCGACTAATAAAGAGAAACCCGACATATGCCATAATTTCACCCGAACATAAATTAATAAAGTTCGAGAATAATAAGAATCGTCTGTCCTCTTTGTTTCTAAGATATTTTGAATTTCGAAATCAGCTTTTTATTTAACTTGATGTCTGGTAAACAGAGAAACGCTAAGAAAAATTGTTCTGTCTTAAGGATTGATAATAATTGATATGGTTCTTGATATTATTGTATTAACTTTTGATACATTTTAAAGTTCTTTAGTAAATGTATTTCTTAACAAAGCACTGACAGGTAATATTGCAGGTAATAAATAGGCAAAATTGTTCATAAACTTAAAATGAATCTTGCCAAAAATGTTAATGCCAAATTTATTATATTATTATTCATAGAAATCCTCAAATTACAAAGGCAGGTACAATATATCCACATATTTTTTATCTCAATAATCAGATATTTGCATATAAGGTTATTGCAGAAATGATATGATGGACGACACAACTCTTCAAAGGTTAGAAGTTACAAGATATTTCTTTAAATAGTATGGGGGCGTACAGACTAATTGCAAACTTTGGAGTTACTTAGATAAGCTGACGATGAAAGCAGGGACCGGATCGCTACATCTATAAGGGTTTTTTGAGTAGTTTTTAGTAAGGGTTTGCTTACCAAAGTCGTCCAATGCAAAAGCCGTCTAGTTTGCTATTTAAACATTAATCACATCACATGGGACACCGTAGAAACATTGCAGTAGGCAATTACCTTTATGGTGTAACGATTAAAGTATTCAGTTCGCACGCCGGCGTCACGGGTTCGATTCCCGGCGGCGGCAACGACTTTTTATTGTTCCAGTTTGATTAGAACGTTTGTGAGATCATCTAGGCTAGGTAGCGGTGCTCGGGTCCTGAAGGGTCCCTTATTTTCAACAACGTTTTCTTTATTCATGTTTTTCCTCATACCTGCACCTCACCAGGTGACAACCTTTACTTGACCTACCCATTATAATACTTATAAATTATAATAATGAATTTGAAGTTGGTACCGAGCCCAAACAATATAAAAATAATTGCTTAATCTTGTGACATATATACAAAATTAAATTACTAACTAAACGATTTTAATTTGTTGCTTTTAGATAAAAAGGTTTAGGTAGGTTTTAAGCTCAATTGTGTGTATATAGTATATATGTTATTTTAAAATGTTTTTTCTTTGACTTCGAAAAAGGAGGAGGTTCCATGTTCGGCTGTATATATTTTTTTAATGTATTTTCGCCGATTTCTCCGTCAATTGTGGGCCGATTTTCAAAATTATTTTTTATTCGAAAGAGTGCACTTCCGAGGTGGTTCCATCAGATCAATATCATGATCTGTTGGAGGGGAAGGGGTTTAAATCGAGCAAAACGATCAAATTTAAAAGACGCGTAAACATTTCACATATTTTTTATCTAATCAGATTTGCAGTATATAATGTTGTTGCTGAGCTAACGTGATAGAAAATCCGAACTGGTTCAGTGCAAAAGCCATTCAGTTTGCTTTTGATTGCTAGCTATAGAATATAAGACTTCGCACAAATACTGTAGACACCTGCTTCTATGATGTAATGGCTAAAGCATTTAGCTGTCAAACGGGGGTTGCAGGTTCGATCCTGGTTCGATCGAGGTTCAATTTCCGGCGGGGAAAATAACTTTTTGTTGTTGTTTAGTCATAATATTTGTCAAATCTCCTAGGCAAGATAGCGGACCACGGGGCATGAAGCGTTCCTTATTTTCAGTCATTGTTCCTTTAATAATAAACAATCCTTTAATAATAATGTTAATAGATAAATAGGTTTAGGTAGGTATTATAGTACAGAAAAATGTAAGTTTGATTATTTTTTAATTTTTAGTTCGGTTAAATTTCTTTACTAAAAATATGTTATAGCTATCGACTAGTTCGACTATTTTGCGACTATAAACCGCATTCAGTGGTAACAGGTCAATTCAAGTCCACGGCCTATCATAGCAAAACACAATTTTTTGGCAAAATTAGTTTCTTTTATTCAACATAATTCCCTTCAAAGTTGATACACTGATAATAGTGACCCTCGAACTTTTCGATACCATATTTGTAATACGATTTGTATTTTGCTTCAAAATAGACCTCAGTTTCGGCGATCACCTCTGCATTCGACGGAAATTTCTTCCCAGTGAGCATTCTTTTGAGATCTTAGAACAGGAAACAGTCGCTGGGGGCCAGATCTGGAGAATACGGTGGATAAAGAAGCAACTCGAAGCCCAATTCATGGATTTTTGCCATCGTTATCACTGACTTGTGACACTATTGGTAAAACAACACTTTCCTTTTCTTCAAATGCGGCCGTTTTCGGCAATTCCGTCCTTCAAACGATCCAATAACGCTATGTAATAGTCGCTGTTGATGGTCATTCCTTTTTTAAGGTAGTCAGTGAAAATTATTCCATGCGAATCCCAAAATACAAACACCATAACCTTGTCAGTCGACTATTGCGTTTTCCCACGATTTGGAGCGGGTTCATCATATGCACCCGGGTAACTGTCGATTGGACTTCGGAGTGAAATGATGGAGATTGATCATCTTCAAACACTGCTCCTAATTATCAATTCGTCGTTGTTTTTGGTCAAAAGTGAGCTCTCGCGGCACCCACTTTGCGCAAAGCTTTCTGATACACAAGTATCCGTAAATGATATGATGTACACGTTCAGTTGATATCTTTGGTATCTACTATTTCATTCAATTTCAATTTATGGCCATTCAAATTTATTTTGTGGATTTTAAAAATATTTTCGTTGGTAACAACCTCTTTTGAACGTCCATTGCTTTCATCGCCTTCGGTGCTCATTTCACCACGTCTAAACATAGCATACCACTCCTTGATGGTTAATTTTCCTTGGGCACTGTCCGGAAACGCGGCATTAAGCCAAGTTTTTGCTTCAACTGTATTTTTTCCCTTCAAAAAGCAATATTTTATCAAGACGGAAAAATCACATCAGAAAAGTTGCTTCATTCAAAATGCTATAATTCACAAACTAATGATCTGGCAGTTATCAAATATATATACGCATCTTTTGAAGGTTAGGTCTATAGGGTTAAAAAAACATATAATTCTAGTAGCGCCATCTATGCGTCAGGTCGGGAACTATTCAATTTTCTGATGAAGCAAAGAGAGGGACGCGGGTGTTGCGGTGGGAGGATGAGGAAGAAGCGCTTTGTTCGACAGTTAATTTATTAATTTCCCCTCAAAATCTGTCCGGGCGAAGAACGAAAACTTTTCCTTTTTTTCCGGGGCCAATTCTGGGCACCGACGCTTTTATGACGACCCCAACTCCTCTCCCCCTCCATCCCGCTGCGTGCTGCCTACCGCTACCGTCAGGCCGTAGTTCTCGTATTGTTCGCGGAACACAAGGTGAAATGGAGCCGAAAACCTCGATTGTTCTCTGATTTTATTGGGGCTGTTAGTTGTTTTGACCTCATTGCTACAGATAATGCGGGTCGTAGATCATCGAGCCAACGAGGTTCGAAGCGTATCCTACGTAAATATTGTAGGAGGTTTATCTTGTAGATTATTACTCACTTGTGAGATGTAATGGAGCTTTCAGTCAAGTGAATAAATAAGAGGTAACAATATATCTAACGACCGGGGAAAATTATCTTAGAGATATAAAATAAATGTATATAAAATGTATTTATATATGAAAGACATTTATATTTTATATAATTCTTTTGTGATGTCATCAGGTTAACATGACAATAACATGTCGAAAGAAAAATGTTGATTTGTTCATTTTCGCACATCTTCGGCATTTCAAAATGGTCTACCAGCTGCACCATCATATGTGTAGGTATATCATCATCATCAAGGTATAATTATATGTGTTCTACACTTGCTATACATGTAACATATTATATTTTATTTTAATTTCATATATTTTATATTACATGTAATATCATTTTATATTTATATCGCTCAGATGCAGAAATTAAGAGGAGAGTTAACACGATGAACTTTTGCATTAGAATTTGTTGGTGATATTTAAGCTGGATTATTAGCTGAGAGATTTTCTTTAGTTTTTTCAAAATTGAAATTAACCAAGAATAATTTAAAATTAACAATGGGTAAGGCTAACCCGTCTGACTATTCCGTTTACTAAACAGACAATGACTAAGAAATAATATTTTGTTCACAAAAAATTTTAATTAATTATCTTTTTATTGCGCAAGCTCCGAAATTAAGAAGAAAGTTAACGCCATGAACTTTTTAACTACAATAGATGATCCGTGTCAAGCAAGATAATAAGATCTCCGATGTCGATCAATACATTATTGACATGTGTACAAAAATTAGTACACGATAGATTAAGATTAATTAAGCAAAGCTATCAACAGTAACGCAGAAGTATTAACTGATATCGATAGCGATACTGCTATGTTACTGCATATGTTATTCTGTTATGATATACTGGTAATCGGCATTATATTCAAGAATAAATCAAGAATTTCGTTTACAAATACGGTCGATCAAATTATGTTCATCGCATTTAAGTGCAAGTCAAGCGCATATGAAATTAAAATGTTACTGGTGCTACATCAGAGCACTAAAACATTGCCACGATATCACTGCACGCGTGATCAAACCAAACTTAAAATCATTGATAAACTTGAGTACATAATAATCGGTATGAAAATTGACGTTATATATAAAATTTGTAACATGAACAACACGCATTAAAAATTGTTCTTGCCAAAAAGTTCTTTAGAATTACTATATATTATAATCATTTGAATTGAAATAACTATATAAGAATCACACTTCGATACTATTTGGCCACATGATTCTTCAAATCATATTGCAAAAATAAAAAATGTCAAAAATGTAATTTTGAAAGTTGCATATTTAGCAACTTTATACACTGAATAGCTCAATAATAGTAAAAATAGAAAATAGATCGAATTTAACAGTCCGGTCACTGACAAAACTTTCACCATTCGTTCAATAAACGGGTACCGGGGTACCCACCTGTAGCGTGGCAGAAGTGCAAGTCATTAGTGTACTGAATAAAAATGTTTTTTCTGTGTAAACTGGCTATGTGGCATATGAAATAGCTATAGGGACACAGTTTATAGTCCTCATAGAAATAACAATAGCGGAATGCCAAGCCAATCGATATTTAGGTACCTGAGATGTTCCTTTCTCCTTCTCATGTCGTACGAAAAGAAAGAAACGTGTTCATTCTTGGCTATTTTGATAACTTTTGGCGCTAATAACTCCAATACTGACAATGCAAGGGAAATGTGGCGGCAGTATTCATATCCATTGTATCGTACAGCAATGGGGATCAATCGCTTCCAGAATATTATTCGTTTTATTCGATTTGATGATGCCAATACTCGAGCTCAGCGCTTGGAGAATGATAAAGCTGCTCCAATATGAGACATTTGGACAATGTTGAATAGTAATTTAGCAAAACGTTGGCAAAATAAGCCAACAGAATACCTGATAAATGACGAGCAACTATATCCATACCGAGGTAGAACTTCATTCACTCAGTATATTCCGTCAAAGCCAGCTAAATATGGAATTAAAGTATGGTGGATATGTGATGCTGAAAACTAGTATCCACTTACTGGACAGCTTTACACTGGAAAATCGAAAGGTGGTCGTGAGAGAAACGTTAGTGAAAGAGTTGTCAAAGACTTGGTGGCACCGTATAGAGAATCCGGTAGAAACATTACAATGGATAATTTCTTCACTACTATTCCACTGGCAAAATTTTTACTATCCTGGAACTTGACAATTGTTGGCACCTTGAAGAAAAATAAAGCATACATTCCACCAGCAATGGCTGTATCAAAAACGCGAGAAGAATTATCCACTGTGCTTGGCTTTCATGAAAATGTTCCCTATGTAGTTATGTGGCAAAAAAAAACAAGTTAGTAGTTATGCTATCATCAATGCATCATGAAACTAAAATTAGTGATAGCGCAAAAAAAAACACGAAATTATTGATTTAACTGGTCTAAAACTAGAGTAGACACGATGGATAAAATGCTTAGTAGATATACTACAAAAAGATCAACTCAATCAACTCAAAGGTGGCCTTTAGCATTTTTTTACAATATTCTCGATATTGTCTGCCCTGCATCATATATTCTGTATTATGGGAATAATACGATTATTTTATCGGCAATTGGGCAGAGAGCTATGTACTCCATTCGTTGAAAGTCGTTCTAATAATGCACAAATTATGAGGCATCTCTCAACGAAAGTGGCGATTGAATCTCTTCTTGGTCGAGCTATTAATCCTAATGCGCATCAGAGAACATCATCTATATCATTGACACCTCAGACGCAGCTCGATTCAACTGGGAGGAAAAAGATTACTGGTTTATGCTACGAATGTCTCCAACGTAAATTTAAAAAACGTTGCAAAACTAGAAAAATATGTTCGGTATGTGAGAATCTTATTTGTGACGAACACTGTATTACAACCACGACATGTGAAGGATGTACGAAATAATTTAATGTATTTCAATTTTTATATGGCACTGCATCATAATAAATAAAATAATGTAAATAAATAAATAGTAAAAGAATGGAAAACGATATTAATAAAATAAAATAAAATAAAACGGAGTTATGTATTTCCTAATTACTATTTTTGTTATTGTTCATAATAAGAATTATTGTTTAATTATTGTTTAAATAAAAAAATGTATAAACTATATTATCTATTCTCAATTTAAAAGTCAAATTAACTAAATACTTTAATAAGCAGTCTCTTAAGTGTGTATATACCCGTCCTTTATATACATTAATCGTACCTGGATATTGAACGGGCGGGGTATCAAGTTTGATAGTTAATAACTTTTATTAATTAGTTGATTGTTAAAAAATTTGACGAAAAATGGATGTCAAATTACTTCAATTTTGGGGATCCAGACGGCCATAAAATTTTTTTAAGGAGAAGTTAATATATTTTACCTGCAGATTGAAATGGATACCTGGGTGCTCGGTCATTGACCTGACGGGTTTCAAAGTGAAATTAGGTGATTTAACATTTGTTATATTGATACTTTGCATTCATGGATATCGTTGATGAAAATTCCGGCAAGCATTTATCGCGATACAATATTATCGCTTATATCATATGTTAGAGTGATTAGTAAATTCACTAAGCGACATTTATTCATTGACGCAGAAATAAAAACTCGATACAATTTTAATAAACCATCATTTTTTGCAAAAAGGTAATAAAGGAAATTTAATTTCGATCTACTACTCCAATTTTTAGTGTAAAAAACAGTTAATGTTCACATGTCAGTGCGTTTTTAATAACGGAAATGCTTCAATTTGAATTGTATGATCGAGTAGATTCTTCACAAAAACAGGTCTAAAGTGGCGACTATCCCATAATTAGTAATTAACTGTATTTTACCGTAGAGTGAAACACTTTCATTTCAATTTAAATAGTTCCATTGACAACCAGTTCAATCAAATTTTTCATTCCTTACTAGTTTTATACTCAATGGTTTTTGCAGTTCTTGCTTTGTCGTCTCATCCACGACTTTGATTATATAAATATATAGATATATATATTTTTTGTATATTGTGTTTACTTATTATTATAGTTTTAAGTTTTATTATATTATTATATTATTATTATAGTTTTAAGTTTTATTATATTATTATATAGTTTTATTATAGTTTTAAGAATTATTCATTAAAAAGAAACAAATTTTAATAGATATATATTAAAATATATTTTCATTGTGTAGAGTGCATGCTTGAAGTTCTTCATGAACAAATAATTGAGGAAATTAATTTTTTTGCGATCACGGCGAACGAAACTAATGTTACTGCAAAAGCTTAACTAGTAGTTATTTTTATATATATTCGCAATGGTGGGCCAATTAAGACTTTTTAAAACTAAATTTTTTTATTAATCTCCTAGAACGTCAACAATCTGCCTGTAGGCAATAAGTATTATTATATCATTTCAGTTATATAATATAACTATCCTGACATGTAGTAGATCACTTCTACTGTACAACTTATAATTTAAATATTTTTCTAGATACTATTCTAACTTATTTTTAAATCAATCCTGACTTATTCTAAAACTATTCCAGCATATTCTAGAGATTATTAAATCTCACTCTAAATGTCTATTAATCAGTTCGTATGGTAGTTTGCGTTTGAGCCTACGCACTTCACTATCGTCACATTTAACTGTTTGGCGAGTGCGTTGGGATGCACTAATAGTCTTTCTGAGTACTTCGCAATAGCACTTCAAATCACACTCGTTATGGATTCTATGTGGATATCGCGTTGAATCAGTTTGTAGGACACGTAATATGGGGCATCGACGATGACTCACAACACTTTATTCTAGAACCTCTGGAGGATATCTATGTTAGATTTGCTAGCAGTACCCCGCAGTTCAATTCCATAATTCCAAATGGGCATAAGTATCGACTTATACAGCAAAATTTTATTATCTAATGATAATTTAGATTTACGCCCTATCAGCCAATATATTTGGTTTAGTTTAAGCCCAAACTATTTTTTTTTCGTTTTCTGTATATCAAGCATTTGCTGTATATCAAATGATCCGATCTTCAATTTTGGTAACTTTTTTCTATTATGTGATGCACTACGTAGATATCCTTTTAAACTAACTGCAGCAAATAAAATCGATCGAAAAAATATATCGATAATTTTAAATGCAGTATTATTCCAGTTCGAAATATTATTGATAACATCATTAGTGAAGCATCAGATGTAATAGGTAATGAGCTACCAGAAAATAAACGCAAGCGTCCTGGCAACAGTTTATTTGGTCATCGAATTTCTGCGTGAGAGGTCTGTGATGTTATAATAAATTGTGCAAAATGATCGGTTTCATTTTAAACAGCATCTACTAGTTAAATCAGTTTTCTTAAAAGTTCGGAAAAATGTAGATAGAATTGGGGTAAATTTTCTGAGGATTAACACAGAAATTCCTTATGTCCTTTTTGTCCAATACTTGCTAAAGAACAATTATTAATTGAACTGTCAGTTCAAGAAACCATTGTATGACATTAAACGGTGTACTACCACTTCTAGAAATTTTAATAGCAAAAAATCTAGGAGAGAAGTTGAAGGAGACTAGACAATTATTAGAAATCGTGGTAACCACTTCCATGATAACATCAGAGGCGGAAAGGTGTTTCTCAATAGTAAAGCGCATCAAAAAGTCTCTTAGAAATGCAATGGCCGAAAATCGTTTAACAGCTCTTCAGATGCTATCTATTGAAAAACAGTTTATCTCCAAAATAGGTAATTTTAATGACAAAATAAATCAACAAAAAAACGTAGGACGGACTTTTTTATGCAAAAATTGAAGAACACCGTAAAGTTCAAAGGTAAGGTGCCGCCACTGCATTGAGGAACCGCGCACCATTGATGTCATAAAATATTGATAACACAAAACTATTACAATAATGCACCAATAAGGCTTGTAACCATACAAATTTTTCAGGGTAAGGTAAATACATTGAATTATTGTTAAATAATTTGTCAAAATTAGTCATCATGCCTAGTGTGGACGTTTGAGACAGGCCTAAAGAAAATCCTTAAAAATTGATTCACAATTATTTAAAAACTGTAAAATGTATGGATTGGAATTAATCGGAGATACTAGACGACTGAAAGTTGCTACGAATCAAAAAATAATTGAAATCGATAGCTAAAATGCAAAAAATAATCATTAAAAATTTGATTTTATATCTAGAAAAATAAATTGTAGTAAATTTTATTATTTACGCTATTACTTCGGCCGACCTCATCGATTCCTCAAACAACCCCTTTCCGTTCGATGAAATAATTCGACGTGAGCGCCTAACAGCAAAAAAACCGAAACAAATATCTGCGTATCCGCTCGGAAACCGTTTGGTGAACCTCCCGACCACCCTCCACTCATCCCGCGACACGGGAGGAGACGCCTAATTGAAAACGAGAGCCGTGCGGACCGCTCTCCCGCGAACGATCCACTTAATTTTTTTATTTTGCCGGGAGAGCGCCGAAAAAAATCCGTCCAGCTCAACAAATAGGACGAGATTTATGATGGGCTTTAATTCCACCGGTAGGTCCCTTTCGGATGGCTTTTAGCGCACCAAGACCCCCCTCCAATGCCACCCTCGCCCATTTTCACCACCCGAAAAGATGGAAAAACATTCATGTCATGCACTACCTTTCCCTCCAGGCAACTTGGCTTTTATCCGAGGGCCGAGTCGGTGGTCGGAGACGTGGGGGACGATTATGTGATTCGCGCCACTTCCGGGACAGGTGGTCGGATTCCCTTAGCGTTGCCGCGAGAGAGGGAGAACGGGGAGAGGGTGGAGTGAAGTGCTAGTTGGGGGGCTTTTCGGCCGCCTTTGATTTTTTCTCCGGTCGGGGGTTTTTGTCGGGCTAAAAGCTGCCGACCTAAGATCGAATCGATCACTGTGTGTGTGTTGGGGTACGATGAAGAAAAGACGAGTTTATCTTCCTGTTGAATGTCGGAGTCCGACCATTAGCGGTGGGATGTATTGAAGGTTTGTGTGCGTCTCGGACGGGAAGGATGGGACAAAATGTCGACATAAAAGTCTTATGCTCCTTGCAGAGTTCGTAAATCATATACAAGAGATATACGAGGGTGATATAATACCATCGTGATCCTTTTCAAGGTAACCTTCCTGGGATACAATACAGTTATGGTACCTTTTAAAAAAACACAGTTTCTGTAGTAACATTTAGGTCTATTTTCTCAAAATAGTTAAAAAAAATTACAATAAATGTTTATTAATCAATGAAGTTCTTTATCGTGATGAATATAACCAGACCCTTGAGACCGGTATATCAGGACAAGATCAGGTCTACACCAACAAATCCCGGATATATTTAGGTTTTGTGACATCATCAATCACTTTATTAAATTACTTAGTTATTGTCAAGATAAAAGAAACTAAACTTGAAAATATTGTGCTACTTAGAAACTACTAACGATACATATCTTTTTATGTAATATACGTTAAGCACATGGTAAATGTTTTTCCTTTTTCCCACTGTTTTTTCGGTTTCTAAATATTCGCTTATGGAGGAAACCTGAAAGGTCTCACAGAAGTGTCCAATATTACTCTCATATCATCGAAACTCATCATTTTCCTTGATATATTTTCTCTATCTCTTTAATGACCTGGTGAAATAGTTCATCTTGGTGTTCATTCATATCTTTTAAATTTTCTAGAAATTAGTCGAGGTAAGAATGATAAAATTGTACGATTTAGTTACTCTTTACTTAATTCAGTTGCTCTTTTTAGATTTTTTCCGGTTTGTTTATAGTTTCTAAAAATTTCGTTTAATCCTAAGTCAAAAACCGTCTAATTTCTGGTCTGATGAAAACACCTTCCTTCAGCTTTGTTTATAAGATACCTGGAAACTCTGGAACTATGTATTTGAAGCAGTCTCAAAGTAAGTTCAAGGTAATCATTGTATTAGTCAATGAGATGCTTTATCATGATGAACATAACCAAACTGTTGAGACCATTACATCAGGATTAGATCAGAAATACACAAAAAAATTCTAGGAACTGTTGAGGCTTTTATGACGTGATATCTTTCTGATTTATCTATAGATATATTGAATACGAACATTAGTTAGTTATTGTAAAAGGACGACCCGTCCCTCGATAATTTTGGGTATAGGTTGAAAGAGTAGTTATATCAAAATAAAAGATTAACTATTTAGGAACTATTAACGATATATAATTTTTTTATCTGATATACGTTAGTGTTTTATCTAATATACGAGTAAGTGTCCAATAGTAGTCTCATATCATAGAAACGCATCATTTTCCTTGGTATATTTTCTCCATCACTATAAAAACTTCTTCAAATCGTTTCGAAACGATGCAATTTCTGGAATCTTTCGAATCTACCTTTAGATTTCAAGATTTTCAAAGAAAGAAGTTTAGATAATCAAAAGACTCGAACAAAAATCGAGACAAATTGAGACGAAAAAGTCGATCAAAAAAATATTACCTATTATTTTACTAATTATCGCTAAAATTTTTTTTGTTTTTGCCCTACTACATTAATAATATTGAAGAACAGTGCTCGAATATAGTGCTATATTAATAGACAATATATTGTTATTTGCAAGCAAACTACTAAACAAAACACAGAACCATATAAATTACATATAAATTTACTTAAGCCTAAATTCGTCATATTTTTGTGAAGGTCGCGGCTATGACGACAGAGCCGAACCGAAAATAGTAACTAAAAGTACACGACTGAAACAGTCGATAGTAAATAGTATGTTAATAAAATCAGTCCAAAAATAGTGACTGCAGGTAGTCGACTGAAACAGTCACTAGTAAAATGTAGTCAAATCAATCGAACCAAAAATAGCAAGTGAACCAGTCGACAGTAAAAAATAGTCGATTACTAAATAGTCGATAGTCGTTTTTAGTAGCTAGTTCCCAACGCTAGTTATATATAAGAGTTGTACATTAAGTGACTGATGTTGAAACATTTTGATTTATTTTTATTCTACTTATTTATCTTTCGTATTTCATCTTTTTATTACAATTGATACATTTGAAGGCAATTTGGGTGGTGCGTTGATAGTCAATTTCAGTCGAAAGTTCCCAACGTTAGTTAAAACCATCGAATTTAATAGTCACGACAGGTTATTTTAATAATATTAAACTAAGTTCGATAACATTATCGACCTACTGTTGCGATAGTCGCGTGTGTGAATCCTGCTGGGGCCTGGTCGTAAATGTATGTTTGTCATTATTTAATATTTGTGATTTTCCTAGGCAAGAGTATAAAATCAAGGAAAATAATCCCATTCACGCCAGTAACCAGGCTGGGTAAGACCGGATAACTTCTGGGATGATTTTTATGATGAAGTCGGTCACTCGCCAGTCGGTAGGCTTAATTCCGAGGACCGTGGTTCAGAGCCCACGTTAAACTGTAGGTCCAGTTCAGACAAACCCATACAAATTGGTAAAAGGAGACATTAAAATATATAAAAAAACATTATCTAAAAAATGCCACCAGATATTCCACCTTCTACTAACACAGATAATAATAAAGAACAATATTGTCGATGCGCAAGAAGCATGCGCCAGCCAGCCAGGGAGTTTCCATAACATTGACCATGTAAGGCGGCCATTGCAGCTAATTAAAAATGGCATCATTAACAGTAACCCCGTGGCAGTAGAGAAATTAAAAAATTCACCCCACCGAGGCCCGGTATGCCATTTTAAAACGGGAATATAAAGAAAATAGATGGAGAACATTCCGGCGCGAGGAACGGGTTCAAGAAAAATGCAGGGCGGCTGGTAATTCGTCAGCGGGTCTCTAACCGAAAGGACCACCCCGGCTCGGGGGCTGTTATTTCAAATTTACGAGGAACAATATTGTGCCGGAGCTCCGTGGCCCAAAGTTAAATATCGAACGTTTATTGTAATAACAGGGACCGCTTGCGTCCTGGCCTTCTGGCCATTAAAATATTAATTCTGATTTTTCTTAACCGCCGTGTTTCGCCTAATTTATGAGCTCGGATTATTCTCGAACGAGAACTAGAACTTTCGGGCTTAACGATTGCCAGGGCTTCGTTATGTGGATTTGAAAAAAATCTTAATTCATTATCCGACTTCAATAAAAAAATATATATATATATATATATATATATATATATATATATATGAGCTCCATGTCATAACTATGACAATACGAGATCGACTCCATCCGCTAACAATAATTTGATTTAAATTAGCTTTTTAGCAAACAAAAGAGAAACACTTTTAAAGAGAAAACCGAGGGGCAAGTTATTTTCAAAAATTTATATACATGCATTATTATATATTTGCAATACAAGATGGGGCCCAACGTGTATATATTAAATTTTTCAGACACTCTATCGACAAGTCGAAATCCGGCACTGTTGTCGGGCTTATGCATCATTCTGTATATGCTTCCAAGGTGCAGTGACTTAATTACAACGTAAATGATATATCTTAAATATACATCGATTCGATATTATCAGATTTGAATTAACGCCTAATAAGCGTTCACTGAATAAAATTAACTGTAATTATTTATTAACTTAGTATTTTAACAACCTTTATTCTACATATAATGTAGTAATTTCAAATTCTCTTCCGTAATAATTAAGCCAAATTAATTAATTTTGCGACAGACTGTGTTTAATATTTTATTTTTAAAAATTGTATTATCGTTATTGTTAAAAATTGGCAATATTCTCAGTTTCATAAGCATAGTCGTTTCGAAGAAATCATATTGTAGAATTTTATTTTATAATAAGCCCATTATGAATTATTAATTTAGTTCTATTATATGATTGTAAATAGTTACCACTGACATGTTTATAAAACTTTTTTAAACAACTAAGAGGTATTACATTATATGTGTATAGTTCATATTTCTGTTATAATTAAAAACAAATTATATGACATTTTGATTTTCACCATTTAACAATAAGGTAACAAAAGAAAACAAGAAAAGAAAACATAATAACTATGCATTATAGGTACTTGAATTTTTGTATTAAAAAAATGTGATTGAAATGCGTTGAAAGAATTAGTTGCCAAAAGGAATATATCGAAATATATATTATATATATCGAATATATAGGAACATATTTGGTGTAAACGAAAGCGTTTTAACAGGGATTCGGCAGAATTAATTCTTAGAATATATAATTGCATTAATATATTATAAATTATGATATACTTAATAATAAAATATTATAGTACAATTGGTCGATACTATAAATAATATATTTTGTGTATTACATATACCTAATATATTATGGCAATAATGAATTATAATTTATATTTAATTATGCATTATATATAAAAAAACATTATAATCTATTGTTTTGTAGTAATGTAAATTAATCGTTGGCGGTTAATTAGTTGTAAATATATCTAGTAGAAGAAAACAAAGATTACTTAAGGTATAAAATTTACGCGAGATATCGAACTGTATTTCAGTCAAGAGTTAAAGGACCATATCTCGTCATATCTGATCTACACGATTATCGACAGAGACCGACGAAGATTGAAAAGGATTGTGGTCATCGAGACATTATATAACACTTTTCTAAATTGTATTTAAATGAAATTTATGTATTGAGTTCTTTAGGACAATTCAGATCTACAACGAAACTATAGAAAATATTATTAAGTGGACCAAAACTGTTCATTCTAAATCTCAATCTAGTATATATCAAAATAAGGAATTGAATTAACATATGTAGAGTGGAAAGGAAGTTACCGTGAAAATAACAGTTTGGTCGCTCTGATCTCATCTTCGTCAGTCAGACGTAAATGAGAGAAAGAACATTGTAATCAAATCAGTCAATCATAAACCGAGTAGTCCTTGTCTTTGGATGGTTTGTTCTTTCTCACAGGTTAGTCTTTGATATTTTTATTTAGATGGTTTTGTGATGTTCTAGTTCGACCAACTATAACCAAAAATCAATCAGATTTGAAGCTAACTTAATAACAACAGTAGCCAAACAATTTAAATCCATATTCAGTATATAGTGTATTTGTGTCGCAAGCTTAGAAAATGCAACTTAATGTAAATATTGCTTCCTCACTTAGGTGGGTTTTCTCATTCAACATGGCGATATCATAACGAAAAACAATGTTGGTTTGGCCACAATCCAATCGTCGAGCCATTCTCGTATATCTTCAGCATCTCGAGACCGTGTGCTAGTCAAAATATGCTGGACAAGCGATGATCACGAAGCACTATGTCTGCTGAGTACGCTGACGCTGAGTGGGGGAGAACTTCCCATTCGAGATGTAACAGTGTGTCCTCTTTAAGCCTTGCAAATGTTGTGGCCAAGCATTGACATGTAAGAATATTGCTAGTCCATTTTAGAACAATACGTCTTTCAACTCATCCAATTAACGTCGGTAGATACCTGCAGTAACAATTTTAGTCGATTCTAGTAGTTCGTAATACACAGAAACTCAGTGATGCCACCATATACACAGCAAGACTTTACAGTCATGGTTTTTGTGCTCGCTGTCGCTGTGGGTGGATCCCTTAGACTAATCCATGGCTTTTTACGCTTAGATTTGTCGTAGTAGATCAACTTTTCCAATTGCCAATCACAATACTTTACAGAAGACTGTTGTATCTCCTTTCTTTGGCTAGCAAATAATGAAACGACAATGTCGAAAATACAAATTTGAGAGTTTCATAATTAATTTATATACACACTGAACAACACACTTTTTATATTTTAAAGTTTCCCGACGAGGTTTTATTTGGACTGAACATACTGGCATTAAGCCTACCGACTGGCGAGTGACCAACAAGAAGACATCGAGTAAGAAGCCTGGCCCGAGTAACTGGCGTGACTGGGATCATTTTCCTGGTCGGATTTTGCACTCTTGCCTTGGATAATCACCAATAATAGACAATCACAAACATAAATTTACGACCATGCCCCAGCAGATTTCGAACCCGCGACTGTCGCAACAGTAGGAAAACCTTCCTGCCGCCTTTACCATTGCGTTAACCAAGGCAGCACCAAATAACATTGAATAGAAAACTGTTATTTTATATAAAAATATTTAAAAAAATGTTAAATTTAATAGATAAGCTAAGTTGTTTAACAGATGTTTTTATTGATATTTCCTGCTAAAAATACACGACAACACCTTATATGTATAGAAAAATTCGACGCTTTTGAAACAGAATATAGGAAGTTTCGACTATCAAGTAACGTAAAGAGTATTTTATATCAATGGGGGATATTTTTTCAGAGTTTTATTACATATATTTAAAACAGTCCGAACCTGCATTTATAACCGGATATAGAGCGCCGAAAAAATAAATATATTTTTATATTAATGGTTTCGCATGCTGGCCCGCTTCCCATCCGACATGATGATGGAACCGAGGGCGCGGACCATTGCCGGGCGAGGGTTGCGTGTGCCATTGACGGGCCGGTATCGGGCGGCGGGTGAAGTGCGGCATTTGTAACGGTAATTAGTCCATTTGTAACCGGTCCTTCGAGCCGGCGCAAATTTATTAAAGATGCTTAAAAGCGCCAACTTTGCCCATAAATCGCGAGCGGCAGCGTCGCCTAATGAGCATCGGAATTTTCGACGAAAGACTCGGGGGCTGGGGTGGAAAGATCACGCCGGACAAACCCTTATCTTTAACACTTCTTTTTTAAACACGTGTCGCATAAGAGAATCCATAGTGATCCAATTCGAAGCTTCAATGTGAAAAACCCCTACAATGTATTTTATACAAAGTATCGTCCATCGACAGCCGTTAGTCTTCTCCAACTTTCAGAAATTTAGTCTATCTTGCAATTCCATCTGGAACATGACGTATTTTGAAGGTATCAGCGATTGACCCATAATTTGGTGTCTTTATAAGAAGTGAAGTGCTCAGATAGTTATGATCAAGTAATAATTAGAAGAATTAGGGGATAATAATAATAATTTTTAATCGACTTCGAAAAAGGAGAAGGTTCTGTGTTCGGCTGTATATATATATATATATATATATATATTTTTTTAATGTATGTTTGCCTATTTCTCCGTCAATTGTAGACCGAAAGAATACACTTTTGAGTCACATTGGAACTAAATCAGGATCTGCTGAGGGAAGGGGGGAAAATCGAGAGAAACCCTCAAATTTTAAAGACACGTACAAAGTTTTGACATACTTTTTATCTAAAATGATTAGATATATGTATATAATGTTATTACTGAGCTGATACTACGGAAAATCGGAAGTCGTTCAGTGCAAAGGCCATTCAGTTCGCTTTTTAAGCATTAACTATATCATATAAGACCTGGTATAAATATTGTAGACAACTGCTTCTATGGTGTAATCGTTAAAAATTTAACTCCTAAACGGAGGTCGCGGGCTCTATCCTGGTTCGATCGAGGTTCGATTCCGGGCGGGGACAATAACATTTTGTGTTTAGCTAAAATATTTGTCAAATCACCTAGGCTAGGTAGCGGCACCGGGGCCTGAAGCGCTCCTTATTTTCAATCATTGTTTCTTTATTCCTATTTCTCCTCATACGGACTGCATCTTTACTTGGTCTACCCATTGTCATATTAAATAAAATAACTGCGTAATTTATTGAGTAAATATTTAACACTACAAAGAGAAAAATACAATATTTTTAACAAACAAATCGAACCGACTTCAAAATTAAATAAGGAACTCATTAAAAATTAAAAAATAACCGAACTGAGATTTTTTATACAAAAACAAATTAAAATAAAATATGTACATCATAATCGTTGTAATAACTAGATAAAAATAATCAAAAACCTTATTTAGCCCATTTACTACACCTATTTTATATGCTACTATATACACACAATTTAACTTAATTTAACAAACAATACAAAAATAATAGTATAATACTGTGACAAATCTAAATTAATGTAACTGTTTGGATTCGATCGAATACTAGCTAAGCAAAATACTGCCTTGAGATTTGATATATAAAATTTTTGTACTGCACTAGTTTAAAGTATATACATATCAAAAGCTCACAGTTTAAATCGATCAATATTATTTGGATCGCAATCTATAACACAAAAGGCGTACAAAAAACATTTAATAAGTAATAATAAGCGGTAATATACTTTGAGTTGAGCGAAATGTTAATACTTTGAGTTGAGCGAAATGTTAACGGAAAACCATAAAATATACAAGAAAAGCATATAAAGCGTATAAAGATTGGTATACCAACAAGAAAACATGGATACAATTTGGGAAAAGAATGAACATATACAGCAAAAGGAACCAAAGATATTTAAAATATTTCATAATATATAAGCTATAGGTATATAAAACATAAGAAAGGAGGCTGACGTCGGTCACTGACGATCATAAAATAATAGAGGGATGAACAGAATACATTCAGAAATTACTTTGTAAGCAAGGGTCGACATATACAAATATGTTGCGAACGATACAAAAGGAAAATGCGGACACAGAGGGGAGAGAAATGCAGAAACAACAAAACCAGAAAAACAGGCCACGGTAAAATAGCACAGAAAACGTTTTAAAAAATGAGATAGAAAGCATCAGAGGTAATATAAGAAAATTACAGTAGAGTATGGGAATAAGAACGAACTCAATAAAGAATAACGATAATAAACGAATAAAGAACAAATAAAGAACGAAGAATAAAATTGGTAACGGGCACTCACAAGTCTTGACACATAAAAAATATCATATAAGGAACTGCAATAAGGATAAAGGGATTACTCTGTTGTGCACCGCTATAAAAATGTATGATCAGTTAGAGGGAACCATCTAAACTCAGCAATTTATAAGACACTAACAAATTAATGTAATACTGTAACTCAGCATAAGACAAACAATAAAAAAAATATATCTAGCATTCTTAAATTTAGAAAAAAGCATCGAACAGAGCGGGAAAAGAAATATGATGGGTTGTATTGGAACAGACAAGAGTAAATGATAAAATAGTATACTAATATAGTAATACAAATAATGTAATAACCTACAATAAGATACTAAACAACACCTACAGAATTTAAGCAAAACTGAGACAAGGATGGCTTTATTCGCAAATAATATAAATTAATTAAATAAAAGGTTTAGATAAAAGACACTCACTCAACTCAAAATTGTATATTTTCGCGAGAAAAAAACACAATGTCAGATATTTCGATATTGTCTTTTATGCTAGATCATTTAACAATTCTTGAGTGATTACTTTTGATGTAACAGATATAATTAAGAAAGCTTCTGACAGAAAAAATTGTTCAGCTATATTTGTAGGTGTAGTCCTTGATAAAGTATGGCATAAGGGCTTCTAATACAAATTGGTAAATAACTTGCCTAGTTAAATAAGCCAGATTCTCAAGGCCTACTTTCCAAATCATCACTTCAGAATAAAATGGGATGACGAATATTCAGATTTAAAATCCATCTCTGTGGATATACAACATGATATTGTCCTGTGCCAATATGGCCCTTACTCTACACCAGTGATATCCTTAATATGATGCAATGAAGTAATAATGGCCACATTTGCTGATGATACTGCACTATTCGCTAGAAGTAATAACGGACAAAAAAGTGCCGAATAAAATTGAACTGCTACGAGAAATACACTTGCGGATTTCACTTACAAAAAATAGACTACATTCCAGTGATAATTAATTTCAGAATAGTTCTGTAAATTCTGTGTCTACCGCCTAGTAGCAGTTTAAATTCCCCGTCACTAAAACAGCTATATCTCCGAAATTATGTTCTGAAAAATTCTTTGAAAGGAATATTCCTAAAGGGTTAAGTTTTGAAAGTACGGAAAGAATCGTATCTAGCATAAAATAATATATCCCTCAATGATCAGGGCTCCGTAGATTATAGATCAGGATAATTAACAACCAACTATGTTGATAGTATAGTGTAATCAAGTGATTCATAATTGTCTAAATTGCATTAATATACTTAAAATATTGTTCCATAATATATTTATTTCAATTATTCATCTATCGAATAATTATTTACCTAATAAGTAGAAATTAAAAGATATATATCATATTAATGATATTAATATATGTGTGTGTAGTGACACGATACATTAAACATTATTTCATACAAAAATAGGGTCTTATTACTTTATGGTCTTATATGGAACGACTAAAGGTAAAGCGGCAGCCCTCGCCCAAAGTGCCTCCGGCTCTATTTAGTGCCATCAGTTTCTGGCCCATTCATCTAAATTACCAACTATGGTGTAAATTGCTTGATGGATTCTGGGTAAAGACCACCCTCGAAGGTCGATGTCAAAGGGTCGCGGTGGTTTTAGAGGGTCCCAGGCAGTTACACCGTCAATTTTTTCTTGAGTGCTATACGATGGAGTGGCTGATAATTGTCAAAATTATTGAGGAAGCTCATAAGTCGATAGCCATGAATCATCGAATATGATTACTCCTATTTTTATATGTATTTCTAGAAGGGTTCTAAGTGTGGCCATTGGAAAAAAGTTGTTTTCTTAAATAATGTATTGGTCTAAAAATTAATAAAAATTTTAAAGGATTTACAATACATGATGTTCATGTTGAAGCTTCACTTTTCTGTATGTATCATTCCGCCGAGGAGTGAACAAAAAATATCATCAGTTCATTGAAAATCAAGCAATTGAAATTCATACATCAATTTTAAGAAAAAGGCGACTGATGGTCATTAATGTTATGTGAAGCTTACGACAACCATTCTCCATCGACTTTACTATGTGAATACTGATTTTGACCTATTGAAAGTGAAGATTTCGACACCAAAGGCAAATAATGTTTTGGAGAAGAAAACAAAAATTAAGACGAGGATTTGAAGGAATTACTCCACAATGAAACAATTTAAAACGTAAGATAGCAATACAAAAAATTATTTCCATTCACCTGAAGAATATGCGCATTTTTCTGCCCGTGGGCAATAAGTATTATTATATGATTTCCGTTTCATAATATAACTATCCTGACATGTAGTAGATGACTTCAGTAAGTGGTCAACTTTACAACTTATAATCTAAATATTATTCTAGATTCTATTCTAACTTCTTTTAAAGTCTATCCTAACTTATTCCAAAAACTATTCTAGCTTATTCTAGATATTATTAAATCTCATTTTATGTGTCTATTAATCAATTCGTATGACAGTTTGCGTTTGAGCCTACGCAGTTCACTATCATCGTGCACATTTAACTGTCTCGCATGGGTATTGGGATGTACTAATAAACTTTCAGAGTACTTCGCATTAACACTCCGAATAACACTCGTTATGAGTTCTATGGGGATATCACGCTGAACCAGTTTAATGGACACGTAATATAGGGCATCGACGATGACTCGTAATAGTTTATTTTGGAACCTCTGGAGAATATCTATGTTAGATTTATTAGTAGTACCCTAGTATCCACAACAGTTCAATACCATATGTGCAAATGGGCCTAACTGTTGACCTATACAACAAATTCTTATTATCTAATGATAATTTAGATTTACGCCCTATCAGACGGTACATTTGATTTAGTTTAAGCCCAAGCGTTTGATAACTATATGTTTTTTCCATGTCAAACGTTGATCGAAATGCATCCCAGATATTTAACGTTGTCTGCTTACGGAAGTTAATGATTATTCAATTTTCCTAGGGGACATTTTCTTGTACAAAGGGTGAATGTCACATGGGTAGATTTTGTCTCATTTGCTTTGGTACGCCACGTTCTCAACCACAATTCGACTTTATTAACAGGAAGCTAGAGGTTTCTTGTGGCTGATATTGGATCCTCATGTGATGATAAAACCGTTATATCGTCAGCATATGTTGCAAAAGTAGTGTTTCTTGAGGTCGGTAGGTCAGCTTTATACAATAGATATAACAATGGGCCAAGAACACTGCCCTGCGGAACACCCGAATGTATGGGCTGTAGGTCAGTGTATTCGTCACCCTGTTTGAAAATAAAATATCTGTCTGTGAGGTACGATTTCAGCAGTTGAAAGTGCGTAGGGGGAAAAAGCTTTTTTAATTTAACACGCAAGAATATGGGTATGATTAAAAAGGCAAGAGACATCGAAAGTGTTTTATTCATATGTAAAATGCTGCTTCAGCGGCAAAATCGAAAATGCATAGTACTGTTACTGGTAATGAAAAGAAGATCATTTACGATAATTCAACTACTATTCGAGAGTGACAGCACTTCGGTGTTCACATGCAGGGAGTCTTTCCTCATGTCTTCTTGCGAATTTCTAAATTTCTTCTACTAGAGCTGGAATCCAGAGGACTCGGTGTAAGTATTTGTTCCTATAGTATCTGGATACATCCACAAATCTTCTCAGGACTTTATTATAAAGTAATTTTTAAGTGAAGTGCCGTGAAGTAATATTAATTCTCACAGAGCCCATATTCTCCAGAGGTCCTCCTATAAGCTTTGGTATTTCCTCTTATTGCAGTAATTTATTAACTAAAGAAAATCTAAATTCTCTTTCTTAATGAGATAATTTATTTTATATACCAATATCTTATACCCTTATTTTATATAGTTATCAACTATATGTATTTTATCTTATTAAATTTGACGTTTCCACTATTAAAGCATTTTATGTTACCACACAAAACATATACTGTAATGAAAAAAATTACATCACACACAGACTTTGAGGCAGGTCAAAATGTACTCCAAATCCATGTTTTTTTTCCAGAGAGAAAATTCATATCGGATAAAGTAAAAACATAGAATTATTATTATAGAATATTATATAAGTATTTTTTTTAAATACTCATGTTATTTCCTTATTCACGCCAGTAACGTAATAAAAACTTTCCTTACAATAAAATATTTTTAACAAAAAATTAAACCGACTTAAAAAAATTCATGAGAAGCTTACTAAATAGTAAAAAGTAACAACAAAAAAAATAAAACACGTACATAATAATCGTTGTAATAACTAAATAAAAATAAACAAAAACTTTATTTAACCTATCCAACTGCATGTATTTTATATTCAACTATATACACACACAATTTATCTTAATGCCTGCCCAAACCTATTTATCTATTTAGAAAATTATTTTAAGTACTACCAAGAGATCGCATTGAAGTTGGTACGAGCAACAACTTAAACTCATTTTGCTTGTGATTCAATTTTGTGTATATGTTACAAATTTATATTATTATTTTTGTATTGTTTGGACTTGGCCCCAACTTCATAGTTCAACACTATAGAAGCAGTTACCTGCAATATTTTACGGCTTCCAATAAGATATGGTGAGTGCTTAAAAAGCAAACTGAACGGTTTTTGCATTGAACGACTTCCTGTGTTCAGTCACCTTAATTCAGAAATAACCCAAATATATGATTATTTTCGATAAAAAATAGGTGAAAACTTTGTGCGGGCCTTTGAAATTTTAGGTTTTCCCTCGATTTCCCCGGATTCTACCATCATATCCTTGATTAGCTCAAATGAGACCACCTCGGAAGAGTACTCTTTCGAGTTTAAAATGAATTTTGAAAATCGGTCCATAACTGACGGAGATATGAAGACATAATGAGAATGAACATGATTATTTTGAACATATATTAAGACATATTAATTAATATGATAACATTCTCCAATGTAAATAAAATTAACATTATCTACATCATCCTCTCTATTCGGAAAAAGAACTATTTAACACTCCGATGAACTGAAGACCTACCGCGACCGTTTTATTTCCAGCTTTCCACAATTTCCAGAATCCATCAAGTAATTTACGTCGACGTATGTAATTTAGATAAATGGGTTCGGAATAGATGGGCGCTAAGTAAAGTCGGAGGTGCTTTGGACGTCGGCTGATGCCTTCTGGCCTCTTTACCTCCATATTAGCGCCGCGATCTCCACAAAACCATAAGCTTAATAACATCTCACGTCGGTGTATCTGTTTCAGGTCAATGTGTGTAACATGGGGTTTCGCAGGATTGCATTTATGATGCTAGCTAGCATCAGTCATCTGGTAAACACCTTCGATCTAAGTAAGTAATATTGCCACTTAATTAAATACATGTACATTTTATATATAAATATATAAATAATAATTATTTATATATATATATATATATATATATATATATATATATATATATATATATACTATAATGAAGAATTCATACTATAGTATCTAATTTTATAATAAGCCTATTCTGAATTATTAATTTAATTCTGTTACGTGTTTATAAATAGTTACCACTGATCTTTTACAAAACTTTTTAAAACAATTAAGTATTACATATGCCTAATATATTATGGCAATAATGAATTATAATTTGTATGTAATTAAGGAAGCTCAAAAAAAATTACAATCTATTGTTTTACAGCAATGCAAATTAATCGTTGGTCGCTAATTAGTTGTAAATATATTTAGTAGAAGAAAACTAAGATTACTTAAGGTAAAAAATTTAAGCGAGATATCTAGCTGTATTTCAGTCAAGAGTTAAAGGACCCTATCTCGCCATTTAAAATTAATTAACAAATTAGAGGTTACTAACGTTTTTAACGTTCTGTAAATAGTTCTTTCTCCTTGTCAATTGCTTGTCTTTTTAATTTACAATAATACAGGCTTATAACATAATATAAAAATTTACAAATATACAAATACACATAATTGTAATTACTATATGAACCAAATACATTTCACGGCATTATAAAGAAGAAGAACTGTAAAAAGAATTGTATATTAAGATATATGTTTATGAAAAAAATTAGCTCGTTGGCTATGGATGCATTCGCTATTGAGTCCCTATAAGCAGAGTAATATATAATTAAGAAAAATCCAAAAACGTTGGTATATTTTTTGTTAAAATATTGCGTAGTTGTCACTGAATTTTAAAAGTAATAATATATAAATTAGTAAATAAATAAATGCATGTAATGTAAAATTCGTTAAAATATATTCTTATTTGCATTTAAGGTCATCGACACATAAAGAACCGCTATCGAAGTTTGTTTACACCTCTAGATTCGAACATTTTACTTGAGACTCATAATTGTGTGAACTAAAAAGTTATTAGAAGTGCTGACAGATTAGAACTAAACTAGGGCTCACTAGACATTACGGCTGTTGGAATAGGTCGCCAAGCCGTCAAGGGAAACAAAATATAATTATTGAATAGTTTCGACTTATAATTTCTGGTAAATCAAAGATGACTAACAAAAATTAAATTAGTTCTAAAACAAAAATAAAATATTAATTTTAGAGCGGCCTATATTACGGCCGTTTATATTGGCAACAAATAGTTTAACTTGGGATAGTCAACAATTTATATAGTCACAAATTACATAAAAATAAATAACAGCAAAATCTTAACAATCATCACAAATAATTATGATATCACAAATAATGATATGATTTTTTTAAACATATACATTATATTTAATTAATATATTATAACAATAACTAAATATTGTAAAAGGAACACCTTGACATATTTGTATTAAAATATTTTAAGTTAAATAATATATATATATATATATATATATATATATATATATATATATATATATATATATATATATATGTCTTTATTGACATTGTCAGATTCTAAATTAATAATGTATTTAATCAAAACTTATTTTATATGCAACTTTAATATTCTCTTTCCAAACAAATATGCTCTAAAATTAAATTACTAATTGTTTGTAAAGGTTTTATTCTTATAGGTTTATATACTCGATTATTCGTTTTCGTTTCTGTTTTATTTTCAGTTTGTATTTACCATAACATAAAAATTTTTATATTCAAAAATTGGAAGTATGGAAATTACTATTATAGTAACTATGTTAATTAATTATATTATATATACGACTTAAATTTAATGATCACTACTAATAAGATATAATATTACATAATCACATTATAATAAAGTTCGAAATACTATAAAATATAATTTAACCTAATGGGTTTTATTAGTATCCCTTTCTATATATAAGTTATAACAATTTAATAAAAAAATATGCTTCGAGTATCTTATAATACATTTAAAATATTTCAAGATTTTACAATTAACTTCAGCTACACAGTTCAGTTACACTATTTATTAATGATCATATAATCTTGATGGATGAGATGAATCAGTTAAGTTTTTCACTGATAATTCATGTAGGAAAAGAGCAATAGCTTCAGATTACGTAACCAAATGACACTACATTTATATCAAAAATTTTCTAGAACTATGGAGGCTTAGATCTTATAGGCCACCTGTTGAAATAAACCGAAATTATGTATTATGCGTATATCAAAATAACATTAATGAGTTGAGGAAGATACAATTGAAATATTTTAGAGTTTTTGCGACCTGCAAAGCGACAGGAAAGTCCTCCTACAGTTTCGATAGTAGCTGGTTCGAACTTAAATATTCCTTTATAAAGATTATAGTGATTATCCATAAAATTCCGATAAGGAAACAACTCCAGTCACGCCAGTAACTAGGTTCAGAGTCCATGTTAAAGAGTAGATCCATTCCAGATACACCCTAGTTGGTGAAAAGGAAAAACTCAAAAATATAACAAAAACAAAAAAGAAACGACGAATTCTTCTGATAAATTCATAATTCACTCACTATAGATCTACTGAGATATTTGTGCGAAGGTCAACTATGACTGTTGGCTTATTCTTCTTCAGAAGCTTCAGGCTTTGTTGGCATTTATTATTGACAGTATCAAGCAAAATGTTTATGATCATAAAGTATCGCTGCGGATATGGTGAGATCAGCAAGGCGTAGTGTTTTAAAAGTTACTAAATCGAACTAAAATTTTACAGCATATATCTACTGATGGTAATTCAAAAAAAATTGAACAACATTTTGCTAAAATGGGTCAGCAATGGCAAGTAACAGAGACGAAGTGGTCCTGTTGTATCAAAACGCTCAACCATACGTTGCAAGAGTTGCACAGGCAACCATACGAGTTACAAAGTATTCCTGTTGCACCTGAAATTACAAAAAACACGCAAGCATATGGTTTCAACATGCAGAAGAAGTGCAAAAATAACCGATGATACTCATTTTACATACTATAAGAAAGACATATTTTAAGTGAAAAAATGATCAGAATATATGCAAGCATCCAAAGCTACCTATGATTAAATAAGCTTAGATGGGAAAGTGTGTAATGTTTTTTTATAGTAAGCAATACAACGACCAAGTATCTAGATATTCTCTGAGAATATCTACATTCTAACTGCCAGAATGAAAACTTATCATCCATCAAAACCGAAAAAATTTTATCCGTCATCGACTGGTCATTTTTGGTTCGAGTTTCACAAAACACGCCCTTTATTTGATCCATTTATTTATTTATTTATCAAATTCGATTTGAACAACGGGCCCGTTATTTATGAATTTTTATATCGGACTTTTATTTTGCACCGATAATTTTTTCAGTTTTTTTCGCTTGTTCGCGAAAAACCCTTGTGTACGCTCGGATTAATTGTGATTTTTGTTCGACGTACTTTTTTTTTAAACGATATTATTCCAATTAGAAACTGGCTTTATTTAATTTAACAATTCGCCCATTGTTTGTATTAAATTCGTTCGGTTTCGCGTTATTTAGTTAGTGTTTGAATGGATTTCGAATCTATTATTCGGAAAATGGTTTTTGTTTTTTTGTCCGAATTTATTGATCGCATTATTATTATGCTTATAAATAATTAATTATTAACTTTAGTGCAAAATATGCTCTGCTCGCTCTCAGAAGGGAATTTCGATTATGCGGGGGCAGTTTGATAAGTCAGTGACTTTTTGATTTTCCCGCGTTGGTATTTTATATGCATGACCACCGCCCCCAGCTGTCATCTATTAATAGACTACTGTGACATTGAGTATGCTGCGATATTTAGTTTGTATTTGACAGCCATTGGGAATATGCAACCTGTCGAAATTTAACAAAAATGGGAAAAATTCATGTACTGATTAGGCATTATAATCGCATAAAAGCGAACAAAGCTTAATAAATACTATGACGACTTTGAACCATCAACTTCAATGATTAAGAAGTGGTTTACTGGGTTCCGTTGTGGTCGTAACAGCGTAAGTGATGCTCAAGGTCACCAAAAGACGTCGTCGCATCAGAAATCGTGAATATGGAATAATCTATGGAAAGTACATGAGTTAGCTGAGGCTGTAGGCGTCTCAACTGAATGGGTACATCTCACTTATATTATTATTGCAATATGAAAAAGCTATATTTTTTTGTTCTGGCCTGAAACCAGGCGGTGGAATGCATGACGCATACCTGGTCGCGGAGACTTGCCCTGGAGTGACAAGAGGGACCGGGTTATGTGGGACTGCCTCTGGGCTTACCATTACACTAAACCTAAGCCGCATCACAGTGGACCCCTGTGGGTTGCTACTGCTACTGAATTAAATTTTGGGATATGGCACCAGTCAACCGGGCAGCCGTTATTGTCCATGAGGACCCGGCGAAAAAACGGATAACGAAACTAATTATAGATTCTAGAACTTAAGTTAACACACGACTGGATGCCGTCGCATGGGGGCAAAACTTATGACTGCAGCGACGGATGAGGTCATTTCTGCCTGGAAAAGGGAGAGGTTAGCGGTGACGCGATGCTAAGCCCCAGAATGTCCACCAGCTCGCGAACAAGCGCGTTTTCAGAAGAACTTGAGCTGAGTTGGGATTTGTGGAAGGATTGAGATAAGTGTTTGATTTCTGGAGCGTCAGTTTCCCTGTGAATTTGATTATTTCTGAATAACCATGGAGCGCTTGAGATTTTCCTGATGAGCTTATTTTGGAAAACCTGACGCCGTTTCACTTTGGTGGGTGTATCAAACTTGAAGTAGACATTAGACCCGTAGAGGAGTACGGATCGAATTAGCATCTTGTAAAATAAGCATTTGGTGGAGATGAGAAGTCTGCTAGAAGGGCAGATCAGATAAGATAGCAGGTTTGCTATCCCCGAACCTTTCTGGATTTGGGAATGCCGACCGAATTGTCGGTCGACGTGGAGACGTAGGTAGGTGATATTATCCAGCCATGGAATTGTGGCGATATCGATCTTAAGTTGCGAGACGCGCAGTGCGGAATTCTTCTTATGGAGAATGATCGCCTGGATGTTCAGGGGGTTGATTTGCAACCTCCCGCAATTGAACCACTTGACCTCATGATCGAGCTGCTTTTGTAATCTTTGGTAACCTCGAGCCTGGAGGTCGTGAAGAAAGCAATGTCGCCGGCGTAAAACGCGACGTCAGTGTGCTCTTTTCTCGGCAGATTTTTAAGAAAGAGGTTAAATAAGACTGGCACCAACAGGGAAACTTAAGGTACGCCAGCGTTGATTTATTTTCTAGCAGAAAGTGTTTTTTTTCCTGATCTTGGCCATGAAAGATCTGTCCGATAGATAGAACTTGATAAAAGCGGTTAGGTCTTCTGGGAGGCCTAACTGCACGCATTTTCAAACCGTCGTACCAGACCTTGTCGAAAGCTTTGGTTAGGACCAGAAGGACAAGATGGGTGGTTTGGTTAACTCATGATTTCGACGTCTCGAAACACCAGAGACAAAGGAATAAGAAAATTAAAGAACAAAATAGCTAAAATAAAATGTTCATTCCAGTAGGTGTATTTGCGCAGTTTTCAATGTTACTTTGCAGTAGTCAGCACATCGAAGAGTTGTCTTTTGGTAGTTTATATTCCGGGTCTGATTTTTTAACGAGTCTTTGACAAGATGTGTAGCTTTATTTTTACGAATAATTGTAGCAGTAAAATGTCAAAAAATAATTTTGTCACATCACAAATAATTACGCTTATAAAACCTTACTACCAGGCATAAAGAATCACATTTTACAAGTCTATCTCACTGGTACCAGCCAGATATAAATGATTAGATAATCTGATAATGCTAGATTTTCAGTTTGAGGCTCGAAACTATCACACAGAAATCGACCAGATTCGTAGAATAACAGCGATTATTGAAAATGCGCTTGGAAAAAATGTTTTCCTGAACGTCTTAAATCCTTTTGACATGTTATGGTATTTCGGGCTAATCCACAAGATGAGATATTTTTTATTAATTTTTTTTCAACCACAATCAGCTGAAGATCTCTGCATCCATCCCAATGATATGTTAAATTGAAAACATCACGGTTGTCAATAAGCTCAAATATCGAAACCTAAAATTAAAAAAATGTATTCGTTATATTCGGTAGATTCTCGCAACTTGACCTAGATTGATTGAGACTCTTTGATCAGTCAATTATAAAGCTAAGTAAGGAAATTCAGCTGTTTTAGAAGCAAAATAGGTGATCGTACTAAAACAACATGTCAGCTAGGAATCAAATGCTGTCAAAACAAATCTTTTCAACAACGTACGAGCGCCCACTCGGCAACATCCGACATTCCGAAATACGTCCGAAGATTAAAACCAATCAAAATACACGCACTAGTATAGTTTTAAACACTTTTAACCTTGACTTATGTAGCATGCAATATGCAAATTAAGATTCAAATAAGCATAATGTAAGATTTATTATAAAAAAGTCTACATGTTTGGTGAATTAAATTTAAAATTGTTGATAAAATACAATAGCTGTTTGGGATAAAATAACTTTCCAACTTTACTTTAGAATCAATAAAAGATACAAAACATAGGATACCAAAAATATGTTGTAGTAACTTATCAAAAACTAAGAGGAAGACATTTAAGATATTCTCCCAAGGCAACTGGGCATATTGAACGAAGTGCTATTGCAAGGAAGACCAGAATTAGTAAGTAGTAGTTAACATGTAACAGGATTTGTAATTTCGCCGCGAAGCATCGTTCTTTCGACAGATTATCACTATATTGTCAGAAATATGGGGAAAAGATTAACGATTTTAAGTCACTATTGTATCAATTTTTCTCAGTAAATGGATTTTCAAAGTAAAACAATAATTAACTTATGTTGAGATGCGGGAGAAAAAACGAGGACGTAAGTTAAATACAATTTATTTTTCTCTTCCTTCGGTAAATTAGTACCCAAAGACTAGTCATTTATTTGAAAATAAAGAATACATACATATATATACATACATATATACATAAATATATATATATATATATATATATATATATATATATATATATATATTTATATATACAGTTAAAAAATATTAATTAATACGTCATGGGATTCAATAAGGATATTTCGACAGAGTACCACTATATTGTCAGAAATATGGGGAAAAGATTAACGATTTTAAGTCACTATTGTATCAATTTTTCTCAGTAAATGGATTTTCAAAGTAAAACAATGATTAACTTATGTTGAGATGCGGGAGAAAAAACGAGGGTGTAAATTAAATACAATTTATTTTTTCTCTGGTGGACATGTCCACCAGTAAATATCAATCATCGTCAACTCCCCCAAGCAGAACATGTTAAATATCTTGGTATGCATTTAGATCGACGCCTAACCTGGAAGAAGCACATACTCTCTAAACGGAAACAACTAGGACTAAAATTATATCAAATGTATTGGCTCATTGGGCGCAAATCCAAGTTATCATTAGATAACAAGGTATTGCTGTATGAGTCTATACTCAAGCCCATTTGGACATATGGAATTCAACTATGGGGTACCGCTAGCAAATCTTATTTATCCATCATTCAACGGTTCCAAAATAAGGTGTTGCGTGCCATTGTTGATGCTCCGTACTATATTTCAAATAAAGTGATACAACGCGATATTCCTCTAGAACCTATAACGAGTGTAATCCAACGTGTTTGTGTGAAGTACTTCGAAAGAGTGTCAGTGCATCCCACTGTACTCGCTAATCAGCTAAATATGCGACGTGATAGTGAAGTGCGTAGACTAAAACGTTTAACACCACTTGATCTGATTACTGGACATATGTAGACTTTAGAATAAGCATTAGAATAAGACTAATTAATTATGATAATATTTTATACCGAAGATTCCTTAATGAAGTGATTTTCTACATGCCATGTATATATAATATAGACAGAAGAAATACTTATTGCCAATAGGGCAGATTGCGGACTCACGAAGAGTAATTAAAAAAAATGTTTCTCTTCCTTGGGTAAATTAGTACCCAAAGACGAGTTATTTAATTGAAAATAAAGAATACATATATATACATTTAAAAGATATTAAATAATACGCCATGGGAAAAGGATTTTGATTCAAATCGCGTGTACTTACTATTAACGAAATGTGTAGATTGGGTAAAACAGAAATTCTATGATTTCAATAGTTTCTTCTCCAAACCATTCAATATTTTCTCTCAGCAATGCTTTATTGTTCTCAGTTTCAATAACACTCTTTTCCTCGGTGTTCAAGCAAATTACTGTCAGACTGTCTTCTGGTTGTAGATGCACAGTGTTTTATCGCTGAAGCTCCTCCCTCGGGTTCTTGGTGGTGGACAAGTCTAGTCCAAGAAACCCTTTTCTGTAACCCTATTGGCTGAGAATATGTGGGTGGGAAACACCCTTCCAGCTAGGAGCTTCTCACGCTGTTAAACATGTGCATTTTGGACTCTTAAGGAATTCCCAAAAATTCCATGATTTCGGGTCTTCTTGATATTTATGGTTAGGTGCCATAAAGAGTCCTCTACCAGGTCTAACATCCGACAGGTTTCGTCTAGCCTCGGTACCTGAACCCTCGTTTTCCGAAACACTCGAGCTGATGGGAATCATCCTTGTTGAACACGTATGTTCTGTTTACTTGTTATGTTTTTGCCTGTCTATATTTACCGGACGTTCAATATACTGCGAACGTTATGTTTTTTTATCAGGTCATAATTCTTTTCAATGTCATATATATATTAAAAACTTCAATTAAAAGATCTAATAAATTAGACTCCCTAACAATAGAACCGAAAGAATTCTACAATTAGCGTAACTTACATTTTACAGGGCTGTCCCAACCATTCATAATAAATTTGCATCCCAACAGCTTACATGCATACTCCCCATAATGCACCGAATATACCCAATATTAGCGAACAACTGGTTTATTTACATTCATCTTCATAAAACGTTGAAAAATTGCCCTTAAAAATACATAAAAATGTCCCATCCTAAATTATTGATTTGATTAATTAATTATTATGATTATTTTGACGAATATAGATGATATTATGGCAGAATATAATGAAGCAACATAAGCGGATTGACATTTTTCAAGTTTTATACCATCAAATAAATAATGAATTTGTAATTCCAATGACCCTGATTAAAAGCTCCATTCGCTTCTCATAAATGATTATTAATTAATCAATATTATCTTTATATACGAGTTTTATAAACAAATATCGTCTCATTTTTTAAATTCTGCATCAATTTTCGACTTAATCCGTGACGTATCCTGATTTTTTTAAATGTCAGCTTCGAATGGAATTGAGAGAATGGTTTTGTAGCTATAGTATATATAACACAGAGGACAGACAAAATAATATGAACACCATGTAATGTAGTATATCTTGTTGTATGTTAGCAACACTGTGCACGTGTAAAAAATGCGATGATATGTTTTTCTCGAACATATGTAGACTTTAGAATAAGCTTTAGAATAAGACTAATTAATTAAGATAATATTTTAAACAGAAGATAGCTTAATAAAGTGATTTTCTACATCTCATGTATATATAATATAGACATAAGAAATACTTATCGCCTACAGGGCAGATTGCGGAATGACAAAGAGTAAAAAAAAATGTTTTGCTCAGTTTACATGTTAAGTCTTGAATGTAGGATTAATTTTCAATATATTGTACGGGCGGTCGTGAAAATCAGCTAATTTGTTTTGAATTGCCACTTCACGAGCGACCATATACACGGTAACGGCAGCATACACAAAATCGTCGTAAAATATCATCGGCGAAATGCCATAGAGGGCAAAACCAAAAGTTAACTCACAGAGAGCGACGAACATTAAAAATAATTTTGGCGGGACAACATTAAACTACCCTGGCAAAAGTTTTAGCAACACAACTTAACACTGACTTGAGTAATGCCAAATAATTAACAAAAACTATACAGCGAAAGTGACACAAAGCTAATATTCATGGAATGTTGGCGATTGTAAACTCCTAGATTACGCAAGCCACATTAGCTGCTAATGAAGTGGAATAACAATATCAAAACTCGACACTAGATGATTGGAAGAAGGTATAGTCTGATAAATCATTGTTTACATTCTTCTCTATAAACGTTTATACATGGAGAACCCCAAAAGAAGCGTAGAATCCGGAGTGCCCCCTTCCTACAGTCAGTCATATAACATATATATTCATAAAGTCAATATCGTGGTATAAAGCTGGTCCCCAAATTCACATCACTGGCCGGATTACTGCCAATGAATATCTAATTATCCTAATGAATGATCAGCTTATTACTTCCAAAGGCTGCCATATTTAAAGATACACACATCGAAAAAGTTCGGTCTTTCGTCATCGTTTCGTCATCGAAAAAGAGCATCAACATTAATGAAGCAATTAGTATGCTTTGATAGAACAATGTGACAACAATCCGTTGGAGACTATTGAGACACTATTCCGAGAAGAATTGCAGCTCTTTCAACAGCAAATGGTACCCCAACATATTATTAAAAAATGAGACTAGTGTATATGTCAAATATTCATATTATTTTGTCCATCCGCTGTGGATGTTTTTGAATAACGTTAGTCTTAGCGAGGATACATTACTCCACAACCATCTTCGGATTTGGAGCATGCGCATATTGAGCTCCATTTAATTTTAAAACAGAGAATAATCCGAGCTTGGCGCATGCGTACATACAGATTTATTTACTTACATGTTTATATATAAGCAGATAGATATAAGCAGGTAAATATATTCAAATGGTAAATAAAAATGGTAAAATTTTGGAAATAACAAATTTTATTTCAAAAAGTATTGAATAAAACGAAATAATAAAATTATAATATAAAGTCCAGTTATTTTATTTTTATAAAAAAATATACACAAATTTGATAAAAAATTGATTTAATGTTGAAACTATATATAAGAAGGGAAATAAACATGGAAATTTTTTTTTAAGTAACACATTTTATTTAAAACATTAATGAATAAAATGAAATAATAAAAATAATTTCTATATGCCTTTCTATTTTTATAAAAACACCATATTTAAATTAATGTACATATTTGAACAATTAGCAAGATCTCCAAGAATCATATAAATAAACATTACCATCAAAAAGACCAAAATTGTTTAGATCAAACCCATCAAATATGATCAACTATGATCGCTACTATTCTTGATCCATAAACCCCATTAATGAATTAACTACCTTGAGCTTTCTATTAACATATTATATATTTACTAGCCTAAAATGAATGGATTACCGTACTTTTAAGTTCAGAGAAATCTCAATCAATACATCATTATTTTTACAAAACAATAATTTATTTACATATACTGTTATATAATATTGCATTGTATTTTCCTTGCCATTACATCATTAACGTGGCGTTGATAGTTTACTTGATTCAGGTCTACTTTTGTTAACAAATTTAATTATTTCGTAGTACGAATTCGTATACTGCTTGTCGTATACTGCTCTTACATCTTAGCAAAATGCTGTGTAATTTCTTTTTCTCTGAAGTTCACACTCCTCGACATTCACTCTCAACAAATTCCAGCATCTTACCTATACATTTGGTGTTCGACCTCATTTGTTTTGTTTATTGTGCATATTATTCCCTATTAATTTTATTCTTTCTTCAGTTACTACATAATATACAAGACTATATTCAATATAGTACAACTGGTTTAGCTATACAAGTCTGCATGAGTCAGTATAAGTTTCTGCAAGATTCGAATGCCAACTATGTAAAAGCAAATAGGTTTCTAATTGAACTCAATGAAGAATCTCTATTTTTCACTGCTGGCCATATCTTCTCCAAATACAAAGCAAAATATTAATTAAGTTCAAGCCTTGAACAAATGTCAATTAAATAAATAACTCATCGCTTCTTATAAACCAAATATTTCAATGGGCTCTGCACAAGATTAAGGGCAGGTTACACATATTTGATTTTATAAAGATAATATAATTTTATACCCTGATATGTGTATTATGCCAATCAGAAATTTCAAACTTTTTGAATAATACTTACGTAGTGACAATGTATGAACCAAATGATGTTAGTGAAGTCAAGTAAAGTAAAGAAACTAAACAGATATCTAGTTGAAGAATTTATAAGAAAATTGATATGCCAAAGCATATCTGAACACAAATTTTATAAAGTACTTGATACTGTAGATGCACATGCAAGATTGTTAGGCGATTATTAAAATAGACCACAAAATTACAATTTGTGCATTTTATATGCCCAAATGTTACAAGGTAATTTGATACACTACAGAGCTGCATCATCAAATATATATAATTTAAAACTTTATTTGTGTTGGGTGAATAACACTGTTGATAATCTCATAACTTGTTGATAACTTGAGATTGGATTTGTTTTGTTTTGTTTATTATGTACATGACTCCCTGATAATTTTGTTCAGCTATGTCAAATGGAAATTTTATTAACCCTGCCATCTACATTTGTATCTGTATTTTTCATCAAAAAAGTTTTCAGTAGATTTTCCATTGAAACAATTTTGATCGGACTTAGCAAATGTAGAGTACTTCATTTCAATAATATGATCTCATAGTTCCCAAGTGGCGATTGTGCTATTATTGCCTACTCTTTAGAGTTATTACTATTATTTATTAATTTTCTTGCCAAATATTATACTCATACTATTTCTAATTAATATTCCTCAATATTTCACTATATTTCTTGGTTAATGTGCCTAGAATACTCATTCACTTTAATTCTATTAAGGTTTTAGTATTATTTTCAAAATTATTATTTCAGGTACGCTCCCAAATAATGGCTCCATATCGACGAATCATTTATTGGCAAATTTGTGTTATTTGCCTTGATTAATAATGGTTGAATTATTTCATTTATCTTTTACTTCCGTTGGTTTCACAAAACCATTTTTTAACTGCAAAATACAAGATAGATAATTTAAATAAAACCAAGGAGCGATAAAATGTTAAAAGGTTGGATTGCGTAGATGATGGCTTGGAAACGATATATGACGACCAAGTTTCGTAGCGCTTCTGATTATTTCTGATAAAATCTTCTTCAATCAAAGCAATCCCACGTTTAATTTTAAAATAAATGTATTTTTAGTAATCTCTCTGTAGTATTTCATTATCATACATCAACATTTTTGTGATTCTTTATTACAGTTATCTAGCCTATTAATATTACTCTTCAGTGCCAAGTTTTATCTTTATATAACACTTTTATACCTTTTATCGTTAAAATTTTCGTATTATTGAAGCATAATCGGGAAAATGTTAAGGACTTAACCGAGATTATGCCAACAAGGACACGAAACGCATCAACATCCACTAATATAGATAACAAAAACTTTTCTGAAACTTATTATGAAGCAACAACAACGCACGCACCCCTGGAACGATAAAATAATTTCGAAAAACGCATAAAACACGCCCTAATTTGGAAACTCCTTCGGTCGGCCGTGTATCTTTTCGCGTGAATTGATGCCGAACACAAAAAAAAATCGGCAACGACTTCCCGAGCGTGAGAATTGCCGCCGAGCGAGTGAATGGAGGAAGTGGCTGTTAACGTTATCGGGCGCATTTTTGGGACCATGCCAGGCGTTAATGACGAGACTATTGGGGACCTATCTGACGATTTTCGAGCCCATAGGAAGTTAGTATGGTATCTAATGTCCTGCTAATGGCTGACAACCTTTGGTTACGATGGTCGAACAACACATCCTGCTGCTATTCACATTTTATTTTACGCGAGTACCTCTAAATAGATAATTTTAAACATGTCTTGTATATGTATATATATATATATATATATATATATATATATATAATATATATATATATATATATATATATATATATATATATATATATATATATATATATATATATATATATATATATACAGCTTTTGATTTTATTGACTGATGTATGCCTAAATTTATGGTTTATATATTATATAATATGTCACATGCATTTGGAAGATGGCGAAAATTATAATGATCAAGAAACCTGGGATGTCACCAAACGAAATAAAAGCCTATAGACCTATATCACTGCTGCTAAAGATTTTGAAATACTCCTGTTGAAGATAATAAAACCGATCATATAACCGAAAGGAAAACCTAATACCAACTTACAGTTTGGGTTTATTAACAAGCATCCAACAATTGACCAGGTCCACAGAATAATAGATGTTATTGAAAAAGCCTACGAAAGTAAAACGTATGCTCAGCTATATTCCTAGATGTACCACAAGCCTTCGATTAGATTTGGCATGGCCTTTTTCATAAACTACAGAAAATATTACCAAAACAACACACTGAACTATTAAAATCGTACATTACAATCAGAATGGTCACAGTCAAATAAGAAGAAGCTTACTCAACAATAAAAGAAGTTAAAGCAGATGTACCACAAGGAAGTATACTGGGACCAATGCCTTTTCTACTTTACACTTGCGAATACCAAAAATGGAGAATATTACGACGCCTACATTTGCTGAAGATACTGCGATTATAGCTGTCGGAGACAATAGTGAAGAAGCCTCACGAAAATTACAAGTGACAATATAAATTGAATACAAGCTTGGAAAATAAAAATTAATGAAAGTAAATCTGTACATGTGTAGTTCACCTATATACAGACCGTACAAGCACCAATAATATTAAATAATACCATATAGCAACAACGCAAAAGATCTCGGAATGCATTTTAATGCAAAACTTCGCTGGAAGGAACGTGTAAAGAAAAAAAGAAAAGAACTGGAATTGAAATATAGCAAATACTAAAACCTATATCTACATACGAAGTTCAATTATGGGGATGTTCTGCAAACAGTAACATAAATAAAATACAAAATTTTTCAGAACAAAGTCCTAAGAGTTATTGTGGGCGCACCCAAATACTATGGGACTGTTTACCTACATCGAGACCTTCAGACACCAGTCAGTCAAGAAGTCAAGAGAATTGCAAGTATTGTAGCTTTTGGATACCAACGGAACAGGATGCAGACTCAAAAGAATCAAACCATCTGATCTTTTGTAGTGTTCTGTAGTGAGGTGCATAAAATAAAAAATACAGCAGTGACATGTATAAACATTATTTCACCAGAGACTGAGATAGGGCCGATGGGTCATCCTAGTTATATATCTAGATTTAAGTTATCAGTGACAAATTGTAGGTTAGTCGGAAACGACTCGTAACAATGTAATAATTAAATAATAATAAAAATACATTAGATCATTTCATACATTTTGAGCAGCATAAAATAAAAATAAAATAATAATAATCCTTTTTTAAGGTAGTCAATGAAAGTTATTCCATGCTCATCCCAAAATACAGATGCCATAACCTTGCCAGCCGACTGTTGCGCTTTCCCACGCTTTGGAGCGGGTTCATCGTGTGCAGTCCACTCGGATGACTGTCGATTATACTTTGGAGTGAGATGATGGTGCCATAATTCATCCGCTGTCACATATCGACGCAAAAACCCGGGTTTATTACGCTTAGTAATGTTCGTAATTCGTCATTGTTTTTGGTCAAAAGTGACCTCGCGCGGCACCTACTTTGCACGGAGCTTTCTCATACCCAAATATTCATGAATGATATGATGTACCCGTTGAGTTAATATCTTTAGAGTGTCTATGTTTTCGTCGGTAACAACCTATTTTGGGCGTCCACTGCATTCACCGTCTTCGGTGCTCATATCACCACGTCTAAACTAAGCATACCAATTCTTGATGGTTGATTTTCCAGGGGCAGTGCTCGGAAACTCAGCATCAAATCAAGTTTTTGCTTCAACTGGATTTTTTTCCTTCAAATTCATTTCATTTTCATTTTTTTTTCATTTTTTTCACTATAAAAAAGTTGCTTCACTCAAAATTCTATAATTCACAAACTAATGATCTGACAACTGTCAAATTTATACCCGCATCTTTTGAGGGTTAGTGCTAACTAAAAAACATATGGATTTAATTCTAGTAACGCTATCTATTTGTCAAGCCGGGGACTTTTCAATTGACATGTTATGTACTGTTATACTAATATAATCAGAAAGATATTATCGCATGAATTTCTTTATGGTAACAATAAAATAAAAATAAAATAATAATAATCATGAAAAATTTGTAAAGATATTTTACCTTGTTTTGATATGTATAAAAATATGTAAAATGTTTTATACATCAATAGAATTACCAATATTATTTTTTCAGATTTTTTTCCAACAACGTAATTGTTCCAAACATTAAATGTATTAATTTCATAATTAATGTCATCAATCTGGCAAAAGTTATGGCTGCCAAAACAATTAGTATCCTAACTTGGTAATAATAGCGTACAGGCGTAGGCGTCACTCTCTTAATGAAGAATATTGTTTCAATATTCGTCAACAGTGGATTTTTTCGAATAAAGTATAGTTTAAAAGGCTCAAGCTTTCCGGGTAAAAGATACTGATGATGATAGCTGAAAAATTAAGTTTTTGTTGAGAGCTAAACGAGTTCCTCGAAAACTACTTGATGATTGATGGTGAAAATGATAAGTTAATTCCATAAAAATCACTTAAGACTCGAACGATGGTAGCTAAAGCCTAGAAATATTAACAGAGTCAAAGAAGCAACCCAGTTCAATACTGATGTTACAATGTATAATATTAAAACAATAATACAATGACATTAATTTAATGGTCTTAAAAAATAAAGTAAGAAAAATACACTTCGTATACCTATATAAAGAAAAAGGCATTATTTTTATGAATTACTTCCTAACATATTCAGTAAAAAAATAAAAAACTCTAAAATAAAACTAGAAAGTTTATATTGTAAATATTTAGTTGTTACCCAATATAGTAAAAACACATCTAAGTTTGCATTGCAAAAATATTTTTGAGTTATTCTGTCTTATTTAGATTTATTCTATCGCTAAAATAAAACAACAATCAATATTTCTGCTGTATTGAGGCTTTTTTAGATTGGCATAACCCTACTCAAAGTCAATCAACTAAAAATACGAGCAGAAGCCTAGGGTCTTATAAATTTAAATAACATAAATATGCATGAGTGTTTTTAAAAGTATTGTTCGCAACGAAGAAACGTGGCGCCTTGCAATTTTTAGAGCAACAAGATCTATGGCGATGAAATATTGAATATTCTATTACTATAGCTATTCGTAATATGATGCTTTCGCTCTCTTGTATTAATATTTTTAAGAAGAAGAAGAAGCTTAGTCTACAATAAAAGAAGCCAAAGCCGGTATACTACAAGGAAGTGTACTGAGACCAATGCTTTATCTACTTATGATATACCACAAATGGAAAATATTACGATGGCTACAATTGCTGATTACACTGTCATTATAGCTGTCGGAGACAATAGTGAAGAAGCCTCACGAAAATTACAGTAAGCAAATGACAATATAAATAATTGGACACAAGCTTGGAAAATGAGAATTAATGAAAGTAAATCTCTACATGCGCAGTTCACCTATAAACAGACCGTACAAGCACCAATAACATTAAATAACACTATCATTCCGTATAGCAACAACGCTAAATATCTTGGAATGAATCTCGATGCAAAACTTCACGGAAGGAGCATATAAAGAAGAAAAGAAAAGAACTGGAATTGAAATATAGGAAAATGTACTGGCTAATTGGAAGAAAATCACAATTATCAGTGCATAATAAATTGCTATTAAATAAGCAAATACTAAAACCTATATGGACATACGGAGTTCAATTATGGGAATTACTTCCTAACATATTCAGTAATAAAAATAAAAAACTCTAAAATAAATCTAGAAAGTTTAGATTGTAAATATTTAATTGTTACCCAATATAGTAAAAACACATCTAAGTTTGCATTGCAAAAATATTTTTGAGTTATTCTGTCTTATTTAGATTTATTCTATCGTTAAAATAAAAACAACAATCAATATTTCTGCTGTATTGAGGCTTTTTTAGATTGGCATAACCCTACTCAAAGTCAATCAACTAAAAATACGGGCAGAAGCCTAGGGTCTTATCAATTTAAATAACATAAATATGCATGAGTGTTTTTAAAAGTATTGTTCGCAACGAAGAAACGTGGCGCCTTGCAATTTTTAGAGCAACGAGATCTATGGCGATGAAATATTGAATATTCTATTACTATAGCTATTCGTAATATGATGCTTACGCTCTCTTGTATTAATATTTTTACTTGTCTTTTTCTAAACGGACAAGAATTTAGATTGAGTAATTGTTTTAGTTCATATACTTGATTTTACTGAGATTATTAATAGTAGTATTTTTCAGTTATAACAAAAGACATATCTCTGCTTAAAATTACAAAGAAACTACAAATAGCTGTCAAGAAGATGCGGAAATGTATATTAAAAAAATGTATTATTAATCTCTTGGAACGTCAACAATCTGCCCGTTGGCAATAAGTATTATTGTTTGATTTCCGTTATGTAATTTAACCATCCTAACATGTAGAAGTTCACTTCAATAAGTGATCTGCTGTACAACTTATAATCTAAATCTTATTCTAGATACTATTCTAACCTATTTTAAACTTTATCCTAACTTATTCTAATGACCATCCTAACTTATCCTAGAAATTATTAAATTTCACTCTATGTGTCTATTAACCAGTTCGTATGATAGTTTGCGTTTGAGACTACGCACTTCACTGTCATCGCGCACATTTAACTGTTTGGCGAGTGGTCTTTCAGTGGAATAGTCTTTCAGGGTACTTCGCACTAGCACTTCGAATCACACTCGTTATGGGTTCTATGTGGATATCGCGTTGAATCAGTTTGTTAACAAATATATAAGATAACAAAATACAGGTTAATGGTTCGAAATCCCTATATTTCATTTTAGCCTAGCGGTGAAAAGGCGGAAACCTATATACATAAGTTAAAGGACGTCCAATTCCTCGAACAGAATCAGAGAAATACTTCGCTCATCATTCTCGATGATAGCTCAGATTAGAAACATCGCACTAGAGAAAAATCAGAGCTGATCAAGCTAAAAAATCAAAAAAACTGTACTGGTTGATTGGTCAGTCAAGACACGCAGCTTGACCTAATATCAAGAAAACTGATTTATAGGGCACAAATATGAGATTGCAATAAGACAAGGATATGTTTCTCGTTCGTCATCTTCGGATTTGACGTATGCACATATTGAGCTCCATGCATGTGTATAAGCACGTAAATATGTTCAGGAGGTAAATAAAAAGGGTAAAATTTTGGAAATAACAAATTTTATTTAAAAAAGTATAATATAAAACGAAATAATAAAAATATAATTAATGTGCCCAGCCATTCTATTTTTATAAAATCATACTACACGTCATTATCTTTTATAAATAAATATACACAAATTTGCTAAATAATTGATTTAATGTTAAAACTATATACAAGTAGGGAAATAAACATTAAACACGTTTTGAAATAAGACATTTTATTTAAAAAATTAATGAATAAAATGAAACAAGAAAAATAATTTCTATATGCCTTTATATTTTTATATAAACACCATATTTAATTTAATCTACATATGTGGACAATTAACAGAATCTCCAAGAACCATACCAATAAACATAACCATAAAAAAGACCAAAATCGCTTAGATCAAACCCAGTCAATATAGTTAAAACCAAACGAAAAAGCCATCACTATATACGAAAGCAGTAAACTTCTCTTAAAAATCTCCAAATATGATCAACTATGACTGCTACTATTCTCTTGATCCACAAATCTCATTAATGAATTGCTACCTCCAGCTTTCGATTAACGTATTGTACATTTACTAGCCTAAAATGAATGGATTATCGTACTTCTCGCCTATATCGTAAATCTCAGTCAATACATCATTATTTTTATAAAACAATAATTTATTTATTTCCTTGTCATTAGATCATTAGGGTGTCGTTGATAGTTTCATATTTTGTTTATATGATCCAGGTCTACTTTTGTTAGCAAATTTAATTATCCTTACATCTTAGTAAAATGCGGTCTAGTTTCTTCTTCTCTGAATTTCACATTCTTCGACTTTCACAATCAACAAATTCCACAATTACCTCGAAATAAATGAATCAACGAAGTTATTCAAGATTTAGCAATAAATGCTAGTAACCGTCACACTTGTTAATTGATTCACGTGGACAATAAAAGTAATAATAAATTTTAACTTAATCTTAACTTAGAGAGCGCAGAGTTAGATTTAGAATTTATTTTGTCTGTTTCATAATATTTTATAAGATATAGTTCCTCTATCAATATAGCAAAATATTTATATAAAATAAGACGTGTAGTACAAAAAAATGTATTATTATTGCATGAGATTGAAAAGTTTACCACTTAGAGTTCCATTATATCGCCTTTATAGAAGCTGTCGTCCTTATTCTCTAAAAACCTGGACAGTCAATGTTCACATACCTATCTTGAGGCAATACCTTTTTTGACCAGCAAAATAGTTCATTACAAACCGTAACAGGCGGTAATCAATCAATCATTTTTAAGAATTATCGATGTGTATAGCCTGACGTTGTCTTGGTTCCACTCTTAGTGACTAAAGGTAACAAGTTGAAACAAATTAAAGGTTTAGTCATAGGGATGCAGCTTATAGAATATGATACCTTGTCAATCCCGCGTTTGACGATGTAGTAAGTTATCCACTTTTCATCGCCAGTTATCATTCACTTCATAGATGGGCCGATGTTGTTGCGGTTCATAGATGCAAATTCGGTACATGATGTTGTCTTCGTATTAATTAATGTGGAACCCAAACATCCTACTTTTTCTTGTATCCAGCCTCCTCCAAACAGTTCGAAACAATGTTTTGGGTTCCTGGACAACATGAACAGTTTTTATCAGAACCCAGCCCGAAATTTCCGATGCTTTTGTACAAATTTTCGACATTCTCATCCATATTTGACCTTCCACAATATAACGCAAATTGGACAATTTGACGGCAACATAGATGTCCTAATAATAAATAATGTCAGTTAAAGTTTCTGAATTTTGAAAATAAATTTACGGTTCCTGTTTGAAATATTATGAAAATAACATTTGTAAGAGCAATTGTCCAAATAATATTTGAACACTCCCCTAGCATCAACACCAAAAATTTGAGGCAACTAACCAAACATCATTTTCAATCTAAACTGTCCGTGTAGGATTGGTCGAAGTAATAATCGGGATGAACAAGATCTGGAAAATACGGTGAGTGAAATATAAATCGATTATTGACCTGCCATGAAGGTTTGATAATTATTTAATTCGTTTTCAGTTTTCAAATTAGCGATTTTCGGTTCAGATCAACCTAATTAAAATCACCACTTATAATATCAAAACCAATACTTGCCTATGTATAATTTCAATAATTTCATACGTTTCTGAATCAGCACTTGTATTATTAATCCCGTTATCAACGACAGTTTTTCAGAAACTCTAAACAGTTAATACATTCAAGCAAACGCATAAGAAAATGAAGAAGTTCCAATGTCGATTCTGCTATTTTACGATATCAGTCAACAAGAGAATTGAAGAAAATAAAACTTGAGTGAGTTTTATTTACGTGAGTAGTTTGTTGTAACTCATTAACACAACTAAGCTGATATATCAACATTATTTCGTCTTTCCTCTCTCTATATATTTTGCGTTTCACTGTCGTGCAATACACTTGTTACGAAACTAACTTTCAAAGTGTTTTCTGAATTACCAGTACCATTTCTGCGATGACGTAATTTTGCTAGACAAGACAAATAAGCGAAAAGTTAAAGATGCAGTATAATCAACTAGCTGGAGAGTTGACGAGACAAACACAAGACGCGAAACAGTCAAACAAATTCGACTGAATCATGATAGTTTCGTTTGGATGAATTTTAAAACTAACTAAATTGATTTGGCAAATTTACAAGAACTAGTCAGAATTATATTCTTATTGTTTGAGAATTATATTCTTATCAAAACATTTGTTAACTGATAACAAATGTTTTGATAAGAATATAATTTAGAATAACAAAAAGGCTGTTTAAGAAAATATAACCAGTTCAAAGAGGATTACAGAGAAATCAAGGATAACGTGAAAATTTCTTCTTCAAATGCCGAAAAGCATTTACCACACAATATATTCTTGATATGAGGGAATAAAAAAGTAATTTTTGAAGTATTTCTGGTGAACAAACGTTCTGCGATATTCCCAAGCATAGTTGCCACATGTCCAGTAATTTCAAGGAAACAAGTAGTCATTTGCTTCGAAGCGTTTCACGCACTAATCATATTTGTCTAATTGGGCTCATCTTGAAAAACCATAGAGTTGGTTGTTATTTTCTTAGCGGCTCATACACATGTATCCACAGTTCATCCCCTGCATAGATACTATGTACGTTTCAGATGCAGCGTGATTGTATTTCTGGATCATTTATTTACACCATTTGACACATATCTTGAACATTCCTGAGTTTTGTCAAATTATACGGGATTCAACGTGAACAAATACTCTTGACAACTAAATGTTCATCCAATATGTTATTGATGATTATCATAGTAATACTCAAGAATGACCCAATCTCACCGTAAGTCACATGATGATCTTATAATCTCGTTTTACGAGTTTCATCCCTGAGTGAACTACGGGCTCGATTAAATTCGTTATGACAACGTTTCACAGTGGCCAATGATGGGACTTCAGTGTTAAAAATCGAACTACGTTGATCTATTCACCCCGTTTTGATAATTCATGTCGAAACTTGTAAACAATCACAGCACGAAAATGTTCTCGAATTAAATTTTTAACTAACACAAAATGTTTAAGTCAAACAACACAAGTTGTACGCAAAGAACAAAACGTTCTGAAGAAGGTTATAATTATAATGGTCACTTTTCCAATTGGAGACGCCATATGGAGCCTAATAATACTTAGCATTGCAAAGGCTCAAAATATTAATAGTAACCATTGTATTAATCACTCACGACTTCATTCATGTATATTTTTCAACAACATTTTCAACATATTTTAACTAAATTCATATATGAATAGTAGAGTACTTAAGGATGAATTATGTTTATATATAGAAAGTTAAGAAGTTGTGCCTGAAGAAGCTGAGTAATCTGAGGAGATGAAATATTATTTAATTTTTATATTAACTACAATGAACAATTTGTTTATTTGATAATTCTAAGTATGAAAGATTAAAGAAGTGGTTTTATAACCTATTTTTTAACTAAAAAGTATAAGTAACTAGTATAAAAACTAATAAGTAACAATCATTGCATATATATATATATATATATATATATATATATATATATATATATATATATGATCTATTACGTTTGCTGGGAACATACATATATACATATAGCATATAAAATTATATTATACCGTATACCTACTTGCTTCATATATATCAGCTTGTATTGCTTGTCTTAATTTCTTGTAGACCTATCAAATTAAAATAATAAGGATACATTTGAAAATTTATAATTAATAAATCATATTTTCATTTTACCGCCTAATTCATTGTCAGTTTTATTTTAATTATTAGATAAATAAACATTCGATATCTTTAGTACGTACAATATTTAGTTGCTGCTGTCAGCATTTACGTGCAAACTCTGAGATAAATTAATCTGAAATGAATCCAAAAATTTACCGAAAAATCCTAAATAATAACCTCAAATTGAAGGTACACTTTATGTCATAATGTGTAACCAGAACCATTTCTTGAGCAAGAAAAATTTTCTCTTCACTGTTTTATGTCTACTAAATATTACACCAACAAATTTGTTAAAATTCAATATATATATATATATATATATATATATATATATATATATATATATATATATATATATATATATATATATATGTTAGTTCGTTATGCACGTACTTCAAAACAATTATTGATTGGCATTGGCAGAAAAATATCTTAGAATATTAAACCAACAAATTTGTTAAAATTCAATTCAGATTAATTAACTCAACTGAGTTTAGCAATACTGGAATAGTCAAAAGTAACACAAACATAACAGGTATTTAATTTTCATATAAAAACTCAATGTTGTGTCATTTCATGTTTACGTTAGAGCGTTCCTAGGTTTCAGAAACTATACGTTGGTACTCGTAATACGCCCAACAGAAAGAATGAAAGGAGCGTAAAATAGGCGACCGGAGTGGATGGTTGCCGGTTTATTATTTTATTATATAGCCTGTTCAATAAAACAGTGAAGTAACGTCTTTTAAATATGTGACGTCAAAACGTCGCAATGTTGCTGGATCAACATTGATTTTCAATCGATTTTTGCTTAAATATAACAACATTCTAAACTAAATAGAATAATGCAATAAAAATAACGTCTTCAAATATAATTTATCTTAACTTTATAGTATCTAAAATACAAATATTATAGAAGGAATTGTTTTGAGATATTTTAGTCACAGTGCAATACGCTAAGAACATTTCCAATAAAAACCGAAACTACTTAGTATTTAGCAGCATCAATATTTTCCTCTCTAACACATTTTTTTGCAAGCTCCATTATCTCGTTAGTGATAAGTGATAAAAGTTACTAACAAGCAACGACTCAAAATTTATCAAGATAAGCAAAACGCCAAAACAGCCTTTGCCGTCTTATCGCCTATAGTTTATTCAAAGTTACTTTGTACATATGTCATCTGAATGTCTGCCCTTAAAACGTCGCAATGTTGCCGCATCAACTCTGAGTTTTACTTCAGTTGGGCTTAGACATACAACCAAATCCTAATCTAATTAATATAATGGAGCCGGCTTGGAGCGATGGGACGGTCCTCCTACTGTTGCGATAGCCGTAGGTTCGATTCCTGCTGGGGCATGGTCGTAAATTTATGTTACCGCTTGTTTAAAATTTGTGAATGTTCTAGGTAAGAGTGTAAAATCCGACAAGGAAAATGACCCCAGTCACGCCGGTAACCAGGCTGGGTAAGACCGGATGTCTTCTGGGATGATTTCTAAAGTTGGTCACTCGCCAGTCGGTAGGCTTAATGCTGAGGACCATGGTTCGGAGCCTACGTTAAACTTTAGGCCCAGTCCAGATAAACCCATAGCTGGTAAAAGGAGACTTTAAAATATATGTATAAAATAATATAATTAAACAAAAATATTATCACATATAATCTATTTTATTTTAGCATTATAGTACATCTAAAATATACAGTTAATTATAAAGCCACAATAGTTTACAGGTTAGAGTTATAACGTCTTATCACTATTGCGTTCAAGAATTTTTTTGCATACGTCTCACAACCTGACGACTTTGGCAGACTCATTCGTTTATCTGTTCGAACTAACCAGACAGCATTGTGTTTCTGTTAACTAGAATAAATTACGAAGGAAAATATTGTCTGACCTTATATATATATATATATATATATATATATATATATATATATATATATATATATATATATATATATATTGAATTTTAACAAATTTGTTGGTTTAATATGTATTAGACATAAAACAGTGAAGAGAAAATTTTTTCTGCTCAAGAAATGGTTCCGGTTACACATTATGACATAAGTGTATCTTCAATTTGAGGTTATTATTTAGGATTTTTTGTCAACTTTTTGGATTCATTTCAGATTAATTTATCTCAGAGTTTGCACGTAAATGCTCACAGTAGCAACTAAATATTGTACGTACTAAAGATATCGAATGTTTATTGATCTAAAAATAATTCAAATAAGACTGACAATGAATTAGGCGGTAAAAAAAAATATGATTTATTAATTGTAAATTTTCAAATGTTTCCTTATTATTTTAATTTGATAGGTCTACAAGAAATTAAGACAAGCAATACAAGCTGATATATATGAAGCAAGTAGGTATACGGTATAATATAATGGTATATACTTTATGTATATATATATATATATATATATATATATATATATATATATATATATGTATGTTCCCAGCAAACGTAATAGATCAAATTAAAGATTATTACTTACTTATTATTATTATTTTGTTATTTGATTGTTACTTATTATTTTTATATATTATATTATATTTTTATACTAGTTACTTATTCTTTTTAGTTAAAAAATATGTTATAAAACCGCTTCTTTAATCTTTCATACTTAGAATTATCAAATAAACAAATTGTTCATTGTAGTTCATATAAAAATTAAATAATATCTCAACTCCTCAGATTACTCAGTTTCTTCAGACACAACTTCTTAACTTTCTATATATAAAAATAATTCATCTTTAAGTACTGTACTATTCATATATGAATTTAGTTAAAATATTTTGAAAATGTTGTTGAAAAATATGCATGAATGAAATCATGAGTGCTTAATACAATGGTAACTATTAATATTTTGAGCCTTTGCAATGCTATGTGTTATTAGGCTCCATATGGCGTCTTCAATTGGAAATGTGACCATTACAACTACAACCTTCTTCAGAAAGTTTTGTTCTTTGCGTACAACTTGTGTTGTTTGACTTAAACATTTTGTGTTAGTTAAAAATTTAATTCGAGAACATTTTCGTGCTGTGATTATCTACAAGTTTCGAAATGAATTATCAAAACGGAGTGAATAGATCAACCTAGTTCGACTTTTAGCACTGAAGCCCCATCATTGGCCACTGTGAAACGTTGTCATAAAGAATTTAATCGCGGCCGTAGTTCATTCAGGGATGAAACTCGTAAAATGAGATTATAAGATCATCATGTGACTTGCGGTGAGATTGGGTCATTCTTGAGTATTACTATGACAAGCATCAATAACATATTGGATGAACATTTAGTTGTCAAGAGTATTTGTTCACGTTGAATCCCGTATAATTTGACAAAACTCCAGATAAACCCATAGCTGCTAAAAGGAGACTTTAATATATATATATATATATATATATATATATATATATATATATGTATATATATATATATATATAAAATAATATAATTGAACAAAAATGTTATCAAATATAATCTATTTTATTTTAACACGTCTGACAACCGGACGACTTTGGCAGACTCATTCGTATATATATAGTTCGTTATGCACGAACTTCAAAACAATTATTGACTGGCATTTAGAAAAATATCTCTAAAGAAAACTCTACCGAACTGTCTAATTATAAACTCAGTTATATAACTTATAAAATAATTAAAATCTCTTTAAACATTGAATACCGTACTTAATATTTTATTTTAATAGAATAAAAGTCTAACATTGCCGAAAATCAACCGTCACGGATAGCGTAGCTTGCAGAAAATACATTAAATCATGCACATTTAAATAATGAAATTGGCGAAGTTCTCCGATTTAGTCAGTTTTTCGGAGTGATTGACTTTGATTAGGGTTACGTCGCTCGGAAAAAGCATCAATTCGCTAAAATCAGTTATCGCTATAGGTATTTTAATGGAAAATAAAAATGTCAAAGGCCAGCAGAAATTAAATACGAAAAGTATCACTTTTAAATACTTTTAAATTTATCCATTAAATAAATCAGGTTTGCGAATGAATGTTAATGCTACTTTCAACGCTTTTAACGACATTACTTATTTTATATTGTTTTGCATATTTCTGAAGCTATATTCATGCGATTTCGTGGCCATTATTTTATTTTTTACTCTAGGCGATATTATTGTAATTTATTATTTTATTGACGTTGCTACTAATCTATATAAAATGCTATGAAAATTTGTTAATATCAACAATCAACATCTGGCTTGGCTTTTGTTTAAAAGATTAAAAGTTGCAACGGGCTGTACAACATAAAATAAACGTCATTATCCTGGATCTCTGCTTCTGCATCTTAAACAATTTTAATCATAGAAAAAAACTAATACATGACATAATCGAAAATGTCGACACAGTAACTTACAGAGCTCTTTTAAATAAAATAAATGTTTCATTTATTACTGAACAGAAAAATGTTTTATTCTCTATTCAGAAATATAATATACATGTTCAGTTTCTCTCCCGTGATGTGATTTCTTCGATTGTTAATAATTCGGCCAGTTTTTGAAAATACTTGTTCCGAGGGGATAGATGTTGCGGGTATAGCAGAATATTTTAAATGTACTGATATAATTCAAGAAGTATCATTTTATGAGCTATAATGGTGGATAGAATTGCATTTTCAGGTACATAGCTAAAGTGTAAAGGAAGTATAAACATTTTTCTCCACCTTTGAAGAATTCCTTTGCTTGGAAACAAAACAGGAAATGCTAACCAAACAATAAATTCGCTGCCTTAATAGTTCCTTAATAGATAAAAATGGATCAATAACAATTTCGAGGCTACGGAAGTATCCATTTTGAAACATTCTACAAAAAAGTTGACCAGCCGAGAAAACCCGAAAGTAAAGGATTGAATGCTCTGACAGAAAGAAATTATCATGCATGGTTACAATTGAATACAATTGATCTATTCGGGAAAATGTTGAAAGATACATAAGACATAAGAGTACTCAGCCGAAAGATTCATAAAATCACACAGAGAAAGATGTAATGAAAAGCGCTACTCCACTGTACTCACAGCGGAGATGTGACTCACATCAAATAATCACATGTATTAATCTAAAACATTTCTTTGCGATAAAACTGAAATAGCGTTATACAGAAACAAACTATAGTCTGCTCAAAGTTATCTTGTATATACGTCATTTAAATTTGTCACATTAACACGTCGTAATGTTGCCGCAACAACTCTGAGTTTTAGTTCAGTTTGGCTTTGATAAACAGCAAAATTCTAATCTAAATAAAATAATTGAACAAGAATGTTATCAAAAATCATTTATATTAACATTATAGCACATCTAAAAACTACAGTTAATTATACAGCCACAATAGTATATAGTAGCGTTGGAAACTATCGACTGAAAATAATCGAAACATTTGATAGTAGCAAAAGAGTCGAAACAGTCGAGACTCAAGAAATTAGCGACTAAAAATAGTAATTACTATTTTCAGTCAAATACAGAGTGCGACTGTTTTTTTTTATTCGTGATGTCAAACCAATGTTCTAATTATTTCCTGTATAAATTGTGAGAGAGGAAAGGACGAAGATAGTTACTTGGAGTAGTTAATTTAATATGCGGTTATTATTTAAAACAACAGTATAAGCGAGACGGATTCACGTATTAATTTTGAAAAAGAATAGGAAGGAAATAATTGCCATGCAATGAATAATTTCAATTTAAAGGAAATAGAAATACTTTTATATATAAATGTTCTCCGGACCTGTAAAAAGGAATATAATAATAACCGGCGGCTTGGTGGCGCAGTGGTAAACGCGATAGGACGGTCCTCCTATTGTTGCGATAGCCGCGGGTTCGAATCCTGCTGGGACATGCTCGTAAAGTTATGTTTGTGATTATTTAAAATTTGTGATTTTCCCAGGCAAGAGTGTAAAATCCGACAAGGAAAATGATCCCAGTCACGCCAATAACCAGGCTGGGTAAGACCGGATGATTTCAAGTTAAACTGTAGGTCTAGTCCAGATAAACCCATAGTTGGTAAAAGGAGACTTTAAAATATATTAAAAAAAGAATAATAACCCCACAAATATTTCATTCTATTTTAATAATATGTTAATTGCTATTTTTCAATAACATACTATAATCAGGATAATACAATAGAACATAAACAAAACCTAAAAACTAAAGATGTACAATAACAATAAATACTAAATAAAAATTAAACATATACCCATTCATAGACAAAATCTAAGCTTGTCTATCGTGATGCGATTTCTTCTACTGTTAATAATTTGGCCAGATTTTGAGAAACTCGCTCCGTGGGGATAGATGTGGCAATATTATTTTTTGCTAAAGTTGCTGTAGTACTTCGTGTAATTATTCTTTTCACTCTAGCTAGTTTTTTTTATCAAAATGTCTTCAGATGTAATACATTTTTCCTCAGTATTTGTGCACTGAATTTCGAGTTGTATTACTGTATTTGTATTTTTTTTTTAGTTAGAAGGGAAGATAACTCTTTTGTGATAATTTCTTGTATCGCCTTAGTATTGTTTATAATACCAAATACTAATTTTTTAAATTAAGGATTGCATATAGCAGAAGTTGAGAAACTAGTTGAAAGAAGTTGAAAAAAATAGAAAAATTTTTTTTTTAGTAAATTATCCTCAATTTACATTATGGCCTACAAAATTTATTATTTAATTAAAGAACTACTTTTTCCGATTCTATTACACCATCTATAAACTAATCGTCATGCTGAATGCAGAAACATAACAATTTCGACGTTTTTTAATAACTTTATTTTGAAATTTATCTATTAAATAAAATATCGGATGTGTCTGTAATTCATTTCCGGTTTTCTCGCTAAAGATAACCCCTTAATTAAAATGGAAAGTTAACATTTATTAATTATTGGCCATCTGGCTCTAAAAATTTTTACCATCTCTCAGGAAATGTATAAATACCATTTCAAAAGAAAACTTGTTTTTGCAGTTCTGCACTTTCACAAAATCTAGGCCTACCAGGATGTACTTCTTCTTTGTCCTGAACGTTAAAATCGCCACATTTAAATTATCGAAAGCACATTTCGCATTTTTTATGCTTGAAGAACGCCCACCCTAAGTTTATACCAGCAAACGACGACTTTCAACGGTTTATAATGTCGGCCGTAAAGACACGTTTTTAATCACATATCTCGACCTTTTCAAAATATTACAAATCTTTGACCCATGTTTGGATAACTAGAACAACATTTCAACGAAAATAACACTAAATAATTTGATTTGTTAAAATTTTAGTATCAGCACAAGTCTATGAATGATTTTGTATAAGTTACTATAATGAACTGTTACTCTAATTATTATTTAATTGTTGTACAATATCACTTAGTTAATTATTTGAATCTATTTATAATTCAACGGTTCTCTTTGATAACTCACGGAGTAGAAAAGACAATAGATACTTCCTTCGGATGAAATAAACATTTACCTTAAAATAATTACAATATGACAACCATAATCCTTACTTTGGTTTTGCGAAAGTTGTACGGAAACAGTACTAAAAATTTTACAACAAAATCATTCTTTAATGCTTAAGTAAAATGGCTCAAACACCTTCTGCAACTGACTAAGAATTGTTTTCATTGTTCTTAAATGTTTGCACGATAGCACTCAATCCACACCAGACGGCATCCACAGCAAGTTACATCAAATAAATGAAAGTAAAATAGAAGCTTACTGAGGTTTCACTGGGGTTTAATCTACCCAAATTTCGAATAGAGAAAAAATTATGATAATATACACCTAAATCGACCTTTTCACAATTTTACAAATCTTTGACCCATGTTTGGATAAATTGAACAACATTTCAACTAAAATAACACTAAATAATTTTATTTGTTAACATTTAAGTATCAGCACGATGGTTCATAATTCAACGGTTCTCTTTGTTAACTCGCGAAGCAGAAAAGACAATAGATACTTCCTTCGGATGTAATAAATATTTATTACGTACGGAAAAAATACTAAAACTTTTACAAGAAAATCATTATTTAATGCTTGTGTAATATGGCTCAAACACCTTCTGCAACTGATTAAGAATTGTTTTGATTACTCTTAAATGTTTGCACGATAGCACTCAATCCACACCAGACGGCATCCACAGCAAGTAACATCAAATAAATGAAAGTAAAATAGAAGCTTTCTGAGGTTTCACTGGGGTTTAATCTACCCATATTTGGAATAGAGAGAAAAATTATGATAATATACACATAAATCGACCTTTTCACAATTTTACAAATATTTGACCCATGTTTGGACAACTAGAACAACATATCAACGAATATAACAATAAATAATTTGATTTGTTAACATTTAAGTATCAGCACCAGTTTATGAATGATTTTGTATCCGTTATTATAATGAATTATTACTCTAATTATTATTGCTTGTTGTACAAAATCACTTAGTTAATAATTTGAATCTTTTTATACTTCAACGGTTCTCTTTGTTAACTCGCGAAGCAGAAAAGACAATAGATACTTCCTTCGGATGTAATTAATATTTATTACGTACGGAAAAAATACTAAAATTTGTACAAGAAAATCATTCTTTAATGCTTGAGTAACATCTCAACACAAACACCTTCTGCAATTGACTAAGAATTGTTTTCATTGTTCTTAAATGGTTGCACGATAGCACTCAATCCAGACCAGACGGTATCCGCAGCAAGTTACATTAAATAAATTGGTTACATCAAAAAGGTTTCACTGGGGTTTAATCTACCCAAATTTCGAATAGAGAAAAAAATTATGATAATATACACATATAAATCGACCTTTTCACAATTTTACAAATCCATAACCCGGTTATTTTAAAAGAATTTGTGTAGATTTGAGATTAATATCGGTAAAATTAACTGAGAGAAAAACCAGAAAGTAATTACCGACACACCTAGTAAAAGTAAACAATATTATAAAAGTGAGAAAACACTAAAAATAGAATTTTACCAAACACAATAGAGCAATTTGATTCCGAAACCAATTAAGTGGTCGAAAGCAATTCCCAGTATCCCTAATTAATTACAGCCCTTATATGACAACGGCAGCAACGTTTTAAATCATCAAAATTGCATAACCTAATTATAGTCGGCGTCGGAGCGTTCCAGTCTGGATACGTATGGGCGAAGTTTTCGTAAAGTTTCTACTCGTGTAATTAGGTAAAGGTTTCGTGTAGCTCCGCCGTGAACCGACAACTTTTTCTCCGGCGACCTTGTTGTTGTTGTACCCCCGCGTCCTTATAAAAACGCTTACAATCCACAACGACGTTGTCTGATTTATTCCGACTAGTTCATGTAAATTTGTCGATCCAATTCGGCTAGTTTGGAATTTCGTGGAAGCGAACCGAGAAGTTTTCATTGAATTCGTTTTCCTTTTTGTATTTAGTTCGTCAACTTTCCGCTTATTTAATTAAATCATACCCTTAAGTTCTTTGTTTGTCTTTCAGTATACAAACATTGTGTAAAGCAAATTTAAAAACACTTTAAAAAATTTTTTCATCACTATCTATCTACCTTCTATCACCATTTAGTCTGATGAAACGATTAATTCAATCAAGTGACATGGACGTTACAAACGATAATTAAAGAAAATCTTTGTCTGATTCGGTAGGCAGTGTCCACTTATTATGACCTTCGCAAAATGGTTGAACACTTAAGACTTACACTTTATTAGAACTTTAGGGTAAATTTATATGGCTCGGTGAATGGAGGTAAGATGAAATGAAACAGTTATGGTTTACATGGTGTGACCGTTATGTATTGGCAATATAAAAATATGGAAACTGCAAATAGATAAAAGGTTTCGGCGCTGGATTTACCTGGAGGCTTGGGCAGTTAATGGGGGCACGTCTGACCTCAAATATGACCAGTGACTGAATTATCTAAAAAATCTTCAATAATGTCCGAGATAAACGGGGTTGCCAGATATTCGTTATCGTGTAATAGTTGTCGCTGCTGGCACTCCGCCCATGTTCAACATCTGGGTTTATATTTCTGGGTATTTCGTAGACCGTTAATCCACGATGTAAAATTCGACGTGCCTCAAGGTCGCTACAGAACTATGTAGCAATGAACTTTTAATACATTTACAACTCAACGAAGGAGACATTAAAACTAAGTACCAGGACGGCTTTATGCTTAAAGATATGTTAAAAACCATTTAAAAATATCATCAGACCACAATACATTATTATTATATAGTCAAAGCCCACGTCAATATGATCCAAACTTATCACTCCATTTTTTGGTATTCACAAGTGTAAAATAGATAAAGCATTGGTCTCAGTACACTTCCTTGTGGTACACCTGTGGCTTCTTTTAATGTAGCCTAAGCTTCTTTTTGGTTGACCCTAAACATTCTGGTTGTAATGTATAATTTTAATAGTTCGGTGTGTTGTTTTGGTAACATTTTCTGTAGTTTATGAATAAGGCCTTCATGCCAATTTTATGTTTAATTTCCAGTATTTCCCATTTCAGTCTTTGGGTTATAAATATTTGATGAACCGAAAACGAGAGTTAAAAGCCCCAACAAATACCATATATAGAAGATAATAATCGGTTCCAAATTATGTCTTTTGATGCAACGAAAATTGTACCGCATTTGTATTTTTTTCTGACTGTCATCGTGCCGATTAACTTAAATTCTAACATAAAGAAAAAATTGTTTAATTTTTTTGATAACATCTTTATTAGATATGCTTAATATAATCTTAATTATACATTATTTTATTACAACATTTCATTTTTACCTGGATTAATTCACAAGTAAGACGAGTGCGAGAAAATACATCAATATGTATTCCTCAATTACAAAATTATAATAACTTATAGCTATAGTTTACACTAAAGGTATAGACTTTATATAAGTCCGCATGGTTTGGTTCGCTTCAATCTCCTGACATCCTGCGCGTTGTCCAGCAGTTGTATTGCTTCCACGTTAATATTGTTTAGTAATCTTTTTTCGTGTTTCAAGGCGAAACCTTGGATAACTTCGCAAATCCATTTGATTTCCAGGTCATCCTGCAGTTCGTCCTTGGTTACGTAGCGATGGGCATTGGTAATTAATACAAGAATTTTGTTTTGAGAGCGTTGGAAGGCCAGTTGATTTGAATTTTTAATGCAGCGCCATATTTGCCCAAATTGGCTTTATGATTGTCTGATAAATCAATCCCTTGGAATTTTCGATCAAGTTGAGAGTATCTTCTGACTATCGAGCATAGTTGTTTTATTTTGGTTCTCATGTTTTGCTTTTTGTCTATATGTCGATATTTCCAATGTAATCTACCGTCAAGATCGTTATCGAGGTATTTGGTTGATTCTGTTTGAGTAATCGGGTACCCATCGGGTAATTGGGTAATTGTTTAAATAAAAATACATGTTTAAAGTGGAAATAGATTGCAGAATAACGGTTATTCTAATAATAGCTAACATTATTCCGTCCGAAATGGAAAGGTTCACAGCCCGAAAACTCTCAACAATTACGTCCAACATTTCAATATAAAAGGAGCGCAGGCAAATGATCAGAAACACGACCCGAAGCCCGAGCGAGAAGAGAGGAAAAAAAAACGCTCACCAAAGGAAAGGAACGATCCGGAAAGGGCAAGTGGACACAAATCAGTAAAAAAGGGGACGAACGAGAACGGGGAAGATGGGACGACGTTTCGAACCGTCGCCGGCACCGCCGCCCGGTCGGGACCTTAAAATATAATGGCGGATTTATGGCGGCGGTCCGCCGGATATATTTATTCGAAATAAAAATGTCAGCGGCGCGGTCACGACTAATTTATGCCAATAAAATAATGTCATGCGACGGAGATATAGGGCCCGAACACGAAAATAATTCAACGGACGGACCCCGCCCTCCATCTTACCCTCGCAGAAGTTGCGGTCTGTTTGGAAGGTTAACTTTTTAGCACATATATATTTTTTTGGAATGGATTTAGACGCCTGTATTATCGAGAAATCCTCAGTATATAAATAAAACACTTTAACTTAAAAATTAAAATAAGTTATCAATAATTTCGCGAAAATTAAATAAAAATTAACAAACAATCAATTCATTCATTACACCATATTTACGTTCAATACATTTATTACACCAATCATTAGCAGCTATTACATCTTCGTTTAGTGAAAATTCCTTTCAACGATATATGTTTTCAGGGCATCAGAGAGCTAAAAATCAAAGAATTAAACCAAGTTGATATGGTGAATAATATAGTTGTTGAGATAATCATTGCATTGATTAACTGCCTTTAGCCATCTTTTTTTTTTGAGCTGGTGTTACAAAAATATTGAAAAAGAGTGATGTTTATAAAGTTAATAGTATATTTTATGAATACAATTTTACATCCAATTGGTTCAAGAACTTACAATAATAATCAATAATAAGATTTACCAGATAGGAAGTATTTTATAAAAAATTCTCCTTACATCTCAAAAAAACTGAATCGTTGCTTTTCTGAACGTGATTTCTCTTCGAAGTTGAAGAGTCGGAATTACAGCACTTTTTAGCCTCTTGTCTTGATTCAGGGAAATAATACTGTTTGTAATGAAATTCTTGACACTTATTAGACTGTTAATCGACTGATTTTGAAAATCATGCCTTTTACGACGAATGTTGGATCAACAAATGAAACTTGTAAACGTCCTTTAAGTGAATCACCTTCAACACCAGTTTTAAATGTTAAACACATTAAACAATAATCTACCAGGGAATTAAATAATTTCTCAATGTAAAATTTTCTTCTTTTGTAAAAAGTGCATTTTTTTCTTGAATTCCTACTTTAAATTACTTCTAAGTAAAGAATAAATTGAAGTTATAAAGACTAAGTCATTGTTAGACCTTCCACCGCCTCCAGATAGTGAACCCCTGATATTCATCTTCGGTTTCGCAGAAGAACATCCAAATAATCGATTGGAATGTCACGAGCACCACTTGGCACGAGCATCATCATGATATAGCTGACGTTTTTCTGAATGTAATCATCGTGAAGGAGTTCTTAGGATATTAAAGATAAAGGACAAAGACAATAGAGAGTCTTAAGACAATAGAGGATGAGGCAAAACCATCCGCAGAAAGAAATATTTTGTCGTGGGAGGGGGATGAGACAGTTTGTGTAAACAAATATTTAAATTTCTGAAGATATTGGTATATATATAATCACGGACCTACAAAACTATCCGCTTACCATGAATTTACAATTTGCATATTGATTATATCTACTAAAATTGAACATTTAATTTACATACAACTTTATAAAAGGTAAAATGTTTAACCATTGTTTAAAAATGTTGTTTTTAAGAAACTGGAGTTGAATTATCGGAAAATATATTGGCTATTTGGAATATAATCACAATTATCAGTACATAATAAATTGCCATCATATAAGCAAATACTGAAACCTATATGTACATACGAAGTTCAATTATGGGGCTGTTCTGCAAAGAGAAACATAAACAAAATACAAATTTTTCTGAACAAAGTCCTGAGAAGTATTGTCGGCGTACCCAAATACTACAGCACTGACTACCTACATCGAGATCTTCAGATGCCCACAGTCAGTCAAGAAAAGGACATGAGAAAAGAATCAGCTCTCATGAGAATATTGAAGTATTGCAACTTTTGGATACCATCAGAGTAGTGTTGTGTAGTGAGGTGCATATAATAAAAAATACAGCAGTGGCATGTAACTATTATTTCACCAGAAGCCGATGGGTCCTCCCAAGTTATATACCTAGATTTTAAGTTATCATAAACGCAAATTCTAGGTTAGTACGAAACTATTAGTAACAATGTAATAAATAAATAATAAAAAAATAACCAATTGATTCAGTTGTCCAACATTGTGTCCAATAGATACAAAACGTGTCCAATAAGTAACAACTACGTTATTATCATCAACCAAAGTACCATATAGAGGTCACGTTAAAATTGCGAGAAAATTCACGCAAATCACCGTTCTTACGATTTTTTGCAATGCCCATTGGTATTTTAGAAAAGAGAAGATATTATTAGGTAATATTTAAATATCAAACAAATTTTATATATTTTAGATATTTTTTCCGAAAATATCAATATATCAGTAGCAAATTTCACTAGGTTTATTAAAAGTTATATCTAATTTATTTTGAAATAATATCGATATTTTTTCTGCATCTCTACTATGACTTTCGTTTTGCTTTTATTCATTATCATTCTGTTCTCCCTTAGTATCATATTACATTTATCCGAGATTTTCTATAGTTTTTCTTTAATATGGAAAAGCTTCTACCGATATTTCTCCATCTTTTCTACCTTCTTATAACATTTGTTTGAAGGTAATACGGTATATAATGTTGAGTTATGGGTAATACATTTTAAAACTAATAATAACTTAATATAATTCAATGTATACGTAGTTTTTGCATGTGATATATTGGAGAATAAAAAATATCTATATTTTTTCGGCATTCCTGATATTAAGATGTATTTAAGATGTTTTTAAGTGCCAAAAACTTAATTTTAAAGGTATACGTTTAAAACTAAATACCAAATACTTAGTAGAGAGGCTTTTGATATTAAATCATCAGGCTAGATGTACTTTGGGTTTGGTATTAAAGATAAACGCCAACCCAAAATTGCTAGTAATTTCCGGTATATATTCTGATGTTATCATTACAAATTGATTATATTATCTTAACTAATCCCTTTTTTATTACTAACTAATATATTTTTGTTTTGACAACAGTTACTGTTACTGTGACAATTACAACATATATACAACATACATATAAATTATATAATTCTTAGTGTAGCTCTGTTAGGTTGTGTGTCATTACTGTATGACACATTTCCTAAACGGATGTACCGATTCCGATTAAATGTTTTTGTGGGCTTCCAGAATTATTTAAATTAACAAACGGACCCGGTAGATGGCGTTGCGATGTGATATCAGATGTTTTAGTCTTTTAAACATTTTTCAATTATAAGAACACATTACAACGGAATCACTAACTGAATGCGATTGTGATGATTTAATACTATTTACATTATAGTAAAATCAAATTACGAGGGTGGTTCAAATATGATGGAGACAAACCTGTAGATGGCGCGCATGTTTGTTTTTAAGGTCATGGCTTGAGTATGTGATAGCTGGGTCTCTTACAAACAGTGTGGCATAGTTTTCGTCGGGAGAGCATGTTTCACGCGCGTGCTACCACCATGAGTGAACGTCAAATGTTATAGCGTTATAATATTTCAGCGTTTGCGAAATCAGTTCAGTAGTGAGTGCCTGAGTAGGGCTGCCGTGTTTAAATGGGTCCAAACATTCAAGGATAGCCGCGAAACCGTCAAGAATGGATAAATGTTCGAGACACTTTGGCTGAACTCGACATCATTATTGATAATGCAAAGTCTAACATCAGGAATATCTTCAATATCGCAAGATAACGGCGCGATGGTTTCCTAAACTGTTGAACTTGCGATACGAAGAGGAAGGGGACGGTTTTTAACGCGAATTTTTACTACAGACGAGACATGAATACATTATTATACTCCGGAAAGCAAGATGTCGTCTAAAGAGTGGAAGAAGAAGGAAAAAAGGGCGCCAGTCAAAGCGAAGACAACCAGGTCCTCGGGTAAGGTTCTGTGTACGGTGTTCTGGGACCGACGGGGCATCGATTTCCTGCACACCCAACGTACCATTAATGCAATATTTAATATTAAGGTTGGAGGTACCGAAACACCCCCCCTAGAGTCCGGATTTATCACCCTGCGACTACCAAACGTTTGGACCACTGAAAGAAGCCCTCGGAGGTCAAGGATTCAACACTGACGAAGAGGTAGAGGAGTTCGTGCGCACATGGCTGTCCGAGTTTCCTTCCGAGGAATTCTTCGCTACCGGCATCAAAAAACTTCCAGAAAGATGGACAAAACGCGTAACTAGTGAGGGAAAAAACCTAGAAAAACTATAATTATTTTCAATAGTAAGTAAACGTGTCAGAGTATTTGTCTCGATCATATTTGCACCACCCTCATATTCTTTCTAAAGAAAAAGCTAATGCTCATACGGGACATCTATTATTTGCATATAATTCCATATAAACATAAATTCGACACAGTATTTTCAAGGTCACAGCTAGTATGGCAGTATGGCAAAGCCAGAAAGTTGAAAACTAGTTAGCATAAAACTATCGAATCATACTTCAACTATTCAATAAGAAAATTCACTTAAAAGACAAAAAAAGCAAGATTAAAATATACCAAAATAAAACTCCCCGAAGACACACTCGACGACAGATTGATACAGTTCCGGCATTAACACGCATAAAAAATATACATTAAAGCAAACGACGTCCCCGGCGAACCGTTAAACCGTATCAGCGTCTTCAGATATTCCACGAGGCGTCAACCGCAAATTTATTCGCACATTAAAAATCACGATCGTCGTAAAAAAAATAATATCCCCCCGTCATTAACGACAAACAACCGAGGCCGCCAAATCGACCATCGCCTACTCCCCCCAGCCGGATGCCAGCGCAACTGTAACGCGTTCCTCTCCCCCGACGGGCGGCCCGGACCAAATATACTTCGATTCCCGGCTAATCTCGCACTCGATTTTATCACCGCCCTTCCCCCCTGCCGTCTATCCTCCCGGTATTAAGAGCTAAAAATAGCGCCACCCATCCATCTCCCCTGTCCCCCTCTCGCAAAATCCAAAATTTGGGGTAAACGAACAGCAAACGGGACAAGAAGAAAAAAAACCGAGGGCGGCGGGTGTAGGGGGTGATGAGGGACGTCGATGGCGGGTCGCTCGATTTGCCCAGTGGCCGATTGCACTTTTCGCGCGTAATTAAAAACCCATCTTGTCGGAAATAATCGCGAGATTATATTTGCCATCTGGAAAAAAAACGAGAAAGAGAGTGGGACGAGAACGGAATTGGCAATCTTTTTCAGGGGGGAAAACGGAAAATTAAAAAGTGTTTGCGTTGGGCCCCGGACGATATTGGACCGACCTACCTAGAGCCCCAGAAAACTAATATTTCCCTTTACGAGTTCTGTCTCTCTGTTGATAGAGAGAAATTAATTACTGGGTATTATCGGTGTTAATTTTATTCCGTCCAAAGAATAACATTAACATAATTAGCAACTCATCGTTCTTTTTAAACTGTTCTTTAATCGACTAAAAAATATTTTAAAAAAGTACTTAGATATATATATTATAATTAGTTTATCGGATAAATATTCATGAACTTAACAACCCATAATTTATTTAAAATTGTATCTCTACCAAATACCGTTCTATTGACACGTTATTAGATTGTGGTAAATATTTTTATTATTGGATTCAATACTTCGATAAATTCCTCCAATATTCTAACTCTATGACCTAGAAAGTGTTGTCATACCCTGGGCTTGGTAGTTCAGAATGTTGGATCTATTGGCCTTTCTATTACCCGATTTGTTAACATTTCTGAAGAAGGAAAGACACCCAGATGTCGTTTTCTTTCTTAAATAGAAACGTGCTCTAGTAAATAATAATGTAGAATTCTTAGGATATTCGAATGCGGCCCCAACGGCACATAGTTAAGAGTGTTGAGTGGGTTGATATTGCATTCGAACTACGACGACATTCGGCCTTTCTTAATCTCATTATAAATGGATAAATAAATCTGTAGATGACTAAAAATTGTCAGAGTTGTACACGAAAAATTCACTAATCGTTAAATCATTGTAGTCCGGGACACGCCAATAAGCTAGATGAAAAATTTAATAGCGTAACAGCCAAGGCTATGTCGAAGGAAACAGGTAACTTGAGCAGATTGAAAAGTAAACATTTACAGCTATTTATTTATAGCTACCTATCCCAGTTTAAATTTAAACTCGGTATCTTTTTAACTAAAACTCACTGAAAATTGTGTGCAGCCTTATCGTTCTATTGACACGGTATTAGGTTGTAGTAAATACTTTTATTATTGGATTCAATACTTCGATAAATTCCTCCAATATTCTAACTCTATGACCTAGAAAGTGTTGTCATACCCTAGGCTTGGTAGTTCAGAATGTTGGATCTATTGGCCTTTCTACTACCCGATTTGTTAACATTTCTGAAGAGGGAAAGACACCCAGATGTCGTTTTGTTTCTTAAATAGAAACGTGCTCTAGTAAATAATAATGTAGAATACTCAGGATAATCGAATGCGGCCCCAATGACACCTAGTTAAGAGTGTTGAGTGGGTTGATATTGCATTTGAACTACGACAACATTCGGCCTTTCTTAATCTCATTGTAAATGGATAAATAAACCTGTAGATGACCAAAAATAGTCAGAATATTACATGAAAAATTCACTAATCATTAAATCATTTTAGTCCGGGACAAGCCAATAAGCTGGATGAAAAATTTAATAGCGTAACAGCTAAGGCTATGACGAAGGAAACAGGTAACTTGAGCAGATTGAAAAGTAAACATTTACCGCTATTTATTTATAGCTAACAGATATCCCAGTTTAAATTTAAACTCGGTATATTTTTAAATGAAACTCACTGAAAATTGTGTTATTTAATATTTGCAGCCTTACACTAAGCAAAATTCTCTGTGTAACAACAAAGGATGAACCCTCTTCAACTATGCACATTGATAAAGTATACCCTGATTTTAATATGTTATGGTAACCAATTTAAAAAATGATTTTGTTAATATATGAAATATTTTATTCTTTTGAGACATATGTAACCGGATTGTCATTCATAGTAACTTTTACAAGGTGGACTTCGCTTGGTTCGTTTCGTTTATAATTAGTTTTGATTCAAGTCTTTTCATTTTATACGAAAACCTCAATACTCAATTACAATGAAGTATGGTTTAAAAGGTACGACAATCAAAGCTATACAGCTAGAGGTTTAACGCGACTTTCTACCGAATCGACACGACATTATAAATTTCGTATCTCAGGGTAGGTTTGGTAGGTAAGTATCTTGGTTTGGAAAAAAGTGGTACAGCTAATCATGTGACGCTTAAAATTGATTTTTCGACATCAATTAAATTCTTTGTCCGATTTGAACATATTTGTTGGTGAAGCTCATCACACAATTTTAGAAAAGGTGAGCAGCATCATCATACCCTATTTGTTGGTTTTTAATTGGAAATATTTGAAAGTTGTAATTTTGATGTCAATCACAAAGAACAGTCTAGAGGAACTGAAGGAGAGAAAATGACCACACGAATTTATTAAAAATAAAATTTCATTGCTTGCCAGGTTCAGAAAAAAAAACCTTTCATTAGTGCGATTGTAATTAGCGATGCAGAGTGTATCTAATATATCAAGAGCAAAAAGCCCCAGATTAGTTCAGAAATCATAGATATAGAAGCACAAACATCGATATTATGAGCTGTTAAAAGATAATGAAACTGTCACTGCAGATGTCCACCGACATCTATTAAACAAATTGAACGATGTATTATTGTAAAAAAAAACAATCAATAATGCAATAGAGGCAAATTAATGCTGTTACAGGATGGCTCAATGATACATTGCAAAACTTATGAAGAATATAGCTGTTGCATCTGGAATAGGAAGTTCTGCCGTACCCAACGTACTTACCAGACATAGCGCCTTTTGAATATCACGGATTTGATGTTCGGATCGATACAGCAGGACTCTGCAGACACACGGTATCGAAATGCAACCAATATCGTTCATTTGAAATGGTATCACAATGCCGCAAGATCTATAGGAAAGGTTGTAGAAAAATATGGAAAACATTTTTCTTTCTATATGTGAAAAAAATTGATATATATATATATATATATATATATATATATATATATATATATATATATTCTTGTTAATATTTCATAATTAAATTATATTCATAAGACTATAAAAAACCCAGTCTTTGGCCATATTATATGACATTATCAGAGGGACAATACTAGAGAGGAAAATATGTTGTAACATTAGATCAAGTAGAGCTTCTTAGTTAGGTGTTTCAGTGTTCATACATTCATCGCATATAAAAACGTATAAAGCAATAATGACATGTATTTGCCAATGTTGTTTATACAGTGTGAGATTTTCAAAATAATATTGCTGAATTCAGTCGAATGTTACTTAAATAAAAAATTAAACTTAAAATTTTTAGCAGTTGATGTTTTTAGCTCTCGATTAGTCAAATTCGAAACAAAATAGTATGTTTAAAAAAATATTTAAATTCGTCTTTAAAATGAAACACCATAAAATACGTTCTCTGTTGCAATTTTATCAATATTATTAATGAAATATATGATATGTTACTAATTAATTATTTTTCCGTCACTCAAATACCAATTAGATCTAGATTTATTTACTATTAATTAACGACCCAACAGCCTCTCGCATTTTTTTGGGGTCGGGGTTTACATAATTTCGTTACAATTTTTTTAGTGCTGGCAAAGTACAATAATTATAGACTAGATCTTAAGTGTATAAGTATATAGACATATATATCTTAACAGTATACAATATCAGGGCCCGCCCTAACAGTAAGAGTTATATTCCTGTATAGAAATCGCCTTAGGAATGACATCAATCTATCCAATTTTCACAGTGTAAGATTGTCCTAATCTCTAAATTCTAAATCAAACCTCAGTTTTTATTTTGCGCATTCCCTTCATTTAGTTAAAATATATTTTACTGAGAGTGCTATGTTACACTCAGTGCAAACCGGAGGAGGTTAACCCTTCAAAAGAAACTCATGTATGTATATATGAGAGACAGCTACATGAACGAAGCATTTCTAATTTAGTGATTTAATTATATCAATAGTGACCTCGGCTCATGGAATCCGTGGCAATAATGTAAAATTTGTAGTATTCTTTTTCTAATGCCTTAAAATTGGCAAATAGTTCCGCAGTCAGAATACCAGTCACTATGGGTAGAATACATTTATACACCAAGTTTGTAAATGCCGATCCAACATAATCACCTCTCTTGGAACCATCAGTAAATATGAAGTGATGATTCTGGTAATTATATACAAAATTACACTAAATATCTCTATCGTATCAATTAACACATGTCATTTAAAAATGTCATCCAAATATTCGTATTCGGTAATTAAAATAATGGTAACTGAATGTTGTAATCAATACACACAGTAAGTAACCCTTAATTATCGAAAATCGAGAAAAATAAAATAAATACTAAATTAGTTAATTAACCCCGTTGTCGAGCGTTTCGTTCGTGTTTCCAGGGTGGAATTGAGCGAAATAAAAATTAATTAACTTTTTAAATCGTATTCCGGATACGATCGTAAAGGTCCTTTTGCGTCTGCGAGAAAAAAAAAGGAGAGAATAAACGAAAAACAAATCGCCACGGACTGGCAATTTTTCTAAGCGAACAATTAAAAACCGTGTACGCCGGCGGGGAGCAGATATTGGAAATGACCTACTCCCACATCGTTTTAGACTCCCGACCCACCCGAATTTGTCCCTCCTACCCTCGATTCTGGCGATCGTTATCATAACTTAATAATATGAACGTATTCGATTTTTTACTTAAAACTCATGTTGAAGGCAGTAATTGTACTTTTATATATAAAATGTAATAGTTCGAACAATTGTTTTCTGCTAGTGAATTTTTAACCACCCATTATTAGTATAACTTTCGATTTTAGATGCCGCACATGATGCTATTAAATGTATTACAAAAAAAGAATTTAGATCTTCAAAAAACATCTCAAAGGCATACACTTAAAGGTTTTTGCCCTAAAATTATGAAAAATTGATTTTTAAAATTTTTTAAACTAGAATGTATTACGCAATTTGGATCATGTAACAAGTCAATGGAATAGTCCCCGACCTAACACATAGATGGCGCTATTAGAATTAAATCCATATGTATCATAGTTAGCCCTAACCCTCAAAAGATGCGTGTATAAATTTGACAGCTGTCGGATCAATAGTTTGTGAATTACAGCATTTTGAGTGAAGCAACTTTTGTTATTGCGAAAAAAAGTGGATAAAAAGGAATTTCGAGTGTTGATAAAATATTGCTTTTTAAAGGGAAAATATACAGTTGAAGCAAAAACTTGGCTTGATGCTGAATTTCCGGACACTGCCCCACGAAAATCAACCATCAAGGATTGGTATGCTAAGTTTAGATGAAGAAAAAGAACGAGTATCAACAGCGACACTTAAATAGCGTTATTGGAAAGTTGGAAGGACGAAATCGCCGATAAACGACCACATTTCAAGAAAAATAAAATGCTGCTTCAGCAAGATAATGCACCGTGTCACAAGCCAATGAAAACGATGGCAAAAATCCATGAATTGGGCTTCGAATCGCTTCCTCATCCACCGTATTCCCCAGATCTGGCCCCCAATAACTATTTTCTGTCCTCAGATCTCAAAAGAATGCTCGCTGGGAAGAAATTTTCGTCGAATGAAGAGGTGATTGCCGAAACTGAGGCCAAACTTCAAAATATGAAGCAAAGGACAAATCGTACTACAAAAATGGTATTCAAAAGTTGGAGGGTCGCTATAATTAGTGTATCACACTTTAAGGGAATTATGTTGACTAGAAAAAACTAATATTGCCAGAAAAATGTGTTTTACTATGGTAGGACGGGGACTTTTCAATTGACTTGTTAAGGTGTCATATTCATCTGCAAAATGAAAATAGAAACAAATTGTTAAGTACAAAGATCATTTATAATAGTAGTTCATAATAGATGCTATTTAAGCTTTCGATAAAATTTGGTATAAGGGTGTCAAGCATAAGACTAAAATACTTCTTCCTAACCAAGAGTAATATTTAACTGAAGTTACTTCGAAATGAAACTAAAATATGCCTATTACGACTTGAGGAAAATATAAGTAGGTGTGCCAGAGGGAAGTGTATTGCGACCAGTCCTTTACCTGCTGTACACTCGGGACTTGCTTATATTCAATGAAAAATCTGTTGCTATATTTGAAGACGATACTGCAATTCTTGACATTGGAGAGTTATAAACGGCTATTGCCGAAATAAAATGCTGGACCGAACAATGGTGGAGAAATGCAACAAAAGCATCAGACACAAGCCGATATATATATATATATATATATATATATATATATATATATATATATATATATATATATATACATCCTAAAAAAATACTGATTATTATGTAGATATTCGTCCTTGTAGGTATATAACGATATTTTGATTTATTAGCAAGTGTTGAAACCAGTGTGGATTTATGGCATTCAACTCTCGGGTTATACCAGCCATAGCAATAGAAATATCATAAAAAAATTCCATAACAAAATACTGCGATGTAGTGTATATGCTCCATGGTTCGTCCGACAATCTTCATAAAAATCCGAAGATAGATACTGAATGTATCGTTATCAATGACTATGCCCAAAGATTATGATCAGAGGCTCCATCAGCACATTAATATTGACGTTTTCCAGGACTTGGATAATGATTGCTCAGAAGATTAAAAATAGTAAAGCCATTTGATCTACAAGTGAAATTATAAAAAAAGTTCAGTGCACATTAAAAATCGTAACAACTATACTAGGACAAAAGTGTCTATCGCAGAATATCGCAGAACTCGTATTTTGTAATTTTAATACCATAGCAAATTAGGATGAAAACATATTGAATTGAATTGTGTGAATATATTGTGAATTTAGTACATTACTACACTAAATAACAACTTCAATTCGAGACTTTCATGCCATACTTGGACTACGCCTAGAAATCTGACTAAATAATTTTTGTTTTGTTTTAATTTTTCAAAATCCAAAGTGAAGAGCCGGAATTAGTTAACTATCTTCGATAATTGGTTTGAGGCAACTATTAAATCATACCCAGTTTTGTAATATTAAAATGTTTCTGTATTTCGTTCACTTATAGTTACTGGATTTATAATAACTACCTTTATTTATATTTGCATTAGGATAACACCCGTCCGAATAATGAAGTTGGAAAATATTTTCTAAGTACTCAGCATATTAATTCCGCCTTCTACTTATCTTTGTTTGTCCACTCTCCATTTCCTATACGGATCGGCGAATATTAGTGTTTTGGCCTTTTAAATGTTTTAACCGCCTTCCAAATTGTTAACCGTGTGCAATAGGTATATCTGTACAAGGAATACATACAAAGAGTGTGAAGTAAAGGAATAATAGTAAAAGTACACCTCAAAAAGTAGTTTTCTGAGCCATATAAACCAATATTCCTTAATCTATTAATAGCTATAAACGTCCATTACTACTTCAATTACTTTAGAAAGCTTTAAAACACCACAGCGAAGAGATAATAAAAACGCCACTTATTATAAACCGAAGGAAAAAATGAAAAATCCCATACGCCAACTCCATCGGGAATCATCAGCGCCCGAAACTTTTAATTGCCACCGTCAACTCTTCCCAATGGCAATAAAGAAGAGAACTGTCCTCATCGGCGAAAAGTTAGGTGTCGTTTCGACGACAACGAAAAATCGGTCTGGGCAACGGAAACTGCGGAGTGATCTGGCCGACCGCCGACGCTTTTTGCAGGGCCCCTTTTTGCCGCGGCCCCGGGTTGATCTCTCGAGTGGAAAATCGGCCTCGCCGAATCGGAGAAAAGGCCGAATCGGAACGACGCCAAGCACAAAGGGACCTAACTCGACGAGTGAAAACGGTTGAAAAGTTGTATACATCAAATATCATTTTGTTCCTACGCTAGCTACGTCCGACTCTCATATATTCACCAATACAATCGCGAAAGGCCCGTATTCAGAGGGAAATTTTCCGTTATGGATAACTTGATATATGTATCAGGCTTTTATGTTACACGTGTTTTAATTTTATTGGTCAGTAATTAATTAAAGGGAATATACGTCTGAATTCTTTGAATGGTATTTTGTCATACAATCCTCCACATTCTTCTGTTTTGCCCTTTTTCTCTTCTATTCCTTTCCTCTATTCCCCTTTCTCTCTTTCTCTCTAGTTCTTCTTATATCCATAATTGTTGATTGATTTCCACGTTCTTTGACTTCGACTACTATTGTATTAAATAGAATATTAATGATGCAGTAACCTTAGATCTGTAACTCCTTTTGAATTCTCATTTATATTCATTGACCTTTGTTACTTTAATTCTCTTTATTTTTGTTGTTATTACTATCTGGATTTGTTTCACTAGTAAGCTTAACAGATATGGATATGATACATTCTGTATTACATCTATGTATTACTTACTATAATTGGTAGCGTGTTATTTTTAAAAGATAGACAATACAAAAAAAATGACCGTTTGTGCCTTTTTGGCATCAGTTTATATCTTAATTTTTAATTATTATGTAGGAATATTCGTCTGGTCGGTCGAAATGTGTGGCTGTCGATGCGATGTTTGTCCAAACACTCACTACTATTTTGTGGAATGAATTCGTACGGGAACTGAAAATACTGGTTGAATAAATGCTTGTTTATTCCGATATTGAGTGATACATGTGGTCGACGGGAGAATGGACAAGATATTAGGTTAGGTAGAGGAAGTACGGTAGCGCCGTGGAAATGGTACTGTTACAAGGGGGTACAGAAATATAATACAAGTTGCAATATAAAAAGTGTAAAATACGTTCTAAACCCGGAGCAGATTATTCCTTTTCATTTTGTTGTAATTAAAAAAATGGAAATCTGCCTGACACTGTTCGAACAAGTAACCGCATCAATTTATAAGATTCGATTTGGGTTGGTATTGGTGGGTCATGTTGCCAAATTTTTATAAATTTCTTCAAAACATTAGTAGTAATACCAAATTAATCAAGTTTGATGCGGCAACATTACATCGTAAATTTTAACTAGGTACCTAGGCAAACATAATATATATTACAAAGCAAATAAAGTTTAAAAGCTCTTATATATTGTTATAATTTTTGACATTAAATAAGGATATCCCAAAACTTCTTTTTTATCTATGTACTTCCATCCTTTTTCTTCCTTGATTATTCAAATATTATGTCCTCGGGAATCATAAGTATTGGTGTCTATGTATGTAATATCTTCAACTGGCATACTATTTTTAGAAGATGGGAAGAGGCAAACGATGGACAATACTAAAAATCTGAATTTATTAGAACTCAAAATTACTTAACAACTTAACTTAATTAAATGGAATAGGTCACTTGATTTTTTCCATCGTCGCTGTCGTCTAGCACCGTAGATATACATTTTTTTCTATTAATTACATGTTACATTAAATATGCAAATTAATTTATTATCATTAATATACAAGCAAGGCGAGTACGGGATTAATATATCAATACGTACTTCCTAAATTAAAATAAACTAAACTACTTAAGCTAAAGTTAAAAATACATTTATGTACTAAATAAGCCCATGCGGTTTCGTTCGCTTCAATCTTCTGATTTCCTACCTTTTGTTTAGTAGTGTATTGCTTCCACGTTACCGTGATTTAGCTACTTTATTTCATATCTTAAGGCGAAATCTTGGATCACTTCGTGTATCCATTTGATTCCGTGGTCATCGTACAGTCATTCGTTGGTTACGTGGCGATAGGCACTGGTAATTAATCGCAGAAATTTGTTTTGGGTGCGTTGGATTACTAATTGGTTTGATGTTTTATTGCAACCCCATATTTGCACCCCAAAAGTCCAAATTGACTTTATAATTGTCTGATAAATCATTCTCTTTGATTTTAGATCAAGTTGAAACTATCTTCCGACTAACCAGTATTGTTGTTTTACATTGCTTCTAAAGTGTTATGCTTTTGTCTAACATGATGTTTCCAATTTAATCTACCGTCAAGATGAATGCCGAGGTATTTAGCTGATTCTGCTTGAGGAATCGGGCATCTATTGAGTGATATAATTAAGCGTTTATTATTTCGCTGCAATGCAAAATTAACATGTATAGATTTAGAGCTATTGTGCTTTAATTTCCAGTCTCTAGTCCATTTGAAGATCTCGTTGGCCGCTACTTGTATTTTTTCTACAGTCTTAGGTGGAAATACATCTTTTGCCATTGTGTATGTGTGGTCGGAAAATATTCCAAGTACTGTTTCTTTTGTTGTTGGGATGTACGTAGTTGTGGGTATGTCATCTGTTGTGACTTTCGTATTAACCTTCAATCCCTCGTATGGGGCTTTTCAAAGACGAGGTTTTAGAAAATTAAAAACATATACATTTGTTATCCGTCTTGCCGTCGACATCGGTGGTTCTTACGAGACTATTTGCAAATAGAACAAGACTCCTTATCCACAAGGTGTAAAAACACGTCAACATAATATAGTGACTAAACCTATAGGTCTACAAAGTGCAGCCTGAGAGAATAATACAGAAATGTTTCACATAGTAGCTTGAAAATTGCGGTCTTACAAATTTAATTGAATATAGAGCCTTGTTGGGTGTTTTGTACATAGGGGGCCACATCGTGGTCTACATAAGCCGTCGTCGAAAAACACATTTTCTTCGATTATAACAATATAGCAGCTATTTCGTCAATTCTCGGTGAATTAAACCTCCTCGTGTATTCACGCAATGTTTTGTCAGGTCTGATGAATTTATTATGGATATCAGATGGCATCTGACTCAATGCTATTTCGAATGTTCATAACCAAAGCGTAGACCGATGAAAGAACGTTTGTAGTTCTTGAACAATGGAATTAAATTGAAATTTTTAAGAATTGATGACCTAAATCAATATTTGACAACCCACAAAAACGTCGATCCTTTGTGACAGTGGCACTTTGTATGGGTAAACAAAATTGATGTTTTTACTATTTTCTTCGCCGTATTCATATTTTCCATATTCTCTCAACATATAAACCTTCCCTGGACGTTTGCAATTATTGCAAATCTAAAATCGTGCAAAAGCTAAATCGGTTCAGTGTCTCTCGAGTTTAAACGAGACCAACGAATAGTAATTCAATTTATACATAGTCTATTCAAAGTTATTTTGTACATACGTCATGTAAATTTATGACGTCAGAACATGGCAATGTTAACTATGAGTTTTAGTTCAGTTCAGTCGAGTTCACAAAATGCTAATCTAAATAAAATAACTGAACAAAAATGTTATCATATATAAATTATTTTAGCATTATAGTATAGTAAAATCACTATTGCTTTCAAGAACTTTGCATACGTCTGACAACCGGTCGACTTTGACAGTCTCATTCGTTTCCGCTTTCGAACAAATCAGACAGCATTATGGCTGTTTTTAGCTAGAATAAAATTAAAAGAGAAATATTGTCTTATTCGGAAACGAATTTACAAATTGCGGCAGGCAATACATTAAACATCTTGATGACGTATGTACAATAAACCTTTGAATAGGCTATACAAACAGATTTAATATGGAATAGAGGAGAAATGATTTATCATAGCTAACTGTTGTTATTTGTCACCTTACGTATACAATACACATGTAAGTGACCATTTTTCACCGACGGAATTTCTCCCACCCCATCGAAGAATGAAAAATGATGAGGAATATATGCATTACATCACGTCGCCGCTTACGTTCGGAGCAAATTTCCATTTCCTACGCCGTTGCCCGAGCCAACGTTTTTATTATTCCTATGACAGGCTTCGATGGGGAATCCTTTCGTCGGTTAGCCTATGGCGCCGCCAGATCGGACTTTCTCATCGAAAACGAAACTGTCACGAGGATTTACAGCACGTCCTCGGAAAGGGACGAGGTGCACGGTGGCGGCGACGGCGGCGGGCGGCAATCTGTCGCCGGTCGTTCTACGCATCCCCGTAGAAAATTGCGTGTCACTCGCCCAAGACGAATTGGCCGACGAGGAATTCGTCCGGAACGTGGAGGATTCCGGAGCGGCCGGTAATTACACGACATTTGCATTTCGATCGAGGAGGCCACCGAGTTCGTTTTTCTTCTTTTTCCTTTGTCGTCGGTAGCGCCGTATCTGGGGATATCGTTCGGTACGGTTTTCGCATGACCGAGGCCATATTCCAGATATAGTTTATTGAAATTACATCGTCACACAAAACCTTTATTTCTACCATATTTGTTATATCATGTGAATGTTAATGGGCCTCACTACAATTATTCGAAGACAAAGCGCTTATGTGAATCATGGTGATGAGTTAGTCGTCCGGGCTGCACATGCCTGCCAACATTAATTGATCAGTTGATTAATTAAATGGCGTACTGTTGAAAAAAAACGACCAGCATTCGTGAGCAATAGGTGCAAACCCATCTCCTGGATTGAGCTGGATAAAACTATATGTATCAATTTTTCTCAGTTATTAAACTGTGACTTTTTCAAGTGAAAAAATGATCAGAATACATGCAAGCACTTGATATGTTGAATGACACCCAATTGTTAAGTATTAACCCTATATTAAAGAGCACTCAGAAGTAAATACTTGAAACTAATCTTTTTAATAATTGTACCACTATTTATTAGTGTGAAGAACTATCGACTAGTGGATAGTCGCAAAACAGTCGAACTAGTCGAATATAAAAAAACTAACCACTGAAAATAGTAATAACTATTTCAGTCAAATGGAGAGTTCGGCTATTTTTGAGACAGGAAAGGACTGAGATAATTGTTTTATTCTATATGCTGTGTCAGATCAGTTAATTTTAAATAAATTGAAATTAGCAAATGGCAGTGTAAAAAAAGGAATGGAATAGTGATCCAAATATATATAATCCTACTTTAATATTCGGAAAGTAACAATAACATGATATAATAAAAGTAATTGGTTTATTTCTATTTCATTCCAACGTGAGCTTACTATTTTTTTTTTAACCGTGACATAATTAAAATGCTGTAATTTATTAGCTTCAAAACAACCGTTTCATTTTGAATGAAGTAAAATTATTTTTACATATTTAACTTGATTGTAAAGAGGAATGAACCAATGACCACTAAATTTTTGTATCGTATTTTCTCAATCAATCTTTATCAACTGTTTAATAGTTGATATAATAATATTAATAGACTAGATTTTAAATTAAATGAATGATGGTTTTAACTTTCAAAGGGCTTGAACTAACAATGCGAGATTTAGAGAATCGAAAAAGTCTATCAAATAAAGTTCCGATAGTTGTCAAAATAACATTAATGCAATAAGAATTTTTTTCTATTCATCAATCTTCAATCAATTATATTTATCTTATTACAATAATAAATAATCTTCAAAAGTAGAGTGCTAAAATGCTTCTTTATTAATGTACAATATGTTGTTATTTAGACCACAATTAGACTACAAAGAAAGCATAAATTCGTTCACATTATTTTCAAGGTCTTAGCTAGAATGGCAAAGCCAGAGCGTTAAAATCAGTCGAACTAAACTAATATGTCCGAAAACAGTAACTGAAAGTACACGACAGAAACAGTAAAAAGTAGTCAAATCAGTCGAACCGAAAATAGCGACTGAAAGTAGTTGACTAAAACAGTCACTAGTAAAAAATAATAAAGTCAGTCGAACCAAAAATATCGACTGAAACAGTCGATAGTAAAAAGTAGTCAATTACTTAACAGTCGATAGTCGTTTTCAGTCGATAGTTCCCAACGCTAGTATTTACATTGCTAGTTAAGTATAACCCTTTTGAGCTGTAAATAGCTTAATTCCTTTGTAATTCTACTACCATTTTAAGTATTTATAAGTTTGGGTATGAAGAGAAAGTCAATGCGATATTATTAGTAAAATTCAGCTGAATGTCAATTTAAGTAAAAGAACGAATAAAAAAATAGTTTGCTCTAATAAATTAAACGGTAAATGTTAATTAGATATTTGAACAGCACCTAAAATGCGATTGTCCTTTTTTAAGGCACGTATACTTCACGGTCTCTTCTTTCTCCGGGCACCCTCGAGTAGCCGTGTTATCAACAGTAAATTGTTAATCACTCGAATAAATCACTACATAGTATAAAACAAAGTCGCCTTTTCTGTCCCTATATCCTTATGTGCGCTTAAATCTTTAAAACTACGCAACGGATTTTGATGCGGTTTTTTTCAATAGATAGAGTGATTCAAGAGGAAGGTTTATATGTATAATACATGCATAATATACTAAGGCAACATTGCTAATTTTAGAGGTTTCTAACGTAATGTCGTAAATTAACCTATTTTTTTAGGCTTATTTAGCAACTAGCAAAAAGTTAACCCTACGAGTTAGATCAAATTAATGTACTACAGTATTGTACACCATAAAAAGATCTACAAAAAAGTCCGCGATGGTATCTTTTAGGGATAACCCACATGAACCATTTTTATTGTTTATTTTTTACGTGAGAAAATGGCTTATTTACGAAGCTATTTTAAGCAATACGGCATTAATCCTTATCGAATTAAGTACCTTAAATACAGTGTGCAATTAATATAGATCAATATGGTTCCTTAGAGCATGTAAATTAAACAAATATTTTGGAGATATTACAAATTTAAAATTTGCGTTTAAAAATGTGTAATGTAATAAAAATTGTATGAATTTAGATATTCCAAAGATAGCAGGAAATCTTCATAGTAAGTAGAGGGGAAGAGGAATTGTTTTACTCCAAATTTAATGCGTGCAGGCCAAGGGCAGTAACGAATGAACCATAACGAAAATACTGGATCGATTTTAAATATGTTTTCATTGAGTGACATAGGCATATATATTTTATGCCCGTGCAAAGTCGGAGCGGGCCGCTATGTTTTTATATACAACGTTCATATTTTTTCTGTAGTGTATTTAATTTAGTATCAGCATTGCACCCGTGCGAAGCCGGAGCGGGTCGCTAGTGATAAATAATCCCGTTAGTTTCTATCACTTCACCACCTGCCCATACTCATATATACCATTATACTATTAAGTATTTTATATACTGCCATTTTCATATATACTGGCTTTACAGCTTGAAAAATTGTAAGCATTTTTTAACGTAAATGTATAAATGAAATCCTAACTCAGGCAAATAAACGAGACGTACACGTAAACGATATAATAATTGCTAATTGAACATAATATAATTGTATTGGCAGATTATAAGATGAGTTATCCTTATAAAGAGTTTTCTCTTCTAGAGTTACATTTTTTGTTGTTGCTAAGTAATATTAGTTATACAATTGTACTGACAATTTAACTTTCCAGAAGCTTACTAAGATGTATATGTTTAGATTATTCTTTTGTATATTATTCTTGTATAACATCCAAAATTCAAACGCTAGTCAATGATATATTAATTTTAATTTTTACCGGCTTCTATGAGTTCTTCGGTATAATCATAATTCGGTCACCGATACCCCAGATATTTCTGGGCCAAAAAACAGAACCAAGACATTGTAGTAAATATAACATAACCATCATTCATCATCATAATCATCAATTCATTGCGGGCGTTTACCACCCCCCACCCCCCCAAATGCCTACTTCTCTTAGTTAAGCTTACGGATGTCAGAGTGTAATAATGTCCAAACCGTGGAGTCACACAAAAGAATTAACAATCATTTGAAAGAAATGGATTTAAGTCTTAATTGTAATATTTAATTAACATGAATTAGCCATCATTCAACGATTCCATGACAAAATGTTGCATACTATACTCTATTATTCATACTCTATCTCTAATGAAGTAAAATAGAGTAATATAAGAAGTAAGTTACAGTCTAATATCCCAATAGAACCTATAGGTTCGAACGAATACTGCAATTTCAGAAAGATATATACATTATTAGAAACATGTCAAGCGATTCAAACATTTCATTTCATTGTGGCTTTTCATGGCTTTAAATGAGTATATATCACATGTATATGTACATGTCAAAGCTAGCTAATTGCTTTCTATCTAATACAAGAACTCATTGCATAAAAATCTACGGAAAATTTTTATTTTGAGCTAAAAATGTTGATCAAGGATATTTAGAACAAAGCGTCGCAAAATACTCCAGAAATCAGACCGAAAAGATAGTGATTACCCCAAAGGAATCTTAGAATTAATATCAGAAAACGGGAAACAAGTAGGAAATGGCATTATTCCAGGTTTAAGCAAGACAAAACTAACCTGAATAATCTTATATCTCAAATATCAAATTAAGCAATTGGATAGGAAAGAATGAAGCAAAATTCTATTTATCGTTCTAATTCATTGCAGGAGCTGAGCCACAAATAATCAGGAGGCTAGAAGATTTACAGACTACCTCGTGAGAATATTTCAATCCCGTACTCCCCAGTACGTTAAATCATTACCCAAATGCCTACTTCTCTTAGTTAAGCTTACGGATGTCAGAGTGTAATAATGTCCAAACCGTGGAGTCACACAAAAGAATTAACAATCATTTGAAAGAAATGGATTTAAGTCTTAATTGTAATATTTAATTAACATGAATTAGCCATCATTCAACGATTCCATGACAAAATGTTGCATACTATACTCTATTATTCATACTCTATCTCTAATGAAGTAAAATAGAGTAATATAAGAAGTAAGTTACAGTCTAATATCCCAATAGAACCTATAGGTTCGAACGAATACTGCAATTTCAGAAAGATATATACATTATTAGAAACATGTCAAGCGATTCAAACATTTCATTTCATTGTGGCTTTTCATGGCTTTAAATGAGTATATATCACATGTATATGTACATGTCAAAGCTAGCTAATTGCTTTCTATCTAATACAAGAACTCATTGCATAAAAATCTACGGAAAATTTTTATTTTGAGCTAAAAATGTTGATCAAGGATATTTAGAACAAAGCGTCGCAAAATACTCCAGAAATCAGACCGAAAAGATAGTGATTACCCCAAAGGAATCTTAGAATTAATATCAGAAAACGGGAAACAAGTAGGAAATGGCATTATTCCAGGTTTAAGCAAGACAAAACTAACCTGAATAATCTTATATCTCAAATATCAAATTAAGCAATTGGATAGGAAAGAATGAAGCAAAATTCTATTTATCGTTCTAATTCATTGCAGGAGCTGAGCCACAAATAATCAGGAGGCTAGAAGATTTACAGACTACCTCGTGAGAATATTTCAATCCCGTACTCCCCAGTACGTTAAATCATTACCCTGCGTCATTAGATATGAAAGGAAAGTTTGTCACTCTGAATGAAGTTAAAAGAGAAATAATATTAGAGCAGAAGTGGCTCACGGTTTTGATCTTATTACCAAGATAGTATAAAAGGAATTTTCAATAAAAGCACTAATTAAGATCATCAACCACTCACATATAACAGGTCAATTGAAAAGTCCCCGGCTTACCTACTTTTCGTCCGTAACAGTCTCTTTTGGGCGTCCACTGCGTTCGTCGTCTTCGGTGCTAATTTCACCACGCCTAAACTTAGCAAACCAATCCTTGATGGTTGATTTTCCTGGAGCAGTGTCCGGAAACTCGGCTTGATGTCAAGGTTTTGCTTCAACTGTATTTTTCCCTTCAAAAAGCAATATTTTATCAAGACGCGAAATTCTTTTTATCCATTTTTTTCACAATAACAAACGTTGCTTCACTCAAAATGCTATGATTCACAAACTAATGATTCGACAGCTGTCAAATTTATACACGCATCTTTTGAAGGTTAAGGCTAACTAAAAAACATATGGATTTAATTCTAGTAGCGCCATCTATGTGTCAGGTCGTTGACCTGTTAACTAACCTATATTTCAGAGTCAAACAAGGAGACATCTATTCCGGCTTGATCAAAATACAAGCAGCCATAGAAAAGTATATTGGGACCAGTTCTTTATCTGCTGTATACTCTGGACTTGCTTACATTCAATGAAAATGTTGTTGCTACATTTACAGGTGACACTGTAATAGAATTTATTGAAATTAACAACACTGAATCAACCGAAAAGTTAGAAACAGATATTGCCGAAATACAATACTAGATAGAAAAATAGTGCATCAAAATTAATCAAAATAAATCAGTCTATATTGACTGCACCAACAAAAGAATCAAATACTAACCAATATGTATAAATCACCAACTAGTCCCTTAGAGAAATACGGCCAAATATCTTGGGATGAGCCTTGATGTTAAACGCAAGTGTACGCCATGGTATTATCACAGGATTCAGCAAGGTAAATTAAGCTGAATAATCTTAAATCCCAGCTGAGATATCAAATTAAGGAATTGGACAGGAAATAATGAATGAAAATTCTATTTGTCCCTCTAATTAATTTTAAATAGCAACAGTTTGTAATAGTTTTTCATAAATTGCAATAATTGAACAATTAAGCTGACACAAAAAGTACAAAAAGTGTACTCGTTATTAGGTGGATATTTAGACCTGTCAGTATATATTAAGATTTTGCCTTGCCGTCAAATATTGAAACCACTATAGCCAAAACAATAGAAATATCATATAAGATTCCAAAATAAGGTACTGCGAGATAATGTTGCTGCACGATGGTACATTTGTAACGACAATCTGCGAAAGGATCTGAAGGTAGAAACTATCGATAATATTAACAAGGACTATTCCCAAAGACATGGACACTGTCTCCATCAGCACATCAATGTTGATGTTCTCCCTCTTTCAGACAATGGCTTATTGTGTTGAATTACTATGTTAAAAATACTGAAGAGACAAATTTAATTAAATTTTTTAATTTAACAAATCAATGCACACCCACAGTCAGCGTAGTATGAAGAAGTTGATAGTTTTAACTTTACTTATTTTAACTAGCACCTTGACAATCCACACAACATTCTGAATATTCTCAAAAAACTACGCTGCTTTTCAACAATAAAATTACAGAGAAGCGCGACATAATTTTCAAAGGTAATAAAACTTTTCAAGCAACAATAATTAAAAAACATTTTTTAAGCCAATTCTTGATAACACTGAAAAACGTATGTGTACTTTGATCAGGCATTTCTAAAACTAATGTTCTAAAAGTTAAGTAACAGAAATATAAAGGGGATGGATGTATCCCCTCCGCAGAAGAACACGGGGTTTCGCGAGATATCGACGAACAATCGCACAGATTTCTATTAGAACAAAAAAGGTTCCTCTGTTGTGTTTCCCCAACAGCGACCACTAACAATCGACGTTAAATAAATAACCTCCAGAACAATCAAGAACTTTTATTGTATCCTTTCATTTGGCCCGGACCCGACCTGGCCGGAGACCTAACAATATAACGAGATCCATCCGCCCCCGCAGCCACGGTCTTCCACGTAAGCCCCCCTTCCCGTGGCCCAGAACCGCAAAACTCCTAAATTAATACGCCCCAGGACCGAGGGGGCCCTGGTTCTTACGTGATGAGAACGCGAGAGCGTGATCTCGTGGCTGCGCCGCACCAGGAGGCTTTTACCGATAACCGACCGGCGGGGTCGGGTGGTGTAGGGCGGTGGTGCTACACAACAACATCTCCGCCGCCCCGTATTTGCCGCGACTAGATTTTTACGAGCTCGCTCGCGTACCCGCTATCATAATCAATCTGGGCCCGTGTCAGAATTTATCCTTCGACGGCGGGTGATTGATTTACCGGGAGGAAGCGTGTTCTTTAAACCGAGGAGAATGGTTCAGGACCGGACTTGAACGGGGAATATTTAGTTTGCGCTTCTAACTGTACGAACTCGTCGGTTTTTCGTAAAATTTCGTCTCGTAAAATTTTTGCATTTTAAACACACTTATTACCTTCGCACAATGTCAATTCATTATTATGACAAATACTCCTATGAGTGATTATTGTGATTTATTATACACAGAATTACAGAATATACAAACTAACGGGACAAAGAAAGAATACGTATAGGGGATGAAGAAAATAATACGAATACCTGACAATATATATTTATTTATAAATAAGGTTTCGAACCAAAATTTACTTTTAAAATATTTTGAACAAAAAAATTGAACCGCCTTAATATAATAAATAAATTAGGAACTTAATAAAAATTAAAAATAATCAAACTTTTTAATATAAAATAATTTTTAATATAATTTAATATAACATTTTTTAATGTAAAATATCTACATAATAATCGTTCTAATAACTAAATAAAAATAAACAAAAATCTTATTTAATCTATCTACTACACTTATTTTATATTCTATTATATACAGGCAATTTAACTTAATACCTACCCTGAACCTATTTATCTATTTAGAATATTCTTTTAACTACTACCAACTGATTACTTTGAAGTCGATGCCGACCCAAACAGTAATATTAATTTAGATTTGTTTTGCTGGTAATTTAATTTTTTGTATACATCACAAAGTTATATTATTATTTTTGTAATGTTTGGGCTCGCGCCGACTTCAAAGTAACTTCCCCTTGGGATAATTGATCATATCCATCCTATAAATATTCAAATATTTCTTGCTAGCTTTTGTCTCTAAGTATTTTGTTTTTATTATTTTCATTAGTCTGCAATTTCTGATTGCTGCCCGCCGACATATCGTTGCCGGCAACGACACTGTACCGATATATCGGCGAGAGTGTGAAAGGGTTCCGTTTGTTTACGTGAGATTACGGGTTCACCGACATCGTTGTCGGTGTCGTGCCGGCAGATGTGAAAACGCCTTATGTTGGAATATGGTAGTGTTTGGCAGTGATATGCTAGTCATAGTAAGAACTTCATCAAAATCTTCATTTAAAATAATCTGGCTAGTGATGTGAATGAGAGGACCAGCTGGAAACTACGATATTGCCGCCCTAATCATAAAAGAACCTTCACACGCTTCACTTACCGTGGTGACTCTCGTTAGCTAAACGTTAAACAATTAAGCTGTTTTCACACATTTCACCAATGCTTGTTTCAAGCATCGCATAACAAAGCATATAATACACTGAAATATAAGTTACAAAACTTGGCATGTACGATTTACATTTTAAACCATCACTCAGTAATAATACATACTCGTCACATTATTTTTATAGAAGCATGGAATAATATGGAAGCGGAAAGATAATACGAGATCGATAAGCAAATAAGTAATAAGTAAGTTAGTAAGTAACGTAAATAAACTGCATAACTTTAAAGATGATTGAATCCGAATAATTTTATTTATAATTAATAACTGCCAAACTTTGTAGGTGTCGTTGTAAAACTATGAATGTTAAATTAACGTCGGTTTGATGTTCGGTTTTTATAAGTTGAAAGAAAAAAACCTTTAACAATAGGTATATCTAGATATTATTAAGTTTTTGCAGTTGGTTGATGATATTTTTTGCTTAAGACACGAAGAATAGCATATATTCCCTAAATAAAATTAATTTTCCACGTACTATTATCTGCACGTATTTAGTTATGTTTTAAATAGACACCACAATCATGGAACTCTTAAAATTGTACGCCAAACTCCAGCTCAAGTTATTAAAGAACTTTTAGGCAGTTTTAAAATTGTTTATCTCTAGAAGTTATTAGGCGATAGGGAAAAATCCAAAATGGTACAAGCTGGTTGCCAAACGTATTGAGTGAAAATGCCACTTCAAGCAATTTCAATATCGCAGTTTTATTGCTCTCCAAACAAGAAATGTTTTTCGTTACCATTAAGTCTTGGTATGCATATATCTTGAGCTGAACAAACTATACCAAACCAAACTATAGATACTACCATGTGTTTGCTTATTTCTGATAGTTTAAAGATAAGTTCAAATATTCCTTTTTGTTCCTAGTCCAATAGTGTCATTATTATTAGCAATAAAGCTGAAGCATATACCGGTAATTTAGAAGACATTTTCTAATCATATGAAATTGAGTTTGAAGATAATCTCTCTGAACTACAGTGCGTGAAATTTCTCCGATTAAACTTGTTGCACCAATTGAAGTTTCCAACGATAAAAAAGTGATATCAATCCAAAAGAAGTACCAGACGATGTAAAGGCTGAAAAATATAGCAATGAATGTAATAATAAAATTGACCAGCTGAAGTACATAGATTAGCCGACATTACTATTTACTAATATCTGACTCAAAAACGCAAGGCTTAGATAAAGTAAGAACATACGGGAGTCATGTATAAAATACTAAACTACTACTACTCCAAGGCAGTGTTTTGCGTCCTATTCTGTACCTACTTTATACATGTGACCTGTCAGAAATAGAAAATGTTGTTATGACTACATTCGCTGATGACAACGTGATACTTCCTATTGGAGACGATGGCGAGGAAGTAACTAGAAAACTACAATACGCAAGTAATAATATAATTAACTGGACCCAAACATGTAGAATAAAAGTCAAGGACGGTAATCAGTGCATTGAATCCACTTACAACTAAACTGTTCATATACCAATACATACAAATAATACTATTGTCCCATAAAAACCTTTGGATGAAATTTGATTCACAATTTCTTTGGAAGGAAAAAAGAAAAGAACTGGAATTAAAATACAATTATTTTAAAAATTATTTGGAGGAAAATCAAAATTATCCGTACATAATATATTAAATTTCTGCTATGAAAGCAAATAGTTTATGGAGTTCAATTATGGAGATATTCTACTAGAAATAATTTAAATACAATGCAAGTACTTCAGAAAATATTATGGATTCACCCAGATCCTAGTGGAACAATCAGTTGTTCCAGACATTCGGATTCCAACTGTCTAGAAGAAACTAAGAGAATGGAAACAAGACACAAGGAATAACTCTATTCCCTTGTCGATACCGAAGCGTTGCAAATCTTGGACAATGCTAAACTAGGTCGTAGAGAACCAAACGATGTGATATTGTGTAGTTGTATAGTTATATGCATTAAATGGTTAAAACAATGAAAGATGCTATTAACTTTTTATTTACTTTAATTTTATAGAGACCAAGTAACGGCCAATGGGTACCTAGTTATAAGCCACTGTAGCGATTCGTTACAAGTTAAACGGCAATAAATATGTCAATAAATTTAAAAACTGTAACGGTTGGTTACGCTGTTACCTTTTGGGCTTCCTGGTTACTTTCCTTAGTGAATATACTGTAATAGAGATAATAATGTAATAAAGAAATAGATCATTAAATTTGTTGTAAATACTAGCACAAATTAGTAGCTAGTAAACTAGTTTACCATAGGCTAAAGATACTTAATAAAAACTATTTTTATATACCATTTTTCACTCGAATCTGTAATTAGTTAATTAATTAAACGTAAGCCGAGATCATAATAGTGACAAGTGGATAGTAATTAATTAGCAATTATACTAAGAAAGGGTTCGCGAAGGCCAGAACCGATGAGGATGGTTTAAACCTGTAAACTAACCCGACCCTGTAGCCCGTCCTGCGTTTGGCATCTGGGTACAGGGGCGTCACTTAATCTCGCGTAATTATCGTTCAGCGTCCTCGTCGCGTCCCTAAACGGCAGCCACCTGGGGCTCGTCTGCTCGTCTTTGGTAAGTTGCGCGCGTAAAACGAACGCCCTCCATCCCGGATAGCTCCGGCGTACCTCGATCCCGCCAGGAGGAAAAAACGTCGTCAGCTACTTTGTTAACGTCATAAACCGGTTTCAATTTTCATAATATTGTCTCGTCGAATGAATCTCTCATCTTATGTGTCTATCCATAAATTTACATGGTTTTTTTTGCTTGCGACATAATTTTTGTGCGTCGGCTGTCATCAATCTTTCTTAGCCGTTTCTTATTTATTAACTTTATCATATAGTTTAACTTTTTATCAAGCACGAATATATAATAAGAATTGTTGATACGCCTTTCACACATCAGTCAGAAAACACTGAGTGTTATCTTAGGATACTGTAAACTGAAGGTAATTTCAATTTAGCACATGCGCACTTTCATTTATTTGAATTAATAGTCTGAGTGAAGAAGCGCTCTCGTGACAAACTCGCATATACCTTGGCCTATACCTTGGCCTATATACCTAGACGCAAGCGCATATACCTTGTTTTGTAACTGGTGTTTAAAATTTTACTCTAATATATTTTTCTTTGCGTATCGTTCCGCAAAGGAGAAATTTAGCCCTATGAAATTAAAAAATAATCAAACATGTTACAATAGTAAACGAAATACTGGGGATTCATTTAAAGTTTAAAGGGGACTAGTTTTTAAGTCCATAAACTATATTAATATAAAGCCTTGATATTATCTAATATTATTTAATATTATTTACCAAAATTGTATAAACCAAATTTGTATATGTAATTCGTCTATCTCAAAGTAAAATCTTCATCTTGCACACCATCGTACTTTTTACCTGAAAGAAATCACCAGTCATTATTCACTCTTCCACCTGCAGAGTAGTAGTCATTAGATCGTTAGGGTGTCATTGATGATTAATGTTATATGTTTTGTTTATTCGACTCAACTCAACTGGTAAATTTGATCTTTTCAAATTGTCGTTCTCCACTACTCTTGCATTTTACAAAATTCCACAATTTTTGCTACTATGATGAATGATGAAAATTGTTGTAATATTGTCTAGCAAGTAAATAACAATTGGGAGATATTTGGAAGAAATAAGATATTATCTCGCCTCGTTTGTTAATATACGAAAATCTGGAATTGAAGCTATAGAGTCGAGTTGCAATTTATCAACTCCTGGTAATACATATGCCGTTAGTATGGAATGTGAATTATTTAAAAGGCCCTTTATAATTTCCTAAAGGCGAATGAGGAGAAAAAAAACTTATGATGAACTCTTTAAATGATTTCTCAAAGATACTAGCCGAAGTATGTATATTACTGAATCAATGAGCTCTAATGGATTAAAAAAAGAAAATTCCAAACTATATTGGTTAAATAGCCTTAAACCAATATATGCGGATAATTACACATTTTTTCTTTTAATGAAATGAACCCCCTCGTGGTAGTTATTAAATTTTTAATTAATGACACTTTTACAAATTTCTTTTTACTTGAGCAATAATATTTAAGCACTATTTAAATCCTGAATCGCTTTACACCAACATTACTAGTGTATTGAACTTCGGTTAATCATTTCTTGAAAGGTTTGCATGAGTAGCTATCATTTTAGTGGAGTTGCAACTATCAAATAATAAATTCAAATAAAGAAACAAGGAAGAAGCCGCGGGTTGGAATCCGACTGGGATATGGTCTTAAATTTATTGTAATTGTTTAAAATGTATGATTGTCCTTGGCAAGAGTGTAAAATCCGACAAGGAAAATGATAGCAGTCACTCTAGTAACCAGGCGGGGTAAGACCGGATGTCTTCTGGGATGATTTCTAAAGTTGGTCACTCGCCAGTTGGTAGGCTTAATGCTGAAGACCGTGGTTCGGAGCCCACGTTATACTGTAGGTCCAGTCCAGATAAACACCAAGTGGGTAAAAAGAGACTTTAAAATATATTTTAAAAAATCCAAGAATACAACTATAACGCCGTTTATGGAGCTTCTTTTGGAAAAGGATTAATTTCTAAAATTAAAAAATAAATATTTGATATTTTATATGATTATTAATATGAAAAAAACTTAATACGCTGTAATGATCATACATTTCTTAAATACTTAATCTAGATAGTTTGGGATTTTGAACATTACCACTCATTTTTACGATATACGATTCTATATTTCTTTACCGTCGCGGCTCTTAGCATAGCGATTAAAACAAGTAATGAGTTAAAGGTAGCGAAATCGCTACCTTTAAGAGGTTGGACGTCGCGAAACATTTCCCCAAAATTTCCTATAAATCTAAATCCCAGTCAATCAAACCATCAGTGCCGAGAAATTATCTTCAATGTTTAATACTTTTTATAATATAATCGCAGTTTGATAATAGTCGGCCATAAGTTTTAATCAGTATACAACTTTTATAGCCACATAATAAATTTTCAAACGCATCCTTAAATATTTGGTAGCCAGCAACAGGGTGAATCTTTTGTGGCGGTGAAACTATGGATGACAGTGACACATTGTATGGGAAAACAAAATAGTTAACAAGTCAATTGAAAAGTCCCCGGCCTGACACATAGATGGTGCTACCAGATATAAGCCCATATGTTTTTTAGTTGGTTAACTCTCAAAAATGCGGGTAAAAATTTGACAGATGTGGGATCATTAGTTTGTGAATTATAGCATTTTGAGTCAATCAACTTTTGTTATTGTGAACAAAATGAATAAAAATGAATTTCGCCTGTTGATAAAATATTGATTTTTGAAGGGAAAAAATACAGTTAAACCAAAAATGTGGCTTGATGCCGAGTTTCCGCAAACTGCCCCAGGAAAATAAGCCACCAATGATTGGTATGCTAAGTTTAGACGTGGTGAAATGAGCACCGAAGACGATGAACGCGGTGGACGCCCAGGTTGTTATCGACGAAAACATAAAAAAATCCACAAAATGATTTTGAATGACTGAAAATTGAAATTGAATGAAATAGCAGACACTAAATATATCAACTGAACGTGTACGTCATATTATTCACGAATATTTGGGTATGAGAAAGCTCTGTGCAAAGTGGGTGCCGCGCGAGCTCACTTTTGACCAAAACCAACGAAGAGTTGATGATTCGGAGCAGTGAAGATGATCGAGCGTAATAAACCCGAGTTTTTGCGTCGATATATGACAATGGATGAAACATGTCTCCGTCATTTCACTTCTATGTCCACTCGACAGTCATCCGATTGTCGGATTGTCAATTGCTTCCTCATTCACCGTATTCTCCAAATTTGGCCTCTAGCGACTATTTTCTGTTCTCATATATAAAATGGATGTTCGCTAGGAGTAAATTTTTGTCGAGTGAAGAGATGATCGCCAATAGTGAGGCTTATTTTGAAGCAGAGGACAAATCGTACTGCAAAAATGGTATCGAAATGTTGGAGGGTCGCTATAATCAGTGTATCATCCTGAAGGGAATTATGTTGAATAAAAAAATTATTTTGGCCAAAAAAATTATTTACTATGGTAGGCTGGGGACTTTTCAATTCACCTGTTATTTTCACTATTTTCTTCGCATATTTCATACATTCTCCCCTCTCACAAATATGTTAAGTTATCCAAATAGACAAAGAGACGTTTTCAAAAGCCTAACGAACAGCCATTCATTTTGATACTCATATATAGAATCATTTTATCTTGTTGGAGTTCATAGATCATGTTGTTATTGTGAACTCTATTATTCTGGGAGATTACACGTACCTCACGCACAAAAATATTCTTATTTTAAACATAAGCACATAAAGTCGCAGAACAAGAGCTGTACACAAATTACAAATTAATTCACACGCCGAATATATGAGCTATCGAATCTTATTTTACACCTGAATATCGACAAATCACGCGTAAACCCCCGGCACGGACGATCGCGACAACTTTAATTTCTGCTCCATTTCCAATTTTGCCGGATCGAAGCCAAATTACGTACCACACTCGGCAACGGGGCAACATTAACTCGAAAGAAAAGGGACGAATTTATCGTTCCTACGTATGGCCGCCTTATTTATGACGAGTTTCATTTTTTTCCTCTCTGTCGCAGCGCCGACCGAAATAGCACCGGCACCGGCGAACGGCCAAAAATGCAGAAACAAGCGAAGAGGAAAGGGGCGGGGGGCGACGAGGCGGAACACAAATCGGAATTATAAAATATCTGGAGGCGGCTTTATATATCACCTTGTGACATTCGGGCGGCCGATATTGCCCCTAACATATGTTACTTTACTGGTGCTCATGCCGGGGAAATATCGCTGATTTATGCCTTTCCGATTTTAAAATTGCTTCTGTTCGAACCGAAATTCGAAACAGATAGGAGATTAAACCCCGGGACGGGAAAAAAAGAAATGGTGCGTCGGTACAGTGGCGGACGCGGGCAGATTTATAACCGACTGTTTATAACCGATCGCGATGTTTTATCGCGCCTAATCGACATCAAATCGTTTTATTTTATTTTTTCATGAAAACAACATTTTGTACGAATTTGTTCTGGAGCTAAAAGATTTCCCACTGTTGTAGTTAATATTATTATAACAAAAACAGAAAATATTAATTCATTTTAGACGCCTCACTCATATCAATCAGTCCTTACAAAATCGTGGGGCCTTCGTATTCAGAACATTATTAGTCGTGAGCTGTAACATATAGTCTATTGAAAATAACAGTGAACTCACGTCATAAATAGGTGCCCGTCGCAAATTCTAAATTTGTTTTAGAGTCAGACAATATTTTCGTTTTCATTTTATTCTATTTAAAAAGAGTATGTATATATGTTTTAACCCTCCGGTCACTGACCAAACTTTCACTATTCGTCCAATTACCCGGAACCCGGGTACCCACCTATTACACAATAGTGTGGTGAATAAATTTTTTTTTCTGTGTAAACTGGCTATATGGCATATGAAATAGCTATAGGGACACAGTTTATAGTCCTCATAGAAATAACAATAGCGGAATGCCAACGCAATCGATATTTAGGTATCTGAGATGTCCCTTTCCCCTTCTCATGTCGTAAAGTAATGGTAATGTCGTAAAAGTATGGTGGATATGTGATACTGAAAACGCGTATCCACTTGCTGGACAGCTTTACACTGGAAAATCGAAAGATGGTCGGGAAAAAAACGTTGGTGAAAGAGTTGTTAAAGACTTGGTGGCACCGTATAGAGGATCCGGTAGAAACATTACAAAAAATAATGTCTTCACTACTCTTCCACTGGCAAAATTTTTACTATCTTGGAAATTGACAATTATTGGTACCTTAAAGAAAAATAAAACATACATTCCACCAGCAATGGCTGTATCAAAAACGCGAGAAGAATTATCCATTGTGTTTGGCTTTCATGAAAAAGTTACCCTATGTAGTTATGTGCAAAAAAAACCAGGTAGTAATTATGCTATCATAAATGCATCATGAAGCCTAAAATTAGTGATAGTGAAAAGAAAAAACCCGAAATTATTGACTTTAATAACTGGTCTAAAGCTGGAGTAGACACGATGGATAAAATGCTTGGTAGATATACTACAATATTTTCGATATTACCTGCGTTGCCGATCCTTTTTCGAGGAATGATTATATTTTTAATTTTGACATTCGCGTAAACTAATGTCAATTTTTTAACACAAGATAGTTTTAGTTAAAAATTGTAGTTGTACTAATGCCTCAAAATGTTTTTGACTCAAAATCCTAGTAATCAACAATTGTTTTATAGAAGCATATGTTAACGAATAAAAGAACATAATGTTTTATCATATATGAACGAAAATTTAATAAACTGATATTATTTCAAACATTAGTGTTTAACAAAAATATATTAATTATTTGGCAATATAACTTCTTACAAAAACTGATAACCGAAGATCAGTGAGCGATAGACTTATTTAGGTATAGTCAGTTCAAAATAGCAGTGACACGAGTCTCAATATGTATCTGTCTAAAGTTGAAAATTCGTTTTACAGTCAGACAATATTATCCTCGTCATTTTATTCTATTTAAAAAGATATAGAATGCTGTTAGAGAAGTTCGAACATGTAACGGAATGAGCCTGCAAATGTTGTCCGTTTGCCAAACGTCTGAGAATTTTAAAAATATTATAATTACGGATTATTAACCGGCAAACGTTGTTTTAACGCTTTGTTTTAATAAATTTGAAATCGCCACAGTTTTATTGAAAATATTTTTGCGCCTTGCAGCTGCACTGTACATTAGTATGGACAGGGTCACTAAAATATCTCAAAAAATAAAAAAACGATATAACCTTAAATTCCCAAAAACAGAAACCCTGTTTATGCGAAACAGGTGACGAATCAAGATCAATCTTGGTGTTTCAGAGGTCAAATATACGAAATGTATAAAACAGTAAGTAGTTTTTTCAATCGAAATATAATTTAATACAATTATTTCACAGAAAATTGTCAGTCTGGAACGTATCCACAAAAATCCAAAAGATATACAGCTATTTGAGAGACGTAGAACATCGGTTCATACATTGTTGGATAATGTAGGATTTAAATGGTGTAAATATGTGTGGAGATTGATTTTAAAAAAATACAATTTTTAAAAACATATAACAAAATCAAGGAAGAGTATCAATTTATATATTTAAAAGAGACATGAATATTTCAGAATCGTTGGCTTGGTCATGGCAAGATGATAATAAATAGAGTGTAAAGACAACAAAGGTTCAAGGAAAAAGGTAAACGTTGGAATAATTATCAATTAGGTTTTCTTATTCATAACATTTATTCATTGCAGACACACAGTTCTTCATGCTGGAATCAGGAATGGTTTTATTGTAGGTATAGAATGAGTGTTTCTCTAAGTCCAAGGGTGACTACCATGATGACATGAACCATAACTTGTCTTTGCAGCAGTTTGAAAATCAGCTTTTAAAGAACTTGAAGGAACCATTATTTATTGTTATCTACAACGCAACATATATACCATATATGGTGGGAATACACTGGTGGAGAAAATCCTAACAATTTCATCGACAAAGGCTGCAATTAAGGAATAGCTTAAAGTACATAAAAGAAATTTCGAGGAAATCATGTTGAAGATTGAACAATTTCAAATTATTGCTCGGTACATATAAATAAAATATTTAATTGCATTTTATGCTATTTACTTTTTTTGAATAAAGCCTGAGAAAACATATATAGAAGATAGATTACTGAATGTTATGGCCACAGAGTATTACGTCTTCCACACTATGACTGCATTTTTAATCCAATTGAGTTGACATGGGGTATTGCGAAGAATTATTACAATAGGTATTCAGTTCGAGGTTATTAACTTGACTAGTATTTCTGAAAGTGACTGTGATTGAATGAAACTTTATGAATGTTAGTTTATGATTCAATGCTGACCGTTACTAAGACAGGGTGATGGAAAAGGAAATCACTAAAGGTCAGTATACAATTAATATAATTTAATTGTAGGGAATTGTATTATAGAGTGTGAAAGCTTTATGAGTATGTGTGTTATTATTCAGAATATACATGAACGTTTGGTTAACATGTATGAGGAGAGAAATAACACTAATTGTTTTGCAGATATGGTAAATGCATTAAGGAGAATGCAGTGATTAAATGTAGTTTTATCAAGAAAAATTTATACAGATAGTAACAGGACAAACTAAAGAAAATATATTAATATCATAATGAATTTACAAGGATACATTGCATCGGAAGAAACAAGAACTGAGTGTGAAACATAAATGCTCTCTAATGAAAGTAAAATACATTACTCAGATATACATTTGTTAATTAAATGGATTAGGCCTTCGGGGGATACCACTACATACAAAACGCGTCTAGAGCAATACCGATACTAGTGTGGAAAAAAGCTAAATGATATATATATATATATACAACTCTAACCTATAAATTATTGTGGCAGTAAAATTAATTATAGTTTCAAGCTCTTCGATAATAAATGCATTTGATGTATTATAATGATAAAATAAATTATATTTAATAGAATATTTGTTCAATTATTTTCTTTATATTAAAATGTTGTTATAATTCACAGCCTAAATGTACTAAAACTCAGAGTTGTCACTGCTATTTTGAATTGACTATATGTGTTTATTCTTATGCTAAAACATTCGTAGGATGACAAACTTTCGGAGGAACTTTTAAAGAACCTTTATATGTGTCACTTAAGCAACAATTTGAGGCTGTTTCTTAAGCAACCAGAAACTTTAGGGGGATCTTATATATATATATATATATATATATATATATATATATATATATATATATATATATATATATATATATATTTGATCTAGCATAATAAAAATAGTATTTTAATATACTTTAAAGAGGTTAGATACTTCCCACTATATAAAGTACGTGGCTGTTGAGGACGTAAATTATCATACTACGTCGTATACAATATTATTTTTTCGCTTTAACATTTGATATATCTTGTTTGTTTCTGTCTAGTTTCATGGATGTAATTTCCACTTTCATAAGGTGCCAAAAATGTAACGTTCACGGGCGTTTGAAGTTTTAATAAAAATTCAACAAAAATATTCAGACGTCAATAAATATTCGTCTAAATATTTTTCATCCAATGTATGGTGATTTCAATACATATTTAAATAGAAATACGAATATATATCTAAACGTATCTCTTCTGTCAGTTTTCTTACTATACTGGATTATTTTTTCTACTTCTTAGATCAGCTCTAGTTCGAACAACTTTGCTTTCCTCCCACTGACACCCAAGTAAAAGAACAAAAGGTACAGAAAAATGAACAAGCCTTGTTAGTCAAGAATAAAATATTTTTGTCAACCTAGTTAAGAAATATTTTTTTATTGAAAAAGAACAATTCTTTGATCACTCTAAACAAAAATCAGCATAAAAACTCTTAAAAGGGGCTCTTTGTATCATGTTTTTATGTACAACATTTAATATACATAAAAATATATATTAGAAAGAATATTATTTATTATAATTCCAAAAAGTCAAGTCAAGAACGAAAAATATTTTCATCAATATATATATATATATATATATATATATATATATATATATATATATATATATATATATATATATATTAACTTAAATTATTAATTTGATGAATAATTCACACTTCCTAATTAGCTTCCATGTGAAAAATTAAACATGATGGAACAGTTTCCTACTCTTCTTAAACCTATTGCTGTGGTCAGTTTTGTGTTTAGGGCAGAAAATACCCTAACGCCGTTTTAAATACATGAAAACTGTAACAGGTCATTTGAAAAGTCCCTGGCCTGACACATAGATGGCGCTACTAGAATTAAATCCATATGATTTTAGTTACTCTAACCTACAAAAGATGCGTCTATAAATTTGACAGCTGTCGGATTTTGAGTAAAGCAACTTTTGTTATTGTGAAAAAATGCTTTTTGAAGGAAAAAGTATGTTGACGCAAAAAGTTGGCTCGACGCCGAATTTCGGGACACTGCCCCAGGAAAATCAACCATCAAGGATTGGTATGTTAAGTTAGACGTGGTGAAATGAGCACCGAAGACGGTGAACGCAGTGGACGCCCAAAGAGGTTGTTACCGACGACAATATTAAAAAAATCCACTAAATCATTTTGAATTAATTGTAAATTGAAATTGGATGAAATAGCAGACTCCAAAGATATGAACTGAAAAGTGGGTGCCACTTTTGAACAAAAACAACGACGGGTTTATGATTCGGAGCAGTGTTTGAAGATGATCAAGCACAGTACTCCAGTTTTTGCATCTATATGTGACAACGGATGAAACATGACTTGACATCAATCGACAGTCACACGAGTGGACTGCACATGATGAACCTGCTCCAAAGCGTGGGAAAACGCAATAGTCGGCTGGCAAGGTTATGGCTTCTGTATTTTGGAATGCGCATGGAATAATTCTCATTGACTACTTTCAAAAGGAAGAACCATCAACAGCGACTATTACATAGCGTTAATGGACCGTTTGAAGGACGAAATCGCCGAAAACGACCGCATTTGAAGAAAAAGAAAGTGCTGCTTCACCAAGACAATGCACCGTCTCACAAATTAGTGAAAACGATGGCAAAAATCCACCAATTGGGATTCGAATTGCTTCCTCATCCACTATATTCTCCAGATCCAGCCCCCAGCGATTATTTCCTGTTCTCAGATCTCAAAAGAATGCTCGCTGGAAAGATATTTTCGTCAAATGAAAAGGTGATCGCCGAAACTGAGACCTATTTTGAAGCAAAGGACAAATCCTATCTTTGAAGAGAATTATGTTGAATAAAAAAAACTAATTTTGCCAAAAAATACGACAGAATATACGAATACGATAAAACAAACCTGTGTCACAAGACACAATTTTAAATATTTTATAAATTATTTCCACAAAGATTATTAATCTATTTTTTAATGAAAACGAGAGTTTATATTATATTCTTTATAAATATAAAAGAGGTTCACTTGTTTTGTTGAGTATAGTTTTATAGTTTTAGGATAGGGTATATATTTCACAATTACACATTCACACTCACACGTCCTTACATTCACGAATTGACAGTTAGCCAACTTTTAGAGTCATATATCCCACCAGTTATAACATAACTTGAATAATCAATAAACAACATAAAAAATAGTATGGATTATATTTTTGTAACTAATGCTGAGGGCTATAAAAAGAACTAGAAAAAAACTTCAACAACTAAATCGAAAATATTTAATATATGTTCAACAAATCAAATGAAGTGTTCCGAGTAGACAAAACAAACAAAAAGTAGATAAAAAAACAGGTAACAGTAATAGAATACAACAATGGCCATCAAAATAAGAATAACCGAAACAAGACTGAACCTTCTCAAGAAATAAGTTTCGATATAAAAAAGTTTTCCACTATTATTTGTTCTGCTATCATAAACGATAGATAGCAAAAAGCAGTTTTTTTTTGTTGAAATAGCTTTCTATTCGAATAACATCTCGTTTATTTTAATATCAACATATTCAGTCTTAAATGTTTTATATTTTGCGATAAAATTTCAATACATAATGTTTTATATGACATATTAAAATTACTTAAAAACAGATAATACGTTGGTAGCAGCGTACCAAGCCGACATATTTTTCTATAGAGAATGTGGAGATTGATTTATTTCCTCTCGCTAATGACCAAATATCAAAGTATTATAATACTACGTCAACTACTACTTCAAAACCCCGTGAATTACTGGGATTTCAAAGTGGTATAATTGGGAACAAAACCATCACAATTATATCCGTAGATTATTTCAGTTTGAGAATTTCAAAACTTATTGTTTTAAATAAATTGGGTTATCATAAAACAAATAAAAACTATATCTATTTTTACGATTCTACATATATCGAACCACAAGTTTTGTTACACTCTTTTCCTACAGTTTTTTCATTGCTAACCTCTAAATAAAACAGAATCGATCAGTGCCATACAATAATAGCTCTGGCTGATTAAAATTTTCTACAATAAAATAATCTATGCATTGATAAAATCGAATAAAATAAATAAATGCAAAAAACTTAATTAAACATCAAAAAAAATTTTTTTTGATAACATCTTTATTAGACATGCTTAGTACAATGTTAATTATAAATTAATTTATAAATACTTTTCATTTGTACTTGGATTAATTCACAAGCAAGACGAGTGCGATAAAATACATCAATATGTATTCCTCAATTATAAAATTATAATAACATAAGCTATAGTTTACGCTAAAGGTATACACTTTATATAAGTTCGTATGGTTTTGTTCGCTTCAAATTCCTGACATCCTGCGCGCTGTCCAGCAGTTGAATTGCTTCCACGTTAGTATGATTTAGTAATCTTCTTTCGTATTGTAACTTCGAAAATCCATTTGATTTCCAGGTCATCGTGCAGTTACTTGTTGGTTACGTAGCGATAGGCATTGGTAATTAATCCATAGGTCCCAATTGGCTTTATTATTGCCTGATAAATCTATCTCTTTCGAAATCGATTTTAGATCAAGTTGAGAGTATCTTCCGACTAACCAGTATAGTTGTTTTATTTTGGTTCTAATGTGTTTTGCTTTTTGTCTAACATGATGTTTCCAATTTAATCTACCGTCAAGATAGATGCCGAAGTGTTTAGCTGATTCTACTTGAGGAATCGGGAAAGTTGATTTTTCCATTCTTTAGTCCATTTGTAGATTTTGTTGACTGCCACTTGTACTTTTGCTACTGTCCCAGGCAGAGATAAATCGTTTACCATAATAATCGTATGGTCAGCAAAGGTTCCAAGTAGTGTTTCCTTTGTTGTTGGGATTTCAGTGGTGTAGAGCAGATACAGGAGAGGCCCTAAGACGCTACCTTGTAGAATTCCAGCCGAAATAGTTTTAAATATCGAGAACGCCATTTCGTACGATACTCTAAATTTTCTTCCGACTAAATATGACTCCAGCAGTTGACAATAGTTACGCGGTAACAATTTGCTCATCTTACAGATTAATCCCAAATGCCAAACCCGATCAAAAGCTTGTGAGACATCCAGGAATATTGACAATCAATCTTCAACAGCCGCAGATACTCTGTGCACTTGATCGATTGTTGAATGATGATTTCAAAAACCAAACTGGAGATCTGGTATTATTACAATATATTTAAGACGTTTAAATATTATTTTCTCAAATAGTTTTGATATTACAGGTAGCAGCGAAATAGGCCTGTAATATTCGCCTTTTCCTGCAGGTTTTGTACCACCTTAGAGCATTCCGGAACATGCTTCAGTATGAAAAAATGTAAAAATTGTTTTTCAGAATAAATTAAAAAATTACTCTCGAACATATAGTAATATACCAATCATATATTATAGAGAAATAAAAAATCTTAAGTGAATAAACAAACAAAAAATTAATATGTTCCCCGAAATCAATAGAATAACATCAAAGAATATAAAAAAATGCATTAAAAAAGCTAACGGACAAAGCACGGTAAACAACAAAAAAATATAATAGAGGGTGTCAAAACAAGGATAATTGAAGTCGAACCGTCCCTTTCTCGACTTATACAAAAGTTTTCTATCGATATTCGTTCAGTTATAAGCGATAAAAACATTACCAAAAAAGCCTCTTTCTACTGAAATAAGTTTGTATTGGGATCGTATTTCGCCCATTTTAATATTAATATACTAGATATCAAACCCTTCAAGTTTAATGTATTTTGAAGACCTTCATTTTTAATTGGTACGTATAAAGGCAACGATTTAAAAATATTCTTCTAATGATATTGGGCAATTTATTAAAACTAGTGATCGCCTTGTAGTTGATATTCGACCCCGATGTATTAAGTCAATTCAAGTTTCTCTCAAAATGGAGTCAAACATGAGTCGAAGAATGTGAAATTCAGAGAATCAGAGACGGAGAAATTAGATAGCATTTTGCTGCTACAGACTATTAATAACACCCTAATGATCTAATGACAAAGAAAGTACAATGCATTATGTAGATCAATAATTGTTTGTGGATCAAGAGTAGTAGCCATCAGAGACAATAAATTTAATTTTGCGTGATTGCACTATCCACTGCCCTGCAATATAGCTCTGCCTAAAATTAAATAACTTCGTTTGACAAGATTTTAGCACACTAAATTCACCTCTTAATATTATTTCAGATGTAAATTGCAGGGATTTGCCTTCCGATTCAAAATTGCCTGTCGGCATTTTCAAGTACAACGTTGCCAAATATTGCTATTTTAAAGCTTACGCGTCCGTAGCTGATTTACGTACAACCAAAACGACGAATAATCGAAGAATACTGTATAAGGGTTGACGCTAGCAGAGCGTTGTCCAGAGCCTAAAATAATTGTTTGAAACTTTTAAATTTGTCACCGATCTTACGGCTATTCCTTGTTGCTTGATTTGGGCGTATATTGTTAAACTGAAATTTATGTATTAATAGGGCATATTACATAAAAATTTTAGATCTAAACATTATTCTGCGATATAAGATTTAACCGTATTAAATTAAAGGCTTGAGCCTTTAGGTCCCCCACTTTTTCTTAAAAAGGGAGGCAACATTGTCGCTAAGTTGGTTAATATATAGAAAATATATAGCGCACGTTTATCTAACATATTTCTTATCATCGCTGAACTAACCAATAGCAATTTGTAAATAAATCTCTTGTGACTACTAAAATTGAAAATAGGGATCATCCGTAATATCTTCTCGTATTGGTTTACCACCGGAGACACCTAGTTGTACTTTTAAGAACGGACCTGCAAGTAAATAGTTTGAGCACCAGAACCGTCGTTATTTAAGTTAAAATAAAACAAATGGTGTGATTTTTCTTTAAAATACCCTTTTATTTTTACAAAAAGAAACTAGTTTAAACTTTAACCGTAACTGAATTCACACTCGGATACCCAGAACTGTATTGTATAGAACTGTATGCTTTTCTGTAAAATAAAAAAAAATAGCAGTAAGCTTGTATTTACTATAAATTTCATTCCAAACATTTCTTAATATTAGTTGAATATTCATCACACATTTTTGTTTGTTTATAATTACGTTAGTTTATAATAGATTTTTTTTATTTGTTAATATATTATTGCAATTATCGGACAAACGCTGACTGGTAAAATATGTGAAGTAAAGTTTAAGGGAGTAATATCGGAACACTTCGAAATTAAAACAGGAGGGAGGAAAGGTGTTATACTTCCCCATTACTTACTTACTTACTAGAGTGCCGCAAAAATGGTCTGATCTTGAAATTGACTAACCAACCAAAAGAAAAACCTAAATTACAATAGACTGTTTGGCTCTTGCTGATGAGCTGGCGATTGTAACTCAGACCGCCCAAACAACTCAAAAACAAATAGAAATTCTAAAGAAACAGCAGAAAATGTAGGGTTTAAAATTGTATTAACTAATTAATATCCGAATTTTTAGCAACTAAATACGGCAAAATCTAAAAAGTTTCAAATATTTGGGCGAATCTATTCAAGAAACTGGGTTGGAAGGGATCGCTAATATGGTTTGTCATTAAGGAGCTGAAGCTCTCATTCAGAACAGAAAGAGGAACATTGCAGAAATTCAAAAGATAGAAAAATTGTTAGAAGAATTTTAGGTCTAAAAGACACCGAAGAAGGCACTTTTATGGGCATGTTAAAAGAATGAAACCAATCAGATTGACCAGACATTTGGGGGAATTCTAAACTCGCAGTAAGGCCAAGGTTAAAATAACGAAATGGATGTTTGCAATTGAGGAGTTTCTTTAAGAAGTCGAAATAACACAAGAAGAAATACCGGATAGAATGGATTTTAGACGGAAATTTTGCGGCTAGTAATCGAATCAGGCAGAGAAACCTAGGAATCCTGGAAATAAGGGGTCAGATGAACCAAAAGGAGAATTCGGAGAGAATAAGACCAATATGGACTGGAAAAAAACAGAAAAATATACTGAAGTATTCTGTATGTATTATGCTTCGCGTGGTTCGGTAATCTACGGTGACTAAAATCTAGACACCGAAGACCGATTTGCCCTAGCTCAGCCTCTAATAAAATATAATATAATATAATTTGGTAACTGTTGTAACTGTTTTTACCATTTAGTACACTTTCGTAAAGTACCACGCAAGATCACACAGTTTTGTTCTATTTAGTCTGCGTCCTAGTTCATTTTTGCACAAGAGTTGCAGCATTTCATTATTAACATGGGAGCTGTGTGTATCTCGAGAGTCGCATTCGAATTATTTTTATATGCTCTTTTTATTTGAATTTTTGTACCAAGATTCATCCCAAGGTACTTCTGTCGCCTTAGCCCGTTAACCAATGACAATTTTAGCCATATCATTTCGCATTATTTGAGTATTTGTTAAACATGCTTCAATCATTAGCTTGACAAGATCTCTCCTCCTGACAAGAACCCTTTCCATCGTTTTCTCCTTTCGCCTTATTATTTTAATTTCAAATGATTTTCCATCTTTCTGGAAACCGTATCGAAAAAGTTACGATAATTTGGCAACTATACAGTCATGCAACTATTTTTGACTGAGTACGCTACGTCCTGCAACCGTGTATCCTGTAAAACTCTTGCAGCGTGTAGCCCAGTGTTGTCGTGCAAGAAGTTAACTTGTGTTTCGTAACTCGGTGTTTCTTATCTTTTTTGAAATAATACGTCGTTCAGTTCATTCAACTTACATCGATAGATATATAACAGGTCAATTGAAAAGTCCCTGGCCTGACACATAGATGGCGAAAACCCACAAAAGATGCGTGTAATAATTTCACAGCTGTCGGTCATTAGTGTGAATTATAGCATTTTGAGTGAAGCAACTTTTGTTATTGTAAAAAAATGGATAAAAAAGTATTTCGCGTGTGGATAAAATATTGCTTTTTGAAGGGAAAAAATACAGTTGAAGCAAAAACTTGGCTTGATGCCGAGTTTCCTGGGACACTGCCCCACGAAAATCAACCATCAAGAATTGGTATGCTAAGTTTAGACGTGGTGAAATGAGCAGCGAGACGGTGAAAGACGGCAAATAGCAGACACCCTAGGTCCTGCATATTCCTCTTTGATGTGAATATGGATGGCTTTCCTGAATCAGTCTATTGCTTCTCGTACTCGCGCTTATCGTGCTAGATCCTTTTTTCATCGCATTTTAAGCCTTTTCAAAGAGATATTGTCAGTCGCTAAGCTGTTTAATGGTTCTTTTAGAATATGAGTGTGAGCTTCATCCGATAAGTCTTCTTTTCAGGCAGTTATTCGTCATTAGCATCAAAATCACCACTTTTAAAACGTTGAAAACCAAACCGACAATTGGTGGTTACCAAAGTGTTTATTTATAGCCTTTATCAGAAGATTTCTTCAAATAAATTGACAGATAATTTGACCATTGCGGAGCAGCATGATCCTGAGTTCTTAAAAGTGTTCATGAACTTCATCAACAAATAAAACAGTAAAAGTAAGGAGTGTCGAAAATGTTGTTTCGAGCATTCCATGATTAGTATGTGTTACACTGAATAATTGAATAAATTTAGCAGTTATTTATATTGGTATTTCACATTTACATCGCCAATAAATAAACATTCAAGCACCTACTACAGTATTGTTTATATCAATACAATAATATACTATAAAACACTATAAAAGTATAGAAACAGGTAATCGAGTCAAAGCCAAGTAAAAAACTAATCGAAAACATAACAAAGTAAACAATAAAAGGTGTTAAAACAAGGGTAATTGAAATCGAACGGTTTCCTTCTCGAATATAACTTTTATAACGAAAAAAACTTACACAAAAGTTTTCCATCGATGTTCGTTCGGTTGTCATAAGCGTTCGGAAAAGTGGCTTTTTTCTATCCATACGGCTCTCTATTCGAATCGCATTCCAACCATTTCAATATTAATGTACTCAACGCCGTACCCTTCAAATATAATAACAGTTCCGACCTTCCGTTCAGATAGTAACGATTTTCCTACAATATTGTATTCGCTTTCACTCACCGATAGGTGGCAATTAATCATAGGATGTCTTTGAATAAAAAAGCTGTTATACATACAAAGTCATTGACACATGACACGGAAATGGCGATTAATTATTTCAAAAATTCGAGCCCGTCCAACAGACCAAGATATTTCCGGTTTGTCGAACACTAATGGCGTGGAACATTCGAGTCAATTATTGAGGTTTCCACAAAATTCGGTCGATGAATTATGTGATTTTTTATATAATAACTCAGGAGCAAAGCAAATTTATTTGACAACTAAATGGTATAGGAAGATTATTTTAGAGACTAGGTAGCCTAAGTTGGGAAAAAAATTGTTATGTACAAAAAAAAATGAATACAATATTCTTTCCTGTTAGACAAAGGGCATAACAGGTCAATTGAAAATTCCCCGGCCTACCATAGTAAAAGACATTTTTTTGGCAATTTTTTTTTATTCAATATAATTCCCTTCACTGATTATAGCGACCCTCCACCTTTTCGATACCATTTATGTAGTACGATTTGTTTTTCGCTTCAAAATAGGCCTCAGTTTCGGCGATCACCTCTTCATTCGACGAAAATTTCTTCCCAGTAAGCTTTCTTTTGAGATCTGAGAACAGGAAATAATCGCTGGTGGCCATATCTGGATAATACGGTGGATAAGGAATCAATTCGAAGCCCAATTCATGGATTTTTGCCATCGTTTTCACTGACTTGTGACACGGTGCATTGTCTTGGTGAAGCAACACTTCTTTTTTCTTCAAATGCGGCCGTTTTTCGACTATTTAGTCCTTCAAACGGTCCAATAACGCTATATAATAGTCGCTGTTGATGGTCCTTCCTTTTTCAAGGTAGTCAGTAAAAATTACACCATGCGCATCCCAAAATAGAGACACCATAACCCTGCCAGCCGACTGTTATGTCTTCCCATGCTTTGGAGCGGGTTTATCGTGTGCAGTCCACTTGGATGACAGTCGATTGGACTTAGGAGTAAAATGATGGAGCCATGTTTCATCCGTTGTCACATATCGAAGTAAAAACTCGGATTTATTACGCTTGATCATTTTCAAACACTGCTCCGAATCATCAACTCGTCGTTGTTTTTGGTCAAAAGTGAGCTCACGCGGCACCCACTTTGCACATACCTAGCATTTACCATCTTTCTCATACCCAAATATTCGTGAATGATATGTTGTACACGTTCAGTTGATATCTTTAGAGCGTCTGCTATTCCATTCAATTTCAATTTACGATCATTCAAAATCATTTTGTGGGTTTTTTTAATGTTTTCGTCGGTAACAACCTCTTTTGGTCGTTCACTGCGTTCACCGTCTTCGGTGTTCATTTCACCACGTCTAAACGTAGCATACCAATCCATGATGGTTGATTTTCCTGGGGCAGTATCCGGAAACTCGGCATCAAGCCAAGTTTTTGCGTCCACTGTATGTTTTCCCATCAAAAAGCAATATTTTATCAACACGCGAGATTCCTTTTTATCTATTTTTGTTTAGAATAACAAAAGATGTTTTACTCAAAATGTTATAATTCACAAACTAATGATCGAACAGCTTCTAAATTTATACACGCATCTTTTGAGGGTTAGAGCTAACTAAAAACATATGAATTTAATTCTACTAGCGCCATCTATGTGTCACGACGGGGCCTTTTCAATTGACCTTTTTGCATTTCAGGTTCAAAATCAAACAACTGTACTGGTTTGTCGGAAAATACTTTCAACGTAGCCCAAGATCATATATATTGGTTTATCAGTCAGTTATAGAGCCTTTTATTATTTTAATTATTGGTCAATTATTTGGAGTTACGGGGTATAAATATGGGGTTGGACATCAAACCGACTAGCAAACTAAAACCAAAAAAACAAAGTTCTTGAGTTAATTACCGATGATTATCGCTGCGTACCGACGAATTGTATGATGACCTCGAAATCAAATAGATTTACGAAGTTATCCAAGATTTCGCTATGGAATATGAAGTAAGGTTGCTAAATTATAACACCATGGAAGAATAGAGCGAAGAAATGCGCACGAAAGTATACACGTTCTTGATGCTATTGCTGCTATTGTGACGATTGAGACTCTTTTTTACTGAATTTCGCTGTGAGATTGCTGGCTCTGCCATCTTAGACTAACTTACTGTTGGAGTCATTCGCCTATTCTGAGACATCCTATCCTGTATCATTGCGAGCCTTCTTTCCAATATTAGAAATAACTTGCTATGTCCCACCTATACAATCACATCTATTCCCTTTGGCCTTCATCAAACCCTTTATCACCCCTTCCCCTTCACGTTTCCTTAAGCAGATCCCTATGTCAATTCTCTAAGAGACACCACTGTTTTGTCTACTTGTTCGAAACTTCTCACCACCTACACTCCAGAAAGAAATTCCGCCCTTTTTAAATAGTCGTCGCTTTTCATACTCATTTTACATATTGTAAAAGCAAATGATCTCACATTCAAGAAAACAAATCGCATCCAATAAATAATATCACATACAATGTATAATTGATTATCGATCAAAAATACAACTTTCAGGTATTAGCAATTTTATATTAGCATCAAATATATTTTATTTTCTTCCAGTTTTGAACAGGGTAACCATAATTTTCAGTAAATTCTTCTTACACTTCCGTCAGTAAAGATACTAAGCCATTTAAAGTTTATATGAAGATATGCATATAACCATAATGTATTTATAATATAAACCGAAAATTCCTCTTTCTCCCTCTACCGACCTATATATCGTCTGTTGACCTATATTGAGATCTGGAAGCGATCTAATGTAAAAAGCTGCGAAAACAAAAAAAACGTCGTATACGAAAACTTCATACTAATATATATTAACAAATTCGAAGATACATAGTATCATCGTCTGCCATCTAAGTTTACAGCATAACATTCTCACCCCTTTGGGTGTCCGCAAACTTCTCTTTTAGATTTATTTTATAAATTTAATTAATCTTGATATTTTTGATGAATTGGAACATTTAGATATACAGGACCGAGAAAAATATCAACAATTACTCACTTAAGAAATAATTCTAGAGAGAGTATATTGTTGTATTAGAAATAATTGTAAACGCTGCTAAACTTTTTCTATGTATATTTTGTTGCGATTAATTTAAAATGAATCTTAGATTTCTTAAGTATTTTGAAAGTATGACGAAAACAATAAATATATTGCATTTTCCTCTAGACGCCAAAAGTAAAAATTAATGTCGAAAAGACTATTAACAATAAAAAAGGAACATATTATAAATTAGAAGAAAAAATTAATAGGGCGACATCCTGACAATATGGTAACTAATTTACCTCATGCGATAAAAGTAGAGGAATGAATAAGGAAAGAACAATGCATATTTTCAAGAAAATAAGTAAATAAATTGTTCTTTTATTAAAATAAGAAAAAACAAATTATTATTAAATTAAAGACATTTACAACATACTAATAATAATATGAATTGATGCAATATATAACCAATAGAATTGATACCAATGGAATAAATAATATGATTATTATTGTAATTTAGAAGTTTATTTTTTATCAGTAAATGTAAATAATTAATAAATTAATAAATCATTAATTAATAATTAATTTATGTAGTTATATGATTTTTTCTTCCTTCAATATCTTATTACTTATTATTTTAGTTATTTACGTGATAAATGATAATTATATTAAATTTAATAGTTTTCATAATTGTCAATGGTGTTTTGTTTTGAACCTATTTCTTTCACTATTAGAAATTGTTGCAAAGCTTATCTTCAGCTATCAGAAATACACGTTTTCTTATTAAAACGACTGATATACCGATGCAGTCGAAAAATAACACTAAAAACATGCTTGTACGTAGAAATATCACTCAAAAAGTATTAGTGCTTGCGATACAGAGCAGATCATATCCGACTGAAATCATTCATTGGTTTCTATGTAACACTAGTAGTAATTCCATAATAATTTATGTAATAGTAATTATATTCATAGTTCTCACTATTAACAATTATATTTTATATTGTACTAGTTATTAGTAGTATATGGTAAGTTGCGTTTCTGCACTGATTGATATTTTAATGTTTATTTATATAGATAATTGTGGTGCCAAACAATTAAATTAAATAATTTAAAAAATATTTTGGAAGCGTTGCTATAATTTAAAGTTATTTGAAACGTTTAATATTGGAAAAACCAATTGTATAACACAAACAGCTTGGGCTTAAATCAAATGCACTGGCTGATAGGGTGTAAATATAAATTATCCTTAGATAACTAGTTTTTGTTGTATAAATGAATACTTACGCTCATTCGAACCTATGGCATTGATCTGTGGGATACTACTAGTAAATCAAAAAGCTATCCTTCAGAGGTTCTAGAATAAAGTGTTGTGAGCCATCGTCGACTTCCGTACGTGTCCTGATTCAGCGCGAACTCCCCTTAGAACTCATAACGAGTGTGATTCGAAGGGTTAGTGCGAAGTACTCAGAAAGACTATTAATGTAACTCAAACACAAACTACCATACGAACTGATTAATAGACACATAGAGTGAGATTAAATAATCTCTAGAATAAGTTAGAATAGTATCTAGAATAAGATTGAGATTATAAGTTTTTACAGCGGATCCCTTACTGAAGCTGTAAGCTTATGTAGAAGACATGTTAGTATAGTTCTATTATACAACGGAAAACATATTATAATACCTATTGCCCACGGGCAGATTGTTGAAGTTTTAAGAGACTAATTAAAAAATTATTAGATTAATAAATAATATAATTTAGAGTTATTTAAAACAATATTATATTAACACACCTTTAAAATCAAACACCAAATGTAGTATTATATTTCACAAATATTCATTGATCTATTGCTCATCAAAAAGAACGATTCCACGTTGCAAAATGTTTTATTTCAACCACATATTATTCCCTTTGATGGACCCACAAATGTGGAGAATCAGTCAATAGGTTTACACCGCGTAAACAGCAACGAATTGGTGTATATCGCGGAAAAGTCAAATAATTGATATTATTTATGCGCGTTGTGCGTCATAATTTATTTGTAATTATAATTGGAAACTAAACCTATTATACTTCCAGTGTTATTGTAACTAAACTTATTAAATAATTAAAACAATACACCGAGCTACGGTTCTAATTCCTATTTTCAATTAAATAATCGGCTACATACCGGTAAACCGTTGTTTAATATATTGTAATCACCGATATATATGAATATCTGTATGACTGAGCAGATTATTGATTAATTTCAACGAATTCTTTTAATTTATATTTTGTGCTTAAATTAATTTGCACTTACTTTCAAAGTAAAAATATATACATAAAATAATAAAATATACATAAAAGTAAAGGAAAATAAATACACAAATATTAATTTGGCTTGTTAATGATGCTTTTTCAGTCTAATTGGCTTTTATGAATTTGAAAATTGAGAAATACAGGAATATAGGAAAAATTATCATCCCTTAAGAAATTATTCTATTCTAGAGAAACAGTGTGTCATCATATTAATTAATTGGTAACTAAAATCGTTCTGTGTATATTTTGTTGAGATTAATTTCAAATTAATCTCAGGTTTCATAAGTAATATTGAAGTTAAATTAACTAACATCAAAAAACTGAAAATGGCCATGTTGTGATGCTGCATGATTTGCACTAGAATACCTACTATTACTAATCAAAAAAGGTCCTCATACTATTTCGAAGTTATCCTATACACAACATTTTTTTTTATGGATTTTATGAAAAAACGAATTTTTATGATAATCATACTTAACAAAAGAATGACAAAAACAAACTTTTTAATTACACCATTATGCCTAATTATTATAACATTGAAATAATAGTTAATTATTTTAATAATAATTTTTTAACAGTTGGATATCTGTTTACGCATCACTGACCGAAAATGAAACATTATTATTAGACATATCAGTAATAAAAAATCACAGATTCAATGTTACTGAATGTTTGTTAAAATTTTGATAATTACAACCGTAAATTATTCCCTTTATCTAATCTATTCAACATACTCCAAATTTCATAACAAAATTTAAGGTAGTTTAAGAGGAAATAACTTTGATCGACCCTTAACGAATTATATCAATATGATCATTTTTAACAAGGTTTTTTTGAATTATATATTACAAATATATAATATATTACATATATTACAAAACCAAGATCTATGAATGACTTCTGGCTCCTATCACGCCTCAAAGTAATCATATTCAAAAATTATTGATAAAAAAATTATTAGCAACACTAAATTCACGTATAAGATATATACATTTGAAGATCACCAATATATACGCGTTAGAAAGTGAATGGATTGAACAGCCTACCACGAGATGTGGTCGAAAAGTAATACTTGAAGAGAGATCAGCAGTGACATCCGCTATTATCATTGAGCATTTATAGAAATAAATGTTAGTTTACTATAGTTCAAACAATTCACGTGCTCATAGAGAGAAAAAACTAATACTAACACACCAGTTTGGGTTTATTAACAAGCATTCAACAATTGACCAGGTCCACAGAATAACACATGCTATTGAAAAAGCCTACGAAAGTAAAAAAGTATGCTCAGCTATATTCTTAGATGTAACACAAGCCTTCGATAAAGATTGGCATAAAGGCCTTGTTCCTAAACTATAGGAAATGTTACCACAACAACACATTAAACTACTTAAATAGTACAGCCAGAATGTTTGGAGTTAAAAAAGAAGAAGCTTACTCTACAATAAAGGAATCTAAAGCGGGTGTACAAATGTATTGAGGCCAATGCTTTATCTACTCTATACTTGTGATATACCACAAATGGAGAATATTACGATAGCTACATTTGCTGATGATACAGCGATTATAGTTGTCTTAGACAATAGTGAAGAAAATACACGAAAATTATAACAGTCAAGTGATAATATAAATAACTGGACACAAGCCTGGAAAATAAAAATTAACGAAAGTAAATCTACAATCAAACCGTACAAGCAAAAATAACTTAAATAATACCATCATTTCATATAGCAACAACGCTAAATAATTGGGAATATATCTTGATGCAAAACTTTGCTAGAAGGACCATATAAAGATGAAATAGAAAAGAACTGGAATTGATATATAGGAAAATGTATTGGCTAACAGGAACAAAATCACAATTATCAGTACATAATAAATTACTATTATATAAGCAAATACTGAAACCTGTATGGACATACGGAGTTCAATTATGGGGATTTTCTTCAAAGAGTAACATAAACAAAATACAATTTTCTCAGAACAAAGTCCTGAGAAGTATTGTGGGCGCACCCAAATTCTACAGGACTGACTACATACATCGAGTGATGTAATAAAAAATACAGCAGTGATATGTATAAACATTATTTCATCAGAGACTGCGATAGGGCCGATGGGTCCTCCTAGTTATATACCTAGATTTAAGTTAGCATAAAGACAAATTGTAAGTTAGACGGAAACGACTAGTAATAATGTATATTATTATGTATGGTGATAATTATATATTATAGATTGCTAACGGTTGTTTTATAAACATAAACAATTTATTTGCAGGTGTAATAAAAAAATAATAGTTAAATTAATCATGACATGATGTTAAATATACGTAATAGGTGATATAATATTTTAAATGGGAATGATGTTTATGTTTACTAATTATTCAAAATTTGTTACAATTCAGTTGTAAGAAGCTTAACCAGATTAATGAAATCATTCTTAAAATGATTTTTATTAATATTAATGAACTATAATAGTCTCTAACGACAGTATATGTTTTGATCTAGTTGAGACTTGAAGGAAAAAACTCCTTTTCTGTACCCTTTTTGGAAATATTAAAAAAAAAAACTCGCCGTGTAATCTCTCTTACACGTTTATTTGTATTTAACAAATATTTATCTTCTTATGTTGCGTTTAAGAATGTTTATTAGAATCCATAGCAGTACTATGGAGTATCGCTGTAAATCATAGGATATGTATTACCATAGGATAGTTTTGCATGATCTCAATAAAAAATTATCCTTTTTGAAGATAATAACTTTCCAGACCAAGAACTGTATTTGACAAACAACATTTCCAACTCTTTCTGCTCTATAATGTTCATCGTTATATACGTTCATCTAATTTTGGACTTTAGTTGTACTTTCTATATATATATATATATATATATATATATATATATATATATATATATATATATATATAATCTGACAAGGAATAACCATCCTAGTCACGCCAGTAACCAGGCTGGATAAGACTGGATGTTTTCTGGGATGATTTCTAAGTTGGTCACTCGCTACTTGGTAGGCTTAACTGTCGAGGACCATGGTTCGGAGACCACATGAAACTTTAGGTCCAGTCCAGATAGACCCTCATTGGTAAAAAGGAGTCTTTAAAATATAACGAAAAATCGAATAACACATTTTAGCATTACTTGAGTTCCTGTATCCGTGATTCTGTACATATTATGTATAAATTTGGGCGAATTTTGGACGTATTCACTTTATGCGGGATGACTCGAACAAATATTTCTCACGGACTGACGACCATCCAATCTCATTGATATTTGTTATGCTAATTTTCAATAATGCGTCAATCTATGAATTTTTTGAAAAATATTATGTTCAACAATTCCAAATTTCCAATGAAAACGAGAGATGACGCCCTATGACACTTGATGATGATAAGGCCAGAAATATAAATAGCGACCCTCGATATAGCAAATAATGTGCCAATTATTTTAACCATTTCGGTATAATAAGCTTTTTACTAAATTTAATTAATCATTTTTGGTGTTTCAATATTCGCTGAGTCAATTCAATTTAAATTAATGAAAAAACAACAATTTCCAAATCGCATATAATTAAACCTCGAATCCTTTGTTTTCCTTTTTTATTTATATATAATAGTATCCGTAATATCTGGTATCACTATTAAATAAATATAATTCATGGTCCAATTCGGTGATTATTTATTAATATGTCTATACGGTAAGCACGCCCGTTAAATCAATAGAATCAGTTTACCCAATTGCGATCGGTTCTATTTTCGATTTAGTATTATATGTGCGAAGATAAAGCGTTGTTTTGATATATTGTGGAGTTTTCAATAATACATAATAATGCTAATATAACCGTAAATAGAATTAACTGTGGTCGAAATTATACAGATATCAAGCTACAGTTATTAAAAATAGATATATAGACGTAAGTTTTAAAAAAATTTTTTGTCAAATATATTTAAAGTAATTTAATCATTACATTCTCTCCTAGTTTGAGAGTGTTCAGCAAACTTCTCTCTCTCTCTCTCTCTCTCTTTCTCTATATATATATATATATATATACATATATATATATATATATATATATATATATATATATATATATATATATATATATATATATATATATACCGCGACCCGCCCCCGCTTCGCACGGGTGCAATGCTGATACTAAATTAAATACACTACAGAAAAAATATGAACTTTGTATATAAAAACATAGCGGCCCGCTCCGACTTTGTACGGGCATAAAATATATATGCCTATGTCACTCAATGAAGACATGATTAAAATCGATCCAGTATTTTTGGTTCATTCATTACTGCCCTTGGCCTGCACGCATTAAATTTGGAGTAAAACAATTCCTCTTCCCCTATACTTACTATGAAGATTTCCTGCTATCTTTGGAATATCTAAATTCATACAATTTTTATTACATTACACATTTTTAAACGCAAATTTTAAATTTGTAATATCGTATGTTACATATTGATCTATATTAATTGCACACTGTATTTAAGGTACTTAATTCGATAAGGATTAATGCCGTATTGCTTAAAATAGCTTCGTAAATAAGCCATTTTCTCACGTAAAAAGTAAACAATAAAAATGGTTAATGTGGGTTATCCCTAAAAGATAAACATATACCATCGTGGACTTTTTTGTAGACCTTTTTATGGTGTACAATACTGTAGTGCATTAATTTGATCTAACTCGTAGGGTTAGGCAGCGTTTTTGCTAATTGCTAAATAAGCCTAAAAAATAGGTTAATTTACGACATCACGTTAGAAACCTCTAAAATTAGCAATGTTGCCTTAGTATATTATGCATGTATTATACATATAAGCCTTCCTCTTGAATCACTCTATCTATTGAAAAAAACCGCATCAAAATCCGTTGCGTAGTTTTAAAGATTTAAGCGCACATAGGGATATACGGACAGAAAAGGCGACTTTGTTTTATACTATGTAGTGATAGTGATATATATATATATATATATATATATATATATATATATATATATATATATATATATATATATATATATATATACCAGACTAATATCACCAGATTCTTTATATTAATCGCTTTCTAAAAATATTACTTTCTTTTAATATTAATAGATCATTCCAGATTATTAATTTCTAAGAATTAGTTAAATATAGTTTATATTATTAATTAGAAGAAAATAGTGGCAGCGTTCAAGAAATTCATTAATTTGATAGCGGAATATTAAAATGAATTAGTTAAATTAAATTAGCATGTAATGATATCAGTATTTGGAAAATATAAATAATAAAAGAGTTAAATAAATTATCAAACGCAAAGACGGGTAGGAGTTTCAAACTGACTCATAACATACAACATACAACCGAAACAAATATATGAAAAAAAAAAGAATACGATTTTACCATTTATTAATATTATTTATTATTTACTATTTATTATATATCATTTAATGTTATTATTTACACGAAGCAAGTATTTTTAGGTCAAAAATGTCCGTGCAATATGCGCTTCAAGTATATTTTTACTAATTTTAAAAATAAGGGAAGAACAAGAGTTTACCACAGAGAAAAGTACAAACAATTTGAACGTTAAACAAAGAAGAATTTTTTAGATTAGAGAGAACTCCAGATTCTACTGCAAAAATGGAGTTTGACCGAATTGTTTCTGACAAAAAATAAAAAGTAATTTCTTAAAAGTAAGTGCATTTTGTTATTTAAAATGCTAAACTCTGATAAGGGGCATTTTAACACACATAACAACAGGATAGTGACAAATTTTAATACTCTATATACCATTCCTCAGCTATACTTGTATTATATACGCAATATATTATATACAATCTTGACTAACCTAACTTGTGAAAAACACTAGCGTAAAAGATAATAAATGGTTTTGTTATATTAATGTGAATTTCTATTGATTAAGTTAGTGTTAAATTAAAACTTTAAAACATATCAAATTTTAAATGATTAAATTTAGCAATTCATGAAAGAGTTTACACAACAGACATTATTAAGGTATTCCTTTTTATGATGATTTATTTTTACAATGTCTATTCAAGCCTTTTGCTGTTAAAATTTCTTTCATTAAAATTTTAATGAATAACAATTTAAGTCAATGTTCTCTCGATTAACGATAAATAAACCCGTATTTCATAGAGGTGTTTGTAGATAAAGAGTTTATAGAGGTTGAACGAGTTGATGAAAGTAATATGAGATATAAATAATAAACAACTTGTATATTTGTATATATATATATATATATATATATATATATATATATATATATATATATATATATAACACACAATTTGTAAATTCGTCACATAAGGCAGACTAAAATAGCACTATGTTTTTCTAGCTAGAAAATAATTATCGCTATTGAAATATTTATATACATTGTTTTAACATAATGCTATTTTAGTCTGTCTTAAGTGACGGATTTACAAATTGTGTGTTTATATTACCGCAATAATTTCCTTATTCAGGGATATTTCATCAAAAACTGTTTGGATATGTGGAAGGAAGCATTGTCAACCATAACATCTTCTGTTTGGATGAAATCGATGAAACATACAGAGGAAGCATTATGTCTTTCTAGCTAAAAAACTAATTATCGTTGCTGAAATATTTATTTACATTGCAAAATGTTTGTTTTACATAATGCTATTTTAGTCTGTCTTAAGTGACGAATTTACAAATTGTGAGTTTATTTTATCGCAATAATTTCCTTATTCAGTATTTACTCTATATATAATGAGTAGAAATTCAAATATTATTAAAATACCATGAAATACTTGAGGCCATTATTCCATCCTGTGTTTATGAATCCTAAGTATAACTAAAAGATAAAATTAATTCAAATTTATATTGATCTTTGTAAAATAGTAAAATCCAGCACTTATAGTCTATTCAAAGTTTTTTTTAATAATGCATCGTGGATGTTTGTGACGTCGAAACATTACAATGTTGCCGCATCAAGTCGGAGTTTTAATTCAGTTGGCTTTGACCTACAAAAATATTCTAATCTAAATAAAATAATTGACCAAAGATTTTTTTTTATTACTCTTCGTGAGTCCACAATCTGCCCTATTGGCAATAAGTATTTCTTCTGTTTATATTATATATACATGGCATGTAGAAAATCACTTCAATAAGCAATCTTCTGTATAAAATATTATCTTAATTAATTAGACTTATTCTAATGCTTATTCTAAACTCTACATATGTCCAGTAATCAGATCAGGTGGTGTTAAACGTTTTAGTCTACGCACTTCACTATCACGTCGCATATTTAGCTGATTAGCGAGTACATTGGGATGCACTGACACTCTTTCGAAGTACTTCACACAAACACGTTGGATTACACTCGTTATAGGTTCTAGAGGAATATCGCGTTGTATCACTTTATTTGAAATATAGTACGGAGCATCAACAATGGCACGCAACACCTGATTTTGGAACCGTTGAATGATGGATATATTAGATTTGCTAGCGGTACCCCATAGTTGAATTCCATATGTCCAAATGGGCTTGAGTATAGACTCATACAGCAATACCTTGTTATCTAATGATAACTTGGATTTGCGCCCAATGAGCCAATACATTTGATATAATTTTAGTCCTAGTTGTTTCCGTTTAGAGAGTATGTGCTTCTTCCAGGTTAGGCGTCGATCTAAATGCATACCAAGATATTTAACATGCTCTGCTTGGGGGAGTTGACGATGATTGATATTTACTGGTGGACATGTTCTTCTACGCAGGGTAAACGTTATATGCGTGGATTTTGATTCATTGGCTTTAATGCGCCATGTCTTCAACCATAATTGTATTTGATCCAGGTGGGTTTGTAGGTTTATTGATGCTGTGACTGGATCTTCATGGGATGCTAAGATTGCTATATCGTCTGCATGTGTTGCCACAGTAGTTATTTTTGTGGTGGGCAGATCAGCCGTATACAGAAGATACAGTACTGGACCCAGTACACTACCTTGCGGAACTCCTGAATATATGGGATTTAATTCGGTATGTTCATCGCCTTGATTTACAATAAAATGTCTGTCAGTGAGATACGATTTTAATAGCTGATAGTCCGGATGAGGGAGAAGTTTCTTTAGTTTAACCTGCAAGCCCGTATGCCATACTTTGTCAAAAGCCTGAGATATGTCTAGGAAAGCAGCCGAACAATATCTTTTGGCATTTAGGTCAGCGTTTATTTGGTTTACAAGTCTATGCACTTGTTCTATAGTCCCATGCTTATTGCGAAAGCCAAACTGATGTTCTGGAATAATTTTTCTTTTTTCTATTATATAGTTTAGTTTTTTTATATATAATTTCTCGAAAACTTTCGAGATTATTGGTAATAAACTTATAGGTCGGTAGGAGGTCACATCTTCTGGTATTTTTCCTGGTTTAAGTATCATTAATATTTTAGCTACTTTCCAGATACTAGGGAAATAATTAATTCGTAGCATAGCATTAAATATATATGTTAATAGTTTTATAGCCTTTTCTGATAGTTCTTTTAAAATTTTGCCAGTAATTAAGTCATAACCAGGAGCTTTTTTAATATTAATCTCTTTCATTATTGTATGTTTAACTTTTTTGACCGTTAATTTCTCGTGCGGTAAATCCATTTGAAATGGCGAATCTAGAAAACTAGTAATTTTATTTTCATCATCTTTATGTAGCTGAGACTGGAAAGGTTTAAAAACATTTTTTAAGTGTTTTGAGAAAATGTCGGCCTTCTCTTTATTGCTTCTCGCCCAATTATTTTCGCTTGTTTTAATAGGTGGGTTATGCTGCTGGGATCTCCTAAGCTTTTTTGTTGCTTTCCACAACGAATAGTCTGTAGCCTCAGTTGATGTCAAGTTTTCTAGGTATTCTTGAATGCCTTGGTTTTGTTCAATTTGAATTAGATCTCTCAGCTCTTTTATGGCCCTATTAAATTTTCTTTTATTCTCTTCAGTCCTTTGCTGTTGCCAATTTCGTCGTAACTTTCTTTTTTCTGCTATCTTTTTCTGTATTGTACATGATATATGTGTATTTTTTATTGGAAATGTTTCACTGTTGGGAGTCGCGGAATATGCTGCCTCCTGTATATTTTTTATAAGATTTATTGCTGCTATTTCTATATCCATTTCAGTTTGTAACGGTAAGTTTAGAGAGATATTTTGATCTAAGTTTTCTCTAAATGAGGGCCAGTTAGTTCTATTATTGCACAGAGAAGGGGGTTTATCTTTGATGGTAATTTTTGAAGAAATTGTTACTATTATTGATGAATGATCAGAAGACAGGTCGAAACATGATTCTGCCTGACACTTTTTTGGATCAATATTTTTTGTAATACAGAAATCTATTGTATCTGGTTTTTTATTTCTGTCTGAAGGCCAATATGTTGGTTCACCAGTAGAGATATGTTGTAAGTTATCTTTCCTTATGGCTTTGAGCAGTTCTCTACCTTTTGAGGTTATTATTCTTGAACCCCACATTAAATGTTTTGCATTATAATCTCCTCCTGCTATAAATCTATTACCTAGCGTACTGAAGAATTCTTGAAATTGTTCTGCCTTGTTGTTATGTTTGGGTGGGCAATAAATCGCAGAAATTGTTAATGGTCCATGGGCTTCCTCTATGGTTATACTGGTGGCTTGCAGGTAGTCTTTGCGGAATTTTTCTTTTTCGAAATGCTTTATATCATCTCGAATTATTATGGCTGTACCTCCATGTGCTTTATCATCAGGGTGATTTGTATGATAAATCTTATATTTAGGAACTTTCAGATAATTCTTGTCCGTAAAGTGTGTTTCGGAAACCATCATAATGTCAATATTTTGTTCATTTACGAACATTTTTAGTTCCCTGGCGTGTTGTTGGAGCCCATTGGCATTCCAGACGGCGATTTTGTAGCTATTGGTTTCAGGCATTAGGTAAGTTTGCTTACGACGGTTGTGAGTAGACCAAGCATCGTACTCATTTGATCCATTAGTTTGGCCATCATATTTTCTAATTTTGAGATGTTGCTAGTTTCAGTAGGTTGAGATATTGTCTCTCGTTTTTGTGCTGAACCATTTTCAACTATTTGGGCATAAGTTATGTCTGGTTGACTTGTTCTGGTGGGTAGTGGTAGATTGGTAGTAGTGGATTGTTTTTGTTGATGCCTTTTTTCCCTTAAGGCAGGATAGAGTTTCTGCTGTAGTTGCTTGTGAACTGCGCAACCCTTGTAGTTCGCTGGATGATTTCCGTTACAGTTAACACATTTCACTTTTTCATCGCGAACTTTACGAGTACAATCTCCTGTCTTATGTTCTCCTGCACATTTTACGCATCTATATGATTTGCGACAGTAAGCCTTTGTGTGCCCGTGCGCTTGACATCTTGTGCATTGTGGTATAATTCTTTTTATATGTGGTGGTTCGCATTTAATAATATTATTTTCCAATTTGGTGATTTCATACACCGCCTTTTTATTTCCATTAGGTTTTATGTCTATATAAAACATAGGCAGAGGTTTTTTTGTCGTGTGATGTCGTATATTGTGAATATTTACGACCTCGTGGCCTTTTTCAGCTAGTGCTACCTTGATGGTGTTAAAGTCCGTCCCGTGATGTAATCCTTTTAATACGAATTTAAATGTTCTCTCGGATTTTGGCCTGAATGTATGGTATTGGGTGTTTCTTTCATCTAATTCTTTTATAAGAACTTTAAAGTGATCCGCTTCGAACAATTGGATTTTAATTGTTTCATAGCTCACTGTTTTAATTTTGTAGTTCGTAGTAATGGTTTTCAATAAGTCATGGATGTTTTTTATTATTCCTACCTTATAGACTGTTATTGGTGGTGGTTTGGGAACAACTTTTTCAGGGCTTGGTTGTATGTTCTCTTCAATTTCTTCCGACAGGTTGCTAAAACTGTTTTTTGTCTCTATCGGTTTCTGCAACCAATAGTCACTGATTCTTGTTTGTTTCCTCGCGATTTCTTCTTCTGGACTTCTCAATCGTTTTTTGTTAATGACTGTAGTCCATTCTGATGGTGGAGTTTGCGTTATTGCTGTTTGTTCTAATCTTATATCAAAGTGTGCAGGTGATTTGGTTGAATCGCTATGGTTTACCATTTTTTAATATTTTAATATTTTATTTAATTTACTTCCAGATGATAAAAAAAATAAAATAAATACATTGTTTATTTCACGCACTTCATTTTTCACTTACGTTATTTTAGCACTAGTTTTTTACTATAAATACTATAAATGAATTTCAAAAGGACTGTTGTAAAATAAGATGAAATAATTTTAAACACTAATAAAAATGAGATGCAGTCCTTTTGTCTGGTCACGTAAACACGTATTCACTACACTTTAGGTCCACTGAGAGACGGATAGCACCATCTGTTATGCGTTTTTAACACTCAATTAAATAACCGTAATAAAATACTGGGTTTTTTTAAAGAACGGTATCTTTTTATAGCTTGGACCGTATTGAAAATACGTCTTCACCCTACGAAGGTTGGGACTGAACTATATTGACCAAAGATGTTACCAAATATAATTATTTTAACATTATACTATATCTAAAAACTGCAGTTAATTATATAGCCACAATAATTTATAGGTATACGAATTTTGCATACGTCTGACAGCTGGTCGCCGTCCGGTTGTTAGATGTACACTAAATTATTCGAAATGTTAGTTATAATTATTACATGTGATAAACCGGCAAACATTTTAGCGCTTTATTTTGATAAATTTTAAGTCGCTCCGTAATATATCATATTACTTTGTTGGAAAATGCCGAAAACAATAGATATTCAGGGTCACAAACTGATTGCGGCTTTAATAGGTTATTTCGAAAAGGAACGAGATAAAGGAAGCCCTCTATTGCCGGTAAATTCCGTTGGAGAGGTAATTATTATATTAAATAATAATAGAGAGAATAGAGAGATATTAAATAATATCAGTCCCTACAATTTTATGGAAAATATTTTTAGCGGGTGGCTGCCGTGCTAAATATTACTGTGTCTACTATAAATAACATCGCTTACTAAATGAAGAATAATACGTTAAATACACCCAAGAAAACCCGTCTACATACAAAGTGGGTGACGAATCTGGACCATCTTAATATTGGTTCTATTCGAGACCAAATATACGAAATGTATTAGAACAGTAAGTACACAAACTATTTCATTGATATAAACATAATTTATTTTAGAGAAAATTGTCTCTTTGGAAAGTATGCATAATATAATTAGGGAGAGGCAGCATTTTGAATTTTAGTGGAACTTCTAGACATTACCTTAAAAAGAATTCAATTAAAGGCACAAATTAATATAAGAAACTTGAATATTAAAAAATGGTTCATTGTGGCACTCTTGGCAAGACAGTAACAAAAAAAGTGTAAAGGCAATAAAAACTGAAGGAAAAAGTTAAAAGTTATAAGAGCATTCAATTGAATTTTGATGGTCATTATATTTATTAATAGTTAATTGCAGATATATTGTTGATTGAGACGGATATTTAATCAAAAACTGTTGTGGATATGTGGAAGGAAGGGCGTGAAAGATTTGTGTGCACAAATATGATTGGAATTGTTCAAAAACAAATATGAGCATAACATTAGGTTAGAACGTACGAGGAGAGAATGAATATTAACTGTTTTGTAGATATGGTAAATGCATTAAACAGAATTCAGTGATTAATTTTATGAAGAATGGTGTACACAGATTGTAGCAGAAGAAGTAAAAAATACGCTGATACCAAGATGACTTGACTGGTAAACACACCATCGAAGGACACAAGAACTAAACGTAAAATGGTAAATATGCTCTCGAATGAAAGTAAAATACGTTTCTCAGATATACAGTTGTTAATTAGGTGGTTTAAGCCTACAGGGAGATATCACTACATAAAAAAACGCGCCTAGAGACTCTACCCCATGGATGGTGTGGAAAAGAGATCAATGTAAACAAAACAAATGTAACATACAAACTATTATACCTGTATTCTTAGTTGTGGTTTTAAGTCCTTCGATAACATATGTATTGGATGTACTATAATGTTAAAATTAATTACTTTATTTAGATTAGAATTTTTTTGTAGGTCAAAGCCAACTGTATTAAAACTCAAGAGTTGTTGCGGCAATATTGTAGTGTTTCAACGTCACAAATATCCACGACGCATTGCTAATAAAACTTTGAATATACTATATAACACATTTATCAACCTAACAAATATCTTCTTTCATTTATTTATCATAATTCTCCGTCTTGGTTATGACACGATTAGAAAAAATAAAAATATTCGTAAAAATACTTTCGATTGAAACACTGATAAGCAACTATATTTAATATAATATTATTACTTCCCATTTAATAAAAAAACAAGATAAAACATATGTGAGATCCATTCTTTTTCTGGTCTCTATTAAACAGATATCCAATTAATTATCCCTGTCGTTTTCTGTCCCAAATTAGTACGAGAAGGAATTAATACATATCCGCCTTACATTTGTCATGATTCTAAATAAAGTACAACTTCATTTTTTTTATTATCGACTGTCTTGATTCTGTAGTTCCAAATGATTCGAAAGACCATGGTTCGAATCCCATGTTAAATCACTACATAGTATAAAACAAAGTCGCCTTTTCTGTCCCTATATCCCTATGTGCGTTTAAATCTTTAAAACTACACAACGGATTTTGATGCGGTTTTTTTTCAATAGATAGAGTGATTCAAGAAGGAAGGAAGGTTTATATGTATAATACATGCATAATATACTAAGGCAACATTGCTAATTTTAGAGGTTTCTAACGTGATGTCGTAAATTAACCTATTTTTTAGGCTTATTTAGCAATTAGCAAAAACGCTGCCTAACCCTACGAGTTAGATCAAATTAATGCACTACAGTATTGTACACCATAAAAAGGTCTACAAAAAAGTCCACGATGGTATATGTTTATCTTTTAGGGATAACCCACATTAACCATTTTTATTGTTTACTTTTTACGTGAGAAAATGGCTTATTTACGAAGCTATTTTAAGCAATACGGCATTAATCCTTATCGAATTAAGTACCTTAAATACAGTGTGCAATTAATATAGATCAATATGTAACATACGATATTACAAATTTAAAATTTGCGTTTAAAAATGTGTAATGTAATAAAAATTGTATGAATTTAGATATTCCAAAGATAGCAGGAAATCTTCATAGTAAGTATAGGGGAAGAGGAATTGTTTTACTCCAAATTTAATGCGTGCAGGCCAAGGGCAGTAATGAATGAACCAAAAATACTGGATCGATTTTAATCATGTTTTCATTGAGTGACATAGGCATATATATTTTATGCCCGTGCAAAGTCGGAGCGGGCCGTTATGTTTTTATATACAACGTTCATATTTTTTCTGTAGTGTATTTAATTTAGTATCAGCATTGCACCCGTGCGAAGCCGGGGCGGGTCGCTAGTAGTATATATTACCAAAAGATTAAAAACAATGTATAACAAATCAAAAAAATTAAACCAGCAACAAAAATAATCATAAAAGTCAATAAATACGTTTACATGGAATTAAATCTAAAAATTAATAACCGACTACAACCCGAAAACTGCATATTTACAGATTATCGTATATTTATTTAATTTATTTGTTCGTAAACTGTAAAGTTTAATACGAAATATAGGAACCCATACGGAAATTATATTTATTTAATTATATCGCCAGGCTGAAACCCGAAAAAACGGTTGTTTACCGGGTTGTTTTTCAATTAACGTTCGAAAGGAAATCGAATTAATTAAAGCGCCATTCTAAACGATACGGGCGTAAGTAATTAATATTGTAATAATAACGAATCTGTTTGAAAATGAAACTAGCGAGATTATTGGTGCGACATATTTAATATTTTAGTTAAGAGAAATGGTGCTTGTTGCAGGTTAATTTTGCTGATTTTTGACCTAACGTTGAGTTTTAACCTAGAGTGTATTTAAATTTTTTTTTAGTAATGCGTCATGGATACTTGTGACGTCGAAACATTGCAATGTTGCCGCAACGACTCTGAGTTTTATTTCAGTTTGGCTTTGACATAATATTTGGCTCTAAACTACATAAAATAATTGAACAAAAATGTTATCAAATATAATTTATTTTAACATTATTTTATATCTAATATATATATATATATATATATATATATATATATATATATATATATATATATATATATATATATATATTATCAAAGTACTTAAAACTGCAATTAAGAACACAGGTATAATAGTTTGTATGTTAGATTTGTATTGTTTACATTTAACTCTTTTTCACACCTTCCATGTGGTAGAGTTTCTAGAAATGTTTTTTTTATGTAGTGGTATCCCCCTGGATGCCTAATCGACCCAATTAACAATTGTATATCTGAGAAGCGTATTTTACTTTCATTCGAGAACATATTTACCTTTTTACGTTTAGTTCTTGTTTCCTTCGATAGTGTGTTTACTTGGCAAGTCATCTTGGTATCACTGTATAGCTTGTTTCTTCTGCTTCTATCTGTATACACTAATCTTCACAAAATTAATCAGTGAATTATGTCTAATGCATTTGCCATATCTACAAAACAGTTAATATTCATTCGCTCCTCATACATTCTAACCTAATGCTCATGTTTAATTTTGAACAATTGCAATCATATATGTGCACACACATGGTTCACGCCCTATAATACCATTTTCTACAGTTATATTCAATTGATTAGATGCATACTTTTACTTGTTGCCATTCTCATCACTCTGCCTCAAGAATTTTCAGCAATGCACATCATTATCACATATCCTGAAAGTTTTCTTCAGTCACTTTCACTTTTTCACTCACTGCCCAATTCAATAACTAAACTGTTAATTTCTAATCTATCTAAAACCTGTTCACGATTCCACCATTTATCGCTTACTTTCTCTGTATGGATTCTTCTTATCGAGTTCATCCAAATTGAAGGTGTTATGGTTGACAATGCTTCCTTTCACATATCCACACAGTTTTTTATGGAATATACTTCTCGACCAGCAATATATCAGCAGCAATTAATTATTAACAAATATAATGGCCAACAAAACCTAAGCGAATTTTATTGTAACTTTAACCTTTTTCCATCAAATTTTGTTGTCTTTACACTTTTTTTTGTTACTGTCTTGCCAAAAGTGAACATATATATATATATACATATATATATATATATATATATATATATATATATATATATATATATATATAACACGGGACTTTTCAGGCCATGTGTTAAATTATATAGACTATACAATAATGTATAAAATACATAAAATGAAGTAATAAAAATATGCAGCAGTTAATATAAAACTAATTACATAATTTGCATAAGACGGTATGGAACAATTAGATTCAATTATTAACTATTAACAGTAAATTTGTAAACATTTTGATATACTGACATACTTCAAGGTATTTAACCATTAATGTCATATTATATGTTACTATATGACATCTTATTATTTGCACCTTGTGTCAATTATTTTCATTATTTACTTTAGAGACCTAAGTTTTAAAAAATCTATAGTTAATTTAATGATTGTAAATTCATTCCTTTAATATACATTTCTAAACTGTAAAAACTGTAAAAATTTAATTTCCTGGCGTCCGTAATTGTTTTAACATAAATACAAAATTCAAATATCAATTTCAAAATTGCTTTATTGAAGTATGTATTTAAATATACAAACATGTATTACGTCATTTATTATCCATATTTATGTTCATAATATAAAATATATTTGATGGATACTTATATTTGATGATGTTACAGTTCTGAAAATAATCTTACTTATGATATATTTTATAATGTTCAGTGGTATAGTAATTTATACTTAATGGAAATTAAATTTAATTAAATGCCATATAAAAAAATGTAGAGAGTATTGTTTCTTGAGATAATTTGCACGAAATTTAATATAGACATATATTATTGTAATTAATGTTATATATCAAATATATTTCTGATATTTTATCGAAAATATGAAATGAGAAAAACATGATTAACTTAGTAAATTGTGATTTAATTTAGACCACAGAACGATTACTAGAAATATTAAAAGTTGTACCTACTGCATATAATATTAATTTCAAAATTGTTTTTTTCAAGTATTTTGTGTTTAAATATACAAACATGTATTACGTCCTTTATTATCCATATTTATGTTCATAATATAAAATATATTTGATGGATACTTATATTTGATGATGTTACAGTTCTAAAAATAATCTTAATTATGATATATTTTATAATGTTCAGTGGTGTAGTTATTTAAACTTAATGGAAATTAAATTAAATGCCATTTAAAAAAATTTAGAGAGTATTATTTCTTGAGATGATTTGCATGTAATTTAATATACAGATATATATTATTGTAATTAATGTTATATATCAAATATATTTCTGATATTTTATCGAAAATATGAAATGAGAAAAACATGATTAACTTAGTAAATTGTGATTTAATTTAGACCACAGAGCGATTACTAGAAATATTAAAAGTTGTACCTACTGCATATAATATTAATTTCAAAATTGTTTTTTTCAAGTATTTTGTGTTTAAATATACAAACATATATTACGTCATTTATTATCCATATTTATATTCATAATATAAAATATATTTGATGGATACTTATATTCGATGATGTTACAGTTCTGAAAATAATCTTACTTATGATATATTTTATAATGTTCAGTGGTGTAGTTATTTAAACTTAATGGAAATTAAATTAAATGCCATTTAAAAAAATTTAGAGAGTATTATTTCTTGAGATGATTTGCATGTAATTTAATATACAGATATATATTATTGTAATTAATGTTATATATCAAATATATTTCTGATATTTTATAGAAAATATGAAATGAGAAAAACATGATTAACTTGCTAAATTGTGATTTAATTTAGACCACAGAACGATTACTAGAAATATTAAAAGTTGTGTCTACTGCATATAATATTAATTTCAAAATTGTTTTTTTCAAGTATTTTGTGTTTAAATATACAAACATGTATTACGTCCTTTATTATCCATATTTATGTTCATAATATAAAATATATTTGATGGATACTTATATTTGATGATGTTACAGTTCTAAAAATAATCTTAATTATGATATATTTTATAATGTTCAGTGGTGTAGTTATTTATACTTAATGGAAAATAAATTAAATTTAATGCCATTTAAAAAAATTTAGAGAGTATTGTTTCTTGAGATGATTTGCATGTAATTTAATATACAGACATATGTTATTGTAATTAATGTTATATATCAAATATATTTCTGATATTTTATCGAAAATATGAAATGAGAAAAACATGATCAACTTACTAAATTGTGATTTAATTTAGACCACAGAGCGATTACTAGAAATATTAAAAGTTGTACCTACTGCATATAATATTAATTTCAAAATTGTTTTTTTCAAGTATTTTGTGTTTAAATATACAAGCATGTATTACGTCATTTATTATCCATATTTATGTTCATAATATAAAATATATTTGATGGATACTTATATTTAATGATGTAAAAGTTCTGAAAATAACCTTACTTATGATATAATTTATAATATTCAGTGGTGCAGTTATTTATACTTAATGGAAATTAAATTTAATTAAATGAAATTTTAAAAAATGTAGAGAGTATTGTTTCTTGAGATAATTTGCATGTAATTTAATATAGACATATATTGTTGTAATTAATGTTATATATCATATATATGTCTGATACTTTATCGAAAATATGAAATGAGAAAAACATGATTAACTTAGGATATGGTGATCTAATTTAGATCAGAACGTTTACTAGAGATATTAAAAGTTGTATCTCCTACATATGTTATTATTATAGTTAAGTTCAACACATTTTTACATCTTGAATTATTAATTTTATTGTGCTTAGTTAATATTTTTAAGAGTTTTAAAATTACTTCTATTATCAATATTGTTTCTTTTATTTTCTAAATGATCGCCGCCTTATTGCCATGAGCTGTGATAATCTAATAACGTTTCTCAGTGAGATTGCAAAACTTATAAAGCGTTCTTTCTGCCTCCGTCTTCATAACGTTCAATTTAGACAAGCCCGTACATCTCGCTGAGAGGATTGATGGTCACGAGACTTATAATAAAAGTTTCCGCTGCCGGAACATTCCATGATGAAACACTATTTAAGTGCAACACCATACCTTCAAATCGCAGCTGCATTTTCCGGACACACCGACGAGAATAGATAATAGTCCGTCATAATCTGGCTGGTTTTGAATCAAATTAATTATTATTAGAATGTTAATTACTCGAGTCCGTGTCGTTTAAAACGATGTTTTAATTAACAAAACAGAACTCAAAGTTGTATAGAAAATAAAAAAAATAGTTTCAGTGATTCAGCGACGTTACTTGAGTGTTTTTTCTTGAAAGTTTACTTTTAAATTTAAACAAATCATAAATATTACCATGGATGGAATATAAAATACGTGTGATAGAATGATTGTTTTGTACATATTTTGTTTCAAAAATTTTTTTTGTGTCAAAATTTTAAGTTTGATTATTCTTTACTTTTTAGTGAGTTGTTTATTTATTATTAGTCGGTTCAATTGTTTTGTTAAAAATGTTTTATTTTTCTCTTTTTAGTATTAGATATTTACTCGAAGGAAAGGTACAGCCCAAGAAGATGAGGAAGAATAGGAATAAAGAAACAATGATTGGAAATAAAGAACGCTTCAGGCCCAGGGGTCCGCTACCTAGCCTAGGTGATTTGACAAATGTTCGAACCAAACTAGAACAACAAGAAGTCGTTACACACACCCCCCCACCAGAAACCAAACCCATGACATCCGCATGAGAACCGAACGTTCTAATCACTACATCATAGAAGTAGTTGCCTGCAATATTTCTACAGCTTCACATATGCTAGTGCTTAAAATGCAAACCGATCGGTTTTTGCGCTGAATGACTTCCGGTATTCCATCATATCAGTTCAGTAATTACATTACACAAATATCAGATTATTTTAGATAAAAAAATGTGTTAAAACTTTATAACTGCCTTTGAAATTTAAGATCTTCCCCAGATTTCCGCCCTTGCCCCATTCTGATCTTGACTTGGTTCCAATGGGACCACCTCGAAAGTTCACCCCACTCTTTGGAATGAAAAAAGAATTTTGAAAATCGGTCCATAATTGACGGAGAAATCGATGGACAAACATTTTAAAAATATATACACTCGAACATGTAACCTCCTCTTTTATCGAAGTCGATTAAAAATGTTATCAATGCAGCGCACTGAATTCCTAAACCATTACGCCACAGCCAGAATGTTTATATTTTCGTGTCACCGATCTAACATCTCTTTCGGATAGCTTGATTTGTGTGTATTTTGATGTATTGGAATTTATTTATTTTCAGCGCATATTACACGAAATTGTTAGGCCTATAAATTCTCCCTCGATATGGGCTTCAACCGTGCCAAATTATATATATATATATATACATATATATATATATATATATATATATATATATATATATATATATATATATATCTTATCCAGCCTGGCTACTGGCGTGACTGGGATCATTTTCCTTGTCGGATTTTATACTATTGCCTAAGACAATCACAAATATGACAAAATAATGTACCTGCGTGATAAAATATAAACTTCATTTAAATTTATTTTTTAATATATTTTAGATATCTCTTATATGTATCTCCTTTTTACCTACTATGTTTTGTTGGGCTCCAAATCATGGTCCTCGGCCTTAAGCTACAGACTGTCGAGTGATCAATTTTCGACATCCTCGTTATTGACGTGACTGTAATCATATTCCTTGTCGGATATTACACTCAAGCCTAAAGATAATAAAAAATGTGAATCAATCACAAACATAACGGCCATGCCCCAGCTAGATTCGAACCCGCAACTATTGCAACAGCAGGAGCTCCTATCGTCTTTACTACTGCGCCACCAAGCCGGCTCTATTTTCTTGGTTTTGAGCATTAATTAACCTTCCTGATTAATATACTACATAATTTGGGAGAAACGGGATGTTTTTAGGACGTTTTCCCACAAATACACAACGTCTACTGTTAATTAAACAGCGGGACAAATCTGGATCCTGGATCATAGGAGCACTGCACTTCTGGTATCGCTCAATTTTCTCCAGTTTGCTATTGTATTTTATGAGCACGAAGTCGTTCACTCTAAGCTTATCCACTTCATTTCCAGTCCATACCAAACAACTATTATCATTTTTTGTCTCTTTTCTTGTCGGCAACTATAATACGATACGAAATTATCGTTAGAAGATAATTACATCATATTTAACATATAAGTCATTGTTTTTCACTTGATTTTCACGTTACCGAAACGATAAACCGCCTGGGCCGAGAAATTACCTTCAATAATACATTATATATTCTTCAAAACAATAATCAACATTTTAGCCACAAAATAGATTTTCGAACCTACCCATATATATTTGACAACCAACAGCATATGAATATACTTTGTGATATTTTCCTCGAAATTATTTAATATTCTTTCATCATATAAACCTTGCTTGGACTTTCGTAGATATCGTAAAATTAAAATTAGCCAATTCAGTGTTGCTGTTCTCGAGTTATAGCGAGAGTAACGAGTTGCAATTAATTTATATATATATATATATATATATATATATATATATATATATATATAAACCTGTCATAAAAAAGCCACCACATTAATTATAAGTGTATTAAAATTAATCATATTTCTCTAATAATAGAGTATTTCGTAAATAATATTTCACTAAAATTGTTTTCACAGTATTTTCAATATAAGATTAGAAATGTATTTAATATATATAATTAATAAAAATAATAAATGTCTGTATATTAAAACATATTAAAACGTATACAACATTCAGTAACATTTTTTAAATTGGATTCCATTAAATTTAGTTTCCATTAACTTTCAATAGTCAACAAAGTATTAATAAATGTAAATTACTACGCCATTGAACATTATAACAAAGTACCGTAAGATTATTTTCAGAACTTCAGAGCATTAAATAATAGTATGCATGATATTTCTTGTATAAGTATGGTATAATAATGAAGTATACTAAAACTAAAAGTATACTAAAAAATATTTGTATACTAAAACAGAGAATATGTGAATAAAACAATTGAAATTTCATATTTTACTCTAGCATCTATATCAAAACAACGACAAATACATGTTAATTGTTTTTAAAATCTGAAAATCTATATTAATGGAATGTATTTACAATCATTATAATAACTATTTGCAGAACGATTTTGCAAAACTTAGGTCTATAAAGTAGGTATATAATCAAAATAACTGATACAAGGTCCAAAGCATAAAATGTCGTACAGACGCATGTTCTATTGCATTGATAATTAATATAACACCTTAATATGTATCAATACTTTAAACTGTCTGCAAATGTGCTGTTAATAATTTGTTATTTATGCTATTTGTCTTATGTATTCCATCCATGTAAATTATGTAGTTAGTTTCATTTTAAATCTTGCATATATTCATATTTATCATACACATATTTTATCCATATTTATCCATATTCTAAAATATATGGCCAAAAACAATAAATAGATCAGGATGATTAAAAGATAAAATTGTATTTTTCTTTGCTTATTTATTTCACTCTTCGATCTCACCTTGCAGAGATCACATATTTTGTTTGTCTTCTATGGCTTTCATTTGTCTGATGTTTTTTAATTTTTCTTATATTCTATGTGTCCCAATTAAACTATTTTATAACTGTTGATTTTCTATGGAATATTTATTTTACCTCTTGGTGCCCAAATTAACGTATTTATTACCTGCAATATTCGATTAGTGCTCCGCAAAAATGTAAAATATAATTTTACGTGACCATAATATTCTTAATCGCATTTTTATCCCAATATCCCATAATTCTTTAAAAGTTTCAACACCACGGCAATAACCGAAAGTAACACAAAACCTTAGATAACACTGTTTAAAATTAAATAATTTCGTTTAACAAGTCAATTGTAAAGTCCCCGGCCTACCATAGTAAAATATATTTTTTGGAAAAATTAGTTTTTTTATTCAATCAGTATATCACCCTTCAAGGGTGATATACTGATTATAGCGACCCTCCAACTTTTCGATACCATTTTTGTAATACGATTTGTCCTTCGCTTCAAAATAAGCCTCAGTTTCGGCGATCACCTCTTCATTCGACGAAAATTTCTTCCCAGCGAGCATTCTTTTGAGATCTGTGAACAGGAAATGTCGCTGGGAGCCATATCTGGAGAAAACGGTGGATGAGGAAACAATTCGAAGCCCAATTCATGGATTTTTGCCATCGGTTTCACTGACTTGTGATACGGTGCATGGTTTTGGTGAAGCAGCACTTTATTTTTCTTCAAATGAGGCCATTTTTCTGGGAATTCGTCCTTTAAACTGTTGATGGCCCTTTATTAATCAATGAAAATTATTCCATGTGCATCCTAAAGTACACACGCCATAATATTGCCAGCTGACTGTTCCGTTTCCTCACGCTTTAGAGCGGATTCATCGTGTGCAGTCCACTCGGATGACTGTCGATTGGACTTCGAAGTGAAATAATGGAGATATGTTTCATCCATTGTCATATATCGATGCAAAAACTCGGGTTTATTACGATCGACCGGCTCCGAATCATCAACTCGTCGTTGTTTTTGATCAAAAGTGAGCTCGCGCGACACCCACTTTGCATAGAGCTTTCTGATACCCAAATGTTCGTGAATGATATGATGTACACGCTCAGTTTATATCTTCACGGTAATTCAAAATCATTTTGTGGATGTTTTCGTCGGTAATAACCTCTTTTGGGCGTCCACTGCGTTCACCTTCTCCGGTGCTCACAGTGTCCAAAAACTCGCCATCAAGCCAATTTTTTGCTTCAATTGTATTTTTTTACTTCAAAAAGCAATATTTTATTAACACGCGAGATTTCTTTTTATCCATTTTTTCACAATAACAAAAGTTGCTTCACTCAAGATGCTATAATTCACAAACTAATGATCCGACGGCTGTCAAATTTCTACACGAATCTTTTGAGGGTTAGAGCTAACTAAAACATTTATGTATTTAATTCTAGTAGCGCCATCTATGTGCCAGGCCGGGGACTTGTTAATAATGCTTTAATTAGTTATTTTCCGTTTTTTTATCATTTCAAACCTAAAAAACAAGTATTCACTTAATTCTAACAAACTCCGTCCTTCATTTTATTTCATAACCTTAAAAGAAACCTTTATCAGCAGCGTGATTGTCTGGGAGCTAAACTCTTAGACCGTATGGTTAAACTTTGGCATTATTTATATAATTTGTATCACCGATCTGACAGTTATTCCAGGTTGCTTGATTCGAGCGTTTTTTGTTTTATTTGAATATATTTAAATTTAAAATAAATATTATTAAACAAAAATATTAGGCATAAAAATTATCCGCGATTCAAGTTTTAATTGTGTCATATTTCGGGCCTGCAAGTGCTCTCGATTTTTTCAAAAAGGGAGATAAAATTTTCGCTAATCACATTAATTATATATTAAAAAATAGAAGATTCAACATTTTTTACCACAAAATATATTTTCGAACGTACCCATACATATTTGACAACCACCAACAATGCCGACCCATTTTAACGAATAAATATTCTTTGTTATATTCTCCTCGAAATTATTCCATATGTTCTCATCACATAAACCTTACCTGTACTTTCGCAGATATTGTAATTCTGATTTAGCGAGACTAACGAATGACGAATTTATAGATATTGAGTATAAACCTATCATAAGAAAGCAACTACACTATTTATTTTTATTTAATTTAAAAATATAATGTAACTGTGTGAAATGTAAAATTCATTGAAAATAAATTTCTTTGTTTCAAGTACCCATTCCGATTCTACCTTACTGAATAAAACACTACATAATTTGGCAGATACGGGCTGTTTTCAACACGTTTTTTCATAAATACACAACGCATACTGTTGATTATTTTTTAAAGCAGTGGGACAAAAAATTGTTTATCCGCTTTATATGCCAATTAAACGGCTTGTTTGATGACAAAATCGTGTTAATTCGCGTCCGAGCATTATCGCATTCCCCTTAAATATATTTTTTGCCCGTCTGGTTTCCATGGGAATTTGTACCAGTTTCATGCTCTCTTTTTTTTTCGATCCAAACGATCAACGCCATACATCGGTGAGCGTTCGGCCGCTGCAGCCGGACTCTCGATTGGTCAATATTTAAAATTTAATTCCCTACCAAATTGATTGTAGAATTTAATAATGCGCCGACGTTGTCGGGCTGCAGCGTCGATTTTATCATCGTCCCTGTTTTGAATTATTTCCAGACCTATCGGATACTGATTGATTAGTAGGGTGTTGGTTGCTGCTTGTGCATTTCCAACGAGCTGTTGAATAAAACGCAGTATATTTTTTTCCTGCTATTGATTGGTCTGTTATTTTCATTATTTCTGTGAAGTTTTCTGTTATAAAGTATTTGACGTGCTTAGGATCATCATCATTGTATTCTTCCACCGATATTAGAGCTCTTCAAGCCTCTTCGATAGCTTTCGTAGTGTAACTTACATGTGACTCACGAACTGACGCTACTAACTTTAATTTGTTATTCTTGCTCACAAATTGCTCACAGCTGCCGATTTCGGCTAGTCCAAACATTGAATGTAAGAGGTCACTAAAATTGGACACGGCCAAAAATTCATTCGTTTACACAGCACATGCGTACCCTCAAAATTCTTATTAATCCGTAAGAGCGGAAACAATTGACAGAACACCACCTGATTGAAATTTTCACGTGATTTGAATAATCGCATATTTCTTTCCTGTGGTGGTGCTTACGATTGGTGTACGGACTGATAATTTTGATTAGTAATAGAAAAATAACATATATGGATAACTATGAATCTAATAAGTTGATACGGTTTTTATTTGTGAATTATGCATATAGGGATAATAATACAATTTTGTAAGTTTAAATTAACATTTTGAGGTTAAGTTACTCTCTATATTGTCATTTTATAGCTAGGAGAATTATCCTATTAAAACAATTTACTAGCAGACAATATAAAAGGAAATTTATTATTTGAAACATGTCTGAAGGCTATTAGGAAGTCTGTATAAAAATATCAGTTAGAATTAAATAACTCTAATAGGATAAGATAAAAAAGATAATATTTAACAATGTTTTTACTTAAGTATGTTTATTTTTTTACTATAATTGTAGATATCGCAAATAAATTAAGCAAATAGTTAAATAGCGTTATATCTCTTTGGTAGACTTATATGAAAATCCAGTAAAGAAATGCCGAAAGAAAAGAAAACAGCAAAGTATTTTGTATAAAAATAACATCACAATAACAAATCTTTGAAATTACTATTATATTATTAATAAAACATTATATTATAAATTAAAAAATAGTAATTAGTAATTAGTAATGATTTTACTATCATTTTATATTGCATATATTAGTTAAATTTTATTAAAATCAAATGAAAATAACTTACTAAAGGGAAACAAAAAAACAATTTGTATTTAGTTTGAAGAAACCTGTGACAAATATTGAAAAATAACACATTTTACCAGCAATTATAAAAAGTTTTACATTATAAAATACATGCTACTTCTTTTATCTCACTTTTATTTGAATATTCAGCATGTAGACTTGATCTATTCTTAATGTAAATGTAATGTGATGATTGCTCAAAACTTAATGAACGAGTCTCTATTTTTAAACTCTATCTAGACAAATTCAAGCAAAATATTGAGCGACCATTTCCGAATAAGTATCGACACTGTATTCCAACCACTTGGCTGTTTTGTTAGTTATTGGCGCTCCAATGGATTTAAACAAATTTCGAAAGTGCGCATGTGCAGTGTAAAGCAATGAGTTTTTAGCCGTGTTGAATTTTAGTGTCGTCTTTGAAAGTACCACAGTTATCTTTTCAGTGTACTGGGGTGTCATATTTACTTGAATTATGGGCAATGATTTAATTTTGTAGCCTTGATAATATTTGAGGTAATTTAGATTTTATCTTAACTTTAGGCATACCTAATATATCAAATAGAGAGAATTGACAAAATAATATGAACACTTCACATATAGTCAATTCAAAACAGCAATGACATACGTGACCTAAATTTTTGACGCAATGTTACCGCATCAACTCATGTTTTTTTACATTTTTTCTTTGGCATATAACAAAATTCTAATCTAATTAAAATAATAAAACAAAAATATTATCAAATATAATTTATTTTAATGTTATTGCACATCTTGTTTTTTATGCAGTGGTATTCTTTTGGAGGCATAAACCGCCTATTTAACAATTGTATATCTGAGTAGTGTATTTTACCTTCATTAGAAAGCTTATTTACCTTTTACGTTTGGTTCTTGTTTCCTTCGATGCAGTATTTCCTTGTAAAGTCAGTATTTCCCCTTAGTTTGTTCTGTTACTATTGTTTGTTCTATACATCTGTCTTGATAAAACTACTTTTAATTACTGCATTATCTTTAATACATTTGCCATAGCTGCAAAAGAGTTAGTATTATTTCTCTCCTCATACATTTTAACCAAACGTTCATGTGTATAATGAACAGTTACACACATTTTCATATAGCTATCACACTGTATAACATAATTTCCTACATTGAAAATATATTAATTATATACTAACTTTTAGTTGCTTCTCTTCTGTCACCCTGTCTTGGTAATTCCCAGCATTATATTTGTATTTGTCTTGATAATTACCATAAACCAACATTCACGAAGTTTCATTCAATCACTGTCACTTTCGGAATCACTACTCAAGTGAATAACTAAACGGCTTATTTGCAATCTATCAATAACTTGCTGACGATTCCACCATTTGTTTATTTCATCTTCAACGTGTTTTATCGAGCTCAGCCAAACCGAAGGTGTTATTGTCGACAATGATTATTTCCATAAATCTACACGGTTCTGGTTTGAATATTCTTCTCAACCTGATTGTCTATTATAATAATTCTTTGCAATGCCCCATATAAACTCAATTGATATAAATATGCAGTGATAAGGAGGAAGACGTATTACTTTGTGGCCATAAAGTTCTGCAATCTGACCTACCACATACCTGCCCTCACGCTTATTTCTAAAATTGTTAATTACATAAAATACAATTGAATATTTCATTTATATTAACGGATTAACAATTTGAAATAGTTCATTCTTTAACACAGTTGCTTCGAAACTTATATTATGCACTTTAAGACTTTCCTCAATTGCAGCCTTTGTTGATGCACTTGTTGGGATCTTCTCCACCAGTTTACTATGATATGATGCGTTGTCCATAAGAATAACTTGTGGTTCCTCCAAGTTCTTTAAAATCTGGGTTTCAAATCAACTTAAAAATAAGTTATGGTTCATTTCTCCATGGTAGTCACACTTAGATTTAGAGGAAACCCCTAGTTCTGCACCAGGAATAAAACCATGCCTGTTTCCAGCATGAAGAATAATGCTTCAAATAATAAAACACATGTTCCTTCAACTACTTTTGAAAGAACTCTTAACGCCTAAAATGATGTCACATCCTAATATAATACATAATCACCTCAAGTAACTTACTCAAAATGCAATGGTTTTAGAATATAATAAATTTCCAATAATCTTTTCTATGGTATCATTAAAACAATCGATTCTTGTCTGCTATTTTGAAAATTATAGCATGAGATAGAGCAGTCGTGGCAAACAAAACCATTATAGCTAAAGCACAGCCCCATCAATCATTACGACGAAATATACGAAGATGTCGCGACTCAAGTATTAGGAAGATTATTAAACCGAGAACATTGCTATATATGAAACTTTTATTATCTTATGAAATATTGCTCAATCAGTTAATGTAACAATTTCTGGACCAATTCATCATGTTCAACACGCAGATATCGTTTATGTTGGTCTACAAGCGTAAGATAAATAAGACCGTATATTTAAATACACACCAAGAAACCTTATTGTGGCTCTATTAAACTGTTGTCTTTTTTGTTTACCTTTTATTCGTTTCTTTTTCTTTTATTGAAGATGGAACACTTTATCTTTTTCTATACTTGTGGTTAATTACATCTCATATTGGAAAATATATGAACGTAGTATATTTTTAAACTTATCATATATGATAATACTTATCACATATCACATACTATTAGGTGTTTACATGTATCCTAAAATGCATTTAGTGGAAAAAATGGTTCAATTTATATTAACCGTGGATCCATTTTAGCACTTCTTCAGCATTTCACAACCGTATACCAGCCAAACCTCGCTGCATTGATCTGAACAAGTAGTAATCAGAAATATATAAATCAAGGAAAAAATTACGAAAACAGAGGATGTTATCTGGAAGGTATATTCATTTGACTAAGTACATAATACTAATTAGTAGACTCTTATCGTTTATTTATTTATCTCTGCTTAGGCCTAGTTCGATTAAGTTTATCAATATCCACACAAACATGTAAATCCAATAAAATTTAGAATTGTAAAGGAAAAGGGAATCATACAATGTTAAATTAAGATAAACATTTATGTTGCTGTTGACTGTTTACTACCATTTTATTGGAGTAATATTTACCGAAAAAATATGTTTCTCAAATAAACATCCAATGCACGTGATCAAAATGTATGATGTAAGCACGTCGCAATGTTGACACATCAAATTGGACTTTCGATCTGCAACATTCATAACCTCTAGTTATCAATAAATCACTAAGGTTTTGAAGAATTTTGTAGACATTTGACAACAGGATTGACCAATATCAGCGCGAAACGAATTTTATGGATTGGTCCAGTTACATCTTGCAACGCACGAGACAGTCTCCATTCTGTCTCTTTTTAACTTGAGTAAAATAAGAAGGAGATATCCACTCCGATTTTAAAACGAATTTTACATTCACAAGTTCCTACTAGCAATAAATTTGACGTCATTTATGTGCGTTTGCTGTTTTATTGGAAGAGACATATATTTTTTAAAGGTGAAAACTAATAGTTAAAAAAATAGTATAATTAAATTCTATTATTTGTGTAGCAATCAGATTTTATCATAACTACGTATTTCATAGGCGGACGTTTTTTTGGTACAATATATGACAATTCATGTGAATGTGAAAAGGGTTCTACCCAATATTGGTTTTAGTAATGTAGAATCTCAATCGTGGAAATTTTTTGGTCCAATAGACCTCAATATCATCTTAAGCAATAGCTTTGCTGATGCGAAAATTAATATGTATGATCTAGATAAATTCAAACAAAACTATTAACCAAACGTAGCTTTGTAGATTCATAGAATAGGTGTCTGCTTCGAAAAACACCTTTTACTTGCACGCTTCACTGTTATCGCCATTCAAGTAAGAGTACATAAAGGATAAATTGGAAAATATTCCGCATCCACCATATTTCTTAGAAACAAAACAAAAAAATATTTCCTTGTTTTCAATAATGTGATTATTGCCAAATGATTTAATAAGAAGGTAAGTGTAGCGACCTTGAGGCATGTCGAAATTTACATAGTGGTATCTACAAAATATCCAGAAATATAATCCCAGATGTTGAACGGGTGGGGTGTCAGCAGCACCAACTAGAACCCGATAACGAATAGCTGGCAACTCCGAGACGTTTATCTGGAATGCTGTAGAAGGGTATTTCCCAGCATTCAGTAACGGACCATCGTTTGGTTTAGACGTGCCATCATCGACTGCCCAAGCCTCGTCTCCAGGTAAAACCACTGTCATACGTTTTATCTATTTTATATTTACTACATTTTTTATATTTCCAATAAATAACGGTCACATAATATAAACACCACTGTTTCATTTCGTTTACCTCCATTCACCGAGCCATATTATAAACTCTAAAGTGGTGACCCCGACGTGATCTTTCGCAAAATTGGGTTTGGACTCATGCATAGAGGGTACGTGCAACATGGTCTATTTTACGTGGCCGTTATATTTTTTTTTCAATATTTTTATTCGATTTTACTTTTGTTCTTTCAATATTACAAATATTCAACATTTGTTCCTCATTAAATTTTATTTAGGTGTTTTAACAATGAACCTTAAATTTCATTTCATTGTTTCCATTTAATTTTTTATAATTGTTTGTCCAAATTTTATTTTTTTTCACAATCTTTTGAACTCTTAGATTAATCATTAGCGTCTCGACTAAACATTTCTTTCGGCACTATGTTTAAATCATAATGTCTTCCCTCGCTCGTCGTCTCCGTTATATTGGCAGACATTTTGATTTGAAATGCTTTTGGGCAGCTTCGGTCGGATACCGTCGTTACTTGTTTTTTTCTGAATTACCGTAACGTATGTGACTACAGATTAGTCATAGAGCAGCTCCAGAAGCTAGGTACCGATTGCAGTCACCGTAGACTCGTCAGTCTTCGCCGAGATACCATAATTGCCAACGTCTCGTTTTCGAACAAAATAAGTTACCACGTCGTCGAACATTCGATTCTCCCACAGCGTCAATTACGGGAGGCCTGTCCGAAAAATAGCTTGTTTTCAACGTCGTCGATGGACCACATTCAAGTGCCAAAGCGACGATGAAGCAACGGTATCTCTAGGACCGAAAGATATTAATAGCCGTACCAGATCGCAACCGTAGCAACCACAACTGTTTTGATTTATCATATGTTTCAAAGCCCTTTTCATACAGCACATTTTGTTTGGTATATCAGTATTTTGTATTTGATTTTCCGTACATTTTTGTATTTTTATTTGTTTAAAATAATTGTATGTAAAATTCTGGCTGGGGAGTTTTGTAGCGACCTTGAGGCATGTCGAATTTTACATCGTGGAATAACGGTCTACAAAATACCTAGAAATATAATCCCAGATGTTGAACACGGGCGGGGTGCCAGCAGCGCCAACTAGAACCCGATAGCGAATAGCTGGCAACCCCGGGACGTTTATCTGGGATGTTATTGAAGGGTATTTCCCAGCATTCAGTAGCCGCCGATCGTTTGGTTTAGACGTGCCACCATCCACGGCCCAAGCCTCGTCTCCAGGTAATACCGATATCATACGTTTTATCTATTTTATATTTACTACATTTTTTATATTGCCAATAAATAACGGTCACATAATGTAAACACCACTGTTTCATTATATCTTACCGAAACACTAAATAAGAATAATCATATTGTTTAGATGCTGGAAAATAACTGTGGGAATTATAAAAATAATTCGTTACATAAAAATCTATATCAATTTTACATCCAAAAATATTTTTAAACGCCAAAAACAGATATTTATGTTGCAACCCTTGTATCAAGTATATCACGAACAGCATAACATTTTTAGAATTTACTCATCAAGTTTTTATTTACGAATTTCGGATGTAATTTAATCCGACGACCGCTGTCACTGTTTCAGATTGTTTCAAACAACTACAAAAACTTGCATCTATCAGTTTTGCATGTCAATTAAGTAACTTATTTGGTGCCAAACAGAATTATCAGCGAGCTTCGAAAATAATCGTATTTTCTATAAATGTTTTCGCGTTTTTCAGTTTTAATTTTTAATTATTCCTGATGGTAGTGTTTTTGTGTATTTGAATATTTGATATAAGCTAATTCTTCAGCTAGTATAGTTCCGAATAGATATATTAACTGGATATGCTGGTCATAAATATTCAATATTTTTAAATATATCGAATTATTTAGCCATCCGTAAAATTTATTATGTTGTATATTTAAAATGTGTTTGTCATATTTCTCCATTTTTTTCTTCTAGGTTCCTATTATTGCAGGAACAACAAAAGTAAATATTCACATACTTGGATATATATTGCTTCTAGCTCTTCCATCTTCACAAAATTTCTCTTGTTTTTATCAATTACCATTTTATGTTTCCATATAATCACATTCTATTTATTCAGATTGTGTGTAAATTTTTATTCGTAAAAAATATGCAAGAAGCACCATATTTCGCGAAACCTATCAATGAAATATTTCCAAAAAGAAAGATACCCATATTATGTACAATTCGGGAAAAAATTGCAAAAAAAATGCGAATAAAATGGCGTCCTCTGAGGTCTGAAGGAATTAAAAGAAAATTTAATAATGCAATAATAGAGCTGAGATAGTTGAAATAACAAGAGAGTCAATAAAAATGAACAAAACCAAGGAATTCACAGTTCAACACTGTAGAAAAATACGCAGACGACACGGCAGTTTCAGCCTCTAATGAAGATCCAGCCATAGCATCAATTAATCTACAAACACACCTAAATAAAATACAAATGTGACTGAAAAGATGGCGTATAAAAGCCAGCTAAACAAAATCCAGTCATATAATTTTACGCGCCGTAGAAGCACATGTCCACCAGTCCAATGTATTGACTTATCAGGCCCAAATCCAAGTTACCATTAGATAACAAGATATTATTATTATTATAAGTCTATTCTTAAGCCTATTTCATCATATGGAATCCAACCTTGGGGAACCGCTAGCAATTCTAATATATCCATCATACAACGCTTCCAAAATAAATTGTTGCGTGTCATTGTCAATGCAATGTGAAGTGATACCACGGAATATTATTTCCCAAAGAGTGTCAGTGCATCCCAATGTACTCGCTAATCAGCTAAATATGCGAAGTGACAGTGAAGCGCGTAGACTAAAATGTCTAACAACATCTGATCTGATTATTAGACATATATAGACTTTATAAAATAAGACTTATTAATCATAATAGTATTCTATACAGGAGATCACTAAAAAGAGATTTCCTACATGGAATGTATGTATAATATAAACATAACAAATACTTATTGCCTTCTGGGCAGATTCTGGAACTACTAAGAGTAATAAAAAAAATTCTTTTATTTTTTTAGTGCAATAATTTTAAACCTAAAATAATGTTTAGCTTACTCCAATAGTTAGCATCTATATTTTAGTATAAATTAATAGTTGGATGTTTTAAAGAATGTTATTGAAAGATTTATCTATAAAAGTTGTGATATTTTAAGTTTAGGAAGTCTGTATTAAATTATCAAACTTTTAAGAATAGATGTTTTATTTGTAGAAATATTAGACGAAATATTAAAGTCCTTGTTTACCAAAAATTTTACGAAACGGATCCTAGAATTACAAGTTAACATGATGTTGATGTGGCATCAATATTTTTTTCATAACTTTATAAAAGAATGGTGAATCATATAATGCTAAATTAAGATAAACTAAAAAACATACTTTTATATTCACTCTATATACGATAAGGCTTTTAACATTTCATTTCAAAAATTAGGGATTAGTAACACCACAATCCAACATCGCGAATAAAATGACATACGGTAGTCAGACGGTTTTAACACGCCCACTGCCAGCCGACATAGGCCGCATGCTGTTGTAATGGTTCTAAGAAAACTACCCTTTGTAATACAGCTGTACAGCCGCATCTCAAGCGCAAATGGTATAACAACTGTTCAAATGGGTTGCAGACAAACACATTTCGCGTGTTCGCCTATTCGCATCCTCGGTTGTGAACGTATTAAAATGATGTGCGAAAGTAGATCTGACAATCCAACATAGTTCTTTTGACATGGTATCCTCAGATTACCAAAAAGGTGGGAACAAGTTGTGGAAAATGATCAAAAATATTTTAATTAATGTATACCAGTGATCGCACTGTGGTCAAAGCTCAACCGCAATTTAAATTACTACACCATAACTACATAAAATATACTGATTATTATTATAATACTAGATCATAATTAAGATAATTTTCAGAATTGTGACAACTCCAGGTTATTAAGTATTATAAATATAAACATAGTTGAGTTAAGTTAAATGAAGTGATAATGATGATAATAATTCATAAAAGATTCAAGGAATAAATTATGCTATAGTCACATATTTTATTGCATTAATCATAAAACATCTTAATATTTAACAGCAGTTTAAAATATTTATCAACTGGATCTTAATAATTCATAATTTCTTCAATTCCTTTCATGTGTTCCATCTAGGCAAATTGTATAATTGGTTTAATCTCATCTACATATTTTCATTACTTCATTCTTGTATTAATGTAATTCTTATCTTTTATACATATCTTTCAACCAAAATATATATTGATAAATATTAAATTGAAACATATATCAGTATTATTTGATAAGAAAAATATTTTTCTATATATATTTGAAAGTCTCCTTGTTACCAACGAGGGTTGATCTAGACTGGAGCTACTGTTTAGGGTCGCCTCCGAAGCACGGTCCTCGGCATGAAGCTTACGGACTGGCGAGTGACCAACTTAGAAATCATTCCAGAAGGTATCCGGTCTTTCGCAGCCAGGTTACTGGCGTGACTGGGATCACCATGGACCTTGTCGGATTTTACATTCTTGCCTAAGGAACAATCACAAATGTAAACAATTACAAACATAAATTTACGACCATGCCCCAGCAGGATTAGAACCCGAAACTATCGCAACAATAGGAGGACCCGACAGGACGGCCCTCCTTCACCACTGCGCCAGCCAAGCCGGAAAAGTAATTTATGTACCTAGATTTTTAAATAAACCATTCCACCATTCAATCTTTAAAGCTTTATATACATTTTTCGTATCATTTTATGGAATTATGGATAATCAATATTATGGAATCTCACGATTGCATATAGCTTATCTTTAATTTGTCCTTTATGGCTGTAATATCATTAATCTACTGCATTCGGCTTTGCTTACAAATATGAAATAAAAATTCACCAACAAATAAGGAATTGAAATTCTACAGAGTATTTTACGATCACTAATACCCTTTACAGCATTCATTAATTAAATTAATATATTTATTACTTGAGATATTTGTTTACTGCTTTGTTATGATATCCATTACTAATGAAACTTGAAATGGATTAGGAGTGAATACCAATAAAATTTACATAAACTACTTTTTAATACATTTTACAATTACCTTTAACATAATGATATATAATGCTTTTAAAATGCTATCAATTACTGTCAGTTCTTAAGCAATAACAATTTTTGTTGTTCGAGTTTATTAGATATCAAATTAAATAAAGTTTCTTAAAGTTGAAAATAGATTGATTAATGTTTATATGATTAAAATCAAAATGCTGCCTGCAAAAAACTACATATATTCTAAATAGAGGACAGACGAAATTCTGGGTTTTTGTTAATTTATATTAAGATGAAACTTTCATATATGTCGTGTTTTTCGTTCACAGCTGAATAAACCTTACGATAAAACGGACTTATTAATTTTGTTGTTCCTACAAAGGATGTAAAATGTCACTTTATATGATCATTCTTTTCTTGATATTTTTATCTTAATCTATTAGTCATAATCACTATATCTATTTAATAGTTCCAACAATACGGTAATAACCACATGGAATACAAAATATTAAATAACAATGCTTAAAATTATATAAAATCATTTAACGCGCTCACTTTCCCTGATAATGTCTCTTTCAAATACAAAACGTGACGGCTTTTCTTTCGATTAAAAATTGCCCTGTCGGCATTTTACAGTAGAGAGCTGCCATGTTTACGTCGCAATATAAAATAACACGTCTATAGTCGATTTTCGTAACCATAGATGAACAGAAACGGCGAATCGTCGAGGCTGGCTGCGGGTCGGCTAGGTCCAATGAAAGTAGAGTCCAAAATTTTGTTTTATTTGTCACCGATCTGACGACTATACCTGGTTGCTTGATTTGGGCGTATTTCGTTTTATTCAAACTTACTTATTCGTAGCAAGGTAAAAATTTCGCTAAGCCGATTAATATATAACAAGTCAATTGAAAAGTCCCCGGTCTACTATAGTAAAACACATTTTTTTGGTAAAATTAGTTTGTTTTATTCAACATAACTCCCTCCAAAGGTAGGTGATACACTGATTTAAGCGATCCTCCAAATTTTTAATACCATTTTTGTAGTAAGATTTGTCCTTTGCTTCAAAATAGCCCTCAGTTTCGTCGAACACCTCTTCACTCAACAAAAATTTATTCCCAGCGAGCATTCTTTTGAGATCTGAGAACTTGTTTTTTGACACGGTGCATTGTCTTGATGAAGCAGCACTTTCTTTTTCTTCAAATGCAGCCGTTTTCGGCGATTTCATCCTTCAAACGGCCCAATAACGCTATGTAAAAGTCGCTGTTGATGGTCCTTCCTTTTTCAAGATAGTTAATGAAAATTATTCCATGTGCATTCCAAAATACAGACGCCATAAACTTGCCAGCCTACTGTTACGTTTTCCTACGCTTTGGAGTGGGTTCATCGTGTGCAGTCCACTCGGATGACTGTCGATTGGACTTTGAAGTGAAATGATGGAAGCATGTTTCATCTATTGTCAGATATTGACGTAAAAACTCTTATTTTATTGGTTCATTATGCTTGATCATCTGCAAACACTACTCATAATCATCAACTCGTCGTTGTTTTTGGTCAAAAGTTTGCTTTCGCGGCACCCACTTTGCACAGAGTTTTCTCATACCCAAATATTCGTGAATGATAGGATATACACGTTCAGTTGATATCTTTAGAGTATCTGATATTTTAGTCAGTTTCAATTTACGGTCATTCAAAATCATTTTGTGAATTTTTTTAACGTTTTCGTCGGTAATAATCTCTTTTGGGCTTCCACTGCGTACGCCGTCTTCGATGCTCAATTCACAACGTCTAAACTTAGCATACCAATCCTTGTTGGTTGATTTTCCTGGGTCAGTGTCCAGAAATTTGGCATCAATCCAAGTTTTTGCTTCAACTGTATTTTTTCCGTTCAAAAACCAATATTTTATCAACATGCGAAATTCCTTTTTATCCATTTTTTTCAAAATAACAAAAGTTGCTTCACTCAAAATGTTATAATTCACAAACTAATAATGTGACAGCTGTCAAATTATACACGCCAAATTCTAGTAGCGCCATCTATGGGTCAGATCGGGGACTTTTCAATTGACCTGTTAAAGTCTTCTTAAGTTTGTCAGTTTTTTTGCCTCTATAATCACGAAGAAAAATACACGCAACAAAAGCAAAGAATGGTCAGAAAACACGCAGATAGTAAGTGTCTTTCTCGAATAATCGACGATGTGATCAAAATCCAGTGGTACCATCTTTATCGAACACAAAACATATTGGATATAATGTTTCTGGTTCGTAGTAATACGTTTTATGATTGAGCTTTTATTATATATATAAAAAACGAACACCGAGAGACACGTAAAGACAATACAAATACCATAACCAAACCGATTCTTAAGTTTATAAAGCCGAGGTCGGCCCCCGGGCCTACCTTGACGCGAACGATATCAGACATTTCGTGGTAGTTTTTTTTCTCTCTATCTCTACGCCGAACTCATATCGCGTTAGGAAATTGGATCGGTCCATTTGACGTTAATACAAAAGGCCGACGAGGTAAAAAAGAAGAGCGAGACAGGCGAGCGCGAGCGCGACGAGGACGGCGGCATCGAGACGGAAAAAATTACATCACACCCGGCTAATCCGTTTCTTTCCCAATTTCCCGGCCGTGTCCGTGCGGGATTTCCGTTTTTCCCGGGCCCCGATATTTATGGTTTTTTAATAAGGGCCCTTTGTGCGATGGAAATGGGTCGTCGCGACAACGGGCCCGTTTTTGATCTGGCCGCTCGCCGATCTACCTATTCGGTTTTTCCCGGATGCCGTCCTTGTCCGCGCGTGTGTCTGTCTCGCTCCCGCGCTCGTAGTCGCTAATTCGATCTTTTAATTGATATTTCCCCTTCAATTTTCCGCGTCGTTTGTTTTTATTCGCCGCGGCGTATTGATAGATGGCGGAGCTGGTGGGGAATCATGATTTTTTTGATCGACGGTTGATTTGCTTACCGGCAATATCAACAATATGCGGTAGTAGACAAAGGAAATGTTTTATTAGCTAGGGCCGAAAGACCTTAGAACTAATAGTGAAATTGTCCTCATGATGATATCAGAACAATAGTTTATACTACCCCATACTGACCATTACCAGGAGGATGATAATAGACCGGAAAGTCCAATAAATTTTGTATTCGACAAAAACGGCACCACTGGATTTCGATCACATCGTCGATTATTCGAGAAAGATTTACTAGCTGCGTGTATTCTGATCACTTTTCTTCTTCTGTTGCGCGTTTTTCCTTCCCGATTATGAAGGAAGAAAAAAATGGTGAACTTAAAAAGGCTTTATTTACACCATAATTAAATATTCTGCATTACGAAGAGTATATAGTTACTATTCAAAGATTGTTAAGATTGTGCGTTTAGTTATATGAAGTCTGCCTGAAGATTGTGTCTAACTAGAAGCGCATTTTATCCCTTCTTGCTCCTCCCTTAGGTACCTCGTACCGAGAAAATAGGCTTGAAACATTCGCTTCGTTCAACTCTGTACTCACCTTTATAGGATACATTAAAAATCATCGTGGTCCGGTAGATTGAATATAGTGCGCTGGCGCGTGCATCCTTATTGTTAGAAATGTTCGAATATTCTCGAGTCCTGCTTGGGACGTCGTGGGTCACTCTGTGACTTATTTATAACCAAACAGTATTAGTCTTCACACTCTGTGACTTATTTATAACCAAACAGTATTAGTCTTCAAGGCGTAAAATATCCTCTGTATTGTTTTTTTTAAATAAATGGTAATGATCATAAATTTTATATCAACTTATATATACTATAAATATATCAATATATAGTAAAAATTGCCTTTAAAAAACACTAAGATACATATTAATTTGCGAAATATTTTAAAGGAGATAAAAAGAAAAATACAGCATAATATTAAATTTTTAATTACAAACACAAGTATATAAAACATTGAACTTTAACTATGAAATAAATAACTTACAAATCCACCACATATTTGAATATACAATACTACAAATGTATTATATATAAATATAATTTTATAACAACTTCCTTAAAGATACATTTTTATACTTAATTTTTTATATTTAATATTTACTAATTAATTACAATACAATAAAAGTTGCAATAGAACATTTTTCCAAATAAAAGTAACCACCACGATATTTAAAGGAATCAAGGACCCATGTACCTAAAAACTCAATAATGTTAATATATTGTGTTAGTTTTTAGTGTATATAACCATATACCTTTCAACTATTTTCTTTTATTTCTTCTCAGATATGCTTTTCTCTTCTTTAATACTTTGGCAGATTACTCTTCCTTATCAACAAATTATACAGCTGTAACAAGTACAATACTTTCACAAATAGCTTCTCTTTTGAAGACTAAAGGTATGTATTGTTTTCCTGCACTTCTACGATGCCTATAAACTGAACTATTAATGGAAATTACTTAAATATATAATTCCCTATTACCTTGTCAAAATTCAATTGTAGTATACCATTCTGAGATTCATATTGGCTATTTGTACTTGCTTCAATATTGAGTATTATAGCATTCGTAACAAAAAAAAACTTCATCGACATTCTCCAATTATTTTTTTGCCCATAACTCTTCTTGCCTCATCGTAGTCTACCTAAAGTTCATTCGTAAGATAATATCACATCGAAACTTTTTTGGAAATTACTACCTTGACAATTACTCCTTGTACAGCTTCTGGACTTCTTGAAACTTCTTGTTCCCTGAAAAAGTCTTTCTTTATCGTCCTGTGGTAGATTGGGCCTTCCTCCAATAACTAAGTTACTGAGTTTTTAAATTTCTTGCAGTTTTGAATCTTCGAAGTGGAACGAAGACTGTGAACAGGTCAAATCTCGAGGAGTTCGAGGCATTCACAGCATGGAACAGTAACAAGTAGCATACGGCATATAACACATTTCTGACAGCTAGAAGAGACGCATCAAAACTATTAAGACAAATAAAAAGGCAGTATGAGAACAGCCGACTCTTGCAAATTGAAGAAGACTTTCAAAATGACCTCGAATTGAAAGGTTACCATAAAAAATGATTTAAGGGAGGCCATAAACCTTATCTGGTCACAAAGGAGAATGACTATAATTAAGCTATGGCATACCTGGGTAGGTTCCGATGGGGAGTTTCCGACGACAATCTGTTTCACCGTCGCTGTTCCGGACTTCACAATAGTATGACTAATTGTGGAGCCAATGTTTTACAAAAGCGACCAATCTTCTTTTCAAGAAAGGTTAATTAAATTCAATCTCTTTTATCCTCAATCAATTCAAAAGAGAATAACTTATCTCGCCAGAAACTTATGTACTACCGCATTTATGAAACAAACATTTTACTTGAAAATTATTATTTAATATTTTAAGTTTGGATCGAGAGCTCAGACAGTACCTCGGATTCAATACTTATCCTGATCTAAACGAAATCCTTTTATAGTAAACACATTCCATCACCTGATACCGAACCGGATTCTGGACACGATCGTAGAAATTTTCCTTATTAAACGCGCTATATAATATAAATATATACAAGAAGATAGATAGTTAGGGACACATTTATTAATCAGAAATGTTTTAAGTTTATTCTATCCCACAGAACAAACCCCACAGATGAAATCAATCTTTTAAATACCAACACACTATACCCCGACCGCCACGTCTCCGTCCCCCTCTTCTATCCTTCCACCGCCGGTACGTACAACGACTTCGTGCAGTGTAAATACGTCCGAAGCGAGCGGCTAATCTTTTAAGCAAAATTGCAAAACTTAAAGTGATTACACGATCTTATTTTAGTTTGCGGTAGGTGAAGGGGCCCGAAGGGCGAGGGGGACGAGGTTGTTTGAGGAAACATTAGAGTCGCGGGCGCCCAGATACGGCCGCAACGGTATGCATCTCGCTAATGACGTCGCCGCCACCATTTGAAGTACCGCGGACGCGGATCGATCTGTTTTCGATGAACGTGAAAATAAAGAAAACGATGTAGGGAATAAAACAGAAATAATCTGAGATATAAAGTTAGAGAAAAGTAATTTCAGTTTCTTCTAATCAATTCATGAAAATTCGCGTAGAATTGTTTAAAATATGACAGTCGATGTAATCTAGTTATTGTTAGGAATCACTTATTATGAAAAACACCAGTTATGGTTTTAGAACAAAAGAGAAACTCATGGCTGATCTTTTATATAATTTTTAAACAGTCTCCATACAAATTACAGCGCCCTCTACTAATTCTTCTTCTTCTTTTCTACACTGACCCTTCGATATAAATCATATATTTAACACCCCATCTCAATTTAAATGTAACTAACTACTTAACCTAATTAACATTATAAATAAAAATTTATAAATAAAAATTTTTCGTTTATTCTGTTACTATCTGTGTACATGTTTCTTAATAAAATTTGGTTTAAACACTGCATTCTCCCCAATAGACTTTACTGTTAATAATTCGTCTCTTCTCATACAATTCAAGCAAATACTTATGTATTTTCCGAATAACTCCAAACATATTTATGCACATACACCCCCTCTTAGATCATAATCTCACATCAGGAAATTTTTTTCCAAATTTCAGCCGATAAAAAATTCAAGTCAATAAATAAACTGTTAATTTCCAATTTATTTAATGCTTTTTGTCCAATCTATGGCAAAAAATTCCACCATTTGTGAATTTCTTCTTCAGTACGTCTGATAAAAATCATATAAACAAAAGGTGTTATTGTAGACAATACTTCTTTCTATATATCGTTCTCGACCTGCATTTTTATTGTAATAATTCATTGCCTCATCCCATATCAATTCTATTGGATTGAAAATACGGTGATACGAAGGAAAATATAATACTCTGTGGCTTTCATTTATATTTATCGAGTAACAATTCTTTTACCAGAGAATAATTTTCATTGACTACCTTGAAAAAGGAAGGACCATCACGACTATTACGTAGCGTTATTGGACCGTTTGAAGGACGAAATCGCCGAAAAACGGCCGCATTTTAAGAAAAAGATAGTGGTGCTTCACCAAGACAATGCACCGTGTCAAAAATCCATGAAATGGGCTTCGAATTGCTTCTTCATCCACCGTATTGTCCAGATCTCACCCTTAGCGACTATTTTCTGTTCTCAGGTCTTAAAAAATGCTCGCTAGGAAAAAATTTTCGTCGAATGAAGAGGTGATCGACGAAACTGAAGCCTATTTTGAAGCAAAGGACATATCGTACTACAAAAATGATATCGAAAATTGGGAGGGTCGCTATAATCAGTGTATCACCCTTAAAGGGAATTATGTTGAATAAAAAAAAATTGCCAAAAAATGTGTTTTACTATGGTAGGCCGGGGACTTTTCAATTGAACTGTTAAGTATATTTTAAATCTTAGATTAAGTAGATTAGTTTTATTCTAATTTTATGAAATACATACTGATGCATTAATCCCGCACTCGCCATGCTCGTATATTAATGAAAGCAAAACAGAATAGTAGTAATAAATTAATTTGTGAATTAAGATTATAATAAGCATATCGAATGTAAGATGTAATTAATACAAAAAATTTTCTCAGATGGTGCAAGTCAAAGAGAGGAGATATTGCAATTAAGATTAAAATTCTATTCTTCCAAACGTTTGTTGTGCTAACTATTCTGTCTGGCGGGAGACTTGTACACTTACAATCTGCGACGTGTTATGTTGAAGTACTTCAAATATGCCAGTAATACTTTCAAGTGTATCAAATGCTCCAGATGTTATTTTGTATAGTTCCCCTGATATAATATTAGAAGTTATTCGATCATGTTGTGTAAACCAGTGCACAGTCAGGGAACAAAATCCAGAGACGCGGATTTCAGAAGTTTGGACATGCCTGTCAAAAAAAAAAAACGAATTCTTCGCATATTTCTGTGGCGAAATCTAACTTCATGCAGCTCCAAGAAAACAATCATTTGACAGATTAATTGTCATTTGTCAGAAGCCTAGGTTAACGCGCACCAACAGCACCAGAGTACCAAGTATACATTAATGATCAATACTTAATCAAGAAGTTTCCAATCTACAATCTTAGAAAATCTAGACCTGCCGCATTTTCACCTAAACCAAATACAGTAAATCAGACATCACACAAAAAAGTTAATTTAACGAATCAATAAAAGCTAAATGGCATTTTTTTACGCTCCAATAGAAAAACTAAATAACAGAAAAAATGCATGGAATGAAGTTATACCGAAATTATAACGATTCGAAGCCGAAAAATTTGATCGAATTTTCTCTAGCGAGGACGAAGAATTTAAAACTAATTTTTACACCTAATAAAACTTCGATCAGCTTCGGAATGGGAGTCGGACAAATCGAATTTAGCGCTGTCGCCCTAAAGGAACTCCCCGACGCCGAAAGCGCCGACCTTGTGCCATTAACGAAGACAAAGACGATGACTGACCGAAAAAAAATAACGGACTCTACTTTTCATCATCCTTCGCGCTAGCTCTGAAATCAATTCAAGAAATCGAAAGCAACAACGCCATTCAGCGCGTAATTCTCAAAGCTAAAGCTAAAGCGGCCCTTAGTAGACAATACGCCACTATTGTTTTATAATAATTGATACTACTGATCGCACAGCAGTCGAAATTCAACCAGAATTTATTAACTTAATATCAAATTTCTCCCAAGATCAGAAATATATAAATATATAATATTAATTAAAGTAATATACGTACGTATGTTAAAACATATTGATGTAATAACAAAGAAAAACACAATTTAAGAAGAAACAAAATTAGTAAATGGAAGTAATTTATAACCATTAGATCATATATTAACTTACTATTTGATGAGCAATTGATAATGTTAAAACAGTAAAGAGATAAAATAGTAAAAATGATATTAAATACCATTAAATAAATAAGGATTATTAAGGATCATTATTAAGGATTAAAATAATAAGGGAGATAATTAGGCACTTCTTACAATTTAGATATGTATAATTAACCTTTTTATAAGACCATTATTAGATGTACCTAGTACAATCTTAATTATAAATTAATTTATTACTATATTTCATTTGTACATGGATTAATTCACAAGCAAGACGAGTTCGAGATAATACAAGTATTCGTTAAATTGTAGACCCCCTGCGTTCGGGTAAAATCGGATTTTGCAATCGGACATAATCGCCGGACGATAGCCATTTTTGACGCTGCCTGCGAGTGGAGTAGATCGCTGAGCATATTTTTAGTAATAAAAGCCGTAACAATTGGTTTTAAAAATGGAATCCGAAAAGTAAGCATCCTTTGATTTTTTGATTGATTTTATTTAAATTATTTTCAATAAATTTATTAAAATAAATATTACGCTTATAAAGAAAATTTAGGGCGTCAATTCTTCAAGAAAACATTCCTGGATATAACCAATTATTTTAACTAACATTATGAAAACACATCTACAATATGTCAGCCACCAGTTAGAAGTAGTCAATTTATTAATGGAGTTTGTTAGTTGAAGTATCCCTTGAATATACTGAGACACATGCGGGGCATAAATATGAGTTTTGTTAGAAAAATGGACAAAAGCCGAATAGAATAAACAGAAAGATCAATTAACTGCAGGTTTAACTCTTAGGATTTTACAGAATGCTAGAGTGGTAGAAAATAATAAATAATAAGTATAAATGTGCTGACAAGAGTTGACAAATCGTGTCATGAAAACACATAATATTAATTGTTAACGACTGCCTAATGATCTAATAGCTACTACTCTAAAGGAAGAGTGGAAGAAAGAGCCTATCTATTTAAAATAAAATTGGTAACGAGTTCATGTTTGGTACAGTGATATCTTTAATAATAATTTAAATACTTTTATAGATTAGATACAACTAAAAGGATTCGTAGAGTCATTCTAACAAGCAAATTGGAAATAACTTTTCCATTTCCATATTATTTTTGCAGATTACTCTAAAACTTTCCATGTATATTTGTTAAATCCTAATAAAATTTTAAAAGTTAAATATGTGTTTTTATCCTTGTTATTCATTTACTTTGTTAATTCTATTATTGTGAACTATAAAGAGTGTATATATCATTCTTTAATTAAAATAACAATCAAGTCAACATACATTCATCTCTACAATTTGACAAATTTATTGACCTTTATGTCAATGTCTAAATCAAAAACATATAATTATAATTACTATTTATTCTACCAATTTTAGTATCAATAAGTTATTTTTACAACTAAATTAGTTCATAACCGATATAAACACAAGGTTAAGTTCAAATATTCTAACAAAATTGTTCATTAACATTCTTTAATAAAATTATCACACTTTATAATTAAAAATTAACTACCCAACTGGTCAATTTAAAATATCCTTCTATCCTTCTTCAAACATGGTTAATATTCAATCATTAATCTAGTACCCACTAGTAAACACGCAACATCCAATAATGAACATAGAAAAAAATTATGAAACAGCAGACAACTTGAATTACCAGAAGTCTAACCTCAACGATCTACTTCTCTTGGATGCTGCATCGTAAATGCCGACAATATGACAAAAAATTGATCGGCTATGAGTACACGATTATACCCGAACACACAGGGTCTGCAGACTAACGATTGCTATCAGTACGTCAATATATATTTCTGAATTATAAAATTATAATAACTTAAGCTATAGTTTACAGTAGTTGTATTCCTTCCACGTTAGTATGATTTAGTAATCGTCTTTCGTGTTTCAAAGCGAAGTCTTGGATAATTTCGCAAATCAATTTGATTTCCAGGTCATCGTGGTTACATAGCGATAGGTATTGGTAATCAATCCAAGAATTTTGTATTGACAACTTTGGATGACTAGTTGAATTGCATTTTTAGTGCAACCCCATATTTCGACCCCATAGGTTCAAATTCGCTTTATGATTTTCTGATAAATCAATCTCTTTGATTTTAAATCAAGTTGAGAGTATCTTCCGACTAACCAGTGTAGTTGTATTATTTTGATTATAATGTGTCTTGCTTTTGACTCTAATGTTATGTGTAATTAAATGAATATATTTACAATCATTAAATGAACTATTCATTTTTCAAAACTTAGGTTTATTGATTTAGAGAATTTTCTTGATTTCTTGACTGACTGTGGCTATCTGAAGGTCTCGATCTAGATAATCAGTCCTATAGTATTTGGGTGCAACCATAATACCTCTTAGGACTTTGTTCTGAAAAATTTGTATTTTATTTATGTTACTATTTGCAGAACATCCCCATAATTGGGCTCCGTATGTCCATATAGGTTTCAATATTTGCTTATATAATAGAAATTTATTATGTACTGATAATGTGATTTTCTTCCAATTAGGCAGTATATTTTCCTATATTTCAATTCCAGTCCTGTTCTTTTCTTCTTTATATGTTGCTTCCAGCGAAGATTTGCATCGAGATTCATTCTGAGATATTTAGCGTTGTTGCTATATGGAATGATAGTATTATTTATTGTTATGGGTACTTGTACGGTCTGTTTTTACATGAACTGCACATGTACATATTTACTTTTATTAATTCTTATTTTCCAAGCTTGTGACCAATTAATTATATTGTCACTTGCCTGTTGTAATTTTCGTGAGGCTTCTTCACTATTGTCTCCGACAGTTATATTCTCAGTATTATCAGCAAATGTAGCCATCGTAATATTTTCCGTTTGTGGTATATTACGAGTGTAGAGTAGATAAAACACTCGTCCCAGTACTAGTAATAACATGAAATTGGCTTTATTGATGATAAGCTAATGACTTCAATGACTCAATAGTTTTAAATAATAATTTTATAATCATTAAAGACATAACCATAAATAATTAAAGCGATTGATAATAGGTTTAAAGAAAGAATGTACATATAGTTACATATTTTATTGCAATAATCGTCAAATTTGTCGAGGGTTTAAAATGTTAACCAAATTGCTGTTATTAATTCATAAATTCTTCTATTTGTTCTATGTGTTCCACCTAAGCTGATTATATGGGTAATTTAATTCCTGTATCTCAGATTCCGCCTAATTTTATTACTTCATTTATGTATTCATATAATCTTCACCATTTATTCATATTTCTCACCTAAAATATGTATGGAAAAATAATTAATACACCAGGCTTATCTGATAAAATAATAATTTTTACCTAAATTTTTAAATAAAGTAGCATCGTTTTACGCTTATTTATATCAAAGTGTGCGATGTTAATAAAGCAATAGCAGTAATTTTTTCTTGTCGGTAAATTTACTTATTTTAAGCTGTATTTTTTTTTTAATTAATCTGTTAGAACGTCAACAATCTGTTCAACAAATTTCCGTTATATAATATAACCATACTGACATGTAGAACTGTACAACTTATAACCTAAATCTTATTCTAGATATTATTCTGACTTATTTTAAAGTCAATTTTAACTTATTCTAAAACTATTCTAGCTTATTCTAGATATTATTAAATCTCACTTGGGATGATACTAATAGTATTTCAGAATACCTCGCACTAACATTTCGAATCACACTCGTTATGGGTTCTAAGGGGATATCGCGCTGAATCAGCGTGTTGGACACGTAATATGGGGCATCGACGATGACTCGCAACACTTAATTCTAGAACCTCTGGAGGATATCTATATCAGATTTGCTAGTAGTATCCCACAGTTCAATACCATAGGTCCAAATGGGCCTAAGTATTGATTTATATAGCAAAAACTTGTTATCTTATGATAATTTAGATTTACGTCCTATCAGCCAATACATTTGGTTTAGTTTAAGACCAAGCTGTTTGCGTTTTGTTATTATATGGTTTTTGCCTTTGACATGGATCAAAATGCAAAGAAATAATTTAATGTAACACTCTGAAATCTCCCTCTAGCAGGTAGCTCATCTTTTCTATGGCTTTCGTTATTATACGCCTTCTATTTCGTCATGTGCCCCATATGGGAACTAACAACTCATCAATAATTGAGGAATTAAAAGTCTTACGAAGCCCTTTTATAATTGTTAATATTCTGCACAATATACTAATCTTAATATACTAATTACTGTACTTATTATGCAGTATTCGCTTAGTAGTTTGTTGTCAAATTCATTTATTAATGAAACTTGTGGAATGAATGAGGAACTACTAACAAAATTTGCGGAAAATTCTTAATAATATTTACAAATACCTCTAGTGCAATGATATATTATGTCTACCGAACCATATCGACTACTATTAGTTCTTAAGCGAGTTAAGCAAACAAATAAATAATATTCAAAATTTGAATTTTTATATTATGGATTTGAAAAAGCTGCCTACGAAAATCGAAGTAGCTTGTGAACAGTGAACAAAGGATTCATGTTATTCGCGAGAATTTCAATCACTGTGTATATTAAATGAAGTTTGGCATGTCATGATTTTCTTTTTTAATTGAATATACCTTCCAGTAAAGTGGAACCATATAATATGTTGTCTCTATAATCTAAAATGTAACTGTATATTACGATATATTTAAATATTATTTGTAATAGTTTTTTATTCCAACTTTCTACTAAATTTAATAGCTTCAACAATATCAAAAATAATATATTTAATTTAATATAGCCAGTTAATAATATGGCTTAAAATTAAATAATATCGTTTAAAAATTCTTTAAATAACTGACTTTTCGTTCCAAATACAAAACGTATTGATTTACTTCCCGTTTTTAAATTGCTTTGCCGCAACTTTGCGATACAAATTTTGATTTTGAAAATTACGCGACCCTGGCTGGATAATCTATCGTGTAAGAGTAGGAGCTTACAGCGCGTTAGCCAGGTTCTATGAAAATAGCGCCTAAATATTCAAACTTAGAGTTTTAACACAAAAAAAAAGTTTTAAAATAAGATATGGGCATAACAATCATTGTAAAAATAAACAAAAAAGTTATTTAACCTATTTATTAGATTTATACTATATTCTACAATATACATACAATATAGCTCAATACGTACCTAAACATATGTATCTATTTACAATATTATATTAACTAATATACTAACAACTGATCAATTTGAGGTCAACAAATTATATTTACTTTGTTCGTAACTTAGTTTTCTGTATATGTCTCAAACATTTTATTATTATTTTTGTAATGTTTCGGTCGATTTTAGTCGGTTCAATTGCTAAAATATTTTAGTTTTCTCTTTTTAGTGTTAGATATTTATTAAGATTCATTACAATGGATATCGCAAGTAAAACTACATTCCGTATGAGGAAAAACAGTATTAAAGAAACAATGATTGAAAATAAAATATGTTATGTAACATATGGGTCCGCTACATAAGCTAGATAATTTGACAAATGTCAGTCAAATTAAAACAAAAAATGTTGCTGCCCTGTTAGGAATCCACGTCCTCCGCGTATGAACTCAATATTCTAACCATTACATCATAGAAACAGTTATGCACAACGTTTCTTCAAACTGATTGAGTTTCACACCGAACTACTTCCGATTTCTCGTCACATCAGTTCAGCAATAATACTTTACACCAATATCTGATTTGATTTAGATAAAAAATACGTAAAAACATTATACATGACTTTGAAATTTCTGCCGATATCCTCCCTTCCCCCATCAGATCCTAACTCGGTTCCAATGGGACCACCCCAGAAGTGCGCCGCTCTTTCGAATAAAAGAAGAATTTCGAAAATCGGCCCATAATTAACGAAGAAATCGGCGAACATACACTAAAGATATATATACAGCCCAACATAGAACCTCCTCCTTTTTTGATGTCGGTTGAATACTTCTGGTTGCTTAATTTGGGCACATTTTATTTTGTTGATATTTACTTATTTGTAGCGCATATTATACAAACATTTTGAGCCTAAAGATTTTTGTATTAGCTTAGCAAGTTTTACAAAATGGAAGACAAGATCTTTGCTAAGCCGACGGATTTATAGAACATGTAAAGGCAGCGTCATTCATTTATATCATCAGAAGCTCATTTTTTCTATGGTGATATGTGCTTAAGTGAACCAGAGCTAGATGTGATTTCTGGACTTCAGTAGAGAAAATGTGAAAATAATAATATAATTAAGAGATTTCAAATATTCCAACGTGGTATGTTTAAAAATCGTATGTATTGTCTCACCATAGATATTCCCATCAGCGAATTGGTCTTTATTTGCAAACACCGGGCGTCAAGAAACCAGACGTCGCAACGGAATCAAAGCCCCAGTTACCTATCCTCTCATTCCCCCCAACTCCGCGCCTTCACTGAACTAAAATAAGACCGTGTAATCACTTTAAGTTTCGGCTTTTCACTTAAAAGATTAGCCGCTCGCTTCGGATATATTTGCAGTGTGGGGAACCTCGCGTACCGACGGGATTTTCGCTTTTATGGGATGCAGTTTCGACAGGTTTCGATGGCGAACAGATTTCGCGAGGTAAAAATAAATTTTGCTGAACGTTAGAGATATTTAGAATGGTTATTTGTCAGTTTTGAGTTGGTAGAAGAAGTCGGTTTATACAGGTCTATCTCACTGTTTCCTGCCGTATCGAAATTGTTTGAAAAACTACTGTTAAAACATGTTAATCATTTATAAACATAGCTAACTTCTGGTTTGAAATTATTCGAGATCGCCATTCAACACCAAAGTGCATGTAGTAACAGTGACTATTCAAAACGCGTTTTTAAAAATAAATAGTCTATAGAATAGTCCTGGACCGAGCATGATATTTGGGCATCTAGTTTTCACTGGCCATTTCATTACTTGGAAAATATCTTCATTTCGTTATTCTGAAAAAAATCCTAACATAATATAGGCGAATATTTGTCGTTTTTAAACTTTTTGAATCATATTTCCTTGAAGTATTTTGTGATCACTTTCTTAATTAACTTTTCTATCGATTTCAATCAGAACACATAAAGTGTGTATGTAAAATAATAAATTAATAAATAAATAAAATTAATAACATAAACAAGGGGGCTAAAAGAATATACAGTGTATATATAATTTAAAAATTAACACAAATACAGGACTACAAACACAACTACAACGAAGTAGAGGTTCTATCCAGACAGCAATAAATATAACAGTCTGTTTTTGGGAAGACAGAATCCTCAATTAATTCACGAAACATGATCGCATCCACTAAAAACAACTGTATGGTGTGATATTCATGCTGAAAACATCGTTGGTCCCTATTTTTTTGAAAATGGCCAAGGTGTTGCAGTTGCTGTTACAATCACAAAGTTCGTACCACTTTGTCAGTGCGATGGTGGTCACTATATATCATTGTACCTATATATATATATATATATATATATATATATATATATATATATATATATATATATCTATATATATATATATATATATATATATATATATATATATATCTATATATATATATATATATATATGCGAGATATATATATATATATATATATATATATATATATATATATATATATATATCTATATATATATATATATATATATATATATATATATATATATATATATATATATCTATATATATATATATATATATATATATATATATATATATATATATATATATATATATATATATATATATATATATATATATATATATATCTATATATATATATATATATATATATATATATATATCTATATATATATATATATATATATATATATATATATATATATATATCATAGTGCCGTCTATTCATTATAGTTTTCGTAAATAAAAGCATTTTAAGCTTGAAAGCTTTTTTTGCTTTACAATCGGGAATAAAAATATGCGATACATTTATCGCTAAGCCGATTAAAACATAGAAGATTCTTGCTACAATCTTCAAATGGGTTGGTTTTTAATTTTATTGTTGTTTTCTTCCTTATGATGACTTTATTTATTATATTACTGACCATACTTACAATAATGTAATACTGGTTAAAGTAAGCATGTACTATGGTACTTATTCTTATAGCAATACAAAGTACTCTTCGTGAAAGAATATCCACATACCGTCGAAAAGTTATTCAAAAGACATTGTCAAAGATTGTGAAGGTTGTAAACAAGAAATTACATTTCTCTCGGTCAGTGATGAAAACCACCAAATTATCCTACGATCCAGGCTTTTCAATTGGACTCCTATGATATCGAGTTTTATCTTAAACAATATTTTTGTTGAACAGAATATACTTCTTTTTATACCTAACATAACAGGTAGTGAGTGGTTCTCCCTAGATTATAACATCGTTCCATACACTATTCGGTGCGACCTCATAATTTCTGTCCTCCTCTCCTTCGCCACCACCACCTCCCCATAATTTTTCTCGAAACGGTCCCGTGATTATCTCGTTCCGGAGGCGGCACCTCCGTGCGACCGACGTCGTAGTCTTCACCAGCAACTCCAGACCACTCCTGACAGTCAACAGCCGGCCAATTATCGCGCGAAATTAATTAGGGCCGCACAAATTCAATTAGGACTCGGTCGTTGGAGTGGGGCGGACCGTCCGCTCGCCGAGCTGTCAGAAACGTCTGAGGCTCAGGCCGGTGCCGCTAATTTAGCTCGCAACGGCGACGCTTCTGGGTTTATCTTGGGCCGATTTTAATTAGCCCCAGGGGTCGTGGGGCTTAGCGATTAAGCGGTATTGGTTTCCGCGTTTCCGGCTGTCCGCTCACCGCGCGGACGGACGACTGCTAGTTCCTGTTCAAGATCCGTTGTGATGCCGACAAATTGGATTTTGATTATTACTATGGGTGGTATTTTTTTCTATTATTTTGAGGACTACTGTTTTATCATCATTAGCTTTGTCGAATTTGGTATGCTGGCTTTTCTTTCCGAAAAATAATAGCATTTTGAGTGAAGCAACTTTTCTTATTGTAAAAAAATGGATGAAAAGGAATTTCGCGTTTTGATAAAATATGGCTTTTTGAAGAGGAAGAATACAGTTGAAGCAAAACCTTGGCTTGATGCCGAGTTTCCGAACAGTGCCCCATCAAAACCAACCATCAAGCATTGATATGCTAAGTTTAGACGTAGTGAAATGAGCGGCGCAGACGGTGAACGCAGTCGACACACAAAAGAGATTGTTACCGACGAATACATTAAAAAAATCCAAAAAATGATTTTCAATGACCGTAAATTGAAATTGAATGTAATACCAGACACTCTAAAGATATCAGTTGAACGTGTACATCATATCATTCACGAATATTTGGGTATGAGAAAGCTCTGTGTAAAGTGAGTATCGCGCGAGCTCACTTTTGACCACGAATTGATGATTCGGAGCAGTGTTTGAAGATGCTCAAGTGTAATAAACCCGAGTTTTTTGCGTTGATATGTGACAATGGATGAAACATGGCTCCATCATTTCACTCCAAGTCCAATCAACAGTCATCCGAGTGGACTGCACACGATCAACCCGCTCCAAAGCGTGGAAAAATGTAACAGTCGGCTGGAAAGTTTCTGGACCTTGAAATTTATTACCTTGAAAAAGGAAGGATCATCAACAGCGACTATTACATAGTATTATTGGATCGATTGAAGGACAAAATCGTCGAAAAATCAGCCGCATTTGAAGAAAAAGAAAGTGCTGCTTCATCAAGACAATGTATCGTGTCACAAATCAGTGAGAAAGATGACAAATTGCTTCCTCATCCACCGTATTCTCTAGATATGGCTCCAGCGACTATTTTCTAATCTCAGATCTCAAAAAAATGCTGACTGGGAAGAGGTTTTCGTCGAATGAAGAGGTGATTGGCGAAACTGAGGCCTATTTTGAAGCAAAGGACAAATCGTACTACAAAAATGGTATCGAGTTAGAGTTAGAGGATCGCTAAATGCATTGTATCGCCTTTAAAGGGAATTATGTTGAATTAAAAAAATAATTTTGCCAAAAAAATGGTAGGCCGGAGACTTTTCAATTGACTTGTTAGTGGCGTGTTCGAATCCTGTGGGGGTATGTTTGTATATTTATGTTTGTAATTGTTTAACATTTATGACCATCCTTAGGTATGAGTTGAAAATTCGACATAGAAAATATTCCCAGTCGCGCTAGTAACCAGGGTGCGTAAGATCGGATGTCTTCTGGGATGATCTACAAGTTGCTTACTCTCCGGTAGGTAGGCCTAATACCAAAGACCGTAGTTCAAAACCCACATTAAGCATCAGCTTCGGTCCAGATAAACCTTAGTTAGTAAAAAGGAGACTCTAAAATATAACACGAAAAAACATTCTAAAAAATAATGAGATGACGGCTTCGATTCTTAAAATATGTCGATATTTTTTTAAACATTTACCTAATACCACAAATACCCAACAATAAGAGTAGACATTTTTAATAAACATTAATAGACTTAATTTTAAGTAATTAGAAAATCTCAATATTAAAGGCTTCCAGAAATGTTTTCAAAATTTTTAAAACAAAATCTAAAAAAAATCCATATATAAACCTAAAATATCAAAACTTTTTTCGCATCCCTGTCAACCGCTAATTTCTCACGTCTTAATATTTTGTTGCAATATCAAAAAAAAAATAGAAATATTAGGTGCTTGTACTTATTTTGTATTTTGATCAGCTATAGTATATTCAAAATAGCAATGAACTCACGTCATCAATATGTTCCTGGCGCAAATTCGTTTTAGAGTGAGACAATATTATCCTTCTCATTTTATTATATTTAAAAAGAGATAGAGTGTTTTTTTAAAGTTCGGACATCTAGTCGAATCAGCTAAAGTCGTCCGGTTGTCAAACGTCTGCAAAATTCTTCAAAATATTAATTATAATAACTATAGGGTATAAACCACAATATATCGAAATTTTCCTTTTTTGAGTTACACCAACAGTATTAATTATTCTGTGGTTATAATCCGGCAAACGTTATCCAAACACTTTGCTTGTTTTTATAAATTTTAGATCGCTGCTTATTATTATTCTGATTCAAAATGCCGAAGCCAGACATTATAGATGTAAGCATTTTTAGTGATAATTATTAAGTTTCTACGGATTTTTATTGAAAATATTTTTGGCGTGTTGCAGCAGCACTGAATATTAGTATGGACAGAGTCAAGTGAAATATCCCAAAGAATTAAAAATATAATCTTAGGTTCACGGCAACGGGACTGTCCTTATACTAAGGGGGCGACGAATCAAGTTCGGGTTAAGGTTAATTCTACTGGAGATCAAGTATATGACGTATGAAAACCGTGAGTAGTTTTTTAAACCTAAACTAAATATAATATAATTATTTCAGATGAAACTGTTAATCCTCCGAAGAGTACCCATCCTTTTATAAACTGATAGGTCATATTTAGAGGGTGTAAAGATAATCTACGAAGAGGTCAAATACAACAACATTCAAACATTGCTTTTAAAAGAAGGAAGTTTTTAAAAACATATAATAAAATCAAGAAACACTTATTATTTCAATATGTATATTTAGATGAGATATGCATATTTCAGAAGAGGACTAATATACCCAATGGTCCCTCATGATAAGATGATAATAAAAATTGTGTTAAGACAACAACAGTTAATGGAAAAAAGTAAACGTTATAATAAAAATAAATCAAATTTTGTCAGTCATTAGATTTTTTAAAAGTTCATTGCAGTTATATTGTTCCTTATACTGGAAAGAGGAATACAAAATTAACACTAAAATTCTTAAAAGTGCTTACCTTTTTAAATAATTTTACTGACAATTTCTAACTCTATTATTTCATTCTTGTTCGAAGTAATTCATTATAAATGCAATCTGTGCTGTCTTAGCTTCGGCATTTTGAACCAGAGTAACAATAGGCTGCGATTTAAAATTTATCAGAACAAGGAAAACGTTCAGATAACGTTTGCCGATTTATAACCTGTAGTTATTATAATTAATATTTTTAGGAATTTTGCGGACGTTTGACAACCTGACGACTTTGGCAGTTTGATTCGGTTAGATGTTCGAACTTGTCAACCAACACTCTATCTCTTTTTAAATAGAATAAAATGAGAAAGGAAAATATTTTCTGAATCTAAAAGGAATTCACAGTTGGCGGCAGGCACGTATTGATGACGTGAGTTCATTGTTATTTTGAATAGACTATATATTGATGTACTGATGTACTGATGTAATAATATTGCTTAGTATTCAAATCATATTGAATTCTTCATTGAATCTTAATATAAACACACCCTCTTGTTTTTCCGAATACACAGTCGTGTGATACAACATAACCTAAAAAAACCAAGGGTATGGTCATTGGTCGTATTGATATCCTAAAGTTGTATTAAAATTATTTATGAGTATCGTCTGTACCTTTGCCATCATTTACCCTATACAGAACGTTTTTTAAAATGTCGTTGACTCCAATAATCAACGATCGAGTAACTAAAATGCTACAAAACGCTTTCAGTGGCCGTACACTGGTGACCGTCTGTACGTACACGTGGACTATAAGCTTCTGTACAAATTATAGCACAAATTATATGCTTTCACAGAAACTTCAGTCCGTCTTTGGTGACCTTAGACATTGACTTGCTCTGCTTGTGTCAAGAATACATCAACTAGGGGACTTTTTCAAAGCTTGGATGCTTCCCTATCGGAATAATTTATGGTTAGCGGTCTGTGGGTGCTTCAAATCTACCTTTTGTGGCCTTACCCCCTAGCCTATTTATGGCCCTAATTACACTTAAATACATCAAGGGATGCTGATAATAACCGCGGCACAATTTTACACTATTTTGGACATTTCACTCATCACACCATTCATTGGTAAATTATATCAAGCTTCTGGTTCCTTCGAACTCACAGTCTCCACCAGAGTCGTATCAATCGGGCGATATAACATAAACACCTGAGTGCATAAGTGTGATTTTTTTTAATTTCCATAAGACGTAACTTTTTGTTATTAGATAAATTTCTATTAATATCTTATATATACAATTCTCATGTCACAATGTTCGTTCCCATATTCCTGCTTTTTAATAGTGCTTTTAATAATTTTATCATTCTTTATTCCGCTCGATAATATCAATTATTATCACCTGGTAAGTTATTCCCTCCTTTTGTCAACCGGTGTCACTTCTCACCAAGTAAACAGCACGGAGTAGAAATGACAACGAAGATGGTCTCTTATTTCTCTCACACAATAAGTCTTGTCTCACTCACACACTAGTATTTAAGCGTCAAGCGTAGTAGTTAAACATTCTTGCTATCTCAGTGTAACTCTGATATCAAATAATTTTATCAAGTAACTTTATTATTTATTTATTAATAACCAATATTATTGAATATAATTTATTATTAATAACTAATAAAATTATTAATTTTGAGTTTAATTCGCACGATCAGTTAATTATTTCATTTCTGCACAATTATTGCATCGCAAGATGGTCTCATTGAACAAATATCTCCCGATGTACACAGGAATTACATAAATCTCGAGTGGCTTGCACAAAGAGAAATTTTAGCGGCAAAAAATGTGGATGTTGACGTTTGGAACCTGAAGATACAACAATTATTGCCGGGGGACTCGGTATCATATAAATCTATTGATACAGTTTGCAATGCTACTGAAGCTCTAAATTTTCCAACAGATTTTTTGAACACACTGGATTTGCCAGGAATGCCACCGCAAAACTTACAACTAAAGATTGGATCTCCAATTATTTTGCTTCGTAATTTGAACCCGCCACAGCTGTGTTACGGTACGCGATTATTCATTAGAAAATGGACGAAAAACGTTACCGAAACCACCATTTCAAATGGCAAGTTTCGAGGTGAAAATATAGTAATACCACGAATACCATACCTATTATAACCACAGATGTGCCAATTTAATTTAAACGTATTCAATTTCTGATTAGATTGGCATTTGCAATGACTATTAATAAAGCCCAAGGTCAAACAATGTCTGTTTGTGGCTTAGATTTGAGAACATCATGTCTTTCACACGAAAAATTATACGTTGCATGCTCTCGAGTGGGTAAACCATCAAGTTTGTTTGTATTAGCTAAAGACGGGCTAACAAAAATATTATTCACGCCGTTGCATTAAGAGATTAGTATTATGTAATGAATTAATGATATAAATAATTACTACTTAAAATACATTATAATAAAAAAAAAAAATTATATTCCCTCATCGTTCACAGCGCTCCATGCCTTTTTCAATCATATACCACATCCTTACACACTTTCAATAAGTTAGTTATATTTTTTCAACACTAGAAATTCTCTAGAAATTATTTACAGGGCAAAACAACGTTTGTCGGATCAGCGAGTTATCTAATAAATAAGAAAGGACAAACAATTTATTTTTAGAAGGAATAATTGAATCCATTCACAAAAATGTCCAACGTTCAATACAAAAAACACCCGAATAAAAAATCGACTGTGTTTATTATTTAATGCTGGAAATCATTTATGTTTAATTTCAGCGCTTTCTAAAAATAGTAACATCAATTTACATATTCAATCAACACGCCTATTTTGGTCGAGAAAAAAAGGGATGAAAAAATGACCGGAACTCGGCCAGGAAATAACATTGAAACGAAAGGGCCCGGAAAGTTTTCGAATTAGTTGGCTGTTTAGCATTAAAAAAAGAGCTAATTACGTCAAATTCGACAGACGGGAAACTTGGTAAATAAACGCCGATCTATAAAAAAACCGCTCGTATCCAGTACCTCCTGCTCTTTTATCTGCTTTTTGTGCTTCTCGTTTTTTACGATGGGTACACAACAATGGTCGTTGATAGCCCTCCTAGATTAACAAAGTTCATTCACAACAATAAAAGGGTGTTTTTAGTCATACAAAAAATATGGTAATTTGCTTTTAGTAAAATATTATAAAGTGAAAAAGTAATCGACGTTTTTATTAGCTGTTCAATTTTTTGTTTATAAAAATCACCTCAAATTTAACATAAATATATTTGTATGGTATATATGTAATTAAAAAGCACTTTTTATCAATATAGGTTTAATGTTAGGTTTATTGTTTATTCTTCTTATGTCCATGTATAAACTTCTTTAATTTTTTTTCTGTCTTTGCTCAGTTTTCTTGCTTGATCTGGAATTTTACACTGTTTTAAAGTATTTTTCTGGTACATGCTCATTTCATCATGCTCCAATTTTTTTCCTCTCGGTTCTGGCCCCCCATATTCTCTTTATCTGTCTTGTATCCTTCATGAGTTATCAGCTTTCTATGTATTCTTAACTCAAAGTGTGGATATTGAGGTATTTTCTTCTTTATTTAGTTTCCATACTCTTAATCTTTATTATACTTCTAACTCATCTGAGGTTCTATATTCTGCTGCTTGTTTCTTACCTTTAGCTTTATTTGGACCAACTTCTAATACAATTATTCATTTCCATCTACTGCCTTCCACTATTTTCTATTTCTACACCCAAATACTATACTAATATATACTAATATGTACTTATTCTCTTTACATTCTGAATTTGGATATTTGCTACTTCTGATCACCCTACTACTGCTAATATAATTTTATTTGTTCCCTTAGTATAATATTTAATCTGTTAAAAATATTCTAGTAAAGTGTTCTAGTCTCTTAGTCAATATTGTTACATCATCTGCAAAAGCTCCTATCGACGTTTTGGCTAATTTTTCCATAATTATATATTCTACATGTATTTTGTCGAATTAATGTTATAAAAAAATTCGCAATGCATTAATCCTGCTTGGTCTTGAATGAAGGTGTTTGATTTCTTGGCCATTCGGTTGTCTGCAATGACGGCATGGTATTTACACTCTATATTTCTTGAACTGTTATTATAATTTTATAACTTATATCTCATTGTTCTAATATAACCCTTAGTGTGCCTCTTCTTACTCTATAAAATGTCCTTTGGAAATCTATATATGCAGGTATATCTGTTTTTTTATTTTTTCCCCCATTTTTCTTATACCAAATAGATGGTCTGCATTCGGAATCAGACCTGTGATTCTGTTGACGTCTGATATATAATTTGCTCATACATCTACATTTTATGCTATATATTTATTCATCAACATACTTCTTTGTTGTTGTATATATAGTATTATAAATTTTACTATATTCTACCTTGAGTACTGAGACCAAAATCACTACAAGGAGGATGATTAGATAATGAATATTCCTTTGGAAATGACAAAAACTTAGAAGATTAATTACTTGCTTGACGGCCAAGGATTTGTTGTAATCACCAAATAAGTCTGTATATTTTTCATTATTATTATTCTCCATAATAACTTTCGTCTTCGCCAGATTTTCTATGACGATCTTCTATATTGCGGCGTTTTACACAAATTTGCGCGAAATTTTATCCCAATTCTTAATGTCCCCTCCACAAAGCTCAATAACCTACGTCAAAACAACTGAAATACTGCAGTCCACATTTGGCAACCTTACATTCAAGATATTACCCAAATTCCTTAGACAATGTTAGTTCACAGTGACTTTAATCTGTCTCTGGTGGATTTGTACACTGAACTACGATACTTATATCAGAAATCCACATACTAGCTATGTTTGCCAAAGCTTGGAGGTTTCCTGATTCATTTGAATCATTAACATCAATTTATTTTAAAAAGTAACAACCTCATGATCTCTCCGATATCCTAGCGATTATTTCAATTACGAAACGTGCATAGTTTAAACATTTTTTTAATCTACGTAAATGGTACGACTACGACTACGATTCAGGGTATTATACGACTTGGCAACAACTGTATATTCATTGAGATATCATAAGGTTGTTATTTTTTAGAATACATTGATGCGAATGATTTGAAATGAATGAATGAATGAAAACATCCCTAGTGTGTGGATTTCTGACATAAATATGGCAGTTCAGTGTATAAATCCACCAGAGACAGATTAAGGTCGCTGTAAACTAACATTGTCTAGAGGAATTTGGGTTTTGCAATTTCAATATGGACTGGTCCTGTCCTACTCTAAGATAAACGAGACCTTTATAATATAAACATATCGCTTGTTACGTCACGTCACCAGACACCAGACACCATTTCTTATTACCATTAATAACCAATGCCAGATTAGTTAGCACGACTGGCCAGGTCATATAAAAATAACAGGTTAATTGAAAAGTCCCCGGCCTACCATCGTAAAACACATTTTTTTTAGCAAAATTAGTTTATTTTTATTTAACATAATTCCCTTCAAGTGTGATACACTGATTATAGCGATCTTCCAAATTTTCGATACCATTTTTGTAGTACGATTTGTCCTTTGCTTCAAAATAGGCCTCAGTTTCGGCGATCACCTCTTCATTGGACGAAATTTTTTTCCCAGCGAGCATTCTTTTGAGGTCTGAGAACAGGAAATAGTCGTTGGAGGTCAGATTTAGAGAATACGGTGGATGAGGAAGCAATTCGACGCCCAATTCATGGATTTATGTCATCGTTTTCACTGACTTGTGACATGGTGCATTGTCTTGGTGAAGCAGCACTTTTTTTTCTTCAAATGCGGCCGTCCTTTGGCGATTTCGTCCTTCAGACGGTCCAATGATTTTATGTAATAGTCGGTGTTGACGGTTCAAGGTAGTCAATGAAAATTATTTCATGGGCATCCCAAAATACAGACACCATAAACTTGCTAGCCGACTTTAGTCTTTACGCCTTTGGAACGGATTCATCGTGTGCAGCCTACTGGGATGACTGTCGAATGGACTTCGGAGTGAGACGATGGAGCCATGTTTCATCCATTGTCACATATCGACCCAAAAACTCGGGTTTATTATGCTTGATCATCTTCAAACACTGCTCCGAATCATCAACTCGTCATTGTTTTTGGTCAAAAGTGAGCTCGCGCGGCACCCACTTTGCACAGAGCTTTCTCATACACAAATTTTCGTGAATGATATGATGTACAAGTTCAGTTGATATCTCTAAAGTATTTGCTATTTCAATCAATTTCAATTTACAGTCATTCAAAATCATTTTGTGGATTTTTTAAATGCTTTCGTCGGTAACAATCTCTTTTGGGCGTCCACTGCGTTCACCGTCTTCGGTACTAATTTCACCGCGTCTAAACTTAGCATACCAATCCTTGATGTTTGATTTTCCCGGGGCAGTGTCCGGAAAATGGCATCAAGCTAAGTTTTTACTTCAACTAAGTTTTTTCCTTCAAAAAGCAATATTTTATCAACACCCGAAATTCCTGTTTATCCATTTTTTTTTTCACAGTAATAAAAGTTGCTTCGCACAAAATACAATAGTTCACAAACTAATGATTCGACAGCTGTTCAATTTATACACGCATCTTTTGAGGGTTAGTGCTAACAAAAAATATATGGATGTAATTTTAGTAACCTGAGAAATGACCAAAGCCGTATTCGTGATGACGCGTGTAAAGAAAAATGAATAAATGAAAGTAATTCAATAAGGTCTGAACTATAAATAAGCTTACCAGAGCAATAATTAAAACTTCATCCTAAAAGACATTTCACGGCATTTATACATGATAGATGCACGTATATTGTATCTGTAGTTTTACCTCACGGTTAAAACATTAATCTACAACGTTTTTAAAACCAAAATTAGTGCCCCCCCGATACAATTTTACCAAAATGTTGCATAATTTGTAAGGATGATACATAAAACTACTATTTTATTTAATATAATCACACGAATTATTCATCGATTCGAAACGTAATATTAATTTCACGCTGAACTGTCATTGTGGTGATATATACAAGATAAAGATGTATTTGGCCACAAAATAATCAATAGGAACCAAACAGTTATTGTGGATTATATTAGTTCACAAGACCACAAGTATCACACGACCAAATAATGTCATAAAACTCGCGAAAACAAACTTTGAATCAATTAAATAAGTGCAGGTTTGATGGCGCAGAGGTTAAGGCGACGGGATGGTCCTGTTGCGATAGTCGCGGGATCGAATCCTGCTGCGTCATGGATGTACTTCATATTTGTGATCGTAATTGTAGATGTATTTATAGGCAACAATGGAAAACACAGCAGAATAACCATCCGAATCACGCCAGTAACCAGGCTGGATAAGACCGAATGTCTTCTGGGATGGTCTCTAAGTTGGTCACTGGTCAGTCCACGTTAAACAGTAGGTCCAGTTCAGATAAACTCTCGTTGGTAAAAAGGAGATTTCCTGACGTAAATAGAAAGTATATTAATATCATCATCATCATCAATCCATAGCAAAAAATGGGTGAGACTGTTAACTTCTTAACAAATACGCTAAAGTTGGTGCCGCAGGATTTCGAAAATTCTTCACTAAATCTCGCCACAACTGTCTCCACATCTCTTATTTCTAATAGCGCTTTTTAGGTTCATATTTTCTTTTATCATAGCTGTTTTATACTCAAAATCCCTTATTACCAATTACCATATCACCTATGAGAAAAGCATTCACCTTTCAACTAAGAGACCACAATATCTAATATTCACGTTTTGATGTAGCAACTTCCTAATCAGCGGTAACACGACATCATTCTAATTGGTTTGATTAATTGATTAAATGAATATTATATAAATGATTATCATTACTTGATTCCGCCATAAATGTTTGCAAAACATACAATCCAAACAATACTGCTACAAAGACTAATATTTTTCAATCCGACATTAATACAATATAAACTAAGATTTTCGCATTAAGATCTCTTAGGTTACATCAACTTGTTTATACTAATATTAACGTGTACACTAGCACTGTGCATTGTTTTTGCACTAACATGACACTACACTAGCTCAAAGGAACTATTGAGTCGTCTTATCTATATATTATTACGACAGGGCAGAATTTCTTCTAAATAACCAATATACTGCTCTAAATTTAATTATTCTTGACATGAGCCTTCTTGTGCAACTTCGTGCCCATTTTGCTGTATTAACATATGACACTCATATCTCTTATAATATAGCTTATACGTAAAACTGATGTGGTCTCATTCGCACTAATTCTTCACTGTTTGGTCCAAATTTAAATTTTGTATACTGAAATTTACAATTTCATTGTCGCTTCCTCAATTTCACTGAATATAAAATCAAGAAAAAAAAAACAACCCAATAATTACATTTAAATATAGACCTGGATATATCCATACTTTTATTTTCAATCAACTTCCTATTTAGAAAACGTTAATTAAAAACTTCACTAGCACGCCATTAAAAATAGAATTATCTTGAAAGGAACGTCTGTAGTACAGAAAAAAACTCGTTAAAATATAAATAATCTCCATTCTGCCTCTCATGCTATCGAATGAAATAAAGAGGAATATTGAAAAAGAAAATTAATAGCACAAAAATAACAACGTAATGTTTCCTTAATTAACCTTAGATAAAATAAATCGAATCGTTTTTGTTTAAATAAACATATCGGCTGAATTAAATTGGAAAAATTAACTGTGGATAAAAAAGCAAATCAAACGGTCCATCAGATATATTGTTGGTAATTAAAAAACAAATGCCTATAAATATATTTGAAATAAAAAATTGTTCGGATATATAATTAAATATCGCATATATTTAGTATAATGGTACTCGTATTTAGTATCATTAAAAAACTACTTCGAAATGTATATTGTTAACTAAGTACCTTAATTAACAGATACAAAAGATAACAAAGTGATTATTTATACAGTTCAGCAACAAAAGCTGTTTTCCAGTATTTTCAATTAATTGATATGTATTTTTATATGACGACAACTAAAATAATATAAAAAATACAGAATTTTTCAGGATACATTTTCAAAATACAGGATTTTTCGTAATATGCAATAAGCGATTTTTAGTTTTTTAATTGTGGCCATGGTTTAGACATCGTGAGAAAGGGTAAAGGGTACTCACTACTTAGCTCAAGAGAACGAATTGGTTTATTGGGCTAATATTGAAGGTTTAATAGATACATTTAAGATTTAGCGGGATAAAACATCATAGCGTCTTTTCATAGGTTCATCGAAAAGAAGCCTTAAAGTAGTTCTGCTTCACAACAGCGGTTTTAATGCTTATATTACTGTAGGTCATTCTATAGACGTCAGAGAAATCTACAATAACTTGTACTAGATTTTTCTCAAATTAAAATATGATGAAGGACTAGCGAATTACCGTGCTTTTTGTGTCTATGGGATAGCATAGGGCGAGCGAAACACTAGACCAAAAAGAGTTAGCCGCCAGGGATCTTAAAGTTGTTCGAAAGGACGGCTTCCAAGAGATGTTGGTATCTCCACATAAACCACTTTTACCACCGCTGCACATATTGTGGGGATAGATGAAGCAATTTTTCATATAACTTCTTAAAGAACGAAACTGCTTCAAATAGATGGTATCAAAGCTTCTAGACGTCTCAAAAGCAAAGGTGAATCAGAATGTTTTCGCCGGACCAGATATTAAACCAAATTCATCACGACCATGACAGATCTTGAAGGCGAATGATGGATTATTTTTAAGGTCACAAAGAAACTTTTAGGCAATTGTAAAAAACCTAACAATAAACAAATCGTCAAAAGAAGCCTTAGGTGGCCTAGTGAGTCTGAAAGCTAATTTTCTTCATTCCCACCAAGCGGTCGACACTTTCTCGAATTTCGCGGGATATGAGTGCAGGAGGTTTCACTAAAACATTAAAAATATAGAGAAAACATACCAAAAAAATGGAGTATTTTAATGATATCAGGCTACTGTTGGAAGCTTCGAAGATACGTTTTAGATTCGTTCCATAGGCAAAAATTTATAAAAATATGTGCTAGTGACTATATATTAAATTGAAATAAAAATTATCCTGAATTATTTGTAAATAAAATAATATTTAACAAGTTTATTATCTTGTAACTGAACGTAACAACTCCTTTAATATAGTTACCCAAATTGGAAGAAAAACATGGATAATAAGGATGCAATTTTTAGATTCAACATACCCATAAATATAGATATTACATCACAAAACCCAAACAGCTCTTAGAATGTTTTTTGCAGACTTCTGTTAATTAATTAATTTTAAAGGATTTACATAAGATTGACATTGATCAAGGGGAATTGGTTGATGGCTTAGGTGGTTGGAGATTGGCTTTTGTTAAGTTTATAAGATAAATCGGAACGGTATAAGACTTTTATTATTAGCTTGCGGATATTATGTTGAAAAGAATAAAACCAATCATAGAGAGAAAAAACCTAGTACCAACACACCAGTTTGGGTTTATTAACAAGCACTCAACAATTAACCAGGTCCACAGAATAACAGACGTTATTGAAAGAGCCTACGAAAGTCAAAAAGTATGCTCAGCTATATTCTTAGATGTAGCACAAGCTTTCGATAAGGTTTGGCACGAAGGCCTTGTTCATAAACTACAGAAAATGCTACCAAAACAAAACACCGAACTATTAAAATCATACATCACAACCAGAATGTTTAGAGTCAAAGAAGAAGAAGCTTAGACTACAATCAAAGAAGCCAAAGCAGGTGTACCACAAGGAAGTGTACTGAGACCAACTTTATCTACTCTATACTTGTGATACACTACAAATAGAAATTATTACGATGGCTACATGTGCTGATGATACTGCGATTATAGCTGTCGGAGACAATAGTGAAGAAGCTTTACGAAAATTACAACAGGCAAGTGACAATATAAATAATTGGATACAAGCTTGGAAAATAAGAATTAATTAAAGTAAATCTGTACATGTGCAGTTCACCTATAAACAGACCGTACAAGTACCAATAACATTAAATAACACTATCATTCCATATAGCAACAACGCTAAATATCTCGGAATAAATCTCGATGCAGAACTTCGCTGGAAGGAAAATATAAAGAAGAAAAGAAAACAACTGGAATTGAAGTATAAGAAAATGTACTGGTTAATTGGAAGAAAATCACAATTATCAGTAAAAAATAAATTGTTATCATATAAGCAAATACTGAAACCTATATGGACAGACATAGTCCAATTATGGGGATGTTCTGCAAAGAATAACATAAATAAAATTTAAGTATTTCAGAACAAAGTCCCGAGAGCCATTGTGGGTGCCCCCAAATATTATAGGACTGATTACCTACATCGAGATCTTCAGGTAGCCACAATGAGTCAAAAAATCAAGAGAATTGCAACGGGGCATGAGGAAAGACTCCATTCTCATACGAATATTAAAATATTGCAACTTTTGGATACCACCAGAACAGGACACAGACTCAAAAGAATCAAACCATCTGATCTTGTGTAATGAGGTGCACATATTAAAAAATTCGGCAGTGACATGTATAAACATTATTTCACCAGACACTGAGTTAGGGCCGATGGGTGCTCCTAATTTTATACTTAGATTTAAGTTATCATAATGACAAATTGTAGGTTAGACGGAAACGACTAGTAACAATGCATTAATAAATAATCAAAAAAATATATTTGCTTGTTTCCTACATACCATGTGACATTCAGAAACATTCTCTACATATTAATCGGTTTGAGTAAATGAAAAACATAACACACCTGGACATGATACACAAGTATTTTAATTGGGACAAGTAGTTTTCTTGATCTAAATAGGTTCTCGATGCACCTTTGTGGCTAATCTTACTATTTCTTCTTCAAGGTTCTGCTCAAGTTTACTATATTTTATAGATAAAATATGGCAGCAATTTTTAATAGTCATACGGATTTAAATATAGTAGAAAAACATCAAACACAAGGATTGGATGAAGTATTGGAATTCAATACGTTGGGGTTTGGCTATCACTTCTCCCACGATCGCTGGAATCAAGTGGAGGGAAATGATATTTAAAAACAAATCCTTTAATAAATACATCTATATTCAGTAGTGTAGTATATTAGGTTAGAACCGATTTAATGACAATCGGTCAGTGTTAGGCAATTAAAACACTGGATTCAACTGGGTCGCTATGTATTTATACTTTAAAAACTACACGTTAAAAGCCACGCCATAGAATTAATCAAAATGGCGGGATCTAAATACTGCCTGGGTGGATTGAACACGAACATGCGCCATAGCGTTCATACAATTTTATATCTCGAGGCCACTACTTTAACATGTTTTTATGCAACTACATATACATCAGGCATGGTGACCACATGGCACCTCCACCGAATTATTTATATGTCCGACAATTAATAAATTAAGAATTAGAATAGGAATATGTAACCAGTAATAATATAACAACTCTTTTTTTTAAAGGAAACTGTAATAAGCCTCTCGGCATGGAGTCTGGACAAATTCCAGACGACGCCATTTCAGCTAGTTCTTCATACGTACCCAACGTAGGGCCACGGAATGGACGGTAAGTTCCATATTATAAGAATTTCAATTTTTTTCTTGTAAATGTTCAATGTAGAGTAACCAAAAAAATTACAGAATTTAGGATTTTATACATAGATCTTACGTGATAGATACGTGATCTTTAAAGTTAATAATGTTAAAATAATGTTGGGAACTATCGAATGAAATTACCTCTTTAGATATCAACTGTTTAGTAATTGACTACTTTTTACCATCGACTCAGTCGCTATTTTAGGTCCGACTGATTTTGTTACTATTTATTATCGACTGTTTCAGTCGTACTTTTAGTTACTATTTTTGGTCCTACTTGTTTCATTCGACTGATTTTTAACATTCTGGCTATGTCGTCCATAGATTTATATGTAATATATGTAGTTTTATGAGTTTTTTTGTAGCTTGTAAATAGCAATATATAGTATATTACTATTATAACATTTTTAATATATATTTTAAAGTCTCCTTTTACCAACTATGGGTTTATCTAGACTGGGCCTAAACTTTAACGTGGGCCTACCGACTAGCGAGTGACCAACTTTAGAAATCATCACAGAAGATATCCGGTCTTACCCAGCCTGGTTACTGGTGTGACTGGGATCATTTTCCTTGTCGGATTTTACACTCTTGCCTAGAACATTCACAAATTTTAAACAATCACAAACATAAATTTACGACCATGCCCCAACAGGATTCGAACCCGCGGCTATCGCAACAGTAGGAGGACCGTCCCATCGCCTTTACCACTGCGCCACCAAGCCGGCTATAGCATCTTAATACGATATTTTTCAAGATTGTTAATGTAATAGGGTAAAAATATTGAAAGAGGGAATAGGAATTATAAAATATTTTGACTGTTTTTATAGCAATAATTGGAAATATTTCGATTTTTGTTAAAAAATATTTCTGTTCAATAATAAATAAAATATCTGAATGAAATATCATTTCATTCAGACCATTTTTAATTATGACATTTATTAGTTTTTTTTTTCCTATGATTAGGTATATGTTTAATTTTTATATGATCTTAAGTTTTTAGGTTTTGTTCAAGCTCTATTGTATTGTCTATATTTATTACAATATAATATTTAAAAATAGCAATTAATACATTAAAATACAACAAAACATTTGTGGGGCATTATTCCATTCCACAGAAAAATTCCATTTCTTTTTACGAATCCACATAACATTCAAATATTAAAGTAATTCTACTTCGTTTGAAATTAAATTATAAATTGCATGTTATATATAATTATTATAATAGTTTTCAGTAATTACTTTTTTCCTTCTCTTTTTTAAAGTTAGTTCGTGAAGGAATTTATATATCTCCGTCTCGCTCATACTACCGTTGGAAAATATAAACAGTTATAAAATTAACTGCACCAAGCAATTGTCTCCTTCCTTTCCTCATTCACAATTTATACAGGAAAGAGTTCGTACATCTTCGTCTGACATCACAAATTGAAAAAAACAGCCGAACCGTGCATCTGACTGAAAATACTAATTACTATTTTCAGTCGCTAATTTTTGTTTTTTTTGACTATCGATTGTTTCGACTTTTTTAAGTAGATAGTTCCCAACGCTATTCCCAACGCAATTTAACTAATTTATAATTAAATATAATAAATTAAATAATGAATAATTTGGAGTCTAACATCTTCACTCTTGTGAAGAGTGTCTGAATCTAGTAGTGTGAAATCTAGTAGTTCTAGAGTTATATTTGGAAAACACTATATAAAATTAAAGTGGATATACACTATTTACCTTATTGGATTTTGAATACATATATATCCTGAAAAATATTTCAGCTAAATCTAACATATAGTTTTGCTTTTGTTTCATACTAAGGCAATAAAAAGGTTTTGTAGTTTATTTCCTTATTTAAACTCCGTTTTGGTTACAGATTTTTTTCTCGCAACACACTCAGAGGTACCAGTTTGTCAACAAGCACTATACAGACATCTTGTGTACCCAGAAAAATGTATACAGAATTTTCAATTAATATTACATCGTAGAATAGACAAACTCAATAAGTTTCTAATTCGCCTTAATTCACGAAATCAAAACATCTACGATATCGAAACCGAATAATCAAGATATCGTTCTCGTTAAGATACTAAGTTTATAAAAAATTTACATGAGAAATAAAATCTTTAGTAATAAAGCCAAAAGAGCTTCGCCAAATTCAACAAAATATACGAAGTCTTCAGTGTATATATAATATCTACTATTGGTCAAATCTTTCGGTTCAACAAAGTCGAGTTGTAGTTATCCCGCAAAAATATCTCAAACAATTACGAAGAAGATCAATAGAATCGGTTAGTATCGTCCCTGAAGATGTAATATGTAAGGGTTGCAAAACCTCAGCTAATTATATTTAATCAACACAATCAATATTTTTTTGAACATTTCATAATAGGACATGTATTAAAAAATGTTAAATTTCACAAATTCAGTGATGAGTTCTCTTAGACACATATTAGGACCTTGCTTATACGCTAATCGTTTTTTCGCTGTAAGAATGTTTTTATTGATATCGATATATTATACATTATATTGAATTTTTATAATATCTGTTTAAATATATTTTACCATAATAGATTCCCATTTTTGGCAATATAGTGATAGCGTGCTGGAAGAATGATGTTATTTCGATAGCCATCCAGTCATTCATCCGTTCAATCGCTTTTGCAGAATTTCAGAGATAGTGTACCATACGATGCATCGACATAAACAACTGATAATCAGAAAGAGCTATGTCTGGTGAATACGCTAGATGCGGCAGAACTTCCCATTCGACCTGCCACATCCTTCCCTGTGGTAGTAATTTTCCTTCTTTTTGGATATTTTCCACCATCTGTAGACGCCTGGAAATAGCTGATTAAACTGCTTTCATGCATCAGCTGTTAAGATGTCTGTAAGTTCTTTGAGAGTTTGAACTGAGTTCTCATCCAATAAGACTTGCAATTTATTGTATTTTAAATCGTTGAAATGTAAACCTGCAATATGAGGGAGCAACATCACCATTAGTTTCTAACACTATTGGATAGGCGTCGGCAGCAGATTTCTTTTAATCGCATGATAAAAGTAATTAATTTAGAGAAGGCAATTACGAACGTTCTCTGATTAGCGTCCTTATACACTGAGTAACTCAAAAGTACTAAATAGAAAACTATTGGGCGACTGAATTTACCAGTTAGGTTAGGCTGTCTAATAGTTGTTTATAATGATGCTTCGCATTTTTATAAAAAAATATCGCTGATTCTAGGAATGAATTCTAGGTATATAAATAAATTTTCATGCCAAATGCCGATTATGCCAAATTTGCCTGACATTAAAAGTAACATCCTAATAATAAACTATCGATAATATAACTCTAAGTTATTACCGATTTTGTATCAGAATATATGTTCATCCCTTTGGTGCCAAATGCCATGTCTTATAGAGGGTAAAAAAGAAATATACATTGGGTATTTCTCTTCTTTGCGCAAATTAATCCGCAGAGACTTATTTAGTTTTAAGACATTTATTTATCAATAAATTAACCTACAATTGCAAACTTGAAATAAAGAGGAATCTAGCATTCCGAATTGGTTTATAAATGCTTGATTCCGTTCGAAAGCTTCCGCTTCAGCTCTGTTTCAAAAGTCCTGCCAATTCCATACGATCCTGACGAGAACCTCTTGCTTTAATATGACTTAACTACTGGCTTTCGTCTGAACATCGACTCTGCTAGATTACTCCTTTATCATTATAATCGACCACCTAAATGCAAGAAGTTGTTGATGATCTATGTATCATTGAAAAGTAGACTATGCTTGATTCAGTGGATAACATCTTGCTTTACCCTGAAGCTCCTCCCACAGGTTTTTGATGTTGTATAAGAAAGCTGACTCAAGAAACCCCTTTCTGCAGCCGATTCGTTGAGATTCTCACGTGGAGAAATACACTTTCAACTTTGACTTTTCCACTTGTTGTTATGGATCACAGATCACAGTAAGATCACAATTTCCATCAAGTCTAAATTGATTCGTTTGGCACGTTGCGCATGCACCAGCGTTACCCCTGCAGCATTTTTCGTCAGCTATGGGTTTTATGCTTTGCTTGGTGCCTTTCGTGTTATAGATTGGCTCTAAGAAGTTGTTTTTAAATATTATCTAAATGGGCCATACATTGGTCCTCTAAATTATATACGCTTAAAAAATGGATGCAGGTAAAGAACGAATTACAAATAGCAAAACAAATAAAACAGTATTGCTCCGCAACTTCTGAGTTGGCTTACGTGGAAAAGCTTAAATGAGATGTTTTACTATACTCCCTAATTCACCAGACGTTACTCCTTCCAATAACAGCTTATTTCCTAAGAAAGCTCATAATTTGCCTGAGGAGAATATCATGTCCGTCAGAAGAATGTGTGAATAAAACCTAAGATCGATTTTTAATCACAAATACTCAATACTTGATTTATAATAATCCGTATAACTAATTTGTACTCCCGATATTTATTTATTTTACCGAGTGGATACTGAGAAAATCACTTTTGACGTCATGTAACAACAATTAGTAAATTGTCGTAGAAGAGTACGCGCCGCCACTGGTTCGCTCATCAGATAAAACGTCACCACTTATGAATAGTAAATAATTTGGCTTAATTTTGACGTAGCAAACAACAAACGAACAAAACTAAATCCGTTAAATAGTAGCTATCGGTGCGCGAACATTTAGTTATGCGCATACATTTCACCGTCGTCCAAAATTACATTTGAATCTTCCCAATCCCCCGCCGATCCTCTCCCCCTCGGCCACCGCTCCAGTCGACGGAGCCGGCCCTCTCCCCCGAAACCTCCGCGCTCTGCCTATTCTGCGGAAGCAACACGGAAAACGCGTTAGCGAACAAATCCGTTTTATTTCCATGGAACTGTGGCGCGCCGGCAACAATAACAAAAAAAATTAGTTCAGAAAACTATTCGTCGAAGAGCGAGGCTGGGGAAGTAACAGAACGACGGATGGGGCGAGGATACGGAAATGGTCTGCAAAAAAATTTATAACTATTGATTTGCGGTATTAAAGGTTCCAAATTAATACAGGTAATTACAACGATTGTACTCCGATGAAAGGTTAACATATTTGATCATAACCTTCTTCACAATATTTTATCACTTAGCACGTTCGCTGTCGTTCTGGGATCAAATACTTTCCCTAGAAGCCCACTTTTTTTTCTGATTACAACAACAAAATATATGTATATATATATATATACATATATATATATATATATATAACTACTAAAATAAGATAAAAAAATATTCAGCAGGAAAACGAGAAAAAAATAGCTAAGTAAGTGTTACTTCAAAGAACCAAAATATTCTTTCAAGTAAATTGAGAAGTCAGTAGAAATAAATGAACGACCATAAGCTAATACGAATTTTAATTAAAACTCATAAAATAAATAAAAACCCTATTCAGATAAACATGAGAGGTCACACATGACTCATTTTTGCTTTCTCATTATCTTTCCAGCTTTCTTCTCCTCTCATATTTTCAAAATATGTTCGCTGATTACCGCTCTGGAAGTAGGTTTGGACGGAGCTTTTAGTAACATTTTTATGATAGACAAACGAAAGTCAATTGGAATACGATTGCCTGAATATTTATTGTAATGTTAAGGCACGTTTCATATCCACTTTTAGGACGAGAGGGTCCTGAGATATCGATATTTTCCCGCCATATGCAATTCTGTAATACATAGGAATCAAAAAGGAAAAAATCGAAACTAACCAAGTAAATCACTCACCTATAGTCATCAGATAATGCCGATACAACTCTACGGGTGCTACTCTACACTGCTAATGCTGAACTAAATACAAGGTTTAGAAAAAACATCGCACAAATAACGCGCGGCGGATGGAGCGTAATTGGCGTCCAATTAAAGTTAATGTTACGCGCTATTGGCTGTGAATGTATTAAGCAGAGTTTTTGTAGGTTGATTTCCTATACTGTTGTCATTTTTTCAATTTGAAAATACTTTTACTAAAAAAAATTTCGTCATTTTCCATAACTTACTTCCATCTTTATTCAATACTAGCGACCCGCCCCGGCTTTGCACGGGTGCAATACTGATAGTAAATTAAATACACTACAGAAAAAATATGAACGTTGTATATAAAAACATAGCGGCCCGCTCCGACTTTGCACGGACATGAAATATGTATGCCTATGTCACTCAATGAAAACATGATTAAAATCGATCCAGTATTTTTGGTTCATTCATTACTGCCCTTGGCCTGCACGCATTAAATTTGGAGTAAAACAATTCCTCTTCCCCTATACTTACTATGAAGATTTCCTGCTATCTTTGGAATATCTAAATTCATACAATTTTTATTACATTACACATTTTTAAACGCAAATTTTAAATCTGTAATATCTCCGAAAATATTTGTTTAATTTACATTCTGTAAGGAACCATATTGATCTATATTAATTGCATACTATATTTAAGGTACTTAATTCGATAAGGATTAATGCCGTATTGCTTAAAATAGCTTCGTAAATAAGCCATTTTCTCACGTAAAAAGTAAACAATAAAAATGGTTAATGTGGGTTATCCCTAAAATATAAACATATACCATCGCGGACTTTTTTGTAGACCTTTTTATGATGTACAATACTGTAGTACATTAATTTGATTTAACTCGTAGGGTTAGGCAGCGTTTCTGCTAATTTCTAAATAAGCCTAAAAAATAGGTTAATTTACGACATCACGTTAGAAACCTCTAAAATTAGCAATGTTGCCTTAGTATATTATGCATGTATTATACATATAAACCTTCCTCTTGAATCACTCTATCTATTGAAAAAAACCGCATCAAAATCCGTTGCGTAGTTTTAAAGATTTAAGCGCACATAGGGATATAGGGACAGAAAAGGCGACTTTGTTTTATACTATGTAGTGATATCAATACCATCTCGAAATAACGATCTTGATTTCGTAGCTATTCAAGCATCGATCTATTTTCGCACTTGATCATCATTTCGAAATCGTGTGCTTGCTAATCCGTACTGCTTCAGTCTCAACAAGTCGTAATCAAGAGTCGCTATATCTGTATGCTGGCAAAATGTCCCACTCGAACGACATCTATTTGCGAATTTTAAATAGTAAATAAGAATTCCAAAATTCATACTCCCGTAAACACCATTACAAGTATTTCTAGTAATTAATTTTAGTACAGCTTCAAACGTTGATTAGACCAAAAAGTAGTTTCGACAAAAAAACCTTGGAGGTCTTTCGAGCCTTGGAGCTTAACATTCAGTAAAGATTATTTAAAAATTTCCTTTTTCTGAAGTTATTTCATGCCAAGATATTTGACTGAATTTTCTTGTTTATTTTGTCGGTGAAATTGATATGCACTTTTATTTTAATCTTTATTCATATTGATGCATTGTTTTTCTGTCCAGCATTGTATTTGGGCAATGTTTATTTGTAACTTTTCAGATGATTCAAGTGCTGTTAGAAATATAGCAATAACATTTTCATGTAATGTAGGAAAGTCACTAGTTTATAACATATGAGGGACTGGTCGCAATACACTTCCCGATGTCTCAACTGCTTGTATTTCTCTCAAATTAGAATAAACATCCTATTGTTTGAATAAGTATAGATGACTCTAACATTCTTGAATATTCGTTATCGACAAGCATTTTAATGTAATGTTTTAAACCCTGATGTTAAACTTTACAGTTTTACAAACAAATTTTATCAGTTTGAGCAACATCTAGAATTATTGCACCATAATTTGTATATTCTTCTAGTAATATTTCAATGACATTGGCGATTCTGTAAACCTGATTTATAGTGGAATGTTGTTTCCACTATACAAAATTGACGATACGGAATAAGATAGTTTTCCTTAACAACTAGTTTTATCATTTTTATTAGAAGCTTTTCAAATAATTTAGACATTGTCAGTAATAGTGATAATGACATAAAAGCTGTTTAATAAGGTGGCTTTCTTGATTTCAGAATTATAATCACCTTGTAGTACATATTGTAATCTGAATGTAGTTTTTTTTAGGTTAATAATCTTAATTGTTCTTCTCTCTTAGTTTCTTGAATATGTCATCGCTAATAAGGTCAAAACCAGGAGTCCTTTTTGGGCTAATATTTGTTTTTTTTTTAATTTCATTTAGAGTGATAGTAGGATTTTAGTATTTTCAACCGACTTCGAAAAAGAAGGAGGTTCTATGTTCGGCTGTATATGTTGTTTTAATGTACGTTCGCCGATTTCTCCGCCAATTGTAGGCTTTTTATTCAGAAGAGTACACTTCCGAGGTGGTCCCATGGGAACTAAATAAGGTTTGTCGGAGGAAAGGGGGAAATTCGAAGGAAATTCTTAAGTAGATAACCTTTTTATCTATTTACAATATTAATTTAAGTACTACTAACTGATCACTTTGATGATCACAAACGGTTCAAAAAATAATATAATTTTACATATACAACATGACATATACAATAAATTAAATTATAAACAAAACAATTCAAAATTAATGTAAATGTTTGGGTTCGGTACCTATTTTAAAATAGTCAGTTGACAGTAGTTAAAATAATATTGTAAACAGATAAATACGTTTAGGTTGGTATTAAGCTAAGTTGTGTCTATATAGTAGAATATAAATTATATGTAGTAGATAGGTAAAATAACGTATTTTATTATTTTTATTTAGTTATAACGATTATTATGTACATATTTTATTTCAAAATGTTTTTCTTGTGTTAAAAATCCAAGTTTGATTATTTTTTTAATATTTAGTGAGTTCCTCTTTATTTTTTAAATCGATTAATTTTTTTCGTTAAAAATATTTTTACTGTGCAATGGTGTACAATAATTATTTATCGTTATCCATTATATGGGGTTGAAACATTATCTTCGAGGTGGACTACAAATCATGTGCTTTCTACTGATTATTTGTGGTCCACGTCCTATACCCATTTTAAGTCGGATGCGTTTGCATAATAGGTCTTTTTAAGTTCCTCACACCGAATACTCAGCATTAGCTCTATTATGAAGTCCACGCAGAAATTCACCCATGGTATTATTTTTTAATTGTTCTGATGTAAAATTATTGAAGTATTAGCTTGCTGAGTACTGGGGTAATTCCATTTCCTTATCGCTGTTTTTTTTTCTAGAATTAATAGTCTAGAATATCTTTATGATAGTTGTTACCATTTACTATCCCCTTTATTTCTTGGGCATTTCAAAATATGAAGTAAATTACGTCCTGTAAATTAAAGGTATAATAAAGAATGAAGTAAAGCTAGAAAAGCATATCGAAGAACGACAGACCAATATTAATAAGTTGGTAAAGTAACGGAGGATACAATGAATATAATATTTTTTCACTTTCTGAACTGAAATTGATGTTATTAATAATTTGACGAGTATTTTTTATACATCAGATTAATTATTGTTAGTACACTATTCTGAAGAGGAATATCTTTGAACAATATTTTAAAAAATGTCATCTGGTTTACTGATGTAGTTGCGGGTTAAATAGTCTCTTTATAAAAATATATACCCTTTATATTAACAGGTTAAGTCCCCGGCGTATAATATGAAAACACATTTCTTTGGCAGAACCTTCACAGGTGATACACCAACTTTTCGATACCATTTTTGATGGAGCCATGTTTCATCCATTGTCACATATCGACGCAAAAACTCGAGTTTATCTTCAAACACTGCTCCGAATCATTAACTCGTCGTTGTTTTTGATCAAAAGTGAGCTCACGGGGCACCTACTTTGCACAAAGCTTTCTCATACCCAAATATTCCTGAATTACATGATGTATACCTTCTGTTGGTATCTTTAAAGTTCAATTCAATTTCAATTTATGGTCATTCAAAATCATTTTGTCGATTTTTTAAATGTTTTCGTCGGTAATAACATCTTTTGGCCGTCTACGTACCAATCCTTGTTGGTTGGTTTTCCTGGCGCAGTGTCCGGAAGCACGGAATCAAGCCAAGTTTTTGCTTCAACTGTATTTTTTCCTTTGAAAAAGCAATATTTTATTAACACGCGAAATTCCTTTTTATCCATTATTATTTTCACAATAACAAAATTAACAAAAGCTAATAATCCGAAGCTGTCCAATTTATACACGCATCTTTGGAGGGTCAGGTCTAACTAAAAAACATATGCATTTAATTCTAGTAGCTCCATCTATGTCTCAGGCCGGGGACTTTTCAATTGACCTATTAAGATAAAGAAGATGTCAAAATATTTTCGAAAGTATAGTATGAATCGATTCTTATTTTGCGAGTGAGATACATGTTATCAACTAGTGGCGCTATCTAGAGCGTAACCTTGTTATCGTCAGAGCGTAATTTGTACAGGATATAGTGGCGCCGTTGTGTGTTAGTAAACTTATTAAATATAATGGCGGATGATGGCGAAGAAGACCCGGTAACTCGTAAATTTGTTTAAATAAAATACTGGGTCGTTCGTTTTGATAACGTAAGCAGCCGGCAAACCCGAACAATCCCTGTCTATAGGCCCCGAACATTTATCGTCGACGGAATAGTTGAAATTCATGACCGGTCGTAAATCGGTCGGTTTTAGGGTCCTCGGGGCCCCGCGCGTAAAGGCATTACCTCGAGCCGAGTGCGTGCGTGTGTACCTGTATCCCAATTTTTTGCCAAAGGCGAACCTAAACAACAAATATTAGAGGTTTCCCGGCCGGGCTGGGACTGGGGGAATCGATGACGATGATAAAGGACAACGAGGGTCGGACGCCGCCCGATTTTTCGATGATACTCTCAAAGAAACCGATCCGGACCGGGGAGATAATCCTTTTGGAGACGATGGTAAGGATATTAATTTAAAGAAATTACTGCATGTTCCAGATTCCGATGGAAAAAAGCTTAAAAAAAGGTTTAGCGAATGAAGAAAAGCAGTAGACTGTACGCAATCAAAAATATTCACAATTTAGTTATTTGTTTGTATCGTCTATCTTATTTCGAAAGAGATAACTTAAATAAAGAACGCCAGTAGGTCTCCGTATGTATTATGATAATTTTTTGAATTTAATAAGGCATTTTATTTTTTGAAAGAAGAAGGTCAATGTTTTCGAACGTTTTTGGTTCTTTGCGCTGTTCTTTATGATCGACATCAAAATTCCCACTTCTAAATCGTTAAAATCAAAATCGAAAATTGGGAAGTTTATAAAAGTCTTTGATGCGTTTCGGCAACAGATTTCTTCAAATCAAACTTTCACAATAAGCGTATATAACTAATAAGAAAACCATTATATTATGTAACTGAATTAATACGTCGAATTTTCGCCTACGTATACCTCTGATTAAAATACATGCAATCTCATCATGCATGCAAGTTGATTGTCGACTAAAAGAAAATTCGTTCCAATTTTGTCGTAAGTTAGTAGCAGTTAAAATAATATTGTAAATAGATAAATAGGTTTAGGTAGGTATTAAGCTAAATTGTGTGTTTATAGTAGAATATAAAATACGTGTAGTACGTATATACGTATACGATAGGTGAAATGGTTTTGGATTATTTTTATTTAGTTATTACAAGGATTATTATGTATATATTTTATTTTGAAACGATTTTTTTTTGTTTTTAATTTAGATTTAGCAGCTCGTATACAGCTATTCTCGAATTATAAACAGCAAGGTTTATGGACATGAACATTCTGCTTCCCTGGTAATCGATGCCATTTTAGGCCCATAAAATATTCATATTTCACCACAGAAAACTACTATTCTATTTCTTTGCCTGCCAAGCAATAAAACTGCTATATTGAAACAGTTCCAAATACTATTTTCAGTTAACTCATGTGCTCGGAGGAAGTTAATTTATCATTCGCCAAGCTTGCTGAAAGTCTAAGAGTTTGAGCTGCTTTTTGGTTCAATAAGTCCTGCAATTATTTGTCTTGTTATTGAACTTGTTTGGTCGGCTACGTCATTTATCACTGACATCAAAATCGCCACTTTAAATCGTTGATACCAAAAGCGACAATTGGGATATAATAGGACAAAACAAGCATAAGTTCTAAAAGTGTTTGATGGGTTTGGGCAAAAGAATTCTTCAAATTAAACAACAAAAATACTGAACGTCGAAAACGCAATTCAAAAAAGCATTCTGTGATTAGCCTTTGTACGATCTGAATAACTTAATAATATTAATTAAATACTGTTATTTTAATATATGTAGAAATATGCCAAAACTATCGAATCCTACAGTTAGCTTAGGTTATTTAACAATCTTTTACATTGAGATTTTGCATGTTAAGAAGAAGATAATAAGATTATTTATTTGTTTTATTTTATTAAAATGGTAATGTTTAACCTTTTTAATAAGATAAATGGGTAAAATATGTATTTGTATACTTTATTTCTGTAAGTTCCTACAATTTTCTTTCATCTTTCTAATAATCTGACGATATTGTGTCGAAAGAACGTTGGTTTGGTAGCGATTCAATCATCAATTCACTTTCGCTCTTCATTAGCATCTTGAAACCGTGTGTCAACTAAGCTATGCTGTCAGGTGAGTACGTTGGGTGCGGCAAATTTCCTATTCGAACTGCAACAGTGTATCTTTCATAACTCTTGCAACATACGGCCGAGCATTGTTATACAAGATGGTGCCTTTGTGTCTGCTACTTGCTATTTTTGGTCTTTTCTGCAACGGTGGCTCTCAACTGATATTGATATAAATCTATAGTAGCAGTTTCAGTCGATTTTTTCCAGCTGTTCGTAATACACTATATATAACTGATACCACCATACGCAGAGTAAGATTTTATGACCATCCTTCAGTGTCCATATCTTCACCGTTCCTGAACTAACCTAAGCCTGTCATCTTTTTGTCGATTGAATAAATAACATTCCAATTTTTGAAGTAATTTGTATTTCAAAATTCCACATCAAATATGCAGAGACTTTTTAATTTAAATGCCTTTTGTTGTATGTCAAAGGTTACCAAGTTCCTTTATTATCATTAATGGTTTAACACCCTGCCCAATGGGCAACAAATACTTCTTATGTTAATTATTATTTACATAATATATAGAAGTATCTGATCATAAACTATCTTATTTTAGATATTGCTGTATATACTACGGTTTAAAATGGCATATTCAGTCCATTACGTGGTAGTTAATTTAATTTATTTGAGATTTTGCATGTTAAGAAGAAGATAAAAAGATATCGCTGATCAAAATACAAACAAGCATCTAATATAACCACTTTAAGTCTAGTGCTATATCCCAGCAAAGATGAAAATGTAGCAATTTTTATTCGCCAAACAAGAAACTGCTGGAACAGCTCATAAGAATATGGGAAAGTTATCGATAAAGATTCTGAATTATAAAGGGCTGTAAGAATTATCTAAATAAGAGGAAGTTTTCATCGATACTTTCAAGGGAACCGATCCGAATCGAAAAGATAATTCTTGGCGACGATGTTAGAGATATTAATATAAAGTAATTACTAAATATTCCAGATTCCGAAAGAAAAAACTTAAAAGGAGATTTATTAAAAAATCCCTAGGAAATCCAAAATATTCGCAGTTTAGTTACTTTTTTATACCGTCCATTATATTTAAAAATAGATTATTTATATTACAGGACACTAATAGATGCTTTACTTTACTTTAAAATTGTAATTTTTAACCTTTTTAATAAGAAAAATGGGTAAAATATGTATTTATATACTTTGTTTCCGTAAGTTCTCACAATTTTCTTTCATTATTCTGATAATATGACGATATTGTGTCGAAAGAATGTTGGTTTGGCAGCAATTCAATCATCAATCTACTTTCGCTCTTCATTAGCATCTTGGAACCGTGTGCTCAACTAAGCTATACTGTCAGGTGAGTACGTTGGATGTGGCAAATTACTTATTCGAACTGCAACAGTGTATCTTTCACAACTCTTGCAACATACGGACGAACGTAGTTATACAAGATAGCCTTTGTGTCTGTTACTCGCTATTTTTGGTCTTTTCTGCAACACTGGCTCTCAAGTGATATCGGCACAAATCTGTAGTAGCAGTTTTAGTCGATTTTTTCCAGCTGTTCGTAACACATTATACCTAACTGATACCACCATACGCAGAGTAAGATTGTATAACCATGTTTCTGTGTCCACCATTCCTGAATTAACCTATGACTTTTGCATTTGGCATGTCATTTGGAATTATTGTAATAGATCTACCTTTCTCCTTTTTTTCGATTGAATATATAACATACCAATTTTTTAAGTAATTTGTATTTCAGAATTCCACATCAAATATGCAGAGAGTTTTTAATTTAAATGCTCTTCGTTGTATGTCAAAGGTTACCAAGTTGTTTTATTACCATTAATTATTTAACAGCCTGTCCAATGAGCAATAAGTACTTCTTGTGTTAATTATTATTTACATAACATGTATAAGTATCTGATCATAAAGTATCTTATTCTAAATATTGATGTATATACAACGGTTTAAAATGGCATATTCACTCCATTACGTGGTAGTTTTGATTTTTGTTGTTTGTTGTAGTTTGACATTTGATTTATGAACCGCTCAGTTTTCTGAAAATTATTTGATCTGAGAGTTACTCAATTGGATTGTCGTCCACTAAGTCTTGCAGCTCATTATATTCGAACGGTTTTGGTTATGTAGGCCATTCGTTGTGACCAAGATCAAAATAACCATTTTTAAATCGTTCAATTATTATGATTAGGGTCTCTATACATAAAGTAAAACAACGATACTAAATGAAAAAAAACTGTTTTATGTAGAATAATGCTAAAATTATCGAATTTAGCAGTTGAATTGATGTTTAACAATTCCATAGAATGGTACTTCGTATTTTCGTCAATATATATCGCTATCGCACCTAATTATCAGGAGTACTATATTGTAAGAAATTTTGATACGAGGTTGGAAATATGGCATTGATCCCAACTCCTTCATTTTATGAATTCCATCACTGCTGTGATTTTCCCGAGATCCAAGAACTCTTGCTTCTTCGTTTAGTTCCATAAAATATCAACTTCCTAAAAGATTATGACATACAATAGTCAGAAGTTTAGATGGTTTTATCGTCGTATAAGCCTTATTCATTTATAAAGTTGATCGTTGTACGATTTTTTCCTTTCAATCGGCCCATAAAGTTTAAATAATATTTTAATTTATTATAGCAGCATAATTCCGATCATAAAAATTGCAGGTCATGTACAAAATTGCTTTTAAAGTGATATTTTTTGGCTGATAGTTAATGGACGTAGATCAATTTTACACTCAGAAAGCATTATTTTTAAAAATGTTAATTTTAATTTAATTTAACAATAAAATATATACAATAGTTATATTATGAACAATATTATTAACAGTAATCTAAAATGCGCATGGCACACATATTAATATTAGTTAATCAACAAATAACACTAGCTATTTAACTACAACTATATATTAATTTTTTTTTCGTGTTGTCCTTACTGTCCAGATCTAAAATTTCAGAGTTAAACTTAATGAGCGTTTGATAAATGTATTTCCGCTGATGAACTCCAGATAAGTTAAAAACACAATATAGTTTTTACACTAATTCGCTCTACTAATTCAAAGAGTTTTTGGTCTCATCAACCTCTAGGTAACACCGTTGTTGTCGAGCAGTGGTAGTGCTTCGGCGTTTTACCCTTAGACCTTTGCAGACGCCCTCATCTCTAGTGTACCATGGATCGTTGACAATACTGGCAACAATTTCCGTTTCATAAGTTTGAATCGTGTTGATATCGAATTCCTTTGTGCAACCTCATATCTAACCTTCATCCAGAGTAGGTTCACATTAGTGTCGAAACTTCTTTATATCACAACCATTTGTCGTATAGTTATTGTCCAAGCTTCTTCCACTCATCCACACTTTTTTGAGCCACATACAAAGTTCTGCTCGTTTCTATTTTAACCGACTTCAAGAAATGAAGAGGTTTTACGTTCGATTGTATATTTTGTATGGGTTTTCACCGATTTCTCCTTCAATAGTGCACCGATTTTCAAAATTATTTCAAAATTTTTTCGAAAGAGTGCACTTCCGAGGGTAGTCCCATTGGAACCAAAACAGGATGTTATGATGAAATTCGTGGAAATCTAGGGAATTAATACGTCATGGGGAAAGGATTATGATTCAGATCGAATATACTTACTGAGAACTGGTCTGGGCTTGGCTATTATAGACAGGAATTCTACTGGTTGCACTTGGTTGGGGTTAACATTACTCTCTTCAATTATTCTGACCATATTGCTCTCAACTGTTCTAACAATATGATTTTAATGCTGTCTTCAATGCTTAATACTTTTAACAATGCTTAATTTTAAATTCAATACTTTTTCAACGAATTCAACTCAATAATGTCTTTCAATACTTCTTTCAATTCTCTTTCTTTCAGTTCTCAACAATACTTTCTTCTTCTCATTTCAACTCTTTACTTCGTTGTCGATGCAAATCCTTTCTTCATTGTCGATTCAAAAATCTGTGGTCTCGTCGTCGTTACACAGTGTTTCTTAATGGTGGTGGACAAGGCTGGTTCAAGAAACCCTTTTCTCTACCGAGATGCGCTGAGAATATCGTGGTGGGAAACACTCTTCCAGCTAGGAACTTCTCACGCTGATAAAACATGTGCGTTTCGGACTCTTAAGGAATTTCCGAAAATTAGACGATTTGGGATCTTCTTGATATTTATGGTTATAGGCACCATAAGGAGTCCTCTACCAGGTCTAACTTCTGAGACGTTTAGTCTAGCCTCGGTACGTGAGGCCCCGTTATCCGAAAGACTCGTCAACGAGCCGATGGGATTCCTCTTTGTTGAACATGTATGCTCTCTTTACTCTATACTAGTAATAATACTAATAAGAATTGCTAATTCTAAAACAACACAGTTTTCTCAAACTTATTGAAATGTAATTACGTTGCAACAGTCCTCCTACTATTGCTATAGTGGCGAGTTTGAATCCTGCTGGGGCATGGTCGTAAATTTGTGTTTGTGGTTGTTCTAGGCAAGAGTGTAAAATCCGATAAGGAAAATGATACTAGTCACGCCAGTAACCAGGCTGGGTAAAATCGGATGTCTTCTAGGATAATGTTTAAAGTTCGTCACTCGCCAGTCGGTAGCTTAATTCCGAGGACCGTGGTTCAGAGCACACGTTAAGCTCTAGGTCCAGTCACTAAAAAATCCAAGAGGTTGACGTGACTAAAAGCAATATAACATTTAACGTTTTTTTTTTTATTAAAATAAAGGAAAAAGAACCTTTTTCCGTATTCTTCTAATTATATTAATGCCTCAAAGCTTCATCGCCAACCTCTTTATCACCGAAAAAACCGGAATAAGAATGAGGCGGTCACATTTCCATAAACCAGAAACGCGTAACAGAATAACTGCCCCACACGAGCAAACGGCCAAAAGGAAAATGGAAAAACTAATGCGTGAGGGAGCGAGAGCATGAGCCACGATCCAGAAGGCTGGCGCCATCAATTTAAAAAGCTGCCCAGTCATTGTTTCGCCATAAATCTTGGCCTCTCGGACCGAGCCGCAGGCCGCGGGAAAAAATGACCATCGGTCATCGGCAGGAAGGGAAACGGGTTAGGGGTCGAATTTTCAGGGAGGTTTTAAAGCCACGGTGGGAAATACTTGACGGGAGTGGCTTTTTTTTCGACGGAAGAAGGAAAATATACGTAGCGTATTAAAGCAGTCGAAAACAAAAAGAAAGGTCAGCGCACAGTGTTCAGGTTAGGAAAACAGTTTACGTATTTGTCTGTACAGATGCCGTTAGAGTTCCACGTTTCCCAGAAAACTTGTTCTTTATATATTTATCTATAGTATCAAAGACAAGAAAACTCCACATTATTTTGCTATTCGAAAAAATAAGAATTTTTTAGATATTTTTGTTATCTTATAATTGTAAAGGTCCAGATGATGTTATAGTTTTACTTTGATATGATAGAAGAATGTATAAAGAATGTACAGAAATTTAATACAAAATTAGTTTCGGGACAGCCGCCTTTAAAATTTTGGACCAAACATGCCACAATATCCACTGAAACAACTATTATATCTCCGAAAATAATTTTAATAATTAAATAAAAATAATAGATTAAAGAAAATTAAGATATATAAATGTTAGGATTTAGAAATATGAAAGAAAATCGATTGATTAAAATTTCTAGACTAGAATGTCCACTGAAACTGTAAAATTCTACAACTAATTCTTATTTCTTCAGAAGATGCTCCATAGTATGTTTTCTATAAAGTGATACTGCGCGATCATATCCCTGGCCTGAAACCGGGTATGGGATTCCTGTTACGGATATCCCTTTAGGACACATAACGAGTGAAATTCAAAGTATAAAGACTTCAAAAACATATAAAGTGGCCCGCTACCATTTTGATTGCCCGCCACCTTGGTTATGTGACGTTTAACTCAGTTTTACTTTAACCATTGTGTTGTGTAGGCGTCTAAATTTTATTATCGATAAATATTCGCCACAAGAACCAACACAACACAAATAGTGACAATATTTATTGAAAATAATCGTTCCATTATTTCACTCAGCGGAAATGTCAAAAATATCCTAATCGTCCAGTGCCTCACACCTGAAACACTAATTCGGAGACGTGATTCACAGTTACACATTTCTGCAAGCAGTTTAAGGTGAATTTTGAAAACTGATTTGAAAATGTTCCCATACAAAATTCAATTAGTCCAAAAATTGCTACCGAGAGATCCTGATCAACGAGTTGAATACAGCAATGCAATCCTAAGGCTGTCTGATAAAATTAAAGATTTTTCGTCTAAATTTATAATGAGCATGAAGCCCATTTTCTCCTCAGTGGCCACGTCTATAAACAGAACAGTCAGTTTTGGGAAACACAGAATCCTAAATTAATTCATGAAACATCATTGGATCCACTAAAACAACTCTATGGTGTGGTGTTAATGCTGAAAAAAATATTGGTCCCTATTTTTTGAAAATTGCCAAGGTATTACAGTTACTGTTACTGCTAAATAGTACCAAGACATGATTCGATTTTTTTGTGAGAATGTCTGAAATGGAAGAGCAAGGACTACAGGACATGTGGTTTCAACAAAATGGGGTCACAGCACAGACAGCTCGTTCAATAATTCAATTACTGAATGACGTTGTTCCACGATGTCTAATTTCGCAAAATAGCGATTTATATCTCCGGATTTAACAGCACCAGACTTTTTCATATGGGGGTTTTTAAAATCAAAAGCGTATGTGAATAATCCCCAAACGATTCAACATCTTAAGGACAATATTCGTCAGGAAATTGAAGAAATTCAGCCCCAGATGTTGCAGGATATCGTGAAAAATGCCTAAAAAGAGCCAAGAGTTGCATAATGAATCGCGGTCAGCATTTAGCCGATATAATTTTTCAATTATAATGAAAAAAATGTAAAGACCATATAAACTTTTCATGAAAGCCAAACTTACTTACCTTTTCTTTGAGTAATGTCATAAGCAATCAAAATGGCAGCGATACTTTTGCCCCACGTTGTACCAGTGTACCCCAATGTACTGTCCCTACCACCAGTAAATTACGTATAATGACAGTGAAGTTCATAGACTAAAACATTTTCTACCTTTCGATGCTCTTAATGAAATTTAGAGCAAGATTTAGAATAAGTTATTTTAGACAGGTGCTCTATTATTGAAATTATTTTCTACACATTATGTATAGGAAATAGACACATAATATAAAAACTATCCAATGTAGTATATCATGTTGCAATACTTCCCTGCAAAACAATGCGATTCGCATGTACAGCTCAGTTTACGTGTCAAGTCATCTAGGATATATTTCAGTATATTATAAGTGTTTCCTGCGACCGTTGGAATAAGCGACCAGTGAAATGTATGTCAACTCAAGTATTACTTAACGTTCGAGAAGCGAGAGTATCCACGGGAATTTGTATAATAACATGCACAAAACATGCTAAAATATCATTGACGGAGAGGAATAGTGGACGAGAGCCAAGGCTATCTGACAGAGACCGACGAACATTAAAAAGTATTATTCTGGCCCAATTCCATCGTTTCCCCCTCCTCATAAACCAAAAAACTGTCGAGCATCGAATCATCTAGATCGGAAATACGTTCTAAGCTAAATAGTACAGTTACCGTTTCTATTTGATTCCTTCTCGTATTTAACAATTTTTAAAGAGAAAAATGATCAGAATACATGCAAGGACCCAATATATATTTACGTACATAAACCTTTGTTAAGATCCTCCCTAATAAGATGTTCCCTAATGTTTAATCTCTCGTATTTTTTTGAAAAGTTTAATCTTTTTTCCCGGTTCCTTTGTTCCAAGTAAAAAGTTTCCAGTGGTGTCAAGAGCGCGAGGGAGAAATGGGACGGGAGACACGGAATAATTTGTTTTAATTAGTTCGTCGATTGGTTATTTAAGGCGTTGTTGATTCCGTAAGAGCGCAGTTTATTGAGGACTTGTCGATGATACGGCTCGAGGGGGCGCCCTTCTCGAATTTATTCGGACGCCTTTAATCCCTCTTCGATTCCCGATTGTTGCATAATGCTAAATAATGGATGATTTCGTCGGTGATTTGTGTGGTTTTGCATAAAATCGCGAGTCTCGAATCGGTACGGACGGCTTCCTAAATTAACGCTGGTGGGTTTATGATAATAAGGGATGTGTTTGTGACCCTATAATTTCGTTTTCAGCATCGTATTTTCGTTTGAATAGTCACCAGAATATTCAATTAATTGGTAGATCAACCTTTGTATGTCAAAGGATTGTGTTAAAATGTTGTGAATTATATTTTATTTCATTAAATATTATCAATTAAACACAATCTACAATTATTATCCCCATCAATGCTCAATACTTACTGCAGAACAATTTTGCATAAATACGTAAATTATATAAAAACTTGCTTATTTCCACATTCCCTCAAATTTTTTAGGACACATTAAAGATCATCGTGGTCTAAAAATTCGGCTAGTTTCGGCACTATTCATAAAGCGGTCGGCGCAATATATTTTGGAGCGAACCAAAACGCTAAGTCGATGTCGTCAAATGTACCGCTATGTAATTTTAGGAGAACAATTTATTTATCTGGTTTAACAAATTGGTTTCCTGAAATTAACATATATTTTGTTTTGAAACAAAACAATAATAGAGCAGATGTGTTCTTTTAACTATATAGTATATAATATATAGTTCCCACTTTTAGATTTGGCAACACTGCAAAGTACCGCAAGCTAAACATTCCGCCAAAGAAATGACGATAAATAGCATTGGTCTGATTTAATGTTGGGTATCTATTTGTTTAATTATTAAAGCGTTTGATACAGCTTTCTATAAAATTATTTTTTTGATGTTCCTTTTTATATAAAAACAAAGCCTTTTAATTTTACATTTTAGCATTTTAACATGATTAACAAATGCGGAGGGTCAGGCGTAAGTTTAGTAGGATACATTAAGAAACATCTTGGTTTTGTAGATTGAATATACTGCGCCGCCCGCGCGTCTCCACTGTTAGGAATATTTGAATATTTTCAGTGTTGCTTAGTACGTCATGGGTGACTCTGTGTACTAATTATAACCAAACTCCTGATATCGACATAGCATTAGTCTTCAAGACGTAAAATATCCTCTGTATTATTTATTAAATTAAATGGTAATGTTCATAAGTTTTATATTAATCTATATATACCATACATACCATACTAAACCACCACATAACAGATCAATTGCAAAGTCCCCAGCCTACCGTAGTAAAACACATTTTTTTGACAAAATTAGTTTTTTTATTCTGCATAATTCCCTTCAAGGATAATACATTGGTTTTACCGACCCTCCAACTTTTCGATACCATTTTTGTAGTACGATTTGTCGTTTGCTTCAAAATAGACCTCAGTTTCGGTGATCACCTATTCGTTCGACGAAAATTTCTTCCCAGCGAGCATTCTTTTGAGATATGACCACTGGAAATAGTTGCTGGGGGCAGATCTGGAGAATACGGTGGATGAAGAAGTAATTCGAAGCTCAATTCATGGATTTTTGGCATCGTTTTCACTGACTTGTGACACGGTACATTGTCTTGGTGAAGCAACACATTATTTTTCTTAAAATGCGGCCGTTTTTCCACGATTTCGTCCTTCAAACGGTCCAATAACGCTATATAATAATCGCTGTTGATGGTTCTTCCTTTTTCAAGGTAGTTAATGAAAATTATTCCATGCGCATCCCAAAATACAGACGCTATAACCGTGCCAGCCGACTGTTGCGTTTTCCTAGGCTCTGGAGCGGGTTCATCGTATGCAGTACACTCGGATGACTGTCGATTGGACTTCGGAGTGAAATAGTTCATCCATTGTCACATATCGAAGCAAAAACTCAGGCTTATTACGCTCGATTATCTTTAAACACTGCTCCGAATCATCAACTCCTTATTGTTTTTGGTCAAAAGTGAGCCCTCGCGGCACCCACTTTGCACAGAACTTTCTCATACCCAAATATTCGTGAATGATATGATGTCCACGTTCAGAATGTCTGCTATTTTATTCAATTTCAATTCGCGGTCATTCAAAATCATTTTATGGATTTTTTAAATGTTTTTGTCGGTAACAACCTCTTTTAGGAGTCCACTCCGTTCACCGTCTTCGATGCTCATTTCACCACGCCTAAACTTAACGTATCAATCCTTGATGATTGATTTCGCTGGGGCAGTGTCCAGAAATTCGGCATCAATCTAAGTTTTTGCTTCAACTGTATTTTTCCCTTCAAAAATAATTATTTTATCAACACGCGATATTCCTTATTATCCATTTTTTTTTCACAATTACAAAAGTTGCTTCACTCAAAATGCTATATTTCGCAAACTAATGATCCGACTGCCGTAAAATTTATGCACGCATCTTTTGAGGGCCAGGGCTACCTAAAAAACATATGGATTTAATTCTAGTAGCGCTATCTATGTGCCAAGCCGGGGACCTTTGAATTGACCTGTTATTTGGATAATACAATTGTATTACATATAAATAATAGTTTATAACAACCTCCTTGTAGATACATTCACTTATACCTCTCACACTATTTACTAATTAATTATTTATCATTTCTATAATATTAATTATCATAAAAAAAGGGCTTACCCACTAAAAAACACAACCATATTTAATGATATCAACACTCAAGCATCTGAAAATTCAATGATATTAATATTTTGGTCTTTTTAGTACCTTTCAAGTATTTTCTTTTATTTCTTATTAGAAGAGAAGAAAAATGTACTTATATAGACAAACTATTTTTTTGCCCGTAACTCTTCCTGCCTTATCATAGTTTCCCTTAAATCAATTCGTAAGATAATAATCACATCGATACTTTTATGGAAATTACTACCTTGACAATTACTCCTTATATATGTAAGCTTCTTGACTTCTTGAAACTTCTTGTTCTCTGAAAATTTGTTCTTGATCGTCCTGTGGTTTCTTAATTTCAAAGCCTTTTTACGGATCCGACAAAGGTGCTGCCGAAGTTCGGTATGTCTGGATACTAAAATCACTAAGTTGAGAACACAGAGAGGGCAAATGATCCTTTTTGTCATTGGCTTTAGTTGTGCAGCAGGCTCATAGTAAAATTTTCGCATATGTCAGCTTCCTTCTCTTACTCCTAAGTATGACTTATTACAAACTTTACATTTTAATTTATTTTCGCTGCAAAATGTAAGTCGTTTAATACATTCTATTTGTAACAACTAAAACTAAATTTATGTAAAAAGTAAGGTCAGAAAATAATTTTATAAAGCCATATTATATGCTTTAACAATTAAACAAATAAATTCCCAACATTAGATCAGAGCAATACGGTTTATCGCCATTTTTTTTAAGTTTTCGGTACTCCGCAGTGTCTAGAGGCAAGAACTATATATTATTTTAAATAATACAAATCGTATAACAAACATAAACAAAAATATAACAAAATATAAAAGTTAATTTCAGAAAGTCTTGTTAAATAAATGATTTCTCTAATTTTAATTACATGCATAAAGCAAATAACCTAACGCCAAATTTGGCAACATGGACTTTTAGCGTAGCGATTTAAAGTAGACGAATTTCTGGACCACGATGATTTTTACTGTATATTAAGTTTAGTTTGTTATTACAAATGGGATAAATTAATTAGATGGCTTTAATTTTGCCGTGACAGTAAATTAATATGTCAAGTTTCTAATAATACATACTGAGCAGCAAGAGAAAGAAAGCGACATATGCAAAATTTTTCCCCCGAACTTGATGCACAAGCAAAGCCGATGACAAAAACGATGATCTGACCTCTGTGTCCTCAACTTCATGATTTTAGTACCCATACTAACTTTCAGCAGTATCTGGAGTCTTTGTCATATCCATCACATCCATGAAAAATGTGGAAGACTTTGAAATTTGGAGGTCGAAGGACGATAAAGAAGAAAGATATTATTAGTTAAATAATTCTTCGCAAAACGATGTTAGAAGTTTAATATATAGCTGTATAAGGAGTAATTATCAAGGTAGTAAATTCCATAAAAGTATCCATGTGATCACAATTTTATGAATGAATTTTAAGAGTATGAGAAGAAAGTATAATTTACGTATTGAAGACAAATTAATACTATGCAGATATCAGTCAGAGGTAAGAATGAGGATAATCAAATATTTCACTTGGGACACTCGGGCCGGCGTTGTATGTCTAATCTACCGAAACACGATGATTTTTAATGTATCCTAAATTAGTTGAGGGTTTAATCTGAAATTTCGGTTCACCAACTATGAAACTATGTTCTTAACTGTTCATGGACTTAAATCACTAACTTTATTTATGTTACTATACATACTATAGTCCTTCCAATAAAATAGCCAATGCACGTTAATTTAAGTTTTGGTTTATTTTGACTCTGACAACAAAATAATAATGTATATAAAACAAAGAAACAAAAATAACGTTATAATATAAAATTAATTTTAACGTTTCAGTACATCTACTTTATATATTTCCGAAGGATTTAAACTAGAGTAAATTAAACAACCCCAATAGTTTGTAGGTTAAAATTGTTTTATTATATTTACATTGAACTCTTTTTCGACGCCACCCTTGAGGTACAATTTCAAGCACTTTTTATATAGTGGTAACTTCTGGAAGCGTCATCTACATTATTAACAATTATATACCCACGTAATGTATTTTACTTTTATTAAAGAGCATATTTATTTTTTTACGTTTAGTTCTTGTTTCATTCGTTCCTGTGTTTCCTCGTTAAGTCGTTTTGATGTCTCTGAATTTCTCGTGAGTTTTTTTCTGCTACTGCCTCTGTACGGTTTCCTATACAAAATTAGATTTAGTCACTATATTTTCCCTAATGCATTTGCCATATCTGCAAAAGAGTTTATATTGATTTTCTCCTCATAATTTCTAACCTTTTGCTCATGCATATTCTTAAACAATTACATAAATATCTATGCACATAAATATTTCACACTCTACAATATAATTTTCTATAGTAATCCTGTTATAAGTATACACTCATCATTAGTTGTTTCTGCTCTTATCACTCTGGGATGGTATATTGCCAGCGTTGTCAGCCCAGAGCAAAAAAGCTTCATTCAGCCTCTTTCAGAATCACTATTCAAAGCAATTACCAAATGGTTAATTTCAAATCAAACACTTGTTAACGATACCAGCATCTGTCCATTTCATTTTCTGTATGTCTGATGGAGTTTATACAAAGCCAAAGTGTAACTGTAAACCAACCATACTTCTTTCTACAGTGTACCTTCTTCAGTCTTCTAAATAAGAAAATTACATGAACACAAATATTTAATTTATACTTAACGAATTACGAAATACTAACTCAGCTTTAGTCATAAAGCCATTCTGGTTTCCACTATGAAAAACAACTGTAATTAGTTATTAAAAAAAAACATTATAAGTAATAATATCTATATTAATATAAATTTTACCTTTTCTGTCAACTTTTCTGGTCTTTATTATCATTTTGCCAAGAGTGACTCAATTTTCTATTTTAAAATATACATTTCTCGGCTAGATACATAAATTCAGGTAGTACTTAATTTTGAATAGTTACTATATTTTATTATATGACGTTCCTTGCCTTGAACGTTGAAATTACCATATTTGAATTATCTAAACCACGTTTCATATATTTTTATGATTGTGAAATGATGACTTTCAATGGCTTTCCTTTATTGAATCGAATAAATTAATTAAATGTTAATATAAACAAAACTGCTACCTAATCGGGAACACAACATATATCCTATCAAATAGAATAAAAAATCTATGTTGCCTATTTCCTTTTTCATATTTCATTAGTGCTACCAATTTAAATAAGATGTTTTAAATTACCTATCTTTAAATAATACACTGTTCTAAAATTACTGCTGTCTTCTTGTTATGGCAAAATAGTTGGGTTAAAGAGACAGTTTAAAGTATTATTAACAATACAATAAAACAGTCATGAGATACTGTCTTCTCTATAAAATCAGTCTCAACTTGTTGGTCTACGAATTGTATTATTTTATTTTGTATTAATGTATTTTTTTAAATATACTTGTTATAGAATTATTCTTTCTGATTTCATGGCCATCCCAAATTATCTCGGTTAGATAATCTTAACCCATAATATTAATTATAATTATCTTCAACAAAATAAATTTGTTTAGGTAAATACGTTAAAAATAGTTTTTAATTGATGACACTTTACAAACATCTTTTTAAAGGGAAAAAATCGCTCATATATATAAGTCTATACACACATCCTTAATCTAGTTAACTTTGGTAGTTTCTTCCAAGGAATAGGACTTCGGCTTTTTATTATTTCTGAACATACACTGGATACTCAATACTTTTGCTACTGAAGATACATTATAATCAAATACTAGTAATCATAATTACGCCACAAGCATGCTGAACGTACTCTATATCTTTCACAAAAGAAATGATGTCATAAACAAACTGAAACAAACAATGGCTTTATAGAAATGAACCAATCAAATTCCTTTGTAGGGCAATTCAAACGAATCAATGAAAAGAGTATAAGAAGTAAAAATATATTGATATTTTACAAAAAATTATATCGATATATCTAATAAAAAATAAAAATAGCGAAATATTAGCCTAAAATATATATATATATATATATATATATATATATATATATATATATATATATATATATATATATATATATATATATATATTTATATCGATATTTTTTCTGCATCCCTAAGCAAAATATTTCCTCGGTTTCACCTATTTAAGTTAGACCACTGTATAAAACTCTATAGCTCATGTCAGTAAAATGTAAAATGTAGGAACGACTGCTCCGTAATTACCGATACATCTGGTATATTATAAATCTTGCAAAGTTCATTTTCAGTTCTGGTAAAACACTGATATTTTTTGGGAAGATAATGTACTAAATTAATCTAAGCCCTTAACCATATTGTTTATAACAGTATGTATATTCCCTCGACTATATTAATCGCTCTGGACCGATGGAAATAGCCAAGTACCGAACCCAACGGATGCGCTCTAAGCCAAAATCTACTCAGGGACATGCATAATGGTTAGCGGCTGCTGCACAATTACCTCCCTTATTAATTACTGATGCTCATTAGCGTTGTAGTGGCGGTCGCAGCGCCAAGGGGATGACGCCCGGCCCGAAAACAGGCATTACTATTCCGACGGAGAATCGACCCCCTATCCTCTCGCATCTCTCGCGGGACCGTCTCAGCCTGCAGGATGTTTTTAATCGCCGTCTTTTTTTATTACCGTTATTCGTTTGTTTTCTATCTATCTGCAGTACTTTCTTCTATACGATGTCAAAGTTTTTATGATACCGAAGCAGAATATTACAAAAACCAAGAGAGTGAGAGCTATAGTTAGTTTATTTTGAGTTCGACCTATAACAGAATTCTAGTGCAAATACAATAATGAAAAAAAAATGCTATCAGTTATTAATTATAATTTATTTTAACACACATACCTCGTTGTTTTCCAATCCCTCGGCGATTTTTATTAACTTAATCGGCGATCCTTAACTGGCGATCACCTTCAATATGCTCTCGAACTGCACGGATGTTACCATTTGTGACACTTGTTCGTGGATATCGCACACGACTTTCATTTTTCAAATTCTCTCACCCATGTGTACACTCGATTCTGAGATAATATAGCATACCCAAATTCTATCTTCGAACGAGTGACAATTTCCGATGGTTTAACGCCTTCATTAATTAAAACTCTATGATGATGCGTTGTGCCACAGACGAAGATACCTGGCGTTCAGTCATAGCTGCACTGTGGACAGAACTCATCAGTTTCCCCCTCCTGATAAACCAAAGAACACTCGAGCATCGAATCCTCCAGATCGGAATTACGTTCTAAGCTAGATAGTAAAATATATTTGATTCCACTTGTATTTACCCTTTTGAATAAGTGAAAAGTGATCAGAATACACGCAAGCACCTAATATATACACGCACATAAAACTTTGTTAAGATCCTCTCTAATAAGATGTTCCCTAATGTTTAATCTTTCGTATTTTTCGAAAAGTTTAGTCTTTTTTCCCGGTTTCTTTGTTCCATGTAAAAAGTTTCCAGTTGTGTCAAGAGGGCGATGGAGGAATGGGACGGGAGACGGGGAATAATTTGTTTTAATTAGTTCGTCGATTGGTTACTTAAGGTGTTAGTCTAATTCAAATAAAATAATGAAACAAAAATGTTATCAGTTATAATTTATTTTAACACTATAGTATATCAGACATATTATCGAAGGACTTAAACTGCAGATAATTATACGGATACAATAGTTTGAAGATTAAAGTTGTTTTATTGTGTTTAGATTGAATTCTTTTCCACGACACCTGTGAGGTAGTTGTTTTTATAAATTTTTTGTACGTAGTGGTGACCAGTAGAGCCCTAATTGACCTCACAAGTGTATATTGAAGTCGACATCGGCGAGTGTGAAAGGGTTCCATTTGTTTACGTGAGATTACGGGTCCGATATGGGTGTCGTGTTGGTGTCGTGTGGGTGCCAGCAGATGTGAGAACGCCCATAGAAGGATCGATTTCCCTTAAACATAGTTACTGTTATTTTATTTATCGATTATTGATAATTAATGAGTTCTTTTATCGGTTTTACATGGAATAAATTATATTTAAAATATATGTTTTTAAAAAATGGGTATTTCTTTATATTTTGTAGCTTTGATCATCTTAAATTCATATTAGGGGACCTTACAGCTTAAATTATGATAATTTTGTCCGAACTCCACTAAACTGAATCAAGGAATTCCTCGAATAACTATGGAACGATTGCTAATGCATGGCTAACTTGTCTTATTTTCTTGATAATCTGTTTCTTTACCTGATATTCCAGTTGATTCCTCTGATATATTGAATTAATTCAAAAGTGATCAGCCTTATGATCTCTCCGAAATCCTACCAATTACACCAGTTACGCAATATTTAGACTTAGAAACGCAAAGCGTAAAAACAAAAACTTTTCATTTTTATATATTGGTATAACGAAAAATACATTGTCTTTTATCTCTAAGGCTTCTCTCTCGGTTTCCTAGTGAGAGCTGAAAAGATTGTATCGAAAACCATTTTCTGCAGAAAGACGACTTAATCAATAGAATGCTGGTTCTTTCGCTAAAAAGTACGTCTTTAAATTCTCAGACATACACAATTTCCAGGGTTTTCATGATCATCATCCTGTGTCTATTGTTACAATGGGTGATATAAGGGTTATAAAACCCGCAATATTATATGGCGCAGAAATATGGGGATACAGAGCCTCGATGGGAAGGGCCAGGACAGCGCTAGCAGCAGCACAAAGGACTGCACTGTTAGCAATCACAGGTGTCTATCGAACCACATCCCTGCAGGTAACAGTAGGCACACCTCTCCTAACCTGGAAGCCGAGATCCAGGGGTGGGCGGCAGAAAAGTATGGATACCCAATGAGCCAAAAGATTTGGAACCGAAGTAAATGTCATGGGAAGAAACGTGGGAAAATCGGATGAATAGCGTCGAATCCACTAAGATATGGACAGACGCTAGTGCCAAAGTAGGGAAAACAGGCATAGGTAATGTGATCCAGACAGTAACAGCCGCGAAGGAAGAAATGAGTCTTAGAATAAAAGGCGAATCGAACTCTAGAGCGACAGAATCCGTGGCGGTACAGAAAGCCATTGAACTGGTACGGGACAGAAGTCTCCCGAGACCTATCACCTTACGAACGGACACACGAAATAAGGACATAATGCAAATCAAAGCAACCTTTCTAGATTTGCAGAAAACCGACAGGTAAATATCGCTGAGATCGTGCCGGAGGATGACAACGGAAGAAATGGTAACCGCGGACAGACTCGTGAAAGAAACCACCGAAAAGGAAGAAATAGGGCTGGAAAACCACGGATGCATCAGCACCAGAACCATCAAAAGGATCAAAGAACGGGAGGTAAAAAAAGGTGGCAGATATATTGGGAAAAGCCTATTAAAGGAAGAACCCTTCATAAATACTGCCAACAAGTGGGGATAGGAAACACAGAAATGAGCAGGAAAGCCGTGCAACTGATGACAGGCCACGGGAATATGTAAGCTTACCTGCACAGATTCAAATTGAAGGAGACCGATGGACTCTGCGAATGTCGCACAGGACCAGAAGACACTACGCATATCTTGGGGACATGCGTAATTGAAAAAAGGGTAGAGACTCGAAACAGACACCGGACAGCCGACGGAAACTACCAGTTAAGACACGAAGACAGGCTAGTCGATGAGGAAACTGTTGCAAAGATCAACGTTTGGGCCGAAACGGTGATCGAATTTGAAAATAGGGAAACCTAGAACAGCAGTCAAAGGATGCACATGCAGGCGCGCAAGAAAGCGGCCAAGCTAGAGATCAGGGTGTGAACATGAGAGGAAACTAAAGGGAAGAAAAAGTGCAGTAATGGCGCGACGGTACCCAACAGGTTCTCGAAGACTGATTCGTAAACTTTTCCGGATTTTTATGTAGGAATAACCAGCTCAGAGCTTTAACAAGAACCAGAACCAATGACAAATGGTTTACATTTCCAATGGGTGATATTTCATCTGGTCATACATGCGACATAGTTTGTCTGATTCCTGATGTCTGCATTCCATTCAACTCGAAAACTTACTGGATAATAATTCAAGCCTGTTTGTTTTTCCCGCCTGCCAGGTTCTTCATCTTGTCTTGTTCTTGTACCAATTAATAATTCGTTCAAAACTGTATTTATTTAATGAGACCTAATAATTTACTTAAAAAATTAAACCCTAAAAACTGTCTCTACTTATATAATTAGAAATAATTAACCATAAAGAAAGATATTAAATATAACAATAAATAAATAGAAAAATTTTCAGGGGCAACACTTCGATCAAACTAGCACAATGTTGAAAATTTTTTAAATTATTAGTGTCATCAAAAAGTTCTCGATGAGCTATTTTTTATGAAAATATATGCTTTTTATAAAATTAAAATAAAAGGCCTATAGTTTTCCATCATTCGCCATTAGTTTATACCATTTTCGGTTAGCACCTAAATTATATGTTGAAAACTATGTTTCGAGGCCATTAATTAACCTATATTGACATAAATACGCTAATAAGGATATGATTCAGGTTCAAGTACGTTTCCACAAGCTTTGGATCATGAGTACGAAATTTCTCATGCAGCGAAGTTACTTTGTCGTATGCGTGTCGGTCAGCTGGAGTTGAATGTTACAAAATAACCATAAAAATATAAAAATACATGATATGAATGTGCAGGTTCAATAGATAAAACCTAATTCACCTAATTAAAATTGTACATTAATTACATTTTCTGCATAATGTGAAATAATAGGTGCACCGGAAAGTCATTACCGGTTTTTCAAACAGATGTCGCTCGGCTTAAGTATGCTCTGTTATGATTTGACACATATGTCACCTTATTCTACTAATATCAAGCTTTGAAGCTATGTATGTTATACTTTGTGAAAGTAATACTGCGATAGATTTGTATATCTTTAAAAATGTCAAGATTCGTGCCTGAAAACGTTGAGTGGCGGCACGCATGACTTTTCTTATTTAATGAAAAGAAAAAGTCCGCTGAAAGTTATCTTTTGCTGGTGGAATCTTATGGTGATCAAGCTCTCAACTTACAAACATGTGCAGCGTTGAATAAAAAAGAATAATTTTGCCAAAAAATGTGTTTTACTATTGTAGACCGAGGACTTTTCAATTAACCTGTTATTATATTAATTATATGCTCAGTTGTTTTCATTTTCATCATCCTATCTTAATAATTGTCAGCAATGAATCAAAATTGCACGCCCAAAACTGTCATTCACTGTTAATTTCTATGGCATTGCTCTGTCATTGTCATTGCTATGCTATGGATATCATGTCAACCTGTCCATTGTGCTAGTTCTTTACCACATTCGATATCAATTCGATAAGAGTGAAAATGCAGTGTTAGCGAGGAAAATGTAATACACGTAATATTCTAGTGTGTATGTCATTTAAGGCCTCTTTTAAAGAAGTAAATTACTTAAACCAAACGTACCAAATAACAATCTGAAATAGTTCGCATTTTAAATGGTATCTTCAGAACTTAACTTAGTTTGTGTTGCAGACCATTCCTTAATTACGGCCAATTTTCCAATTCCACCATACAATTTTTGTTATATTTACTCTATTTTTATTATCGTCATAATACATACACTTTTTTTTATTACTCTTCGTGAGTCCTCAATCTGCCCTATTGGCAATAAGTATTTCTTATGTCTATATTATATATACATGGCATGCAGAAAATCACTTCATCAAAGCAGCAAATCGTCTGTATAAAATATTATCTTAATTAATTAGTTTTATTCTGAAGCTTATTCTAAAGTCTACATATGTCCAGTAATCAGATCAGGTGGTGTTAAACGTTTTAGTCTACGCACTTCACTATCACGTCGCATATTTAGCTGATTGGCGAGTATATTGGGATGCACTGACACTCTTTCGAAGTACTTCACACAAACACGTTGAATTACACTCGTTATAGGAATATGGCGTTGTATCACTTTATTTGAAATATAGTACGGAGCATCAACAATAGCACGCAACATCTTATTTTGGAACCGTTGAATGATGGATATATTAGATTTGCTAGCGGTACCCCATAGTTGGATTCCATATGCCCAAATGGGCTTGAGTATAGACTCATACAGCAATATCTAATTATCTAATAATAACTTGGATTTGCGCCCGATGAGCCAATACATTTTATATAATTTTAGTCCCAGTTGTTTCCGTTTAGAGAGTATGTGCTTCTTCCATGCTAGGCGTCGATCTAAGTGCATACCAAGATATTTAACATGCTCTGATTGGGGAAGTTGACGATGATTGATATTTACTGGTGGACATGTTCTTCTACGCAGGGTAAACATTATATGCGTGGATTTTGTTTCATTGGCTTTAATGCGCCATGTCTTCAACCATAATTCTATTTGCTCCAGGTGGGTTTGTAGGTTTATTGATGCTGTGACTGGATCTTCATGGGATGTTAAGATTGCTGTATCGTCTGCATATGTTGCCACAGTAGTTATTTTTGTGGTGGGCAGATCAGCCGTATATAGAAGATACAGCACTGGACCCAGTACACTACCTTGCGGAATTCCTGAATATATGGGATTTAATTCGGTATATTCATCGCTTTGATTTACAATAAAATGTCTATCAGTGAGATACGATTTTAGTAACTGATAGTCCGGATGAGGGAGAAGTTTCTTTAGTTTAACCTGCAAGCCCGTATGCCATACTTTGTCAAAAGCCTGAGATGTGTCTAGAAAAGCAGCCGAACAATATCTTTTGGCATTTAGGTCAGCGTTTATTTTGTTTACAAGCCTATGCACTTGTTTTATAGTTCCATGCTTATTGCGAAAGCCAAACTGATGTTCTGGAATAATTTTTCTTATTTCTATTATATAGTTTAGCTTTTTCATGTATAATTTCTCGAAAACTTTCGAGATTATCGGTAATAAACTTATAGGCCGGTAGGAGGTCACATCTTCTGGTATTTTTCCTGGTTTAAGAATCATTAATATTTTAGCTACTTTCCAGATACTAGGGAAGTAATTAATTCGTAGCGTAGCATTAAATATAAATGTTAATAATTTTATACTCTTTTCTGAGAGTTCTTTTAAAATTTTGCCAGTAATTTTATATTATTTAAGTCATAACCAGGAGCTTTTTTAATATTAATCTCTCTCATTATTGTTTGTTTAACTTTTTTGACCGTTAATTTCTCGGACGGTAAATCCATTGGAAATGGCGAATCTAGAAAGCTAGTAATTTTATTTTCCTCATCTTTATGTAGCTGAGACTGGAAAGGTTTAAAAACATTTTTTAAGTGTTTTGAGAAAATGTCGGCCTTCTTTTAATTGCTTCTCGCCCAATTATTTTCGCTTGTTTTAATAGGTGGGTTATGCTGCTGGGATCTCCTAAGCTTTTTTGTTGTTTTCCACAACGAACAGCCTGTAGCCTCAGTTGATGCCAAGTTTTCTAGGTATTCTTGAATGCCTTGGGTTTGTTCAATTTGGATTAGTTCTTTCAGCTCTTTTATTGCCCTATTAAATTTTCTTTTATCCTCTTTCAGTCCTTTGCTGTTGCCAATTTCGTCGTAACTTTCTTTTTTCTGCCATCTTTTTCTGTATTGTACATGATATATGTGGATTTTTTCTTGGAAATGTTTCACTGTTAGGAGTCGCGGTATATGCTGCCTCCTGTATATTATTTGTAAGATTTATTGCTGCTATTTCTATATCCATTTCAGTTTGTAACGGTAAGTTTAGAGAGATGTTTCGGTCTAAGTTTTCTCTAAATGCGGGCCAGTTAGTTCTATTATTTCACAGAGAAGGGTGTTTATCTTTGATGGTAATTTTTGAAAAAAGTAGACATTTTATAAAAGAAGACATTAAATATAACAACAAATAAATAAAATATTTTTCAGGGACAACGCTTCGACCAAACTAGAACAATGTTGAATTTTTTTTTAAATTATTAGTATCATCAAAAAGTTCTCGCTGGACTATTTTTTGTAAAAATATATGTTTTTTATAAAATTAAAATAAAAGGCCTATCATTAAAAGCATTATACTTTTCCATCATTCGCCATTAGTTTGTACCATTTTCGGCTACCATCTAAATTATATGTTGAAAATTATTTTTCAAGGCCATGAATTAACTTATTTTGACATAAATACGCTAATGGGGATAGGAATCAGGTTCGAGTACGTTTAATACTTTAATGTCACAAAATAACGATGTATAAATCTGCGATAATCATATATAAATACAAGTTAGAAATGTGCAGGTTCAATAGATACAACCTAATTCACCTAATTAATATTGTACATTAATTACATTATCTGCATAATGTGAAATACTAGGTGCACCGGAAAGTCATTACCGGTTTTTCAAATAGATGTCGCTCGGCTTAAGTATGCTCTGTTATGATTTGGCACATATGTCACCTTATTCTACTAACACCAAGCTTTGAAGCTATGCATGTTATACTTTGTGAAAGTAATACTCCCATAGATTTATACCTCCTTGAAAAACATCTTTGAAAATATTAAGTTTCGTGCCTGAAAGCGTGTTACTTTTCTTATTTAATCAAAAGAAAAAGGCCGGTGAAAGTTATCGTTTGCTGGTACTTACAACTTACAAACATGTGCAGCGTGGTTCCCAATATTCAAAAGTGGTGAAATCCATGTGCAAGACAAAGAACGTGCTGGTAGATCGAAAAGGTTTAAAAATGCGAAACTGCAAGAGTTACTCGATGAATACCCAACCTACACTCAAAAACAATTGGCACAATTATTAAATGTGGTCCAAGAAACAATTGGCAAATGGCAAATCGAAAAATCTGCTTCAGAGGTATGATGGGAAGTCATTTTTGTATGGAAGAGTGTGACGGGCGATGAAAAGTGGATTTATCTTCAAAACTAAGCGCAATGAATTTCATGCTTATCACCAGGCGAAACCAGCCGATAGAGTTCAAGGCCAAATAGATTTGGTCGGAAGATGCTCTGTGTTTGGTGGGACCAGAGTGCCGTGGTGTATTACGAACTGTTGAAATCTGACGAAATAGTTAATAGTAATCCCTACCGACAACAAATGATCAATTTGAACCATATATTGATCGAAGAACGTCCAGAATGGATCTGGATACTTCCTGTCATAAAGCAAAAACCGTACAGAAAACGTCGAAAGCCCTTAGTTGGGATACACTACCCGCCGTACTCTCCAGACCTTGCCCCGTCCGACTATCAGCTTTTTGCATCAATGGAACACGCGTTTGCAGAGCAGTACTTCGCCAATTTCGAAGAGTTTATAAAATGACTTGATGAATGCTTTTGCTCAATGGACAAAGAGTAATGGATTTTAACAGTGAAGCTAGAAATTATGGAACGAGAACTGCTTAAAAACCAATTATTGAAATATTTTAACGTTAAATTGTATAAAACTACCAGCACAGACTATACTGCAGTATTTTAAAGAGTGAATGAGGAAATGGTATCAAATTCGAAAAAGAACAAGTAAAATAATGAATATAAAAATGTAAATAAATTTTTCACTCACCAGTATACTGATATATTTAAACCCAGAGTGTAAAATACAAATTATATTTAATAAAACAATATAAAATAATATAACATCTTAATTATATAAAAACAAAGATCAAAATAAATGATATGACAACTACTTACTCAATAAATGGCAAAATAAATAAAGCAAATACGGCACTGACAGTTAAAATACAGGCAGCTAAATGTACGGATAATTATTTTGGCAGACTAGTAATCGTGACTTGTGGAGATGAATAAGAGAATGTCCTCCTTTTTATTTCGGGTGCTAATGTCGATTGATTGTGCCTTTGAGATTCCAATGAGGTCCATAAACCTCTTCTTGTCACGGAGCACTATAGGTGGTAGTTTTCCTTTTGAGTGAGTTTGAGAAGCGGTCGCCGAAGTGGTTGGCATTATTTTTGTTCTAGAGGTTAGGATTTGGTTAGTGGCCTGGCTACTTATTTACGCAGGCTGGGTTGGTCCGGTGGTGATTTGTTTCGGTGGTGACTGTGGGACTATCCTGGTTATCGGCTTGGTTTGCACTAGTCTGGAGGCGAATTTAGTTTTCGAAGGCTGTACGTTAGTCTTGGATTTCGACTGAGTGGATTGAATGGCCGGTTTGCGTTCTGGTTTGGAAATAGTTGTCTGTTTCGCCTTGTTGGCGGCCTTCGGCAGCTGGCTTTCCTGAGATGAAATGGTGGGCCCTCTCTTCCCTTTTCCCACTAAGATGAAACCATCATCTGGGTCTTCAGTTTCGTCTGACCTTTGTGCGGGTTTATGTCTGCGGTTGGTGTCTGGGTCTGGATGTCTGTGGCAGCGGCAGTCTTCATTTCCATGGCTTCATTCTTCTGTTACGGTGGCGGTGACGATTTTTATTTCTGTTTGCAGGTCTGCGGACGCCTTTTTGCTCTTTTACAGCTTTTCCATCTGTTTATTCAGGGTGTCTGTCTGGGCGTGAGCGAATATTTTCACTTCGATCTGTTTTCGTAGGCCTTCATTTTGACTTTATAAGTCTTCGATGAGCAATGCTAGGCTGTCGTCGGAAGATGATCCATCTATGTTAAGAAAACTGGGATAGTACGTGCATGACGCCATTACCTTGTCTGTAAATACTTCTCGGCTTTTTTAAGTATCTTGGCTTAGGTGTTTTTACTGATAAATAATAGTATCAACAAATACTAGTAAGGGATGGTATTAATAATCTCAATAGAAGAATATGACAATGGTAGACCATAACAATGAAGGAATAACCACGATTAATAACAACAATCTTAGTCCATTGTAGTCAAAAACATTGGCGGACAGTCATTATCACACAGACAATAGCGATAATTAATAGCAATGGGAGACTGTGCTGGGATGAAGTATGACATGTGCACATGGTACGAAGGGAAGGTAATGCATGACGTACCAGCTCATATCCTTACACTAACAACAATGGACATGCAATGAGATCTCTGGAGGTAATACGCGAGATCCTGCCACTAGGTTAGTAGGCCTCGCTAGGAGTAAGCTAAATTATCAATTAAAGTAAATAAACAGTATTGGTGCTATTGAGCACTCACTTCTCTAGCTCCAGTTATGACAAACGTACAATACGTATGGGGAAAAACCAAAAGCCACACGCTAGATACTCTGTCACCAAGAACTAACAGAAACCACTTTCGGTGGCGTTTAGGTATGCTTGCGTTATCCATAGATCATAACTACACATCAGTAACTTTAGCAGCATGCTCTATGAATAAACTCACCATTTGATGAAACTCAGCTTAGGCGGTACAAAACATAGTAAAATCAACTCAATACAGAAAAGGTATTGACTCTCAGCGTCGCGTCTTCAAAATTGACGCCAAATTCTAACGCCTTTTGGACGTTTTAAGATATCGCATCTGGCAAATACAGCCTTTAAAGAAACATCAACAATGTTGCCATTCATGGTGGTTGCAAAGTATTCGCAAAGGCGACAAATTCTATAATTAAAAAGAAGCGGCAATCCCGCCTAGTTCCTTTACATTATTGTTCAAACCTATTTTTCAAAGAACATAAACGACCTAAAATTAAGAGGTCTAAAATATCGAACTGCAAGATGGTATTCTATGTACCGAAGATATTCGGAACCATCTATGATTTCAGTGATGGTACATGTCTTTGTTTATGTTTTGAGAAAAAATTATAGAGAAAATATAAAGAATACAATTTTTAGGCGCTCTAATTGGTCCTAAGAACCGTGATTCGGAACCAAACACTAAAAATGGTTGGAAATAATATTAAATAATTGTTATCATCCTTTACAAAACTCACAACATGTACGTAGATATCTAGATCAGAATATCCTTTCAACAATAATTGAATTAAATAAAAAATTAATGAATTTTAATAAAACTGATAAAGAACCACAGTATTAAAAAATCAATTAAATTTAATGTAATAGAAACAAAGGGGATAACGTTATCTCTCCAACAATGCAGCGGCGTCGAATCGTTCGCCAGCGAAAACCCCATTCCGTTCGTCTCTTTGATCAAATTAATTACCGGACCGTCTTCATCGTCCACCAAGAACAATTTTCAATCGTCAATGTTTACGCTCGGGACGTGGATACGTGTAACGAAACCATTTCCAACCTCAATTAACGTCACTCCTTCAGTTTCCCGTTCGAGCGATGGGACATAGGGGGGCCGGTGCGGGGGAAGGAAGTCGGGCAGTGTTAAAAAACGTCTTCCGAATGACGCCGTTCAACAGGTTTCTTTCTGTTGCAGGTTAAAAGTCGAAAGAGCAGGTGGTGGATGGTGTCCGAAGCAGCAGATCGAGAAAGGGGTACGGGAGTATATTCAAGTAGACCTGCAGGAGGTGCACGTGATCAGCGGCATCGAAACACAGGGCCGTTATGACCGAGGACGAGGTCAGGAGTACGTGGAGGAGTACTTGTTGGAGTACTGGAGGCCGGGATTGGAAGAATGGAAAGAGTACAAGAGATGGGATGGTAAACATGTAAGTACTATTTTCTCATAAATTTAAAGTAAATAATAGAGTTTAATATATTGGATCTGTAAACTAGTGAAGATATTTGACTTATTGACAATGGCGGCTAAAATCATTATGGTGATGATAAACTACGTGCAATATCTAGATGGAACTATAATAACCCATTGAAATAATTTGATTGAACAGTTTAAGAATAAGTTATAGGCATCTGAAAAGAATAAATTTGATCGGTTCTTTGAAAATATTTGCATGTATAGCATGCATGCAGATATAACCATGCGGCACATGACACACAATTCATCGACCAACACAATTTAAATAAAAAACAATTTAATTTCTGAAAAAAAATTAAATAGAATTCTATAAAAATTCTATTAAGACAAAAATAAAACAGATAGTTTAGAGACCTACACACATGATAATAAAACTAATAATAAGTCTTGACGAAGTTGCTAAGTGTGGCTTGATATATTTGTTTTGCCTCTATATATCTCCTCTTTATCTCTATATCTATAAAAATCTTCTTGTAAAGTAGCCACACTCACCTTCATGTATTTGGCATTGTTCCATTAGAACTCATTTTGGGTTTATACCCTGACCATTATTTTAAAACTACAGCGCATTGGTAGGTAACAAAATGAAAAATAGGTTAAATTTCTAAAAACAACAGTATATCTTTATATAGTCATTTTAAAATAGCAGTGACACGAGTGTCAATATGTGTCTGTCTAAAGTTGTAAATTCGTTTCACAGTCAGACAATATTATACTTGTTATTTTATTCTAGTTAAAAAGAGATAGAATGCTGTTAGAGAAGTTCGAACCTCTAACGGAATGAGCCTGCAAAAGTTGTCTGTTTGCCAAACTTCTGAAAATTCTTCAAAATATTATAATTACGGGTTATAAACCGGCGTACGTTGTTTTAACTCTTTGTTATAATACATTTGAAATCGCCGCGGTTTTGATTGAAATAATTTTTTTGCGTCTTGCAACTGCACTGTATATTAGTACAGATACAGTCACTAACATAACTCAAGAAATAATAAACAATATAACTTTAAATTCGCTAAAAATAAATCGTGTTTATGCGAAACAGATGACGAATCAAGATCAGCTTGATGTTTCAGAGACCAAATATACGAAATGTATAAAACAGTAAGTAGTTTTTTCAATAGAAACATAATTTAATACAATTATTTCAGAGAAAATTGTTAGTCTGGAAAGTATCCGTAAAAATACCAAAGATATACAGCTATTTGAGAGGTGTAGAACATCCGTTCGTACATTGTTGGATACTATAGGTTTTAAGTGGTGGGTTATCTTTACACGAAGGGGTTTAATGGAACTTCCAGAGATTGCTTTAAAAAGAATACAATTTTTAAGAACATACAACAAAATCAAGGAAGAAATATATCAATTTATATATTTAAATGAGACATGAATATTTCAGAATGGTACATTGGGCTGCTCATGGTACGATGATAATAAATATTTTAAACACAACGATAGCTGATGGAAAAAGGTAAATGCTGGAATAACTATCGATTAGGTTTTGTTAGTGATAACTATTATTCACTGCAAACATATAGTTCTTCATGCTGTTACTTGGTAAATATAAATGAAATATTTCATTGCATTTTATGCAATTTACTTTTTTAGAAATAAGCCTGAGAAAAAATACATAGTAGATCAGATTACTGAATGTTATGGCCACAGAGTATTACTTCTTCCGCCCTATCACTGAATTTTTAATCCAGTTGAGTTGATACGGGATGGCAAAGAATTATTACAATAGATATTCAGGTCGAGGAGGTTATTCAAACCAGAACTGTCTGGATTTATGGAAAGATACATTGTTGAAAACAGCATCTTCAGTTTGTGTGAGCTCAATGAGACACAATGAAGAAGAAATTGACAAATGGTAGAATCTTGGGCAAGTTTTTGATAGATTGGAAATAAACAGCTCAGTTATTTACTTGACTAGTATTTCTGAAATTGAGAGTGATTGAATAAATCCTTATGAATGTTGGTTTATCATTCAATGCAGACGATTACCAGGACAGGGTGGATGAGAGAAGAAACCACTAAAGGTCACTATAGAATTAATATACTTTAGTTGTAGGGAATTGTATTATAGAGTGTGAAAGTTTTATGAGCATTTGTGTTGTTATTCACAATATACATGAACATTTGATTAACATGTATTAGGAGAGAAATAACATTAACTGTTAAGAAGAATGCTATGATTAAATGTAGTCAAGAAAGATGTATACAGATAGTAATAGGACAAGCTAAAGAGAAATATAGTAATATCATAATGATTTTACAATGATACATTGCATCGGAAGAAACAAAAACTAAGCGTAAAATATAAATATGCTCTCTAATGAAAGCAAAATACATTCTAACTTCGGGGGATACCACTATATACAAAAACATGTCTAGAACCCTACTGTTATTAGTGTGGAAAAAAGCTCAATGTATATATAACAAAACAAGTCTGATCTATAAATTATTGCGGCTGTAAAATTAATTGTAGTTTTAAGTTCTTCGATAATAAATGCATTTGATGTAATATGATGTTAGAATAAATTATATTTAATAAAATATTTGTTCAATTATTTTATTTATATTAAAATGTTGTTATATGTCAGAACCAAAATGTACTAAAACTCAGAGTTGATGCGTCAACATTGCGACGTTTTGACAGTTCTCCCATTTCACTGCTATTTTGAATTGACTATATATACAAAAGTGTTACAAAACTTTTTACCATGAGTTTAATTAAAAGCAGACTCCTTACAATTTAATATTTTAATTATATATAAAAACAAATAAGAGACACAACTATGTGTTGAGTGCGAGACGGTACATTAAATTCTGAAATATTTCTATTTCAAATTACATACCCAGCCAAGAGTGCGATGTCAACACTACGTGATATTCGACCGATGGTCAACCCTGGTCAGTGCGTGGGCTTGAAATAATTTGTCGCATGACATAATACCTTCCTCTGAAGAAGATAACCATGGAGTTGGCATGAGCTTCATTCAGCATCGTCTTGGTGGCCTTCGTACTTGTAATATGTGGAGCGACTGAAGTCTCGTCCGGTCAGTTTGGTTTTTCTTCCCTTCGTCTTCTTCGTCGGTTTTTCTGGTGGCCTTACACTTTTGATCTACAATATTTCTCTTCCAAATTCTAACAGTACACACGGCTAGGGAGTCTTCTTGAAGTGTCTTCAGTATAGCCTCAAATTACACTGGTTCACGGCTAGGGACAACTTCTTGTCCAAATTCCAGTGGTTCACGACCAGGATAACTTCTCGAAGCGTCTTCGATGTATTCCCAAAATACGGAGGTCCATGGCTAGAGACGATGTACAATCAATTGTACAACTATTTCTATTACAAATTTCATACGTAGCGAAAAGTGCGATGTCAACACTACGTGATATTCGGCCGATGGTCGACGCTGGCCGGTGCGTGGCTTGTTATTAGCTTGAGCTAATTTGTCGCATTCCATAACATGAACATATCGAATGCCTTTGTCACTCTCAAAACAGAGATTAAGACAAGTAGTATGTTAGTTAAAGTAGTACATCTAGGTATTAGACTTCACGAAACTTTTCTCCGAAATTGCCTATAGAGATGAATCTTTATTTTCTCTGTTATTAATTTATTTATATGTGAATTTTATCATTCTTTAATAATATGTGGTTTTTTAACTGGAGGGTCCAACAATTCTAGTTATGTTGGTGAAAATCACGATTCCAGTTAAAGGTTAAGTTTAGAATTACTAATGTGTAGTGACCAAATCAATTATTATACAGAATAAAAAGAAAAAGAAAACAAGAAAACATGGCTGATCTAAAGCTTTTTATATTTAACTTATATTTTCACTATTTAAAAAACATATCTACGATATATTTCTTTACGCTTTTATTAAAGATGTCTCGCCGAAGTTTTAAATAATACCGAAATCCTGCCGCACACGTATTATAGCGCCATATCCGACCGGTTGGTTCTAAAAGCCTCCTAGGAAAAATGTAATTGGAATTGTATTATAGAGTGTGAAAGTTTTATGAGCATTTGTGTTGTTATTCACAATATACATGAACATTTGATTAACATGTATTAGGAGAGAAATAACATTAACTGTTAAGAAGAATGCTATGATTAAATGTAGTCAAGGAAGATGTATACAGATAGTAATAGGACATTGAGCTAATTTGTCACATTCCATAACATGAACATATCGAATGCCTTTGTGACTCTCAGAACAGAGATTCAGACAAGTAGTATGTTAGTTAAAGTAGTACATCTAGGTATTAGATTTCACAAAACTTTTCTCCGAAATTGCCTATAGAGATGAATCTTTATTTTCTCTGTTATTAATTTATTTATATGTGAATTTTATCATTCTTTAATAATATGTGGTTTTTTAACTGGAGGGTCCAACAATTCTAGTTATGTTGGTGACAATCACGATTCCAGTTTAAGGTTAAGTTTAGAATTACTAATGTGTAGTGACCAAATCAATTATTATACAGAATAAAAAGAAAAAGAAAACAAGAAAACATGGCTGATCTAAAGCTTTTTATATTTAACTTACATTTTCACTATTTAAAAAAGATAGCTACGATATGTTTCTTTACGCTTTTATTAATGAGATCTCGTCGAAGTTTTAAATAATACCGAAATCCTGCCGCACACGTATTATAGCGCCATATCCGACCGGTTGGTTCTAAAAGCCTCCCAGGAAAAATGCATACGAAATAAAAGCGCCACGCTGGAAATCTTAAGTCGTTATCGGCAGACGGATGTTGCACGTATTCACTTAGATATTCTGACGAGGGTACGTGAGCCACGGCGACGGTACGCGACGCCTGACAAATTTCCACAGTTTCCCGCGTGTTTGTCTCCGGCGAAAATTATGATACTCACGTGTTTCCCGCTCGCCGTCGTCGTCGTTTGTTCCCCGTTGCTCCCGTTCCATCCTCGCAACTATGCCCGAAGAGATAACGGTAATCGTAACGGGAGTTTTCGTGTATCGCGACAGTTGTTGTTGGTTGAACGTTTTCATCATCTTTATTTTTACAAAAATGAAAATTATTACTTTTAGAGTAGAACAGGTAGTATATAATTGAGGAGAACATTATTCGTTTATTTACGGACCGTTTAATTTAAAAATCACTCTCCAAACAGGGCTGAGAAGCATTTCAATTATTTGTTAAAATACGTAACTGAAATGCAAATACATAATAAAATACAATACAAAATCTTTATTTGTATTTAAATTAATTTAAAAAACGTAATTTGTACATCAAATATTATACACGATATATTTTTAGTCAGTATATCAAATACTTATAAGCTGGCTTCGTTGGCGCAGTGGCCAAGGCGACAAGACGGTCCTCCTGCAATTGCGACAGTCTCGGGTTCGAATCATGCTGGAGCAGTTGGTGCAGTGGGGAAGTTTATGTTTCTGATTGTAATTGTAAATGTCTTTATGGGTAACAAGTCCGCCAAGGAATAACCATCCCAGTCACGCCAGTAATCAGACTAGACACGACCGGATTTAACAGGTCAATTGAAAAGTCCCCTGCCTACCAGAGTAAAACATATTTTTTTGGCAAAATTAATTTTTCTTTTATTCAACATAATTCTCTTCAAGGGTGATTCACTGATTATAGCGACCGTCCAACTTTTCATTTTTGTAGTACGATTTATCTTTTGCTTCAAAATAGACCTCAGTTTCGGCGATCACCTCTCCATTCGACGAAAATTTCTTCCCAGCGAGCATTCTTTTGAGATCTGAGAACAGAAAATAATCGCTGCAGGCCAGATCTGGAGAATACGATGGATGAGGAAACAATTCGAAACCCAATTCATGGATTTTTTCCATCATTTTCACTCACTTGAGACACAGTGCATTGTCTTGGTGAAGCAGCACTTTGTTTTTCTTCAAATGCGGCCATTTTTGGACGATTTCGTCCTTCAAACGGTTCAATAACGGTATATAATAGTCGCTGTTGATGGTATAATAGTCCTTTTTCGGGATAGTTAATGAAAATTATTCCATGCGCATCCCAAAATACAGACGCCATAAACTTTCCAGCCGACTGTTGCGTTTTTCCACGCTTTGGAGAGGGTTCATCGTATGCAGTCCACTCGGATAACTATCGATTGGAATTCGGAGTAAAATGATGGAGCCATGTTTCATCCATTCTCACATATCGACACAAAAACTCGAGTTGATTACGCTTGATCATCTTTAAACATTGCTCCGAATTATCAACTCTTCGTTGTTTTTGGTCAAAAGTGAGCTCGCGCGGTACCCACTTTGCACAGAACTTTCTCATACCCAAATATTCGTAAATGATATGATGTATGCATTCAGTTGATACCCTTAGAATTTCTGCTATTTCATTCGATTTCAATTTACGGTCATTCAAAATCATTTTGTGGATTTTTTCAATGGTTTCTTCGGTGACAACCTCTTTTCAGCGTGTCCACTGCGTTCGCCGTCTTCGGTGCTCATTTCACCACGTCTAAACTTAGCATACCAATCTTTGGTGGTTGATTTTCCTGGGGCAGTGTCCGGAAACTCGGCATCGAGCCTAGTTTTTACTTCAACTGTATTTTTTCCCTTCAAAAAGCGATATTATATCAACATGCGAAATTCCTTTTTGCTATAATTAAACAAATTAATAATCCGACAGCTGTCAAATTTATACACGCATCTTTTGAGGGCTAGGGCTAACTAAAAAACATATGGATTTAATTCTAGAGGCGCCATCAATGTGTCAGGCCGGGAACTTTTCAATTGACCTGTTATTCTGGGATGGTGTCTAAGTTGGTCACTGGCCAGCCTTAACGCCAAGGACATTTTATAAGTATCAGCAAAGTGTCCTCAGCTTTAGACTGGCCTTTCGAACCAACACTTGGCTTCGCCAATGCCACGAAAACCCTCCAATATAGCAAGTACAATACACTTCCTCCACTCAGCTCTGCTCGGAGCTATTTGCCAGGTGAAGCACGTTGGTACAGACCGTGATCGTCTTGGCTTACCTTTCCCCTTAACCTTTACCATATTTTCAAATCTAGATAAGTTCCTTGTTTGTCGTACCTCCGTGTCTTACGACTCATTACCCTAGAAGGCGTTTGGCCAAGTGTCTCTCGCGCAAGATTTGAGTGCTGTCACTGAAATCTTCTCTCATTCGCCTCTTTTCCCTCGATTTTCTTTAAACTATCTTGACGGTCAAGAAGGTGTTTCATCATCATCCAGTACTTGCATTGATCACCGCTCGGTTATTTGCCTGAGATTGGATATTTGATGATGATTACCGCTTTCTGTCCTAACGGACAGGTTTTCCCTCGAAACTAGCTAAAAAGCTAGCTTGTTTCCAGTTTACTAAGGGAGACCTGAGGATTGTTCCTCGCGTGCGATCGCATGTAGTAGATACCCTTATCCTACCCCTCAGCTTCTTCAGGCCATTTATACCCTAAAATTTAATTTCAACTAATATCATTACCGCATTTTATTATTTATCTCCTCTATTTATTTCATCCACTATTAAAGAAAACACCCCTTTCCAAAATGACTATTACTCTTAATTTAGTGCGTTGAGATTTCGGTCAGGCCTTAGTAAAGGTAGGATCCTTCCTGGCCTGCGATACCAGGGATTAAAGCCTGATGCCCATATTCTCTCGGGTTATCCCGCCACTAGTCGGTCACCAGATCCTCGTTGCAGAATTATTGCATAATATAGCACCGCGCAGGGAGCACTGCGCGCAGTTGGAGTTAACTTTTGATTTCAGCTTTGCAGGAAAAGCCCTTGCACCCCTATGCCAAGGAGTGTGCTACAAAGCCCACGTGAATCCGTAGGTAGAGGGCAAACAAAGAAAAATCCTTATTGCTAAGAAGAAGACTTTAAATTTGTAATTTTAAAAGCAGTGTTGAACAGTATTTGTAATTTTAAAAAAAATTGAAGCAGCAATGTGGAAGCTTGAATTTAATTAAATCTCCTTTTAGATCAAAATATGTATCTAAAATATGGAAAACGCAAAAATGATCATCTAAATATTGTGCACGTTCACTTAGTCTAAAAGGTTACAATGTTAATTTTGGTTAATTTTTTAAATAGTCTCCAGCTAAACCAAAAATTCCTACTATTAGAAAGCCAATATCTCAACCCTAACTTGTCTGGGACTGGGTTCACCACTTTTCTTCACCTATGATTTTGATTATAAATTATCCGATTATAAATATCAGTAGTACGAACGTGAATAATTTTAGAGATTTCATCATCTGTACGTTATTGTATTATAATGAACTCTGTCCAACTACATAATCTATTGATTATTGAAGACGTAATATATTTTACCGACTTATACGAGCAATGTTAGCTACATTTGAAAAAACGTATGTTGCATAAAATATTGTCGAAAAAAAACACGACTATATCAAAAGGCTATATCGCTGCTTCAGCTTGAAAATTAATATTACCTGATAGGCGGAGGGAATGATTAGCGGGAGATATCGCATTACAAAACAATAATTTCCGTTCGTTTTTTTCAATAAAGTCTTAAAATCACTTATAAGGACAGGGCATTTCTCCTAAAAGTAGCAAGGACAGTTCGAATTTCGACAAGGCATAGATGTAATTTATGTTTATGTTTGTGGGTAATTATTCAAATAAAAACCTTATTAATCACGCCAATAACCATCTCTAAGGTGGGACGACTTCTGGAATATTCTCTAAATTTTAGTGAAGTAAATACATAGTCCTTGTAGCCTTCTATTCACTAGTTTGCCTTTGATTGTATTCTGAATAACAGTCTTTTTATTCATATGCTCAGAATATACCCCGTGGAATGGTCTCTTAACTTTTTGATGAATACAAATGCCAATAGTCTACAGGTGAAAAACTGAGTTTCTGCAATCTGCAATCGTTTAGCAGTTACTCGAACCTTTCCTTTACATAGTGCAATGAAGTTAGAGCAAAAGCATTGTAATTCATGCTATAAGATCAACAAAGGTCAATGGGTGTTCATAATCCTCCATCTATGAACTATTGGAATTAACAGACATTAATGTTTATTGTTTTATTTGTTTTTCAGCACAGTAAATACAGTAAATACGTAGCACATAATAGAAAACCAACAGTTTAGAGTATATATAAAATGTAAGATAAATTAAAGACAACACATTTAGAATAATAAATAAATTAGTGTGTAAAAGGATACAATATCTAATTTCTGAGTGGATGTTATACGTGCTGGACCAGGTCAATACAGTAAATACGTAACACATAATAGAAAACCAACAGTTTAGAGTATATATAAAATGTCAGATAAATTACAGACAACACATTTAGAATAATAAGTAAATTAGTATGTAAAAGGACACAATATCTAATTTCTCAGTGGATGTTATACGTGCTGGACCAGGTCAATACATTAAATACGTAACACATAATAGAAAACCAACAGTTTAGAGTATATATAAAATGTAAGATAAATTAAAGACAACACATTTAGAATAATAAATAAATTAGTGTGTAAAAGGACACAATATCTAATTTCTCAGTGGATGTTATACGTGCTGGACCAGGTCAATACAGTAAATACGTAACACATAATAGAAAACCAACAGTTTAGAGTATATATAAAATGTCAGATAAATTACAGACAACACATTTAGAATAATAAATAAATTAGTATGTAAAAGGACACAATATCTAATTTCTGAGTAGATATTATAAGTGCTGGAGCAGGTCCGCGGCTGTCTAAAAGTTAATCAGCAGGTCTAGTCGCTCGGGTTGGACCAATTGCTTCAATAACTTCGACGTCCCGAGTTGCTACCTTAGAATCCTCCATGCTTCCGACAATCTAGCTGAGTCCAACGCTGGTCACACAGAAGTCAGCCTCGTCCTTTCAACAAGTCTTCGTGGGAAAGTCTGCAGTGCCCCATCCGCAGTCGAGCCAGGATAATCAATTTAAATCTTCTAATGTTACTTATGCTGGGAAGCTGGTGAAAGACTCTCTTTATCTCCCATAACTTATTATTCTTCGTAAAGAGGTCCCATTTTAGTTGGTGCAATTGTTTATAGAGTGCTTTCATGTATATTTTAGCGTCATCCTTGCAAAACAGCACATTTAGTTTGGTCGAGTCTTCTTTCCTATTCGCCAAAAATCGGCTATTTCATTTCCGGGTATTCCCCTATGGGAAGTGACCCAGAGATATGTAATCCTTACTTCGTTCTTTTGTAATGTTATGTACAGCTCTCTAATATATATAACTGGAGGGTGATCTCAGTCTTTGCTGATCTCAGGATCTCCAACGAACTCTTTCAATCTGTTATTATCGGTATTGGTCCTCTTATCAATGATTTTCCGCATACGGCCATATAGATAGCCAGCAGCAAAGCAGAGAAAATACTGATCATAGATGGAAGCCAAAAGTGCCAAAAGGCAGTCGTGTTTAAAAGACTCTTAGATGCAATTTTATATCTATATAGGACCGACTATAGCACAAAAATTTAAAAATAAACAGTTAATTTCAGAAAGTAAATCTGTGCATGTGCAGTTTACCTACAAACAAACATTAAATAATACTATAATTCCATATAGTAACAACGCTAAATATTTCGGAATGAATTTTGATGCAAAACTTCGCTGGAAGGAACATATAAAGAAGAAAATAAGAGAACTGGAATTGAAATATAGGAAAATATACTGGCTAATTAAAAGAAAATCACAATTATCAGTACGTAATAAATTGCTATTATATAAGCAAATATTGAAACCTATATTGACATACGGAGTTCAATTATGGGGATGTTCTGCAAAGAGTAACATAAATAAAATACAAATTTTTCAGAACAGATTCCTGAGAGATATTATGAGCGTACCCAAATACTATAGGGCTGATTACCTACATCGAGACCTTCAGATACCCACAGTCAGTTAAGATATCAAGAGAATTGCAAGGGGACATGAGGAAATACTCCATTCTCATCAGAACCACCAGAACAGGACACAGACTCAAAATAATCAAACCATCTGATCATGTGTGGTGTTGTGTAGTGAGGTGCAGTTAATAAAAAATACAGCAATGACATGTATAAGTATTATTTCACCAGACACTGAGATAGGGCCGATGGGTCCTCCCCTTAAATCTAGGTATATACCTAGATTTAAGTTATCATAAAAACAAATTGTAGGTTAATCGAAAACGACTAGTAACAATACAATAATTAAATAATAAAAAAATTCATTTACGAGATGTGTTTAGTAAAGTGTTTAAAACTAAGTGCTTCGTCTATACTAAAATAGAATTAGATAGGCAGTCTCGTTTATATAGTAGTTTTAATAAATTGTACTACTTATCTCTGATAAAATAAAATAGTTTTCAAATAAAATAATGTAAACTCTACCCCTAAATTAACAACAATCAGACAACACAAAATACATAACACTTCATCCTCGTGCCATATAATCAAACCCAGCCGAACCGTCGGTTCTATATTAAATTAAATCCCCCCCTCCCCCTCCATCACAATAAAGCAACTAAAGCAATTTGCCAGAAAACTACTTTATTACCCCAACAATTTCTTCGACCGAGTATCCGTGTCTCTATCTCGGCCCGAATAAAATCGACCTTCAATACTCCTCAAACAAATGAAACCTAATAAAGGTATCAATCGAAAGGGCGTTCGGGGAGCCCAGGCCCGATAGAAAAGGGTTAGGCGGCCGCCCCGTCGCCCCTCACCGCGCCCGATACCCAGAGCCCCCTCGCCTCGGCCCCCTCCTATCCGGTAGCACGCGAGCACCTCACTCGATCTATCGATTGGCGAAAAAGATTACGAAGATTTATATTAGAAACGGAATTAAGTCGGACTGATGAAGATATATAGTTTCTGGATAGTTTTCCGTGCCGTACGTACTTTTATCCAGTCGGATTGGCGTCAAAAACTACGGGAAATCGCAGGGATCGTACCGAGGGGCTTAGAACGTTCGCCAGGTGAAAGTTATGGACTTTCGGGGGCGAGTTTCTTGGCTTGGGATTGATTAAAATCGGTTCAAAACTTAGGAGAGTTTGATTTTAATTGAAGTTTCGACGAGCAATGCTGCAGTAATTTACATATCTGCAAATACGAATTAGTGAATCTACGGTCAGCTTTAAATCCTAACAATTTTAATACAAAAATATTAAAAAAAAAAGAAATTCACTAAAAATTAAAAAATAATCAAACATACATTTTTAATACCAAAAAAATATTTTAAAATAAAATATGTACAAAATAATCATTTTAATAACTAAATGAAAATAAACAAAAACATAATTTAACCTCTCTACTACACTTGTTTTATACTATAATATATATACATACAATTTAGCTTAATATCTACCTAAAGGTGCATATTAAAATATTATAAAGACTATATTATATGTAACATAAGATTGCAGAAGGTTAAAGAAACAAAAGCGACAAATGGGTCAATTTCATAATGTTTTATCAATATTAAAAAATAAGAAGGATAATCTGCTCCCTCTATAGACTATAGAAGAAAATTTTCATCCATACATGTTAGATTTCCACAAATATTTACTAACTTGAGTTTTCAGATTTTAAAATTTTGATGACCTTGAAAATTGGAAAATACTGATCAGAACCAAAACATCATAAAATATTTTTATCAAAAAATTGAACGGACTTCAAATAATAAAAAACAAACTCACTAAAAATTGAAAAATCAAACTTACATTTTTAACACAAAAAAAAATTAAAGAAAATATGTAAATAATAATAACTAAATAAAAATACCTTTTTTATATATTTTAAAGTATCCTTTTACCAGCTATGTGTTTATCTGGAATGGACCTACAGTTTAACGTGGGCTCCGAACCACGGTCCTCGGCATTAAGCCTACCGGCTGGCGAGTGACCAAATTTAGAAATCATCCCACAAGACATCCGGTCTTACCCAGCCTGGTTACTGGCGTAACTGGGATTATTTTCCTTGTCGGATTTTACACTCTTGCCTAGAACATTCACAAATTTTAAACAATCACAAACATAAATTTACGACCATGCCCCAGCAGGATTCCAACTCGCGGCTATCGCAACAGTATGAGGACTGTCCTATCTACTACATTTATTTTATATTCTAATAGATACACAGAGTTTAGCTTAATACCTACCTAAACCTGTTTATCTATTTACAATATTATTTTAATTACTACCAACTGACCAGTTTGAAGTCGGTGCCGAGCCTGAACAATACAAAAATAATAATATAATTTTGTGATATAAACAAAAAATTAAATTACCAACAAAACAAATCTATATTAATATAACTATTATTAACTGTTGTAACTTATTTAATTATGACAACGATTATTATGTGAATAATTAATTTCATTTTTTTTGTGTTAAAAATATAAGTTTGATTATTTTTTAATTTTTGTTGCATTCCTTATTTATTTTTGGAAATCTGTTCAATTTTTTATACTATATATATTTATATATAATACAAGTCAGTTGAAAAGTTACCGACCTAATACATAGATGGCTCTACTATAATTGAATCCATATGTTTTTTAGTTATTTCTAACCCTCAAAAGATGCGTGTATAAATTTGACATCTGTTGGATCATCGGTTTTTGAATTATAGCATTTTGAGTGAAGTAACTTTTATTATTGTGAAAAAAATTGATAAAAGGGAGTTTCGCGTGTTGATAAAATATTTCGTTTTGAAGGGAAAAAATGCAGTTGAAGCAAAAAAAATAGCTTGATGACGAGTTTCCGGATACTGCCGTAGGAAAATCAACCACCAAAGATTGGCATGCTAAGTTTAGACGTGGTAAAAGGAGCACTGAAGGCGGTGAACGCAGTGGATGCCCAAAAGAGGTTGTTACCGACGAAAATATAAAATCCACAAATGAATGACCGTAAATAGAAATTGAATGAAATAGAAGATACTCTCAAAACATCAACTGCACGTGTACATCATATCATTCACGAATATTGGGGTATGAGAAAGCTTTGTGCAAAGTGGATGCCGCGCGAGCTCATTTTTGACCAATGACCAAAAAATAACGACGAGTTGATGATTCGGAATTGTATTTGAAGATGATCAAGCGCAATAAACCCGAGTTTTTGCATCGATATGAGACAATGGATGAAACATGGCTCCATCATTTCACTCCGAAGTCCAATCGACATTCAACCGAGTGGACTGCACACGATGAACCCGCTCCAAAACGCGGGAAAACGCAGCAGTCGACAGGCCAGGGTTATAGCGTCTGTATTTTGGGATGGGCATGGAATAATTTTCATTGGCTATCTTGAAAAAGGAAGGAGCATCAACAGCGAGTATTACATAGCGTTATTGGACCATTTGAAGGACGAAATCGCCGAAAAACTGCTTCACCAAGACAATACATAGTATCACAAATCAGTGAAAACGACGACAAAAATTCATGAATTGGGCTCCGAATTGCTTTCTCATCCAACGTATTCTCCAGATCTGTATCGCAACGACTATTTCCTGCTCTCAGATCTCAAAACAACACTCGCTGGGAAAAAATGTTCGTCGAATGAAGAGGTTATCGCCAAAACTGATGCCTCTTTTGAAGCAATGAACAAATTGTAATACAAAAATGGTATTGAGAAGTTAAAGAATCGTTACAATCAGTGTATCACCCTTGAAACCAATTATGTTGAATAAAAATAACTAATTTTGTCAAAATAATGTGTTTTACTATGGTACGCCGGGGACTTTTCAATTAGATTGTTATATACAGCCGAACATAGAACCTCTTCCTTTTTCGAAGTCGGTTAATAATTAATAATAAGTTAATTTTGGATTTAATTAAAAAGCCGACGTGTTAGTTCTTCCCTCCCTTGATTATTATTACAGGGTGTACCAAAAAAGCTGCATGAAACATTTTAACTGATAACTTTATCAGCTTTAACCAGATAAATTTAATAAAACAATAATGAATAACAGTAACGTGGACCGTAAAGCAATAATATACTCAACCGGTTTCACAGTGGCCTCCTACAGCGGTACACGGGTGATTTGAAATTGATTATGGTGACTGAATCTTTGAAATTGATCCACAAATACGAGGGGGTCTTGCAGGCCATGATAGATTGTGGATTCTGACGGTGATCGACGACGACCGATGTGGTAGGAACCTCAGCAAAACAGCTCCTGTAATTGTGGTGGCTTGCGCATGCCTAACGGTAAACAGCTTCCCGTGCTCCCATCGCTCAACAAAGGCCCTACGCTTGAGTTGACAACATCTTTCGAGCCGTACCCACTTGTTCTCATCTGTGAGGAGCTTATATTTTTGAAGCTTGTACACCTTGAGGTTGAGCTCTCTTTTGGCCATTCGATAAATCGACGATTTCCATACGCCAGTCTCACAGGCGAAGTTTCTCGAATTTCAGTGCACTCGCTTCTTTATGGTCTTACGGTTAGCAAAAGTATTGACGGTGCACTTTCTTCCACTTCCTTCGATGGCGCGAGAAACAATCCACTATGTAATATTGAGCAAACGGACAAATTTATGCTTACGTTTTCCTTGGAAAAATAGCTCCAAAATAAAAACTACGCTTGTTTGACATCCCAGAAACACAACAAAAAGAGAGAGAGTCAAAGTCTTATCATAGAGTCGAAACTTAACACAAAGGTACATAAATATATAGAGAATCGAACTAAAAATTAGTTTATTACGGCACAATTACCTCTATATTAGGATAAATTAAACTTTCATGAAATTTTGGGACACTGTAATATATATAACTATAAAAGTAATCGAGCTTAAACTTTTAATTTACTTAGAAACTATTTTAATTTTAAATAAAGAGATGCAGACTTGGTCAATCGATATCATAGCCAATACTGCCGGTCCAATCCTACTCTAAGGTAAAAGAAACCCTTATAGTATAAACATATCGTTTACCACATTACTTCACTAAACACTTAATTAGTAACCAGTGTAACTAGTTTAACTACTGTAACTACTGTAACTAGTATAACCCAGTGGTCTCTCAAATTTGATTATAATTTATTCTAGTTGATTATGACTTTTTTGTAAGCTCTCCTACCAGTACCTAACAATAATTAATTAATTAATTAATTAAATGTATGTTCGTACACTAAAACTTGCTACCAATTCCAAACAACAAAAAGGGCCTTTGGTCTTGACCAAAGTTCAATATTTCAATTAATAAAATGCACTCAATCTCACCAGTTAAATATTAAAATGATGATGATAATAATAATAATAATAATAAGGCAAAAAATTATTACTACATATTTTATTGCTTTATTTAATTACTTATTCTCTTGATCATGTATTGAAATAACATGGTTCTTAATTCTTTAATATTTTAAAATTATTTTATTCATCCGAAAACTGTTCATAACTATTAACTTGCAATAAATAATTTAATTTTAAACGAAGTAGAATTACTTTTATATTTGAATGGTCTGTGGATCTGTAAAAAAGAATGGAATTGTGGAGACCGCCATGACCCTTTAGGCCACCACGAATTCACCACCAGCAAGTACAAAGGTTGGCAACGCCGGTGGATTGGTATCATGCAGTTCCAGGCGATAAAAGACCATCACGACGACGTCTCGTTCTCTTTTCTTTTCTCCATCCCCTTGTAATAGTACCACTTCCACAGCGCTACCGTACTTCCTTTACCTAACCTAGTATCCTGTCAATTCTCCCGTCGACTACATGTATCATTTAATATTAAAATAAACTGTATTGCTTCAACCAGTGTCTTTCAGTTCTTGTGCAAATTCCTTCCAAAGATAGTAGTGAGTGTTCTGACAAATAATCGACTGGTCGGTCAATCGGTCAAAATTTGTGGTCGATGAACATTCCTACAATTGGTGACCCCGACGTGATCAAAGTGTCTAACACGTGCATGGAAGGATAGCACGAGGAACGGAACCCACCAACATCACATGGTCGACGACATGCCACGAGACTAACCTGATGGACGAAAATCACAGAAGCCCATCATGTATACCATCAACACATGAACACCCTGGCATCACGAAACCGGACACGTATCACACTTATAGGTACCCTCAAACAAAGCTAAATGCCCCAAGACGAACGACGCCCTGCTACAACTCCGATGGCAGCTGATCCCGTAAAACTCCTCGCTCAGGTTGGGATCCCCATCCCATCAGCAGTCCCCGTGCGTTTGTTTGCGTGATTGCGGGTGCACTTCGTAACCTGGACCACATAGAGGTACGTTCCACGACAGTTCGACTAGGAGGGGAGTTATGTGGCGACCGCCACGACCCTTTAGGCCACCACGAATTCACCACCAGCAAGCAAAAAGGTTGGCAACACCGGTGGATTGGTACCATGCAGTTCCAGGCGATAAAAGACCATCACTACGACATCTAGTTCTCTTTTCTTTTCTCCATCCCTTTGTAATAGCGCAACAGCGCTACCGTACTTCCTCTACCTAGCCTAATATCCTGTCAATTCTCCCGTCGACCACATGTATCATTTAATATTAAAATAAACAGTATTGCTTCAACCAGTGTTTTTCAGTTCTCGTGCAAATTCCTTCCAAAAATAGTAGTGAGTGTTCTGACAAATAATCGCAGCGGCAGCCACACATTTCGACCGACTGAACGCCCCGACGAACATTCCTACAGAATAATAACCCCACAAATTTTTTATGGTATTTTAATAATATGTTATTTGCTATTTTTAAATAACATACTATAATAAATATAGATAATGTAATAGAATTTGAACAAAACCTGAAAACTAAAGATGTATATTAACCATAAATAATAAATAAAAATTAAACATATACCTAATCATATCAAAAAATAATCCATGTTATAATTAAAAATGATCGCACAATAACTACTAGAGCTTTTTTAAATAAAGTAAATGCTTTATTTACTATCGAACGGAAATATTTTTTAACAAAAATCCAGAGAGTAGTCGAAATATTGCATATTATTGACATAAAAACAGTCAAAAGTATTTTACTATTTATCATTCTCAATTTTAATCTTTTTACCCAATTACACTAACAGTCCTGAAAAATATCGTTCCAGAATACTATATTAATATGCAACATTTTGTTATTTATAAGCAAATTACCAAAAAAATCATAAAACTACATATATTACATATAAATCTATGTAAACATCATTGAGTACATTTTACGTCGCGGCTAGGACGATAGAACCAGAACATTAAAAATTAGCCAAATGAAACTAGTAGTTCCAAAAATAGTAACTAAAAGTACACGACTAGGACAGTCCATAGTAAATATTAATAAAATCAGTCGGACCGAAAATAGCGACTGAAAACAGTCACTAGTAAAAAGTAGTAAAATCAGTCGGACCGAAAATAGCTACTGAAACAGTCGATTGTAAAAACTATTACTATTACTAAACAGTCGATAGTCAATTTCAGTCGATTGTTCCTAACGCTACTTACGATACTTTAAAGTAAAATCATACGATAAGGACGTAATTTATTAATATTCTCAAAAATGTTAGATTGGACCTCGTATTACTATTTAAATACTCTAAACACACTTTTAGTGTCACTGCTAACACCACAATTTCAACATAACCCGAACGTCACGACACCTGCCCCTTGAAACCGCCATCCTAACAATACCATCAACCAGAAATCGGTAATTGCAGCGGGTAAACAATTTTACTTAACTACTACGCCACCAACTATTTGAACCCAGTTATTTGTTCAGTCTATTTCAGACGGGCATCAATTAGCTCCGTGGTTACGATTAAAGGAATTAATTTCTTGTTTGGTGAGGAACTATGGGGGTTAAGGGGGTGGCGGCGAGAGGCGGAAGGGACCGTGCTGCCTCGCATACACACAGAGGAATCAGTCGAATAGCACAAATACAGCACTTTAGTTTCGTGTGCGTTGAGCCGGCGGGCTAATTAACACGACCATTTTTCCGTTTTATTCTTCGTTCTTTTAACGAAGTCTCGTAATTATACAAACGATGATTACAGTTTTGTTTTATTTGGTTGGTTGTTGTTAATTGTATGGATAAGATCAAAGTGTTGATGACGGGGGGAATGGGCGCAAGTTTTACTAAGGGTATTAACTTTTTTGTGATATCTCTTATCTCATTGAATTTAACATTGAGAAATCTACATTAATTGAACATTAAATTATATAACTAGAGTGCGAGTCTTATATGGAGAAACTTTTAATATATTTGTAGAAAAGTAACACAAATAAAAAAATGTATCGATTAAATATTCCTTTCTAAATACGCCGACGGATATTCTAAGAATATTCTAAAAAATAAACCACCTTACTCATCAAGAAAAGTGGTTTGTTTAGATGAGTCTGATTATCTTAGTTCGGACTTCAAGATCGCCAAATGCGATAAGCCACAACTTATTACAATTAGGAAGCATCCATGTTTTGTAAAACTCCTAGTCCATAGATTCTTGCGTCAAGCACAAGCAGATCATGACGTCAGGCCATCAAAAGGTTGATTGAACTGTCTTTAAATTAAATTAGTTTACTGGAATTTTAAGAAAGAGTTCTGTAATTCAGGGTGTACGGCCATCAAAAACAGAAATTAGAGATCCGAAAACTAGAAATACTGTTCCATGTTACAATTTCGTGGATATCTGATGTAGTGTAACACCCCGACATCAAAGGAGAAATCAGAATGTAAGGTAAATTACCTTAACATTAGAGTATTGATAAAAGAAAGACAAAAAGCTAGAAGAATATGACACAAAACCAGAAATGCTGTGGATAAAATAATATTTAGTAAGATTAGAAATCAGACAAATCAAAATATTAAAGAGTATAAACAGAGTTTCTTCAAGAAATACGTAAGTGAATTAAGCCCGGAAGCGGACAAAGATTACTCGCTATGGAAGGCAACTTGGAGATTTAAAATGCCAATTATTAGAGTACCGCCTGTTAAAAATGATCAAAATGAATAGGTTCGACGCAACGATGAAAAGTTATTTAGCTAATGCATTCCAACCGAATGATATGGAATCTACAATAGACACAAATCCAGTTCATCAGCCCGATGAAGCTGTAAATCTGATTTCTCCTACGGAAATTACCACAGAAATTGATAACAACCTCAATCCTAAAAAGGCGAATGGAATTGACGATATTTCACCTGAGTTATTAAAAAAGCTGCTGCGAAAAGCAATAATCATGTTGACATATAACATAAATTTAATGCCTGTGTGCATAAGAAACTGACAAACCGGCAGAACAAGCTTGATCTTACACGCCTGTTTCGCTGTTAAGCATTATATCAAAATTATTTGTGAAACTGATGTTGACAGGCATTAAACCTTTTATAGAAATGCTAGATTTCCAGTTTGGATCTCGGAATCGCGATTCGACAATCAACCAAGTGCACAGAATAGCAGCGGTTGTTGAAAAGGCACCCGAAGAACCTAATTACTGCCCTGCAATTTTCCTGTAAGTCTCGCGAACTTGACTGGGTATGGCATTTGGGATTAATTTACAAAATTCGAAAATTGCTGCCACAGAATTACTCTCGACTACTGGAGTAATATATTTTCGAAAGAAAATTTAGAGTCTTACATGAAGATGCATTCTCAACACTTAAACAAGGTAGTGTCTTGGGACCATTTATATGTCTGTTCTATACTGCTGATATCCTAACAACAAAAGAAACAATACTTGGAACATTTGCTTGAACGACATAGTCATAATGGCAAAAGATGTATCTCTGTCTAAAGTTATAGAAATGAACAAATGAACTAGAGACTGGAAAATACAGCTTAATAGCACCAAATTGGTTCATGTTAATTTTGCGTTGCGGCGAATTCACAAAAACTTAATTATATTACTTGACGGATGCCCGATTACTCAAGAAGAATCAGCTAGACCTCGGAATATATCTCGATGGTAGGTAAAACTGGAAGCATCATGTCAGACAAAAGAAGAGCAGATTAGACTCAAAGTCAAGCAAGTGTACTGGTTAGTCGGGAGATATTCTAAACTTGACATAAAATGAAAGAGATCAGTTTATCAATCAATCATAAAGCCTATTTGGAACAATGGGGTGTAAATATGAGGTTGCACTAAATCATCAAACCAACTAATAATCCAACGCACCCAAAACAAAGTTCTACGATTATTTATCAATGCTTATCGCTACGTAACCAGCGAAGAGCTGCAACTTGACCTTAGAATCAAATTGATACACGAAGTGATCCATGATTTCGCCTTAGAACATAAAATAAGATTGCTAAATCACAACAACGTGGAAGCAACACAGCTACTGGACAAAACGCAGAAAATCAGAATATTGAAGCGAACAAAACCACACGAATTTGTTTAGTGTATAAGTGTATTCTTAACTTTAGCTTAAGTAGATTAGTTTTATTTTAATTTGGGAAATACATACTGAATAAATTAATTTGTAAATTATGAATATACTAAGTATATCTAACAAGTCAATTGAAAAGTTCCCGGCCTGACACATATATAGCGCTACTAGAACTAAAATATGTTTTTTAGCTAGCCCTAACCCTCAAAAGATGCGTATATAAATTTGACAGCAGTCTCATCATTAGTATGTGAATTATTGCATTTTGAGTGAAGCAACTTTCGTTATTGTGAAAAAAATTGATGAAAAGGAATTTCGCGTGTTGATAAAATATTGCTTTTTGAAGGGAAAAAATACAGTTGAATTAAAAACATGGCTTGATGCCGAGTTTCCGGACACAGCCCCAGGAAAATCAGCCATCAAGGGTTGGTATGCTAAGTTTAGACTTGATGAAATGAGCACCGAAAACGGTGAACGCAGTGGACGCCCAAAAGAGGATGTTACGGACGTAAACATTTAAAAAATTCACAAAGTGATTTTGAATGACCGTAAATTGAAATTGAATGAAATAGCAGACACTCTAGAGATATCAACTGAACGTGTACATCATATCATTCACAAATATTTGAGTATGAGAAAGCTCTATGCAAAGTGGGTGCCAAAAACAACGACGAGTTGATGATTCGGAGCAGTATTTGAAGATGATCAAGCGTAATAAAGCCGAGTTTGGCGTGGATATGTGACAACGGATGAAACATGTTTCCACTGTTTCACTTTAAAGTCCAATCGACAATCAACTGAGTGGACTGCACGCGATAAACCCGCTCCAAAGCGTGGGAAAATGCAGTAGTCGATTGGAAAGGTTATGGCGTCTGTATTTTTGGATGCGGATGGAGTAATTTTCATTGTCTACCTTGAAAAAGGAAGGACCATCAACAGCGACTGTTACATAGCGTTATTGGACCGTTTAAAAGACGAAATCGCCGAAAAACGGCCGCATTTGAAGCAAAAGAAAGTTTTAATTCACCAAGACAATTAACTGAGGCCTATTTTGAAGAAGAAGGACAAATCATACTACAAAAATGGTATCGAAAACTTGGTGGGTCGCTATAATCAGTGTCACTATAATCACCTTTGAAGGGAAATATGTTGAATAAAAAAAAGTCATTTTGCTAAAAAGTATGTTTTACTATGGTAGGCCGGGTACTTTTTAATTGACCTGTTAATGTAAGATGTAATTAATTAAAGAAATATATAACAGATTATATACTCTAATAGCGATTTAATTTTAGCTGCCAATAATTTTAATCAGTATTCAATATTTTTAGTTAACTAAAATGTCGATCCTTTATGACGGTTAATTGATTATTATTATTATTGTCCATCTAAATATGAAAATATTAGTAATGATAATCGGATTATTGATTCCATAAATACAGTATTTTTATTGTTACCTGTTCAAGCTTAATCGTGGATTGATATATAAGAAAACCTAAAAAAAAATCAACCTCTTGTGAACTCCAACTTTATCGTTAAACCTTGTTATTATTTCCAAGAATTCGCGAATAAAATTAAATGAGCTCAGTAAGTATATATATATATATATATATATATATATATATATATATATATATATATATATATATATATATATATATATATATATATATATATATATAGTGAATAATGTCCAATTAAATACATACATTATACATTTACTTTATAATATTGACGGCAACAACAGCGGACAATTATAAAGTAGTATAATTATTATAAAGTAGATAGTATCATATATTTTATTAAAATTCTATTTTTTTGGTTTCCCTCTGTAATATAAATATGTTTAATCTTATCTTTTAATTTTTCTCCATAGTAAATAAACCTGCTCGGCGCGCCCTCAGGTGACGTCTCAGAGAAACAAGACTTAAATACCACTCTGTACGTGGGAGATCGGATTCTACGTCTGTCTATTCTATGTTTGTTATTCGACTGGTGGGATTTATGAGCGATGTCTGTTCTAGCGGCACGTAAAACAAAGTAGGGACTTTTTGCCGTTAAAACTCGGATTTTTATCGTTTTCGAAACGATTTAGTCGGCGTCTGGAGGTGATTTGTCAATTTCCAGACGGCGCGCGCTATCAGATTTCATTATTCTTATGACGCTGAGCTCATTTAATTTTATTCGCGAAGTCTTGGAAATAATAACAAGGTTTAACGATAAAGTTGGAGTTCACAAGAGGTTGATTTTGTATTTTTTTTTAGGTTTTCTTATATATCATTCTACGTTTAAGCTTGAACAGGTAACAATAAAAATACTGTATTTATGGAATCAATAATCCGATTATCATTACTAATATTTTCATATTTAGATGGACAATAATAATAATAATCAATTAACTGTTTTAAAGGATCGACATTTTAGTTAACTAAAAATATTGAATACTGATTAAAACTACTGGCAGCTAAAATTAAATCGCTATTAGAGTATATAATCTATAATATATTTCTTTAATTAATTACATCTTACATTAACAGGTCAATTGAAAATAACCCGGCCTACCATAGTAAAATACACTTTTTCACAAAATGAGTTTTTTTCATTCAACATAATTCCCTTCAAGGGTGATACACAGATTATAGCGTCCCTCCAACTTTTCGATACCATTTTTGTAGTATGATTTGTCCTTTGCTTCAAAATAGGCCTCAGTTTCGGCGATCATCTCTTCATTTGACGAAAATCTCTTTCCAGGGAGCATTACCTTGATATCTGGGAACAGAAAATAGTCGCTGGGGGCCAGATCTGGAGAATACGGTGGATGAAGAAGCAATTCGAACCCCAATTCAAGGATTTTTGCCATCGTTTTCACTGACTTGCGACACGATGCATTGTTTTGGTGAATTATAACTTTCTTTTTCATCAAATGCGGCCGTTTTTAACCGCCATAACCTTGCCAGCCGACTGTTGCATTTTCCCACGCTTTGGAGCGGGTTTATCGTGTACAGTCCACTCAGTTGATTGGACTTTAGAGTTAAACGATGGAACCATGTTTCATCCATTGTCACATATCCACGCAAAAACTCGGGTTTATTACGCTTGATCATCTTCAAACACTGTTTCGAATCATCAACTCGTCGTTGTTTTTGGTCAAAAGTGAGCTCGCGCGGGAACCACTTTGCATAGAGCTTCCTCATACTCAAATATTCGTGAATGATATGATGTACACGTTCAGCTGATATCACTAGAGTGTCTGCTGTTTCATTCAATTTCAATTTACGGTCATTCAAAATCACTTTGTGAATTTTTTAAATGCATTCGTCCGTAACAACCATTTTTGGTCGTTCACTGCGTTCACCGTTTTCGTTGCTCATTTCACCACGTCTAAACTTAGCATACCAACCCTTGATGGCTGATTTTCCTGGAGCTGTGTCCGGAAACTCCGCATCAAGCCATGTTTTTAATTTAACTGTATTTTTTCCCTTCAAAAAGCAATATTTTATAAACACGCGAAATTCCTTTTTATCCATTTTTTTCACATTAACAAAAGTTGCTTCACTCAAAAGCTATAATTCACAAACTAATGATCTGACATTATTTGTTTCATTCGTGAATTTAAGCAACACCTAATATTTTTTTTCTTCTTGCATTGCCTCAGGGCATACACAATTAATCCTTTTAAGAAAGATCTTCATTTGCTGACATAATACATTCTTTTGTCAATAAATACAAATTCTAGAGATAGCTTCGCGCATAAACGAATTAAATTAGGTGCCTTGTGTCGTTAGGTAATATTTAAACAATATAGCATAATAGAAAAATCATTAATATATATATATATATATATATATATATATATATATATATATATATAAAATTCTTGCTTGCAATAGTATCGCATATACACTTAGGTCTTAGTATTTTTTGATACAGATTCGTCTGTTTCAAAAACATCTGCTGAGAAACAGATGTCATAATTTTCAGTTTTCAAACGTCACAATTTCTTTCTTTTCTTTAAAAACATTTAGACTAAAATTGACAAAACCTCTAACCAAATGTTATTTTAACTTTTACCTTTTTCCGTCAACTTTTATCGTCTTCACTCTATTTGTTAGCATCTTGCCAAGGGTGGCCTAATGTTCCATTTTGTAATATCTACGTCTATACGTAAATTGAAATAAGAAATCTTCCTTAACTTTATTATATGCTTTTCAAAATTGCTACATCCTGTTTTTACACATTTCATAAATTTAATCTTGAATAAAAGTGATATCAAATCATGATATCATCATCACTGATATAGATGCCTTATTTTCGACTAATCCAACATTATATTGTTTTTTTTAGATATTTATCACAGTGTTCGTACTAATACTCACTGCAGCTACAACACAAATAATATTTCCAATATAAACTCCAGCAACATCAAATATTTAACAGTATATATCTCTCTACTTACCTCTCTAACGCATTTTAGACTACAGTTGCAATCTATTTCTGACTGCCTATTTATTGTCTTCGGCGTTTTCATTAAGAATAATCACTAATATGAAGCAGCGATTTGAAATTTATCAAAAGATTTGAATTCTTTTCCATTTCTTTTGCCACGACTCTAAGATCTAAGTGATAACCAAACCGGCCATTTCGTATGTTAATTGCCAGTAACAAAAAGGTAACATAAACTAATTAGTATAGATAAATAAATAGAGGTCCCCTAAGAGCGAAATCATTATTCTTAAACATATTACCCTGTCAACTTTTATCGTCTTCACTCTATTTCTTAGCATCTTGCCAAGGGTGGCTTAATGTTCCATATTGTAATATCTATGTCTATACGTAAATTGAAATAAGAAATCTTCCTTAACTTTATTATATGCTTTTCAAAATTGCTACATCCTGTTTTTACACATTTCATAAATTTAATCTCGAATAAAACTGATATCAAGGTATATAGATGCCTTATTTTCGACTAATCAAACATTATATTGTTTTTTTTAGATATTTATCACAGTGTTCGTACTAATACTCACTGCAGCTGCAACACAAAAAATATTTCCAATAAAAACCCCAGCAACAACAAATATTTAACAGTATATATCTCTCTACTTACCCCTCTAACGCATTTTAGACTACAGTTGCAATCTATTTCTGACTGCCTATTTATTGTCTTCGGCGTTTTCATTCAGAATAATCACTAATATGAAGCAGCGATTTGAAATTTATCAAAAGATTTGAATTCTTTTCCATTTCTTTTGCCATGACTCTAAGATTTAAGTGATAACCAAACCGGCCATTTCGTATGTTAATTGCCAGTAACAAAAAGGTAACATAAACTAATTAGTATAGATAAATAAATAGAGGTCCCCTAAGAGCGAAATCATTATTCTTAAACATATTACCCTGTCAACTTTTATCGTCTTCACTCTATTTCTTAGCATCTTGCCAAGGGTGGCTTAATGTTCCACATTGTAATATCTATGTCTATACGTAAATTGAAATAAGAAATCTTCCTTAACTTTATTATATGCTTTTCAAAATTGCTACATCCTGTTTTTACACATTTCATAAATTTAATTTCGAATAAAACTGATATCAAGGTATATAGATGCCTTATTTTCTACTAATCAAACATTATATTGTTTTATTTAGATATTTATCACAGTGTTCGTACTAATACTCACTGCAGCTGCAACACAAAAAATATTTCCAATAAAAACCCCAGCAACAACAAATATTTAACAGTAGATATCTCTCTATTTACCTCTCTAACGCATTTTAGACTACAGTTGCAATATATTTCTGACTGCCTATTTATTGGCTTCGGCGTTTTCATTCAGAATAATCACTAATATTGAGCAGCGATTTGAAATTTATCAAAAGATTTGAATTTTCTTTTGCCACGACTCTAAGATCTAAGTGATAATCTTAATTGCCAGTAAAAAAGGTACCATAAACTAATTAGTATAGATAAATAAATAGAGGTCCCCTAAGAGCGAAATGATTATTCTTAAACATATTACCCTGGTGTCTAGTTAGAAGTGTGCTAGCGGGCAAATAAAAGCTCAAATATTCAAAAATCTCGCTAAACGCCGAGAAGCCTTGCGAATTATCGATTTATTTGCCATCCGGTATCTAGCCAAATTGAGGATTCACTTGATAGGCTCCATAGAGAGGAATATTCTATATATGGTACCCCTTCATGTTCATTAACCCCAATTATCACAGTCAACGTAGAAATCTTAAAAGATGCAGATGCAAGAAAGCAGAGAAACGGTACTATAAGAACCCGTTGAGACAGTTGGAGAGGCCTCGGCATGTAAAAGTAAATTATTCTCCGCTGCTAAGATAATTAAATTAGCTGAAGAGCGATACGAAGATATAAATATACAAAACCCGTAAAAACTATAGAAAATATAGAAACCTATAATAACCGCCATCTGTCGGCTTGGTGGCGCAGTGGTAAAGCCGAGGGAACAGTCCTCTTACTGTTGCGATAGCTGCAGGTTCGAATCATGTTAGGGCATGGTCGTACATTTATGTTTGTGATTGTTTAAAATTTATGAGTGTTCTAGAAAAGAGTGTACAATCCGGCAAAGAAAATGATCCCAGTCACGCCAGTAACCAGGCTGGGTAAGACCGGATGTCTTCTGGGATTATTTTTAAAGTTGGTCACTCGCCAGTCGGTAGGCTTAATGCCGACAAATTTTAGGCCCAGTCCAGATAAACCCATAGTTGGTGAAAGGAGACTTTAAAACGTATTTAAAAAAATAATGGCAATCAGCATTGCTGATATTTTCTTTATAATGGTGAAACAATGGTCTCCACCAAAATTCAACACTGTCAGAAATTTGGTAAATTCACCAATATTTTTATAGCTAAATTGGCCAGACTAATTTCAATGTTTTGTGAATAAAAGTCGTATTTAAAGGATGTACGATAGAAAGCGGGCAGCGTACTCCACGTCGCGGCATCTCCCCCTCCGCCTCCCGCCAAACCCCGTCGCCGCGACCACCGAAAAACTAATTAAATGGTCGTGGAAAAGACGAGGCCGCTGCGACCGAAAGAAATTAGCCCGCGCTCCGAGAGGTCCATTGTTATTATTAAAAATACCGAGAAATTTCGAGACAAAAAGGGCTTTTGTGTCGCGATCGCGATAACGACTGGCGCTCGCATCTTTTTGTGCGGAAGATTATTCGCGAATCGGCCGAGAGACCGGCGAAGGAACGGCCGGTGCCGCTGAAAAATACCAACTTTGCATAAAGGGCTCGGGTGGTTTTCATTATTCTCGATATGTTCGCGCTCAACTAGGCCCCAAGTCGGCGGTCGGTCCCTTCATTACTCGTACATCTCGGTCCTGTTTATCCGGCATCAGACAGGGGACTTTTATCGAAATTGGTCTGGTCTGGCTATTGTTCGCGGTCTTATTCGCTTGTGCTGTTGTTTCGGAGCAATGACGATTATAAAAAAGTTTGTTTTCTCACGACTAAATACTCGAATAAAAGCTTAATCACTGAAGCATGGAAGATTTTATATCAGAATATTCTACAGGCACTGTACCTAGAATTGATTCATAATTCTTTGAAAATAATTTGTAGAAATTAGTTAATGTTTGGATACAACAAAATTACGCTTGTTTTTTCTATATAAACTATTCAAGCCGAATGAAACCACCTATTGAAATAAGAACATTTAAGTTAAGCATTGAGTATAATTAGCCATGTAAAAAAAGTATAGTTCACTAAATAGTACTTGCTGTTACCTGTTTATGCTAATGCTTAAATTTATTCGGGTAATTTTTTTATTTTAAAGGCATTTATTGCGAAAAGTAGGTACAATATATATTAACCAAAATATTTTTCATATTTTTTCAAGTTTAAAAACTGTGTGCCGTCAACCATACATTATCGATTTGAACAAGTGACAGTCAGATGGCTGAGTGCAACTGATATTTCCATTCAATCTGCGACAGTGTATCTTTCACTGTAACTCTAGCAACGCGATCAAGCATGCAAAAAATGTTTTTCGAAGTTTATGATATGTTAATGACTTGTTATTTTCTTTTGCAGCAATACGTTACTTAGTTCATTTAATTGATGTCGGTATACATCTGTAGTAGCTGCGGTTTTAGCAACTCGTAATATTCTACATCTGGCGAGCATTATGACTATGATCATTCCATTTCGATTTTGGTGATGTGGATGAATCTCTTGCACTGACCTATGACTGCTAGCACTTGAGAATGTCACAGTAAAACCATATTGTTACGACCGTTTGAAAGAGCAATTTATTTTGAATTAGAATGCTAGTCATTTTTCTCCCATCACTTCCAACCTAATAATATACAATCCAAAATCCAAATTACACAATCAGTTACTAAGTTGTTTATGTGTTCTGGATATATATTTTCATATCGCATTTAGTTTTTTTGTTCTGACCTAAAACCAGACAGTGGAATGCATGACGCATACCTGGTCGCGGAGATTACCTGACCAGGTTATGTGGGACTGCCGCTGGGGCTACCAATACACTAAATCGAAACCGTCTCACAGTTGATCCCTGTAGGTTGCTTCTGCTACTGCATGAAATTTGATGATATGTCACCTGCTAATAGGGCAGCCGTTATTGGGCACGAGGACCCAGTGAAATAACAAATAGTGAATATGACTTTTGATTCGCGAACTTGAGTTTACATACAACCGAATACTGTCGTATGGGGCCAAAAAGTTATAACTACATCAACGGATGAGGTCGTTTTGACCTGGAAAAGGGGCAGGTTAGCGGTGAGGGGGTGCTAAGCTACCAGCAGGTCGACCAGCTCGTGAACAAGCGCGTTTTCAGTAGAACGTGAGTTGATTTGTTGTTTGTGGAATGATTGAGATATGAAGTGCTTGATTTCTGTAGTGTCAGTTTCCCAGAATTTGATTATTTCTAACAAACCATGGAGAATTTAGGACTCTCCTGAAGACCTTATCTTCGAAAACTTGTAGCCGCTTCACCTGGTTGGGTGTAACAAACTTGAAGTAGACATTAGATCCATAGAGGAGTACGGACCGAATTAACATCTTATAAAATAAAAATTTGATGAAAATGGGAAGTCTGCTAGAAGGGCAGATCAGAGAATATAGCAGGTTTGCTATCCCCGAACCTCTCTGGGTTGCTTTCTGGACTTGAGAATGCCAACCGAACCATCGAAGTGGAGACCTATGTACGTGACGTTATCCAGCCATGGAATGGTTGCAGTGTCGATCTCAAGTTGCGAGCCGCGCAGTGCGTAACGCTTCTTATGGAAAATGATGGCCTGGGTTCTCAAGGGGTTGATTTGCAACTTCCGGCACGCATTTAATAATTAAGTTAGATTAGTTAAACGTTGTAAGTCCGTCCAGTCTGCCTCTACGGAGCACAGGTGTGGTACAGGTACGTCTCTGAGAAACAACTTGCACTACTCCAAGTATTCCAATCCAAAAAAGTCTACGCGTCACTCAACGCCCGATGGTTTATGTAATGGTAATGGTAAATAATGCGAATACACAGTTACAATCAGTTACCCTGTTCGTAAAAAGCTTCACGAACATACACAGTTTGAGGTTCTCCCTAGGCGCCTTGGAACATGAAAAGTATCTCATGGGTAGCGATCAAATCCCTACCCATCCATAAACCTCGGTAGTTAAACCAAATAATATAATCCCAGTCGTAACCCAGGGTATCTGTTATCCGCAAAGCATTTCTATCCTGAACCCGAAGCATCCTGACATCAGCAAAAGACGATTTGGAAAATAAGAGTTAACGCTATTGTCAGAACTAGTTTGTTGCTTTCGATCTACGAACTTCACGTCGATGAACATATTTTTCATGTTCCATGTTGAACATGAACTGTAGAAAAAGTGCGACATCTCATCAGAATCTCATGATATTTTCAATGTTAATCCATGCGAAATACAAATGTCAAACTTCTTTTAATATCCAATTTTATGTAAATTATTCTATGGTCACTGTTTAGTTCCGTAACTAACAGGTCAATTGAAAAGTCCCCGGACTACACTTCATTCACCTCTTCATTCGACGAAAATTTCTTCCCAGCGAGCATTCTTTTGACACCTGAGAACAGGAAATAGTCGCTGGGGGCCATATCTGGAGAATACGGTGAATGGATGGATTTTTGCTATTATTTTCACTGACTCGTGACACGGTACATTGTCTTGGTAAAGCAGCACTTTCTTTTTCCTCAAAAGCGGCCGTTTTTCGGCTATTTAGTCCTTCAAACGGTCCAATAACACCATGTCATAGTCGCTGTTGATGGTCCTTGCTTTTTCAACGTAGTCAATGAAAATTATTCCATGCGCATCCCAAAATAGAGACGCCATAACCTGCCAGCCGACTGTTGCGTTTTCCCACGCTTTGGAGCGGGTTCATTGAGACAGTCCACTCGGATGACTGTCGATTAAACTTTGGAGTGAAATGATGGAACCATCTTCCATTGTCACATATTGACGCAAAAATTGGGGTTTATTACGCTTGATCATTTTCAAACACTGCTCCGAATCATCAACTCGATTGTTTTTGGTCAAAAGTGAGATCGCAAGGCACCCACTTTGCACAGAGCTTTCTCATACACAAATATTCGTAAATGGTATGATGTACACATTCAGTTGATATCTTTAGAGTTGTCTGCTATTTCATTCAGTTTCAATTTACGGTCATTCAAAATCATTTTGTGGATTTTTTAATGTTTTCGTCGGTAACAACGTCTTTTGGGCGTCCACTGCGTTCACCGTCTTCGGTGCTCATTGCACCACGTCTAAACTTAGCATGCCAATCCTTGATGGTTGATGTTGCTGGGACAGTGTCCGGAAACTCAGCATCAAGCCAAGTTTTTGCCTCAACTGTATTTTCCTCCAAAAAGCAATAAGTTCAGTAGAAAAAATCAATTATTTTTGCTTAAAATTATAGAGTTTATTTAACATACTTCAAATGATTCGATTTACGTCAAATTTGTGCCGCTTTTTTCCATAATTTATGGTCGTTTTGAAAGCAATTCCATTAAGCCTCTCTCATAGAAATTCTTGATTATAGGAATCGATTTTCACAAGCCTCTTTTGAGGAAACACCAAAAATATAGCTCTCCATAGGCAAAAACAACTAGTAATCTCTTAGTCGTGCCGAGCTAGGATTGTAAGGTAAATCCATAAAAATCTTGGTCAAGGCCCCTTCTAGTCAAGCAGAAGAACTTGGAAATAGAAAAGTAGAATTTAAACTAATTTACAGACTTTAGGCTATAAATTAATAAGTTATGTTCGCTAGTCCCTCTAAAACTCGAGAAAGACTGGATCGATTTGGCTAATTTCGATATTAAAATATTTGTCTAAGTCTAGAAAAGGTTTATATGCTGAGAAAATATGTAACAACTGCGACGAAAATAGTAAAAAAACAATTTTGTTTTCCAATATAAAGCGCTATTATCTTTGTAGTGTTATTTTCAGGAAGAACCGACATTTTTGATAGTTATCAAATATTTCTGGCAACATTTTTGAAAAATTTAAATACTGATGAAAAGTTCCATTCACTATTATCAAACCCGATTAAAATATATAATGTCTTAAATTAATATATCGGCAGTGATCGTTTAATATTTTACCACGATTTATATCGCATACAAATGTAGGTTGTTGATTGATTGATCTATTGGATAACGTAAAAATCAAATGAGAAATAATGACACCTATGTAAGATATGATACAACTATGTACCGAAATGTTCGTTAGAATTTCGAATTTATGATAAAGCACACTTTGTAAATGTATTTCGTATTTGTTATTATTTAGTCAAAAATATAGAGTATGAAAACTTTCTTCACTTTTATCATTAACATACTAAAGAGAAAAATAAGACTTGGTTGAAGTTAATCAAATGTACAACAAGCTACCTTACGTTTTAACAGCACTGGTGATCTGCGAGAGACAGAAAATTATAATAATTATTTTGGTATGTCACAGTTGCACTCGAGAGTGACTGGAAATGAAGCGGATGGACGTAGAGTGCAATGAGTATGCGCACGACTCAATAGAATTGAATGATCCTCAGACGCAGGCCATGTGATCCATGAACAAGCATCTCACTACAATCTGGCCATAAATTATTGTTACATGGTCAATTTGAAAATATTATACTATAACAGTCTCTTGATGCCACCCAAATTTATATCATAAATAAGTTAACAAAACCTTAAACAAATGCAGATATAACGACAATATAGTGCTAAATATTGTACTATATTAATTTATACTTACCGAGCAACAAAACTTAATTTACGATTTGCAAGTCATTCCTTAATTACGGCCTTTATAATGTACTTATTAGGACCGCCAGTGTACTATGGTATGGTGTATTGTCTATAACAATATCTGATAGTTTTTCCAAGTGCAGCTAGTATGCAGCAGCTGATTTTCAAACGATAACAAATACGTCTTATTGAAAAACATGGTTCTGCCTTAAGAATAAAATTATTCACCTTTCTCCTTCAACTTTTCTTTTCTTTACACTCTTTTATTAGCATCTTGCGAAAAGTGGGACAATATTTCATTCTGAAATTTCCATAATTGATCTATATACACAAATTGAAATAACAATTATAATTTTATTATATGCTTTAACAAATTATCGTCTGATGGATGTGATAGATAAAGTGTATGGGTATCTGGAACCTTTTCTTGGGTTATCTTTACACCATTTATATCCTATGATTTCTAACATAGTATGAACGGATGAGTTACATCTTTCAAAGAGCTGCGTATCCTCAGGTTTTATATGGATATTTCTGAAAATAACAGTTTCCTCTGAAATATGTGTATTAAATTATGTTTATATCGAAAAAAACTCCTGATCCTGATTCGTCACCCGCTTCGTATGTAGCCGCTTCATTTTCGGTAACTCCATCCTTATATTGTTTGTCATTTTGTGAGAGGTATTAGTCACAGTATCCATTGATATTTCACGCAGCTGCAGCACGCTGAAAATATTTTAAATAAATCAAACAGATAAGACAAAATAATAAGACAATCAAAAATACAAAAATGCAAATACAAATAAAATAAGTTTGAATTTAAAACGAATTTACAAACTGCAATTCACAATAAATTCGTCATTATGATGAGAGTTCTCTGTTATTTTGGACGGGCTGCGTGGCCAAGGCGCAGAATGAAAACATGGTTACGATTGTATGTATTAAAGTATGATTTAAAATGCTGATTATTTACATTCATTTATTTTATAGTAGTGTAGGGTTTGAATCTCCATCAATACGGTTCCGTCAATCCGTCCTCCTGGCATTGTCGTGCCGTGTACGTCCCCACGAAAGATCGCTCGGTTTTCGATGATCAATAGCGTGTGACATTTGCATAGCATCCGTATTATGTCGGCAAATTGTCGACGTTTAAAGCGAAGAACGGGATGTTCCTATAAATAGCGTGTCCTAGACGCGGACCCACTCTGTCGTGGCTTTCTACCCGAAGGTTGTGACATGCCGCGACTCGCGCCGCTTATAAATCAAAACCATTCCATCAATACGGACCCGAAACACTCTATTAGGACATGTTTAAAAGGTCACGCATAACTAAATCGTTCCGCATTCCGTGTAAAAATTGTCTGTGGTCACGACAGGTCGTCAATTTCGACGACTCCCATACGAAATCGCTGGGTAATAAATCAGGAGTTCGTGATGGATATTGTTGGCTTATGTCTTGATTACGTTTGTATGGATTTTTTGTGATAATTCATTTTAATAATGAGCTCTTTATTATAGGGAGAATACTACTGGTAGCACCTGTAGTAGCATAGTAATATTGGCTATTGTGTCATAATAAATTATTTCTTTGTAAGAATTGCCCTTGTGGCTTCGAAATAATTGTACTAAGAATATATATTAATAATATTACATGATTAATTTTTATTGTTGCATGTTTATTGATAATTTTTGATTTTCGAGAAAAATTATTGTTTATTTATAAAAATTAAAATAAAAATGTTTAGTTATAGATGTTCTAATACTAGTTATATCAGAGAAACTATAGTGCACATATGCAGGGGATAGATAACAGTTGAATTGAAAACTCCCCAGCCTGACGGGCTAGAATAAATGGCGATACTAGAATTAAATCCGTATGTTTTTTAGTTAGCCCTAACCCCTAAAAGATGTATAAATTTGACAGCTGTTGGATCATTAGTTTGTGAATTATAGCATTTTGAGCGAAGCAACTTTTGTTATTGTGAAAAAAATGGATATTAAGGAATTTCGCGTGTTGATAAAATATTGCTTTTTCAAAAGAAACAATACAGTTGAAGCAAAAACTTGGCTTGATGCCGAGCTTCCGGACACTGCCCCAGGAAAATCAACCATCGACGACTGGTATGCTAAGTTTAGACGTGGTGAAATGAGCACCGAAAACGGTGAACGCAGTGAACGCCCAAAAGAGATTGTTATCGACTAAAACATTTAAAAAATCTACAAAATGATTTTGAATTACCGTAAATTGAAATTGAATGAAATATCAGACACTCTAAAGATATCAAATGAGCGTGTGCATCATATCATTCACGAATATTTGGGTATGTAAAAGCAATGTGCAAAGTGGGAACCGCGCGAGCTCCCTTTTGACCAAAAAGAACGACGTGTTGATAATTCGAAGCAGTGTTTGAAGATGATCAAGCGTAATAAACCCGAGTTTTTGCGTCGATACAATGGATGAAACATGCTTCCATCATTTCACTTCCGAAGTCTAATCGACAGTCATCCGGGTGGACTGCATACGATGAACCCGCTCCAAAACTTGGGAAAACACAACAGTCGGCTGGCAAGTTTATGGCATCTGTACTTTGGGATGCGCATGGAATAATTTTCATTAACTACCTTGGAAAAGGAAGGACCATCAACAGCGACTATTACATAGCGTTATTGGACCGTTTGAAGGACTAAATCGCCGAAAAACGACCGCATTTGAGGAAAAAGAAAGTGCTGCTTCACCAAAACAATGCACCATGTCAAAAATCCATAATTTGGGCTTTGAATTGCTTTCTCATCCACCGTATTCTCCAGATGTGGCCTTCAGCGACTCCTTCCGCATTTCCTGTTTTCAGCTCTCCAAAGAATGCTTGCTGGGAAGAAATTTTCGTCGAATGAAGAGGTGATCGCCGAAACTGAGGCTTATTTTCAAACAGAGGACAAAATCATACTACAAAGGGAAATCGTGAAGGGAATTATGTTGAATAAAAAAAAAATTGCCGAAAAGTGTGTTTTGCTATGGTAGGCCGGTGGCTCTTGAATTGACCTCTTATATACACACAATTTAGCTTAATAGAGCTAAAGAGCTTTTAGCTACCTAAACCTATTGATCTATTTACAATATTATTTTAACTACTCCATCTGATCAGTTTGAAGTCGGTGCCTAGCCCAAACAAAACAAAAATAATAATATAATTTTGTGTCAAATACACATAATTAAATTATGAACAAAACAAATCTTAATTAATATAATATCCGAGAAGCAGAATTGAGAAGAGCTAGAAAAGCCATCGCCTTCACTTCAGTGTAAATAGTAATAAAGTAGTAAAAAGTACAGTGAGTGCTTATGACATCCAAGTCTAGCTGACATCGCCAAAAATGAGCAATTAAGACAAATTTAAATTAGCGTCAGTCTGTGAATCGATGGTGTTAATAATACAAATAAAACAAGGCTTCAAGGCTTACTTCAAGTTACACTAAGGAGTTATCAAAGACATTCATCAATATCGGTAGAAGAACAATTTTATTAACACAGCCATCAATCAAAACGTCACATCTACTATTGATTAGTGTGAAAAATAATTAAAACACTAAATCATCTTACGTAACCTTTTATATTAATATGCATAAATATATATAATTCAATATTTAAAAACAAATCAAAGAAATAACTGTTTAATATACAGATATCATATATTCAAACATAAAAATATATAAAAACAATGTTGTTGATACAGGATTGTTTCGCTACAGTTACTTTCACGGTAATATTTTACGATAGGGATGCGTGGGAGGGTGGGAAGGTCGCAAATCTTCCCCAACTCGTTACCAGCCAGGAAAGGCACATCCTCGCGCCTCGCGGACAATTAATCCTCGTTAGGGGAGTATTGTACGGCTTTTTATCGGGAAACAATGAGTTCAAATCTGATGGGAATCGATCAGCATTACGCGAGATTTAGCACAATTAGCCTCCGTTCCGATTCGGTAATTTAACCGCGCCTTGATTTGTTGACTCTAAATAAGCAACCTCGTTAGACCGCATTTGGGGTTATATCTAACCAGATAAAATAAATCCATGTTTATTACTAATAATTCGATAACAAATCGATATATTTGAAAATGTGGGTTTGCTTTCAGAACAACTATGGTTATCGAAACATTTTAAAAAATTCGTAATATCTTAATTTAATATTTAACATTTAAAATAAACACAATATATCTGGCTATACAATAATGACAAAGAATTAAACTGAAATTAAGCATAAATATAACTTAGGTAATAATACTAAGGAAACTGATAGTTGTATAAAATATATTTATTTTTTTATATTTTAAAGTATCCTTTTTACCAACGAGGATTTATGTGGACTGAACCTACAATTTAACGTGGGTTCCGAACCACGGTCTTCGGCATTAAGCCTACCGATTGGCGAGAGACCAACTTTGGAAATCATTCCAGAAAAAGTCAACCTGGTTACTGGAGTGACTAGAATCATTTTCCTTGTCGGATTTTACACTCTTGTCTAAGGACAATTACAAATGTTAAAACACAAATGTTTATATCAAGCCCTGCCAAACTTTATCGAAGACTTATACTGCGTTTAGGAAAACTACAGAGCATATTTGTTTTCCTTTTTCCCTCCAAAAAACGCTCAATGTTATACGTTATTCTATGGATCTGGTCGATTGTTGAGTGTTTTTGTTGGAGTCCAATCTGGTGGTTCGGAATTAGGTTGCTTTGTTTTGCTATTCGATTAAATAGAGAAAGGGGTCTATACGATTTGACATCATTAGGTTTTAATATTATAATTACTTCCGCTACTTTCCTTATATAAATATTAGTAAGCTTTACCATTGCAGTTGTTTTAGGATTTTTCCAGTAATTATATCCAGTTGCGTTGACTTTTTTGAGTTCATGTTTATTCTCATTGGTTAGTTCTCTTGGAGTTACTGGTGTGATAAGTGTTGATGTTAATTTATCAGTACTATTTATGATGTGGTTCGTCTGTTCGCTATTGGGAGAATAGGCTTTAGCTAAATGTTCAGCAAATAGCTCTGCTTTTGGTTTATTGTCTCAGGCCCATGGTCTGTTGTTGCTTCTTAGTGGTGATGTAGATTATATATGCCTCTTAATCCTATTGATTGAGTTTATTGAATTTTCCTTTAGTTTTTTGGATTTCTCGCATAAACATTTGAGTTTTATTATTAAGTATTATCTTATCTGTAAGATACCAAGTTTGTTGACACCTTCTTCTTCTTCTGGCTTATTTTTTCTTTAACTAGTTCTCGAATTTCTGCTGTGTAATTTATACCTTTAGTTAGTGTTTTGGTAAGCTGCTCCTTGAATAACCCTAGTAAAATTTTGAAATTATTCCTCTAGTTGCTCTATAATTTTAAGACTAGTTTTCAGATTGATGTAGCTCTAGAAGCCCATCCTAAAGCATTACTAATCGGCGATCTTATTAAGAAAGTTGGCATTTAGTGTCATTTTTATTATATTTAGGTTTAGGGTTAACACAATGGCTGTATGATCAGAATTGAGGACAAAGTTCCCTTCTAGTTGTATAAAATTGGAAGACACTCTTTTTGTTATGAAAAAATCTAACATATCAGAAATGTTATCAAAAATAAGAAAGCCAATAGGTAGACTTATCTATTGAGTAATACTTACAGCTGGTTTCTTGAATTGCTTATCTTTACTATTTGCCTTTGTTTGTGGTTAATCTTGAATCCAAAACTGTATGTTCAGAATGAATGTCTCCTCCAACAACAAATCTTTCTCCCAGGTGCTTAAATATTTCTAAATATTGTCCTTTCTTAATGTTATATTTAGGTGGACAGTAAACTGCTCAAATTCTTATTTCTTGTGTAGTTGCTTTATTCTAACTACTGTTAACTGTATCGTATATTCAAAGTTATTTTGTACATACATCATCTAAATTTGTGAGGTCGAAACGTCGCAATGTTGCCGCAACTCTGAGTTTTAATTCAGTTTGGCTTTGTAAATATAATTTATTTTAACATTATAGTACATCTGAAAGTTACAATTAATTATACAGCTACAATAGATTATAGGATAGAGTAATAGCCTGTTATCACTATTGCTTTCAAGAATTTTTCAAACGTCTGACGACAGGACGACTTTGTCAGGCTCATTCGTTTACGTGTTCGAATTAATCAGCCAGAATTATGTCTCTTTTTAACTAGAATATAATGAGAAGGAAAATATTCTCTGATTCTAAAACGAATTTACAAATTGCGACAGTCAATACAAATAAGCATCTTGATGACGTATGTAACAGGTGAAATGAAAAGTCCCCGGCCTACCAAACGAAAACACGTTTTTTTGGCAAAATTATTTTTAATCAACCTAATTCCCTTCAAGGATGACAACTTCTCGATACCATTTTTGTAGTACGATTTGTCATTTGATTCAAAATAGGCCTCAGTTTCGGCTATCATCTCTTCATTCGACGAAAATTTATTCCCAGCGAGCATTATTTTGAGAACAGGAAATAGTCGCTGGAGGCCACATCTGGAGAATACGGTGGATGAGAAAGCCATTCGAAGCCCAATTCATGGATTTTTGCCATCGTTTTCACTGACTTTTGACACCGTGCATTCTCTTGATTAAGCAGCACATTCTTTTTCTCAAATGCCGTCATTTTTCGGCGATTTCGTCCTATAAACGGTCCAGTAACGTTATGTAATAGTCGCTATTGATGGTTCTTCCTTTTCCTTTTTCAAGAAGATGATGTGCGATTTGAGATGCGCCTGAAAATTATTCTATGCGCATCTCAAAACACAGACGCCATAATCTTGCTAGCCGACTGATTCGTTTTCCCACGCTTTGGAGCGGGTTCATCGTGTGCAGTCCACTCAGATGTCTGTCGATAGGACTTCGCAGTGAAACGATGGAGCCATGTTTCATCCATTGTCACATATCGAGTCAAAAACCCGGGTCTTTTACGCTTGATCATCTTCAAACACTGCTCCGAATCATCAACTCGTCGTTGTTTTTGGCCAAAAGTGATCTCGTGCGGCACCCACTTTGCACAGAGCTTTCTCATACCAAAATAATAGTAAATGATATGATGTACACGATCAGTTAATATCTTTAGAGTGTCTGCTATTTCATTCAATTTCAATTTACGGTCATTCAAAATCATTTTGTGGATTTTTTAAATGTTTTCGTCGGTAACAACCTCTTTTGAGCGGCCACTGCGTTCACCGTCTTCGGTGTTCATTTCACTACGTCTAAACTTAGCATACCAATCCTTGATGTTTGATTTTCCTGGGGCAGTATCCGAAAACTAGGCATCAAGCCAAGTTTTTGCTTCAACTGTATTTTTTTCCTTCAAAAAGCAATATTTTATCACCACGCGAAATTGCTTTTTATCCTTTTTTTTTCATACTAAGAAAAGTTGCTTCATTCAAAATGCTATAAATTACAAACTCATAATCCGACAGCTGTCAAATTAATACACACATCTTTTGAAGGTTAGTGTTAATTAAAAAAACATATGGATTTAATTCTAGTAGCGCCATCTATGTGTCACGCCGGGGACTTTTCAATTGACCTGTTACATAAAAATTTTGAATAGACTACATATACACTTCCTTAAGGCGTATTTCTTCGTAGTGCTTTAGTGTCTTTCCGATTACAATTTCACTAACCCCTTTAGCCTTTTTATCCGAATGTAAGATATAAAATGTTTTCTAGCCTGTTATTTGAAGGATTATTTCAATATAAAAATTATTTTCTTAGATAAACCTGAATAATAGTATTATTTTCAACAAAGCTAAACACATAGAGTTAACAAAGTAAATTTAGAAAAAAAAATTTGTAATATGAATTCAAGGCAGAAAATTTTGCGAATAAAGACAGAAATCACCGGAGCATTGAGATAAACAACGCGGCGTTACTGCACCGCTAACGAAATGAGAATTTCCTCCGTCCTTAGCGTTACGGCTGTTTGTAATTCCACCCGTGTCGCGAGCGTCGTTTCTTTTCCGGCGTCTTCCTTCCCTCGGCCGCGGCAGACTATAGTTCCGATTACAAACGGCATCGCCGCCGCGTTGGTACGGCGATGGCGTCGCCAGAAGTCGCTGAGGTTGGTCGTTTAGGTTAATTGCGGATCGCTTTCGAAGTCCGTAGAAAAGATTTTAACAAGCTCTCTTATTTGTTCCTTCACAATAACCTTTACGATAAGGTTACGTTGGGGGGATGAGGGGAGAACTAGAGATTATTACCACTAAATAATCCATTAGAGATAGTCAGTTACTCTTATTTAAAGCTTTAAACGGTTTTGGGGTCAATAACTGTCATAATATTAGATACACCAAAGCCAATATAAAATAATTCAAAATAAAAGAAATATAGATAACCACGTAATTTAAAAAAAATATTTATTACATTGTTACTACTCGTTACCGACTAACCTACAATTTGTTCTTACATTAACTTCGTTCTAGGTATATATCTAAGAGGAACCCTCGGTCCTATCTAAATATTTGATATAATATAAACATTATTATTATATTTATTATATGTATTTTGTTAACACTTCTGTTTTTATGTTAAATGCGTCTCATTACATACACTGAGCCTGTGTCCAGCTCTGATACTATACAAGAGTTGTATTAGTTCAATATTGACATGAGAATGAAGTCTGTCCTTATATCTCCATGCAATTATTTTGATTTCCTGGGTGACAATGGGTATCTGAAGGTCTCAATGTAAGTAATCAGTCCTATAATATCTCGGTGTACCTACAATACTTCTCAGGAGTTTGTTTCGGAAAATTTGTGTTATATTTATGTTAGTTTTCACTTAAAATCATAATTGTATTCCGTATGTCCATGGATCTATCTATTAATTATTAAATTAATTAATTCATTAGTATATATTTCCCAAATTAAAATAAAACTAAACTACTTAAACTAAAGTTAAGAATACACAACTTATACACTAAAGAAGTTCTTGTGGCTTGGTTCGCTTCAATCTTCTGATTTCCTGCGTGTTCTCCAGTAACTGTATTGTTTCAATGTTGCTATGACTTAACTATTTTGTTTCATGTTTTAAGGCGAAATCTTGGATCTCTTGGTATATCCATTTAATTTCGAGGCCACCGTGCAGCCCTTCGTTGGTTGCGTAGCGTTAAACATCGATAAATAATCGTAGAACTTTGTTTTGGGTGCGTTGGATTACTAGTTGGTTTAATGTTTTAGTGCAACCCCATATTTGTACAGCCTGGACCAAATAGGCTTTATTATTGACTGATAAAACAATCTCTTTGATTTTAGATCAAACTGAGAGTATATTTCGACTAACGAGTACAGTTGCTTGACTTTGAGTCTAATCTGCTCTGCTTTTTGTCTGACATGCTCTTTTCAATTTAACCATCGATATGGATCGGCTGAGGTATTTAGATGATTCTACTCGAGGAATCGGGCATCCCTCAAGTGATATAATGAGGTTTTGGTCATTTTGCCGCAACGCAAAATTAACATGGACAGATTAATATATATTAACCGAACTACTTTCTAAAAATGACAACAAAGTGTTTAAATATAAAATAAGCAACAGGAACTGTCTCTCATTTAATGCACGTGACCTCTCTTTCTGTATTTTGGATCTTTTCCATCGCTTGTAACCATCCAAAAATTGCCACTCGGCTCACATTCAACTTCTCTATCAATTATTTTTGATATTGTGCTGGGTTTTCAGCAATAACTTCCGTAACTCCTCATCTGCAAACGTTTTTGGCCTACCAGAACGCTCTTTGTCGCGAACGTTGAAATTGCCACGTTTTAATCGCCAAAATCACATTTCAGATATTCTGATAGTTGGAGAATATTCACCGTAAGTCTCTACCAACACCAAGAGTTTCATCAGCTTTTTTTCTTTAATCTAACAAGAAAAATAATACGTGCCACAAATGTACATTCTCAGCATTTCCATAACAAAAACATGACTTATAATTTTGAAGTTAATATCAGTAGAATAAAATGAGATCTGTATCAGTGATAACATGGCTTATGGCATCTTGCGTATAGTCAGCGACATCTATTATAAAAATCGGAAAGTAATTACCGGTACACCTGGTATTTGTTTATATCTGTACTTGACGATATTTTTCAAACAGGGTTTTTGGTAACTTAACTAAAAATAAAAAGTAACTATCAACAAACAATATTTTCAATAATATATTTTTATTTCATTTTATATTAACTATCTTTACTCTACGAATGAACTACAAAGCTTCATGCAAAGAATATGTCAACAATATATGTCATACCTGCTGAATATCACTAAGTCTAAAAAAGTTCCGGTCAGATGATTCAGTCAAAAAAGATTAAATCCATTTGCAGTGTTCCTAAATACTACTAGCTAAACACTTTTAAAATATGAAACATATTGTGAACATAAAATGTAAAATATAACAAGTTGTTTGGAAAGACAACTTTTACTGTTACTTATACTGTGACAAGACTATATATTATATTTACTATTCTGAATATCTATTTGTACTATTGTATCTTCCAAAATTAACATTTTGTAGAAAAACGAAATGTTTCATGCATAATTTCATGTAGTTAACACCCCAAAAGTACGATATTAGAATCTGTGAAATGTCTGAATGTATAGTATCTCATTAATGTAATTTTCTACAATATTTTACTATTCCGTAAGAATGAGTGTAATTTATATATAAACATAAAATATATAGAGTTTTAACTTTACAGGGGAACTCTATGGTAGAGATGACATCTATGGCATTGTAGTGGCCCTTTCTGGTGGTTTTTTTATTTGTTTTGAATCATTATATCAAGACCAACTCAAATGTATTTCATTCGTTTATTTCATTTATATATTTTCTTAAAATGTCCAACGCTCATGAAAAGTAAAAATTTTAAATAATTTAAAGAATTTAAAAAATACAAATAAAAAAACTATTTAAGTACTAGAACACACGTAGAAGTATATACTAATCTCGTACCAAAACCAGTCAAAAATATTTGAGAACACTCAACTAGGAATCCAACCTCACAAGTTTTATTTCTCAGATGTTCGTCCGCTCGACTATCTTTGTTAGGGCAATAATCCACCTCTTATAACTCCTAAAGATAGCATTATTATTTAAAATCCAAGTTGATAGACACCCAACAATATATCAGTAATTCTAGTTTTAGTATTATACACAATAGAACACATTATTTTGAGAACAGGAAATAGTCGCTGGGGGCCACATCTCGAGAATACGGTGGATGAGAAAGCCATTCGAAGCCCAATTCATGCCCATTCATGATTTTTGCCATCGTTTTCACTGACTTGTGACACCGTGCATTTTCTTGATGAAGCAGTACATTCTTTTTCTCAAATGCCGCCATTTTTCGGCGATTTTGTCCTACAAACGGTCCAATAACGCTATGTAATAGTCGCTATTGATGGTTCTTCCTTTTTCAAGAAGATGATGTGCGATTTGAGATGCGCCTGAAAATTATTCCATGCGCATCCCTAAACACAGACGCCATAATCTTGCCAGCCGACTGATTCTTTTTTACACGCTTTAGAGCGAGTTCACCGTGTGCAGTCCACTCAAATGACTGTCGATTGGACTTCGGAGTGAAATGATGGGGCCATGTTTCACCCATTGTCACATATCGAGGCAAAAACTCGGGTTTATTACGCTTGATCATCTTCAAGCACTGCTCCGAATCATCAACTTGTCGTTGTTTTTGGTCAAAAGTGAGCTCGCGCGGCACCCACTTTGCACACAGCTTTCTCATACCAGAATAATCGTGAATGATATGATGTACACGATCAGTTAATATCTTTGGCGAGCCTGCTATTGCATTCAATTTCAATTTACGGTCATTCAAAATCATTTTGTGGATTTTTTTAATGTTTTCGTCGGTAACAACCTCTTTTAGGCCTCCACTGCGTTCACCGTCTTCGGTGCTCATTTCACTACGTTTAAACTTAGCATACCAATCCTTGATATTTGATTTTCCTGGAGCAGTATCCGAAAACTAGGCATCAAGTCAAGTTTGTGCTTCAACTGTATTTTTCCCTTCAAAAAGCAATATTTTATCAACACGCGAAATTGCTTTTTTTTTTCATATTAAGAAAAGTTGCTTCACTCAAAATGCTATAATTTACAAACTAATAATCCGACAGCTGTCAAATTGATACACACATCTTTTGAAGGTTAGTGTTAACTGAAAAACATATGGATTTAATTCTAGTAGCGCCATCTATGAGTCACGCCGGGGACTTTTCAATTGACCTGTTACATAAAAATTTTGAATTGACTACATATACACTTCCTTAAGGCGTATTTCTTCGTAGTGCTTTAGTGTCTTTTCGATTACAATTTCACTAACCCCTTTAGCCTTTTTATCCGAATGTATGATATAAAATATTTTCTAGCCTGTTATTTGAAGGATTATTTCAATATAAAAATTATTTTCTTAGATTAACCTGAATAATAGTATTATTTTCAACAAAGTTAAACACATAGAGTTAACAAAGTTAATTTAGAAAAAAAATTGTAATATGAATTTATTATTATTTAAAATCCAAGTTGATAGACATCCAACAATATAACAGTAATTCTAGTTTTAGTATTATACACAATAGAACACAGTGTAATACACATTTAACTGAATCATACATATCAAAAGTTTAATTATACTTATATTTCATCTACAACTAAACAAAAAAATTCTGAAAATAAAAAACTGCGAAAAACCTGGCAACAAATCAGAATAGAAGAAATCAAGAAAAAATTCAACAAGGTCACAAAAGAGCTCAAGGTCACAAAAGAGCTGAAAGAGCTAATAAATAAGGAACAAAATCAAGGAATTCAAAACTATTTAGAAAACTTAACGCCAACTGACGCAACGGAATATTATCTGTGGAAAGTAACAAAAAAGATTTAAAAAATAAACCTCAACAACATAATCCACCCATTAAAATTGACATCAATACCTGGGCTAGGAATGATAAAGATAAAGAGGAAGTTTTCCCAAAACACTTAAAAACCGTATTTAATCCGTACCCATCTGAAATACCCGCAACAGAAGAAAACAACATAATTGACTTTCTTAACACTCTGGGTGGTTAACTAAATGGGTCTGCCACATAAGAAATTTACTGTTAAGGAAGTAAAACAAACAATACTTAAAGAAATCAATGATAAAAAAGCTCCCCCTAATTACTGGAAGAATCTTGATAGAGCTCTCAGGAAAGTGTATCAAATGCATAAAATTCATATTTAATACCAAGACTTAATTATTTTCCTAGCACTTGGAAAATGGCTCAAATCATTATGATTCTTAAACCTGGGAAAAAATCAGAAGACGTCTCCTCTTATCGTCCTATAAGCCTGTTAGCTGTCATCTCAGAAATTTTCGAAAAACTATACATTAAGTGATTAAAATGAATTGCAGAGGAGAGAAATGTTATTCCAGACCATCAATTTGGCTTCTGTAATAAACACGGAACAACAGAACAAATACATAGATTAATCAACCAAAGCTTTTGCCCCATAAGCACTTTCAGTTGCTGAAATCGTACTTCTCAGACAGACATTTTATTGTCAAACAGGGAGATGAATACACCGACCTACAGCCCATATATTCGGGTGTTCCGCGGGGCAGTGTTCTCGGCCAATTGTTATATCATATGTATACAGCTGACCTACCGACCTCAACGAAACACTACTGTTGCAGCATATGCTGACGATACAGCAGTTTTATCATCACACGAGGATCCAATATCAGCCACAAAAAACCTCCAACTCCATCGTAACAAAGTCGAATTGTGGTTGAAAACGTGGCGTATCAAAGCAAACGAGACAAAATCTACCAATATGACATTCACCCTTTGCAGAAGTACATGTCGCTCACTAAAATTGAATAATCATGAACTTCCTCAAGCAGACAGCGTTAAATATCTGGGAACGAAATATCTTATCGACGTCTGACTTGAAAAAAGCTTATAGTGACAAAACGCAACAGCTTGGGCTTAAACTAAACCAAATGTATTGGCTGATCTGGACCTATGGTATTGAACTGTGGGGTACTACTAGCAAATCTAACATAGATATCCTCCAGAAGTTCCAGAATAAAGTGTTGCGAGTTATCGTTGATGCCCCATATTACGTGTCCAACAAACTGATTCAACGCGATATCCACATAGAACCCATAACGAGTATAATTCAAAGTGCTAGTCCGAAGTACTCTGAAAGACTATTAATGCATCCTAATGCACTCGCCAAACAGTTAAATGTGCGCGATGACAGTGAAGTGCGTAGGCTCAAACGCAAACTACCATACGAACTGCTTAACAGACACATAGAGTGAAATTTAATAATTTCCAGAATAAGTTAGAATAGTCATTAGAATAAGTTAAGATAGACTTTAAAATACGTTAGAATAGTATCCAGAATAAGATTTAGATTATAAATTGTACAGCAGATCATTTACTGAAGTTATCTTCTACATGTTAAGATGGTTATAATATATCAGATAACAGAAATCAAACAATAATACTTATTGCCCACGGGAATATTGTTGACGTTCCAAGAGATTAATAAAACAAAGAATATATTTTGCCGAAAACAATATAAATTTTCAGTAAAGGACTCTTAGAATACTTAAAATATACTAAAATACCATGCAGTTACTAAAACAACCTAGCTCCAACTTACGCTACTAAACAGTCGATTATATAGAGTCAATTACTGATATCTGAACCTCTAAACGTTTATTGAGCCAGAACTCTATCAAACGACTGTTTTAAATATTATTATTCTAGATGGTATCTTCTTAAGTACACCCGACGATATCGTATATATAGAGATATTAAAGTGAAATATAAACCTATTAAAACGAAAATAATTGAAGAGAAGAATGTTATTAGGGCGCGGCGTTATCATGGCTGTGTTATTATGCCGTTGCAGTCAGTTTAATGCATATTCTCGTTGGTAAATAATTCGAAATATTATCAAATACTGCTTAGTAATAATATCAAACTTGCGAAATGGTCTAAATTACTTCGTATATGCCATATAGTGTATGAAACTCAAACTAAAAATTCTATTTATTATTTTAAATATCTTACAATAAAAGTTTTAACCTTTTTATAATAAATACATAGAAAATAAAGTATTTATTAGGACCTTTAAAGCAGAAAAATATTATCAATTGATGCTTTAATATATTACAATTATTTTTTTACTTTAAAATAATTGATGCACTACATTTCATTTCCTGCAAATGTTTCCCATGTTTCCGGCAACATGGTGATATCGCTTCGAAAGAATAATGTTGGTTTGACAGCGATTCATTCAGGGCTGAAGAAAGAAACAGAAATCAGAAGAAATCAGAAGAAACTATGCCTGGTGAGTACGCTGGGTGCGGCAAAATGTCTCCTTGAAGCTAACTTTATCATACGTCTTTCAACGTCTTTCCAAACAAAGTCATGCAAGAAGATGACTTATATGTCGATAGGATGACTTTTCTAAACATACTCGGAAACATACGATGTTTTCTATTGGAAACATCGCTGATATCATACCGATATTAGTTGATAATTACGTTATAATTGTCATATTACTGTTATATTCGTTGAGATACGAAGAAAATACATACCTAACAATTGACACCAAACGAGCTACCAGTCATTGCAAATATAAAATATATATAAATACAGTAATTGTTAGCACTAGTGATCGCCCTGCGATCGAAATTCGACTAACATTTGTTAAGTTAATCATGTTTCCCTTATAATAAAATAAAAAGAATAATAAAATAATACGTTAATTTTAACGTTACTAAAACTTATTTTCAATATAATATCAGAAATATATTTGATGTATAATTTTTATTAAGGTAACAAACGTTTGTTAACTAAAACATGTTAAAATATATACAAACAATATCAAGAGCTGACACTCACTAACCTTTCCTAAATGGCAATCAGTCAAATCTAACTTCCACTAAGTTTCAATAACCAAAAAAGTATTGATAAGTTTAAATTATTATACCAATCAGCATTATAACAAAAGTATGATAAGTAAGATTATTTTCAAAACTGTAACAACTTCAAGGCATCGTGTATAAGTATATACGATTTTCTGTACATATATATTTTAAACTTAATTATAGAATATTAAATGAAGTAATACATGGTAATACATTAATAATAACAATCACAATTAGACACTTTTTTACAATTTAGAAGTTATATTTATGTATTTTATATTATATATTCATGTATAATTATTAAATGAATTATTGATATTCTGAAACTTCTATAAAATAAATTATTAAAATACTTCATAAAATGTTCAAAGAATAAATTGTATTATAGTTACATATATGTTTATATTAATCGTTAAATATCTTAATATTTATCAGCGGTTTCAAATATTTACCTAATTACTTTTAATAATTCAAGATTTCTTCTATTTTTCCCATGTGTACAATCTATGCAAATTATGTATTTAATTTCATTTTATTTCATTCATACAGTCCATATTTAATCCATATTTTTCGCTTAAAATATATATTGAAAAACAATAAATATGCCTGGCGATCTGATAAATAAATAATTTATTTACCAACATTTACATCATTTTTCACTTATGTATTTCACTATTCATAGCTACCATATATTTTCCTATCAGCAAATATATTTATTTCAGGCTATTATTCTATGGAATATTCTAGAACCTTACCATTGTATATAGATCATCTTTAATTTGTTTTCTACGGCTTTAATTAGTCTACTGCATTCTTGTTAATCTTCTGTTCCACATGGGGACTAACAACGTACCTACAAATAGGGAAATAATTTCCAACCAAACGAAACGGAAATAACTAAAATCCTACCTTAAATGAATGAAGTAACAACCAATGAGATAGAAACAGTTACACCAGAGAACTGACAAAAGTATTAAAGACAAATATTAACCGGAAAAAACACCTGGGCATGATCTGATTAGAGGAAATTCTTAAACACTTGCCAAGAAAAGCCATAGTAAAACTAGTTTACGTATTTAATGCAACCCTTAGAATAAAATATGTGTCTGCCTGCTAGTAAGTGGCGGAGCTCATCATGATTCCTAACTGGGGAAAATCTGTAAATGCGGTTCCATCATATAGACCAATATCTTCGTTATCGGTCATATGAAAACATTTTCACAAAATATTTATGAAAGGACTTAAACCTATTATTGAAGAAAAATTCTTAATTCCCCTGCACAAAGCTAATGAAAAACTCCAAGAAGCAATAAGTCAAGTCAATGGATGAACGAAAAACTGGCCCAATAGACTAATCAAAGTAACTTAGTGCAGTGTTTAAATTCCATTAATAATTAAAATAAAACCGTATTATTCTATATGCAAACATAGGTAAGTACCTAGTCATGAACCTAGATGCCAAGTTAGGATAGAAATAACATATTAAAATGAAAAGAGAAGAGCTGCATCTCCAATATAAAAAATTATATTATACAAGCTATTATATATAGGTATTAGCTATGGTTATTAGGTAGACACTCTGAACTATCAATTCGAAACAAGTTAATCATATACAAACAGGTACTAAATCCTGCATGAACATATGGCATAAAACTTTAGGGCTCTTCCTGTGCAAGCAATAGAGAAGTCATACAAAGATTCCAAAACAAGGTACTAAGAGGTAGTGTCAATGCTCCTTGGTAGTGAAAAAACAACAACCTACACAAAGGCCTGAGCAAGTACCTAGGCATGAACCTAAATACGAAGTTACTATAGAAATAACATACTAAAATGAAAAGAGAAGAGCTGAATCTCAAATATAAAAAATTATATTGGCTATTAGGTACACTCTGAACTATCAATTAGAAATAAGCTGATCATAAACAACCAAGTACTAAAGCCTGCATGTACATACGGCATACAACTTCGGGGCTCTTCCTTTGCAAGCAATAGAGAAGTCCTAGAAAGATTCCAGAACAAGGTACTAAGAGGTATTGTCAATGCCCCTTGACATTTAAGAAACAACACCTACACAGAGACCTGGGAATGGATGGATAGTGGCAGACAAGATAAGAAATGAAGTACGAGGAACGGCTTAATAACGAAGAAAACGCTCAAGCAATCTCGTTGCTAACCCAAAGTGGAATAGTGAGAATACTTAAAAGGACCAAAGCTTTTGAGCTAGTACAATACAGTGGTTCAAAAGCAGAGCAGAATGCGAGTTGCGTAGTTTAACCAAGAGTGAACAAAACTGAGGAAACGCCAGTGGGTCAACCTCGGTAAAAACACCTTAGCTTTCAGATATTAATCGGAAAATATAGCTCGTTGATCTTATTCTATATTAGTTGTAATTGAAAATTAATTTAAAAAATGTAAAAATAATTATCAACTTATAGCGCAAGCTCTATATTCCATATTCTATCGTCTACTTTAATATGAATATTTTGCGATAAAGTTGATGTAGCACGACAGCATAAAATGAGAATATAAAATGTAAAAAAGGAACAAGAACGAGCGTTCTCTGGTCCCTTATCCATCTTGCGCGCAATTTAAGTCCATCGCTGTGGCATATCCGGTCGCCCCACATGCTGATTATGGCGGGCCCCAGTCATCGCACACGTTATTTTGACTCGGTCGATTTCATCCCGGACCTTCCATTAATTTATAACGTAACGTGAATCGACTTTTTTAAATTCCCGCGTCCAGTTCGTTAGTTATTCATATCGCGTTAGACTGAATTTTGATTAGATATATTATTTTTAATAATACAATAGATTGAGTTTTACTTTTAACATATTTATCTCCAAATATAATTTAAAAAGGTTTTTTTTATAACATCATTATTACATACGCTTAGTACAATCTTAATTATAAATTAATTTATTACTATATTTCATTTGTACCTCGACTAATTCACAAGCAAGGCGATTGCGAGAAAATACATCAGTATGTATTCCTCAATTATAAGAAGTATAATAACTTATAGCTACAGTTTACATTAAATGTAAGCACTTTATATAAGTTCGTATGGTTTGGTTCGCTTCAATCTCCTGACATCCTGCGCGCTGTCCAGCAATTTTATTGCTTCCACGTCAATATAATTTAATATTCTTCTTTCGTGTTTCAAGGCGAAATCTTGGATAACGTCGCAAATCCATTTGATTTCCAGGTCATTGTGCAGTTCTTCGTTGGTGACGTAGCGATAAGCATTGGTAATCAATCGAAGAACCTTGTTTTGACAGCGTTAAATCACTAGTTGATTTGAATTTTTAGACAAGATAAGAAATGAAGCACGAGGAACGGCTTAATAACGAAGAAAACGCTCAAGCAATCCATTTGCTAACCCAAAGTGGAATAGTGAGAATACTTAAAAAGACCAAACCTTTTGAGCTAGTACAGTGGTTCAAAAGCAGAGCAGAGTGCGTGTTATGTGGTTTAACCAAGAGTGAACAAAACTGAGGAAACGCCATTTTGTCAACCTCGATAAAAACACCTTAGCTTTCAGATATTAATGGGAAAATATAGCTCGTTAATCTTATTATATATTAGTTGTAATTGAAAATTAATTTTAAATATGTCCAAATAATTATCAACTTATAGTGCAAGCTCTATATTCCGTATTCTATCGTCTACTTTAATATGAATATTTTGCGATAAAGTTGATGTAGCACGACAGCATAAAATGAGAATATAAAATGTAAAAAAGGAACAAGAACGAGCGTTGTCTGGTCCCTTATCCATCTCGCGCGCAATTTAAGTCCATCGCTGTGGCATATCCGGTTGCCCCACATGCCATATTTGCACCCCATAGGTCCAAATTGGCTTTATAATTGTCTTATAGATCAATCTTTTTTAATTTAAAAACGTATATAGAATAGTATCAATACTTTATGTATATACTAGCGACCCGCCCCGGCTTCGCACGGGTGCAATGCTGATACTAAATTAAATACACTACAGAAAAAATATGAACGTTGTATATAAAAACATAGCGGCCCGCTCCGACTTTGCACGGGCATAAAATATATATGCCTATGTCACTCAATGAAAACATGATTAAAATCGATCCAGTATTTTTGGTTCATTCATTACTGTCCTTGGCCTGCACGCATTAAATTTGGAGTAAAACAATTCCTCTTCCCCTATACTTACTATGAAGATTTCCTGCTATCTTTGGAATATCTAAATTCATACAATTTTTATTACATTACACATTTTTAAACGCAAATTTTAAATTTGTAATATCTCCGAAAATATTTGTTTAATTTACATGCTATAAGGAACCATATTGATCTATATTAATTGCACACTGTATTTAAGGTACTTAATTCGATAAGGATTAATGCCGTATTGCTTAAAATAGCTTCGTAAATAAGCCATTTTCTCCCGTAAAAAGTAAACAATAAAAATGGTTAATGTGGGTTATCCCTAAAAGATAAACATATACCATCGCGGACTTTTTTGTAGACCTTTTTATGGTGTACAATACTGTAGTACATTAATTTGATCTAACTCGTAGGGTTAGGCAGCGTTTTTGCTAATTGCTAAATAAGCCTAAAAAAATAGGTTAATTTACGACATCACGTTAGAAACCTCTAAAATTAGCAATGTTGCCTTAGTATATTATGCATGTATTATACATATAAACCTTCCTCTTGAATCACTCTATCTATTGAAAAAAACCGCATCAAAATCCGTTGCGTAGTTTTAAAGATTTAAGCGCACATAGGGATATAGGGACAGAAAAGGCGACTTTGTTTTATACTATGTAGTGATAATAACTTATGGCTACAGTTTACACTAAATGTATACATTTTATATAAGTTCGTATGGTTTGGTTCGCTTCAATCTCCTGACATCCTGCGCGCTGTCCAGCAATTTTATTGCTTCCACGTCAATATAATTTAATAATCTTCTTTCGTGTTTCAAGGCGAAATCTTAGATAACTTCGCAAATCCATTTGATTTCCAGGTCATCGTGCAGTTCTTCGTTGGTTACGTAGCGATAGGCATTGGCAATCAATCGAAGAACCTTGTTTTGACAGCGTTGAATCACTAGTTGATTTGAATTTTTAGACAAGATAAGAAATGAAGCACGAGGAACGACTTAATAACGATGAAATCGCTTAAGCAATCCAGTTGCTAACCCAAAGTGGAATAGTGAGAATACTTAAAAGGACCAAACCTTTTGAGCTAGTACAGTACAGTGGTTCAAAAGCAGAGCAGAGTGCGTATTATATGGTTTAACCAAGAGTGAACAAAACTGAGGAGACGCCGGTGGGTCAACCTCGGTAAAAACACCTTAGCTTTCAGATATTACTCGGAAAATATAGCTCGTTAATCTTCTTCTATATTAGTTGTAATTGAAAATTAATTTTAAGAATGTCCAAATAATTATCAACATATAGTGCAAGCTCTATATTCCGTATTCTATCGTCTACTTTAATATGAGTATTTTGCGATGAAGTTGATGTAGCACGACAGCACATGAGAATATGAAATGTAAAAAAGGAACAAGAACGAGCATTGTCTGGTCCCTTATCCATCTAGCGCGCAATTTAAGTCCATCGCTGTGGCATATCCGGTCGCCCCACATGCCATATTTGCACCCCATAGGTCCAAATTGGCTTTATAATTGTCTTATAGATCAATCTTTTTTAATTTAAAAACGTATATAGAATAGTATCAATACTTTATGTATATACTAGCGACCCGCCCCGGCTTCGCACGGGTGCAATGCTGATACTAAATTAAATACACTACAGAAAAAATATGAACGTTGTATATAAAAACATAGCGGCCCGTTCCGACTTTGCACGGGCATTAAATATATATGCCTATGTCACTCAATGAAAACATGATTAAAATCGATCCAGTATTTTTGGTTCATTCATTACTGCCCTTGGCCTGCACGCATTAAATTTGGAGTAAAACAATTCCTCTTCCCCTATACTTACTATGAAGATTTCCTGCTATCTTTGGAATATCTAAATTCATACAATTTTTATTACATTACACATTTTTAAACGCAAATTTTAAATTTGTAATATCTCCGAAAATATTTGTTTAATTTACATGCTGTAAGGAACCATATTGATCTATATTAATTGCACACTGTATTTAAGGTACTTAATTCGATAAGGATTAATGCCGTATTGCTTAAAATAGCTTCGTAAATAAGCGATTTTCTCACGTAAAAAGTAAACAATAAAAATGGTTAATATGGGTTATCCCTAAAAGATAAACATATACCATCGCGGACTTTTTTGTAGACCTTTTTATGGTGTACAATACCGTAGTACATTAATTTGATCTAACTCGTAGGGTTAGGCAGCGTTTTTGCTAATTGCTAAATAAGCCTAAAAAATAGGTTAATTTACGACATCACGTTAGAAACCTCTAAAATTAGCAATGTTGCCTTAGTATATTATGCATGTATTATACATATAAACCTTCCTCTTGAATCACTCTATCTATTGAAAAACCGCATCAAAATCCGTTGCGTAGTTTTAAAGATTTAAGCGCACATAGGGATATAGGGACAGAAAAGGCGACTTTGTTTTATACTATGTAGTGAAGATGGAGTTTTTAACTTGGAAGTTGCTACTAGCTCTCACTTTTTACATTATATACATTAATATCTTAAGTATGTTTAAACAGATAGCGACCAATTGATTCAGTTTTTCTTTAAGAAATGTGAGTTTCAGAAGTCTCTTCATATTCTTCAGGCATCGAAAAATTAATGCTTTAAGCTTTTTTTATATTGTTAATAATTAAATTCTTTGACGGAAAGAATGTTTAGCTTCCTCGCCACTGTTCGTGTCCTAGATTTAGTATCTCGTTTCTATTGCAAGTTTTATATAGTATTTTGAAAGATATTAGAAATATAAACAAAATATTTAGAGATCAACTAAGCAAAAAAAACATTTTTACTTTCCGTAGAAGTCAAAGGTTGCTCAGTTACCGAATCAACGCAGAATTAATAGTTGAAACCGAGGTTCTTTCTGGAAGTAACTAATTAGGTTCAGAAATTTACGAGGCATATCTTAAGAATGTCTAAATATTGATCGTCAGGGAACACGCTATAGTTTAATTAATAAATATCAACCTTCCAAAACCATTAATAAGAGATGAAGAAAGTTTTGACCTTTTTTGTGAAAACAGTACGAAATTCATTATAAAATCAGTACATCAATAAAATCAATAAATTTCAGAAAAAAACCTTCAAAATTACACAAAATTTCATAGTTATTGCTGGTGATTCATGGTTGGATGAATTTTGATTAATTGTGAGAATTCTCAAAATTATTTCTGCTTGAAATAACTGATATACATATCAATTAATTGTTTTTCTAATGCATTTTTATTATTAGACGGTTATTGGCAGCAGCAGTTCAGGCAATGATAGTTTTATATTTTTCAAATTGTATTCCATAATTATGTTAGAAATTCATGGATTATTACATTAAACGACTTCGTCAATCTTAGAGAGAAATAGCTAAAATGTGCCTTAATAATCCCATTTGAGAGCCCTGAATTGGTAATAATAAACAACAATAAACTCCAAATGATGTTTGCAACAAACAATGTAACGTCGTCGACTGGGAGTCGTTAGAAGAGCCCAGTGTTGTCATCATGCGCGAACTCAAATACTAGAATCAATTTTGACAGGCGGAATGATTACCTTTGTTCAGGGTATCAAATTGCGTCAAGAATCATTCTCATTTACTCGGATTAAGAAGTTGATCCGAATTTGCAAACTAGTGTTCCTAGTCAAAATATTTAGCGTTGGGGACTATTGGGGACGCCTTAGTCGTGACTAGATTTCAAAGTTCTGGCTTTGCCGTCCTAGACACGATCTTGAAAATAATGTGCCGAATGTATGCTTACATATTTCGTAATTTTTTTTATTACTCTTCGTGAGTCCACAATCTACCCTATTGGCAATAAGTATTTCTTCTGTTTATATTATATATACATGGCATGTAGAAAATCACTTCATTAAGCAATCTTCTGTATAAAATATTATCTTAATTAATTAGTCTTATTCTAATGCTTATTTTAAACTCTACATATGTCCAGTAATCAGATCAGGTGGTGTTAAACGTTTTAGTCTACGCACTTCACTATCACGTCGCATATTTAGCTGATTAGCGAGTAAATTGGGATGCACTGACACTCTTTCGAAGTACTTCACACAAACACGTTGGATTACACTCGTTATAGGTTCTAGAGGAATATCGCGTTGTATCACTTTATTTGAAATATAGTACGGAGCATCAACAATGGCACGCAACACCTTATTTTGGAACCGTTGAATGATGGATATACTAGATTTGCTAGCGGTACCCCATAGTTGAATTCCATATGTCCAAATGGGCTTCAGTATAGACTCATACAACAATACCTTGTTATCTAATGATAACTTGGATTTGCGCCCAATGAGCCAATACATTTAATATAATTTTAGTCCCAATTGTTTCCGTTTGGAGAGTATGTGCTTCTTCCAGGTTAGGCGTCGATCTAAATGCATACCAAGATATTTAACATGCTCTGCTTGGGGGAGTTGACGATGATTGATATTTACTGGTGGACATGTTTTTCTACGCAGGGTAAACGTTATATGCGTGGATTTTGATTCATTGGCTTTAATGCGCCATGTCTTCAACCATAATTATATTTGCTCCAGGTGGGTTTGTAGGTTTATTGATGCTGTGACTGGATCTTCATGGGATGCTAAGATTGCTGTATCGTCTGCATATGTTGCCACAGTAGTTATTTCTGTGGTGGGCAGATCAGCCGTATACAGAAGATACAGTACTGGACCCAGTACACTACCTTGCGGAACTCCTGAATATATGGGATTTAATTCGGTATGTTCATCGCCTTGATTTACAATAAAATGTCTGTCAGTGAGATACGATTTTAGTAGCTGATAGTCCGGATGAGGGAGAAGTTTCTTTAGTTTAACCTGCAAGCCCGTATGCCATACTTTGTCCTCGCGATTTCTTCTTCTGAACTTCTCAATCGTTTTTTATTAATGACTGTAGTCCATTCTGATGGTGGAGTTTGCGTTATTGCTGTTTGTTCTAATCTTATATCAAAGTGTGCAGGTGATTTGGTTGAATCGCTATGGTTTGCCATTTTTTAATTTTTAATATTTTATTTAATTTACTTCCAGAGGATAAAAAAATAAAATAACTCCATTGTTTATTTCACGCACTTCACTTTTCACTTACGTTATTTTAGCACTAGTTTTTGACCAAAAATACTATAAATGAATTTCAAAAGGACTGTTGTAAAATAAGATAAAATAATTTTTTAAAGAAAGGAATCTTTTTATAGCTTGAACCGTATTGAAAATACGTCTTCACCCTACGAAGGTTTGAACTGAACATATTTCGTAATGTGATTATAAATAATAATGTATAGTAATTCAATAGGGTAAAAAGAAGAATATTTTGATTGATAAAATAATATGAAAGTACCTTTGATTGTGCTTTCATTTTATACTGGCTTATACTAGATCTTTTCTGAATGGCTTTTTTTAATTTTCTAGCGTTTTCGCTAGCTTGAACGTTTTGAATGTTAAAACTTCCTTCACTGAAGTTTCAACAAATAGTGATATTAAAATATTCATAATTAACGATAAATAAAATCATTATTTTATTTAACGAGGTTATGGTAGTTAAACAATTGATAAATATTGATTCAGAAAATACAATACAAATATTTGGGGGTCATTATCCCATTCCTATTTACAATCTAATCAGGTACATAAAATATAAAAATAAATTTACATAATTCAAAATGAAAATGCTCTTTTGAACATAATAGAATCCAACAATTATCTCTTTCCCTTTTTTGTCTTTTCCAAAAAATTTTTTCCATTAATATTTAAAGTCTTCGTTTTACCAACTAGGGTTTTTCTGGACTGGACCTAGTATTTTACGTGGGCTTTGAACCACGGTCCTCGGTATTAAGTCTAGCGACTGGCGTATAACCAACTTAACGATCATCCCATAAGACACCCGATCTTGCTCACCCTGATTACTGGCCTACCTGGGATCACTTTTCTTGCTCTCTTTTGCACTCTTGAGTAAGGAAAATCATAAATTTTAAGAATAAAAACGAACACAAATTCAGGGCCATGTCCCAGCGAGATTCGAATCCGCGAGTATCGTAACAACAAATCTTTTATCGCCTTTACCACTGCGCCCACCAAGCCACTACCTTATGGCATGGTTAAAATAAAGAACATTTGTAAACACACGTTGGATACGATGAAATATACTGGGGATCATTATTAAATTTATTTTATCCACTTGCTATTTTAGCCATCTAAAATGAATTGATCTATACAGCACGAAGAATCAAACAAATATCTCCATCCTTTTCTGTCTCAAAATTAACATGAGAAGGAATTCGTATAGAAAAACAGTCGAAGCATGCATTTGACAGAAATGGTAATTAGTATGTTTAGTCTCTACTTTCTGACGACGACTATTTCATGGCTATCGACTGTTTTCGGTCGATAGTTTCCAACGCTGATAATATTAATAACGCCTCTAATATAAAGCTGTTTATATATTTATAAGGAAATCCGTCACCATCCCGTACACTATCTTGCACTCTATTTAGAGCTCGTTGGCGCGAACATTTTGGGGTCGCCCCCCACACGCTGTTTATCGTCGGCTCGCCGGACGCCGCGCGCGCTTTTTTTTTCCGTCCCCACCTCGCCCCCCACCTTTCCCTCTCTCGCTGACCATAAACAAATTTCATTTAGATAACGGGCGATCGTAAACGGGCGTCCCATAACGGCGCTAAACTGTCATAATACTTTGTACTGCGGACGGCGAACGGCCCGATAAGCCCGGTTTTATGATGGGAAATTTCCTCCGCCGCCGTTTCGCGATATGTAAAAATCCCCGAGCCCGATTCGTGTTTGTTTTGCGAGGCGCGCGGTACGCGACCGGCGGTAAACAGAGCCATCTGTCGGTCCCGGAGCTCATCCGGCGTATATAAAACCGGCTTTTTACGACGTCCGTTTATTGGAGTGGGACACGTATGACGGGAATGTAAATATGGCGCGGGGGGGAGAGCGGTTCCCGGAAAGAGATCCCGGAAAAATTGCTATCGTCGTCGGTTTTAACTTTTTCGGGGTGGTGAAAAAACGAGAGCTCTAATCCCTTTTAAATGAATGTTTTTTTTTTGTTAATATTCGTGTAAAAGTGAACTGAAATCCCTCTGACATAAGCAAACATTATTAATATTTCGTCAGTTTCTGTGGACTTTTACCGTTCCAACACTCTCTACTATGGCTTCGTTGAATAAGTATTGTGAGAGAGAATGATACATTCTATATATCCTCCAACTTTATTGATAGAAAGTCCTACCTTTCCTACCGTTTTTACCATAAGGACATACGAGGGTTACTATTTATATTTCGGGAATTGGCATCACTGCTGTTTAACATTTTTGACGATATACGTACTCAGAACAATTTGTCGCATGGACGCTACTTGTTTATTTTATATTTAGTTGAAAGTTTCGTCTCAGCAAAAAATGGAATTGAATCGTGAAAAATTTCGTGCGGGGATTTTTTACGATTTTCGATGCGGATTATCACAACAAAAGTGCATCAATCAACTTGATTTGACTTTTGGCGATGAAGCTCCACCGAAAACCACCGTGTATCGTTGATTTAGTGAACTCAATCGTGATCGTAGTTCGCTGTCCGACGAGTTTTGTGAAAGTCATCCATAATCGGCTGTTATGCCAGAAAACATGGATGCTGTTTGCGAAATGAGTAAGCAAGATCATCGTGTCACCTATTGTTATATTTTAGATTTTACATGAACACTTAGCTGTGCAAAAGTTATATTCGCGTCGGATCCCACACAATTTGAGAATCGCTCAAAAAAGCTCGTATCGATTGGTGCAAAGAAATGCTTAAGAAATTCAATCGCAGTGTTTCGAAAGACGTTTACAAAATTGTGAAAGGTGACGAATCATGGATATATTGACTTGACATTGACTGTATGGGTGTTCCAAAATGAACCAAATCCAACAAAAGTTGTTCGCGCACGAAGCACTTTAGAGAAAATGGTGGCCTGTTTCTTCGGGAAAACTGGTCAAATTGCTACAATGCCTCTAAAGGATTGTCGAACAGTAAATTCTGATTGGTGTACAATGATTTTTTTGCCAAAAATCTTCGATGAAATAAGGAAAACAAACAAGAGACGCCGAATTGTTCTTCATCACGACAATGCGAGCACTCACACATCGGCTCAAACAAGAGACTACTTGAGCACTCAAAACATCGAATTGATGGGTTATCTGCCGTACAGCCCTGATTTAGCACCCAATGACTACTTTTTGTTCCCATCCGTAAAGAATAAACTGCATGGTCAACGATTTTCATCGCCCGAAGAAGCTATTCAAGCTTTCAAAATTTATGTTTTGAATATACCTCATTCGGAATGGAATAAATGCTTTGAAAATTGGTTTAAGCGTATGACAAAGTGTATCGATCATCGTGGCGAATACTTTGAAAAATAATAAAAATATATTCGCAACTTAACTATTTGTTTTTTCCTATTCCCGGAATATAAATAGTCACTCTCGTAGTCCCTATTCAAATCACCCAGATTGAAGGTGCTATGGTAGACCATCCTTCTATCGACGTATATATAGTCTATTCAAAATTTGTTTGTATATGCGTCATCAAAATTCAAAACGTTGCAATGTTGCCGCTTCAACCCTGAGTTTAGTTTAGTTTGACTTTGACACACAACAAAATTCTAATCGAAATAAAATAACTTAACAAAAATGTTATCAAATATAGTTTATTTTATCATTACAGTACATCTAAAAACTACAGTTAATTATGCAGCTACAATATCAGTTTATAGATTAGAGTTATAAACTCTTACCACTATTGCTTTCAAAAATTTTGCATACGTCTGACAACTGAACGATATTGACAGGCTTATTCGTTTACGTGTTCGAAATAATCAGACAGCATTGTGTCTCTTTTTAAAATAAAATGAGAAGGAAAATATTGTCTGATTCTGAATACAAATAAACTTTGAATAGATATATGTAGACTATATGTAGACATATCTAAACAGTTCTTGCTTGTATATTCTTCTCTTTTTTAACATACTCCATATCAATTCGATGGAATTGTATATCCATTGATAGCAAGATGTTATACTGTATAGCCATGTAACCGAACCATGTCATCTGGTTTACAGAATAGATGAAATAGTTTACTCTTTAACATGATATCTCCAAAACTTTATTTATTTTTTGCAAGCCATTCCTTTATTAGAGCTTTCCTCGATCTATTTGTTAGTATCTATCTGTTTGAAGCAATAACTGATGGTTTCTCCAAGTTCCTTAATAGTTCATATTCAAACCAGAATAAAACTTTGTTATGGTTTAATTCTCCATGGTAATTATCCATAGACTTGGTGGAAAATACTAACTCTCTTCTCGTATTAAAACAATTCCTGTTTCCAACATGAAAAACAGTAATCTGCAATGACTTATTAAAAAAGTATTATGATCAACAAAACCAAATCATATTTTATTCTATCTTTATTTATCAACTTCTGCTGTCTTTACACCCATTTTATTAACGACTTGACAAGATCCATTCCATTTTGAAATATCTGTGTTTTTTCTACATTTTATTTCTTAATTTTATTGTATGCTTGTAAAAATTTTGTTTATTTAAATGCAATCTCTGAAAGTTCCATTAGATCTCTTCGCGGTTTATCTTTATACAATTTAAACTCAATGGTTACTAACAGCATATGAAGGAGTGATTTACATCCATCAAAGAGCTGCATATCGCATCTTAATGGAAGAAATAAATTATTCGTTGAGCTTCGAATTTGGAAAATTTAGTTGACATATGTTTGATTGTAAAGGTCTTGGAGCGATACTTTTGATCTATTCCTTAAGCATCATCTTTAAGAAACAAAAATTCCTGCAACTTGGCTAATTCTGCTTATATTCAGCTGTAGATGCTTTTTCTTCTATACTACTACTGTCAAGTACATGAGCTCCGCTACTTTGCTTGTTAAGGTTGTAAGTGGACGAGTAAGTGTATATAAGATTTGCCAAATTCATGTTCTAACAAATCAGTTTAAACGCCAAAATATTTCCTACAACAACTTCTTTCGTACGCTCGTATCTACATTTCCGATAGAAACTTAAACTAATGACGATGCCCAACAATCAGAGCGGTAATTATGGCTTTCCTGTAAAGTTGTACGTTTTCTTAAGAACGTTTTAACATTGAAGTAGTTAAAGCAGCAGCATAATGGGTATTCTCAGAATTTTTCAGTTTTTAAATTCTGTATAAATTTCGACCATGCCGCATATCTTCTGGACCTTTTATTGGAGTGGAAAACATATGATAGGAATGTAAAAGAGGCATGGTAAATCTATTTTAAACCAATGTTTTCCTGTTAATATTCATGTAAAATATTACTACTATTTCCTCACATTCTATGGACTGTTACGTTTTCAACAAGCTCTACACTACCATTGAATAAGTATTACAAGAGAATGCTACTTCCTATATGATCTCCAATCTTATTGACGAAAGTCCTGGCTTTCCCACTTTTTCGACCAGACGTAACAAAGCCCCACGTACTATAATCACTTTCTGAATTAGTATTCAAATCAATAACTAAACTGTTAATATCCAATTTATCGACCGCTTGTTCGCGTTTCCACCATTTGTCAACAACTTCCTCTCTGTGTCTGATGAAGTTCATCTAAACAGTTCTTGCTTATATATTATTCTCTTCTTTGTCATACCCTGTATCAATTCCGATAATTATCATTATCCGCTGATAGAAAAATTTAATACTCTATGACCATAATGTTTAGTGATAGAGTTCAGTACAGTCATGTTAGTCATCTGATCTAGAATGTATTTTTTCAGGCGCATTTTTAAACAACTGAATTACATAAAATGCAGTTAAACATTTCATTTATATTTACCCAGTTACAGTTTGGAATAGTTTATTCTTTAACATGATATCTTCAAAATTTAATTTATTTTTGTTTGTGTCTTGCTCCACTTGTTGGGATCTATTCCACCAGCATATTACGGTATTTTGTATTGCCCATAGCAATAACTGATGGTTCCTATAAGTTCTTTAACAAATCATTTTCAAACCAAAGTAAAAATATATTATAGCTCATTTCTTCATGATAGTCTTCCTTGGACTTGGAGGAAAATACTGACTCTGTATTAGGAATAGAATCATTCCTATTTCCAGCATGAAGAACAATATATCTGGAATGAGTTATTAAAAAATTATTATGATCATCAAAATCAAATCAGGTTTTATTATTTAACCTTTTCCATCAACTTTTGTTGTCCTTCCACTCATATTATTAGAGTCTTTTGTTTGCTGTTAACTAACTATTGTTTTAACTGTTTATGGACTTTATGCAATAATTTTAACTATCACACATTATGCTAGATGAATTATATTCTTATTTTGTATACACGACTGCTTCTTTGCCACGCTTCTTAAGACTCTATCTTAACCCTAGTTTTTTATAGATGTATCAAAACATTATATAGAGAGATGTTATATGGGAGCATCTGAACTAATTTCAACCATAGATGAAAGAAATATTGTCTATCGACGTTTTACACCACAAATAATAAGAGCGTCCTTAAATATAAAAACGCAACAGAGTGTCTACTTATTAGTCAATACGCTGCTGTTGATACAGCAACGAAATCTCCCACTAAGCAGTCGCAGCCGTTAAAAACTCTGACAACACGCTGTTTATAATTTGATATCGGTAAAAAAACGCTCACTTTTCATTCAGCAGACGTGTCTTAATCATTAAATTCTAAATCTTTGAATTTCTTAGTCAATTGTGTTGCTCGTCAATTCTTAATGGAATAGCGTCATTTCTAACACGACCTCGAAGAAAAATATATAGATTACTCGTTAAGCATCATGTTTAGAAGATACCAAGCTGACATATATCTGAGTGTAACGGTCTCCCAGCTTCAGAGACATAATTGATTGTGACTTTTCCGCTTTTTCATGAATACCATATCAGAAAAGCGAAAATTCATGAAGCTTGGCCAAGCCTCTGCCCTTGGCCTGTTAAGATTGTAATATAGCGGAGCTTACAAAGATAATTTTTTAATCCCACAGTTGATGAGATGAGAGCTCAAACAGGATGAAAATTATAGCCTTCCTGTTGTAAAATTTCTTTAAAAAGTTTTAACACTGAAGAAATTAAAGTGGCAATACCGCGGTCCGCATTTTCGGAATTCCTTAATGTTTAAATAATGTTCAATATCATCAATATAACCGTTTATGCGTGTGAGGCACGAATGACAGGAATATAAATATGCCGTGGGGGAAGCGCCTCCCGAAAATATTGTTATCGTCATCGGTTTAACATTTCTTGAAGTGGCGAAAAAAAGGAAGCTCTAATCCGTTTTAAATGAATGTTTTTTTGTGAATATTCGTGTAAAAGTGAACGGAATTCCCTCTAACATAAGCAAACATTATTAATATTTCCTTGCGTGACTGGAAGAACGACCAGTGCAAACAACCATTTATTATTTGTAGCATTTTTAAGCAGAAAGTCAAAGATGGTAATTTATTTTTTCTCTAACAACGTGAATTAATTTTGAAGTATTTGGTAGAACATACATCTGGTTTATAACATTGACTGCACAAATTAATTCTGTCAGTTTGTTTGAGGGCTGAAATGAGGAAATTTAGAAATATATAAGGGTATTAACGGCCAGAGAAGAAATTATTAGAAAGGACTATAACTGCGGAAGTTTAAGAGACAAAAACCCTGATTATGTGTAAAAACTGTGCCGCATTTTAAAACTATATGGACTGCACTATGGTGTTAGATCTAGACTGGATCAAAACAATATGAACAAAAACTAATAGATAGTTGTATTCAGTAAATAGTTGTGGTATGTACGACATGTACTTTTGAATAAAAAAAGTTTTTCCATAGTCGTGAACATATTTATTAATTGTACTATATAATTTTATTATAATTAAAATACAAATATTTTCAGGATCTTTTAAAGAACTGAAAGGATCGAACACAATATTTCAACACTCATTTTTGTGAAAGTAAAGTAATATAAGTAAAACATCAAACAAGAGAAAAATAGAACGAAAGTAAAATGGAAAAATATAACCTTCTGATGTCTACATTTTCAACGCACAATAACGTTTTGCTATGTAAGTGAATGGACACTACGTCTCTATTTAGAATTTTCTATTGACTATTATCTCTAATACCAAAAAATCTTACCATGGCATCATTGAATATGTGCTACAAGAAATATTCGATTGTTTATATCTCTCCCTATTTTATTACTAGAAAGTCCTGCCTAGCCTACACATCGTTGTCGCCATTGCTAACATAGGGCCAAACAGTATACCTGAAATATACTGTTTCAGAAAATACTCAAGTAGACTAGCGATGTTTGGAAATGTTTCAAAAAGTCATGTAAACAAAATATCACTAAAAAGCCTTGACTGTATAGGAAAATCCTTCAATGCCGTTGGTGTTTCAAAATATAAAGAAAAGAAATAATGCAAACAAGCTTTGCCCTTATTAAACATAAAAATTCATTTAATTTAAATAACTTCATACTTATTATCGGTAAATCATAGCTCGACGAATTGTGATTAATTTTAAGAATTAGTACAATTCTTTAAATATTTATCTATTATTGTTCTAACCTATTTAATTTTGTATTTTTAATACAAATGTTAGTGATTTAAATTTTTAAATTATATCAACTTAAATAATACTCAAATTTGATGAAAAATAAAAACCAATCCATAAATTAATCCATATTAAAATCAAGTAATCCATTCCAAATAAAACTGTCCTTAAATTATATCATATTGTCTTAGAGCATAAATAAATTTGTCTAGAATAAAAATGGACAATTAATTAATCATTTCTAAATGAGGCTTTTTTATTAATATACGTGTAAAAATTCACTTAAATCTCTACGACATAAGCAAACGTTATTAATATTTCCTCGCGTGACTCAAGGAATGACTACTACAAACAACTATTTATTATGTGTAGCAATTTTTCCGAGAGAAGGTCAAACGACAGTTGACAGTTTCTCTTTTAGTATGAAAATACATTCTAAATACTTCGCGACGTACAACAATACTTAATGTAGACGAGAACGTTGAGGTTACAAAGAAATAATTTTGGTTCTAAATTAAAAATGCAGACTCATTTTGGTATATAAAGAATTAAAGCAAATTTAATATAATAATTGACAAAACTTAATTCCAATTTGCATTATACTTTTTGTTAATTATCTTGAATCATATTTAAATGACTCGTTATAAAATACACAATTTAATAAGTGTCAGTTTCTAATTTATTGTTAAAACGTTTTACCGTTAGAGACTAAATAAAAGAACGCAGTTACAGAACCCTTTTAATTGTCCTAGAATCTAGATAAAACTACGTTGAATTATTACCAACTACTCCTGTTATATCTGTCATTTCCTATTGATAAATTTCGTTTTTTTTTTCATAAACTAAGTCATTTCTCACGATTTTCTATTTCTATATTTGTTGACTGGTGGATATTAACTTGCTTTAGAGCTTAATAAATGCCTTTTCAATCCCTCCAAATATTTTTACTTTGCAAATATTTATAAAGATACTCCTGGTTATAACTACGATCTTCTTCGCACGTCATTATCATACGTGATCTCCTTTAAACCACAAATTACTATTTATTTATAGTAAATAATTAATAAATCTTCTATTCGTCATATATGTTCCATCTGTGAAAATTATATAGTCAGTTTAAATTTTTCTGCATATTTTTAGTACTTAATTCATGTAGTTCAACTCAAGCATAATCATAAATTTTGTAAAAAATATTAAAACCCCATCCTAAAGACTTTCGTTCATCGGGTCGGTCGGTGGGAATGAATGGCTGTCGACTCGATCGCTTGTCCGAACACTCACTACTGTTTTTGGAAGGAATTTGCACGGGAACTAAAAACACTGGATGAATCAAACTTCTTTATTCTAACTTATAATTTATACATGTGGTCGACGTTAGAATTGACAGGATATTAGATTAGGTAGAGGAAGTACGGTAGCGCTGTGGAAGTGGTACTGTTATAAGGGGATGGAGAAAAAAAAGAGGGCGAGACGTCGTCGTGATGGTCTTTTATCGCGTGGAACCTTATGGTACCAATCCACCGGCGTTACCAACCTTTGTAGTTGTTGTTGATGAATTCATGATGGCCTAAAGGGTCGTGGCCGTCGCCAAATAACACCCCTTCTAGTGGAACGGCCGAACGGTTCCGGATTGCACCCGCAAATACGCAAACAAAAACCCAGGGACCGCTGATGAGATGGGGATTCCAACATGAGCAAGGATTTTTACGGGATCAGCTGCCATCGAAGTTGTAGCAGGACATCGTTCGTCTTGGGGCGTTTCGATTTGTTTGAGGGTACCTATAAGTGTGGTGCCTTACGTGTCCCGTTTCGTGATGCGAGGATGTTCATGTGTTGATGGTATACATGATGGGCTTCTTTGGTTTTCGTCCATTGGTCTCGTGGGATGTCTTCGACCATGTGAACTAAAGGATCGTGGCGCTCGCCACACACATAGAAAAGCAATAAATAAACCAGACTTGATAGAAGAGTATTTTTTACTTAAATTTTAAAATAAAACTGCACAGTTCTTTATTTATTTCTGCCACTCATCGGCACTCGGTTTTAGAAGAGTCGCTATTATATTTTATTATTATATTTTACAGGTAGCGCATTTTTAATGTACCTTCGTTAATCTACTTACTACCTTCGTTTTCGTTAATCTGCTTTGTCGGTACTTTCTACTTTGTCGTATTTGCACCTCATAGGAACTAAAATATTATCAGCAAATGAGGAATTAAGATTCTAAGAAGCTATTTTACAATTGTTAATAATATTTACATTCAACATTCATCTTAAATCATTTTTTTTATTATTATTTAATTAATATATTGTTACTAGTCGTTTCCGTCTAACCTACAATTTGTCTTTATGCTAACTTAAATCTAGGTATATAACTACGAGGACTCATCAGCCCTAACTCAGTCTCTGGTGAATTAATGTTTTATACATGTCACTGCTGAATTTTTTAATATATGCACCTAACTACCCAACACTACAAAAGATCAGATAGTACCCAACACTACAAAAGATCAGATAGTCTGATTATTTTAAGTTTGTGTCCTGTTCTGGCGGTATCCAAAAGTTGCAATATTTCAATTTTAGTATGAGAATGGAATCTTTCCTCATGCCCCCTTGCAATTTTCTTGATTTCTTGACTGATTTTTAAATCTTGATCACACACTAATGCATTTATTATCTGCCGTATTAGGTTAGTGCTTTATTACAAAAATATTTATTGACAAAACATGAAATGGTCTATTAATACCGATATTGCTAATGTCAAAGATATGACCATATATATTCAGAACCATAACAATTACGATCTTCTTAAGCAGAAACAATTTTTCTTAGCTTTTCTGTGATCATCACAGATCAAATTAATTAAAATTATTAATATTTTTATATTTATGAATGTGAAAAACTTGTTTTTCTCGAATATTGTTAATCTATATTAAAATGTCCTATAGCTGAACATATCTTCCAATAAAGCAGACATATTAATATCTCTCCACAAAAAATGTAAAATATAATTTTACGTGATTGTACTGTTCTTAATGGTTTTTATACAAACTTACCATAACTGTTAAAAACAAGTAAAATATAACTGTACATGATTGTACCATTCTTAACTATGTTTTATCCGAACTCACCACCCAATCAACAATAACGGAATAATGAAAAGTAAAACAGAATCTTAAGTAACACTGTCGAAAATTAAATAAAATTGGTTAATAATGTTTTAATTAACCCACTTTTCAAACGTAAAAAAGTATAGATTTTCTTTTCCAATTAAAATTGCTCGACGTACATTTTGCGGTACAACGCTGCCAGATTTTACAAAATTATACATCCGCAGTAGATTTACGTACTACTTACGTACAGAAATGGCGAATAATTTAGCATTCAAGAGCAGGAACTGCCAGCGTATCGGCCAGATCCAATGAAACTAGAGCAGAAATTTGTATTTATATATTTCGTATCATCGGCCTGACAGCTATTTCTGGTTTCTTGAGCCCATTTTGTTTTATCGGAATGTACTTGCTTGTAGCGTATATTACAGAAACATTTTAGGCCTACGTATTCTTCCTCCGTATAAAATTTAATCCGGTGACCCCGTTTTCCTAAAAAAAGAAAAGCTAAGTCAATTAAAAAATAGAGACGTTACTTTCGTGGGTGATATATGATAAGGTCGTAATCCGGACATTCATTCAATGGAAGATAAAAAGCAAAACGTGAAGATAACTGATAAGGTTCTACCGAAATTGTTTCAAAAAACTGTAGGTTCTTCTCACAGTAGATACAGTACCTCAACATATATAAGTCTACCAAATGAAGCTACGTCAATTAATAAATAGAGACATTACTTTCGTGGGTGATATATGATAAGGTCGTAATCCGGACATCCATTCAATGGAAGATAAAAAGCAAAACGTGAAGATAACTGATAAGGTTCTACCGAAATTGTGTAAAAAAACTGTAGGTTCTTCTTACCGTAGATACAATACCTCAACATATATAAGCCTACCAAATGACCAGTGTCCAACTTGGAGATCATTCCAGAAGGCGTCCGATCTTACCCAGAGACGTTTACAATTACAATCACTAACTTTTTTATCATTATTCTCTTAGCGTTTTATCTACCCAATGGGCAATAAGTATTTGGTGAGTTTCTTATAATAAGATGAAATGTAGAAGATTGCTGCAAATAAGTAATCTCTTGTAGAAACTTATAAACTAGTACTTATTTTATTTACTAACCTATGTTTTTCTAAAAACTATTCTATGTCTACTAATTAAGTAGTAACTATTTTAGCTTTCAGTGGTATCGCTCACACTCCTATGTTTGGCGAGTGTCTTCAGGTGTACAGACACACTCTTTCACAATACTTTACACGACCACTTCGAATCACATTCGTTATGGTTTCCAGGGAAATATCGCGCATAATTAATTTGTTATTTAGAATTGAATAGATTAGAATCGTTGGAGGATGGCTATGTAGGATAATAGTACTCTACAATTCGATAGCATAAGTCCGTATAAGTCTAAGAACCACAAACATAAGATAAAACCTGGTCCTGTGGGAATTCAATCCACCACTATTGCAGCAGTGGTAGGAGCAAGTAGAACCTTCATAACCATTTAATACATTTTGGAAAGGTTTGTTCCCTCTCTAGAATATTAAAATTAGTTTAGTAAAACAACTATTCCGTTTAACAAAAAAATCGCCCTCGTTCTAACTTATTCTTACTTAAACCAGTCCGTATAAAACATTACTTTGATTCATTTGGCACTTAGGGATACTTTTTTTGTAATAAACTTTTCTACCGATCGACGTATTTTCGAAGACAACGGTAAAAACAAAGGTCTGGAACTTGTTTGCCCTCTCCTAATAATCTTTTTGCCGATTCTCCAATTTGGCTGCTTTAAAAAGTTACTTAATTAACGATAGTACGGCCGCCAGTTTGTCTTGCATCGACAGGAAACCATTCTTTCAAGCAGATTTCCCAACGGGATCGGCCACGATTCCACCAGCCAAGCACGTCTTTCCGAAAGCGCTTCGGAATTCTGTATTTACACTGGTCTTTTTTGCTCGCAGATACTCCGAGGTAACAGCGATACCGCATCGGTGGAGAGTCACAAGCTGATGCCGGTCATTTTCGCAAGCAAGATACGCCTGCTGCCGTACAGCATCCATCGCAGGACGGTCTGTCTCCGAATGGAACTGTTAGGATGTTCATATACAGGTCAGTATTAAATTTTTTTTATTACTCTTCATGAGTCCACAATCTGCCCTATTGGCAATAAGTATTTCTTATATCTATATTATATATACATGGCATGTAAAAAACCACTTCATTAAGCAATCTTCGGTATAAAATATTATCTTAATTAATTAGTCTTATTCTAAAGCTTATTCTAAAGTCTACATATGTCCAGTTATCAGATCAGGTGGTGTTAAAGGATTTAGTCTACGCACTTCACTATCACGTCGCATATTTAGCTGATTAGCGAGTACATTGGGATGCACTGACACTCTTTCGAAGAACTTCACACAAACATGTTGAATTACACTCGTTATAGGTTCTGGAGGAATATCGCGTTGTATCACTTTATTTGAAATATAGTACGGAGCATCAACAATGGCACGCAACCCTTATTTTGGAACCATTGAATGATGGATATATTAGATTTGCTAACGGTACCCCATAGTTGAATTCCATATGTCCAAATGCGCTTGAGTATAGACTCATACAGCAATAGCTTGTTATCTAATGATAACTTGGATCTGCGCCCGATGATCCAATACATTTGATATAATTTTAGTCCCAGTTGTTTCCGTTTACAGATTATGTGCTTCTTCCAGGTTAGGCAACGATCTAAGTGCATACCAAGATATTTAACATGCTCTGCTTGGGGGAGTTGACGATGATTGATATTCACTGGTGGACATGTTCTTCTACGCAGCGTAAACGTTATATGCGTGGATTTTGTTTCATTGGCTTTAATGCGCCATGTCTTCAACCATAATTGTATTTACTCCAGGTGGGTTTGTAGGTTTATTGATGCTGTGACTGGATCTTTATGGGATCCTAAGATTAGTGTATCGTCTGCATATGTTGCCACAGTAGTTATTTTTGTGTTGGGCAGATCAGCCATATACAGAAGATACAGTAGTGGACCCAGTACACTACCTTGTGGAACTCCTGAATATATGGGATTTAATTCGGTATGTTCATCGCCTTGATTTACAATAAAATGTCTGTCAGTGAGATACGATTCTGATACGTAACTGATAGTTTGTTTTAGAAAGTTTCTTTAGTTTAACCTGCAAGCCCGTATGCCATACTTTGTCAAAAACCTGAGATATGTCCAGAAAAGCAGCAGAACAATATCTTTTGTCATTTAGGTAGTATTTTAATAAGACTATTTAGTTACATTAGTGATCTCCCTGTATGTATTATGTATGACCACAATGGATTAAGTTAATCATCTTTCTCTCCGAGTAAAAAAAGTAATTTAAAAATGATATTTCTAAAACTTGTTTTTACAGTATTTTGAATATAAAACCATAAATTTATTTGATATTTTATTAAAAGTCTCTATATTAAAACACACTGTTAATAATTCATATTTTTTTATTATTTGTCCTATGTGTTCCCTCTGTGCAAATTATGTAGTTACTTTCATTTTAACACCTGCATATTTTCATTACATTATTTATGTATTCATATAGTCCTTAACTTTTATCCATATTTCCCACCTGAAATTTGACAAATACATCGACCTGATTAAAACAATAATTTCTTTATCGACATTTTTAAATTAAACTCCATTGTTTTAGGGATTTCATTTATGCATTGCTTTCTACTTGGTCTTATGTCCCACGTGGGAACTAACAACTTACCAACAAATAAGGAATTAAAATTCTATGAAACTATCTTTTAACTGTTAGTACTCCGTCGAATATTCATTTTAACTCTTGATGCACAACTTAAGGTATTTATTACCTGCAATATTCGGTTAATGCTTTGTCAAGAAATGTATTTACTAAAGAAACCTGAAATTAATCAAAAGTTAATACCACTAAAATTTTCAGAAATGTGTTAACCTTTAGAATTACCTCTACCTCAATAATATATCTTCAGAACCATATCAAATAATAACAGTGCTTAAGCAACAACAATTTTTCTTCACCAGATATCAAATTAAATCAAAAGCTGATTTCGAAGATCTAAATTTTTTTGTTAATCTATTTTCATATATATCGGGTTTTCTTTCACAGCTATATATACGTTCCAATAAAGCCGACACATTCATTAGTTTTCTTTGCAAAAAATGTAAGATATAACTTTAGGTGACCATACTATTTTTAATAATTTTTATCCAATATCGACTTGGGCGCAATTCGTTTTATTTGAACTTACTTATTTTTAATTCATATTGCTCTAATATTTTAGGCCTATAAATTATTCCTCTGTATATGCTTTTATAGTATATAGATAAAAATAATATTTATTTGTAAATAAGGTGTTGAGCCACTATTTGTTTTCTTTAATCGTAAGTTCTTTTAGAACAGGTTGAATCCTTCGCTATTAATTTTAAGGGCGATTAAGATTTCAGAGAATACAGTTGGTATATATATATATATATATATATATATATTGTATTATATGCAAATTAATACATTTACGACACATACACAATATTTATTTATAAATAAGGTGTTGAGCCACTATTTCTTTTCTTTAATCGTCAGTTATTTTAGAACAGGTTGAATCCTGGAAGAAGCATAAAATAGAATTAAATTATATAAAATGTATTGGCTCATCGGGCATAAATCCAAGTTATCATTAGATAAAAAGATATTGCTGTTTGAGTCTATACTCAAGCCTATTTGGTCATATGAAATCCAACCATGGAGTACCGCCAGCAAATCTAATAAGTCCATCATTCAATAGTTCCAAAATAAAGTGATACAACGAGATAATCCTCTAGAACCTGTAAGGAGTGTAATTCAGCGTGTTTGTGTGAAGTACTTAGAAAGAGCGTCAGTACCTCCCAATGTACTCACTAATCAGCTAAATATGCGACGTGAGAGTGAAGTGCGTAAAATAAAACATTTAGCATCATCTGACCTGATTATTGGACATATATAGAGTTTAGAATAAGACTAATTAATTAAGAGTATTTTATACAGGAGATCACTTATATATATATATATATATATATATATATATATATATATATATATATATATATATATGTATATAATACAATATATATATATATATATATATATATATATATATATATATATATATATATGTATATAATACAATATATATATATATATATATATATATATATATATATATATATATGTATATAATACAATATATATATATATATATATATATATATATATATGATCACCAGATATATAGATTTCGAAGTTGAACCACTTTCTGTCAAAACCTAATCAATAGTAATATGTTTAAAAATAGACATGAATATTTTTTAACAATTCATTAATACAAAAAATAAGAATAAATAGAAAAAGGAAAAAAAAAGAAGTAGGAATAAATATAAATAAAAAAATTTCAATTTGTTTTATTTTCGTATGTATAAAAATTGAAGACCATGATTACCATTTTAAATAATATTCTACATATGCTTGTCAAATAAGGATTTATTTATTTCATAAAAACCACTTCATCAAGCCACTGTTATTAGAGAGCAGTTTTACTGTAATGTAAGTTTAGCATCCTAGTTGAAAGATCTTATGGGACAGTTTGTAAATATCTGGTGATCATTTGCAATTGAAACAAAAGAACAAGCCTACGCAATAGCCACTATCGTTAATAACATTGCTAATTTGCAGATATTTTAAATTACGATAAGAGAGGAATGAAATAAAAAGCTGTGTGAGTCTTTTCAACTGATTTATATGTATGTTTGAATGGTGAAAACGAAACTAATATGGAAAAGATATGAAATTAGCATCCTTAGATCAGGCCAATAATATGCAGCATCTCTTTATAGGTTCATTAAAAAGAAGCCTTATAACAGTCCTGCTTCACAATGGCGGCTTTTACGTTTCCATTCCTGTAGATCAACGATTTCATAAGGACATTAAAGAGAAGTGGAGCGTCTCAATGATATCAGTCTAATGTTGGACACCTCAGAGAGACCTTCCGAATTCTTCCTACAGGTGAAAATGTACAAACAAGGGCATCACTGGGAAAAAAAGAAAGCTGAAAGGCTTTGTTTGTGCTAATGACCGTATATTACATTTAAAATATATATATCGTTAATGGAAATATAGATTGCCTACAAACCTTAAACGGCTCATAGAAATTGATTTCAGTCCTGCTCAATATCATATAATTTATTATTTTTATTGAAGCAATTCATGGAACTAATATCGTATCCCAGACGATGGTACTAGTTGTTCATCAACGTTATTAAATGAAAAATGAACTGGCGGACGCAATATGCGACCGAAAACCGTCAGCCGTCAGTTTCCGACCGAAAACGTAAACAAGTGTTTGTGAAATATCGTCCGTCGTCTCTGGAAATTTCACTAATTACGAAAAAATAAACGCCGCCGACTCTAAATGAAAACGTCCCGAGACACGACTACGTCGGTCTTCGGTCCGCGTCGGTTCTCCCGAACCGATACCGTCCCGAGATTAATCACCACCGCGTCTTCGGCGCTTTTAATAAAGGATCCACGACCACGAAACCGAACCGCCCTTTTGATTAATCGACTCGTTTGTCAGAAATAATAGCGGAATATACAAAAACTCCGGTCGTATCGAGTGACTGACTCTCCAGGACCGCAACCGTGCCTGCGATGTGATCCATCATGTTCCTCCACCTGATGACGACTTTCTTTACCATAATAATCCATTATCGATAGAATTACCTTCTACGTTTGATACCTGGAGCTTGCGTAAAATTCAGTGCAGTATATGAGCCTTGAAAAATAAAAATGAATGTTATTTTAAGAAAAACAATTTATAACTCTTAGTGGTTAAACAATCAGCCCAATAGGCAATAAATATTATTTATGTTTATATTATATATATACATGGCATGTAGAAAATCACTTCTTTAAATGATCTCCTGTATAAAATACTCTTAATTAATTAGTCTTATTCTAAACTCCATATATGTTCAATAATCAGGTCAAATGATGCTAAACCTTTTAGTCTACGCACTTCACTCTTACGTCGCATATTTAGCTGATTAGCGAGTACATTGGGAGGTACTGACGCTCTTTCTAACTACTTCGCACAAAAACGCTGAATTACACTCCTTACAGGTTCTAGAGGATTATCACATTGTATCACTTCATTTTAAACATAGTACGGAGCAACAACAATGGCACACAACACTTTATTTTGAAACCGTTGAATGATGGACATATTATGGATTTATATTTTTATATTTTTTATAACTTTTTTTATGGATTTACGCCCGATGAGCCAATACATTTTATATAATTTAATTCCAAATTGCTTTCGCTTAGAGAATTTATGCTTCTTCCAGGTTAGGCGTCGATCAAAATGCATAACAAGATATTTCACATCCTCTGCTTGGGGAAGTTGACAATTATTGATATGTACTGGTGGAGATGACGCAGAGTAAAAGTTATATGGGTGGATTTTGTTTCATTGGCTTTAATGCGCCATGTCTTCAACCATAATTGTATTTGCTCCAGGTGGGTTTGTAGGTTCATTAATGTTATGACTGGATCTTCATGAGATGCTAAGATTGCTGTGTCTTCTGCGTATGTTGCCTCAGCAATTAGTTTTGTTGTGAGTAGATCGGCTGTATATAGAAGATATAGCATTGGACTCAGTACACTACCTTGTCGAACTCCTAGATATATTGGATGTAATTCGGTATGTTCTTCGCCTTGTGTTACAGTAAAATGTCGTGTAAAATCAGTGAGATACGACTTTAGTAACTGATAGTTCGGATGAGGGACAAGTTTCTTTAATTTAACCTGCAATCCCGTATATCATACTATGTCAAAACAAGGGATATGTCTAGGAAAGCAGCTGAACAATATCTTTTGACATTTTGATCCATGTTTATTTTGATTACAAGTCTATGCACTATGCACCCAAATTGATGTTCTGGATAACTTTGAAGATTATCGGTAATAAAATTATAGGCAGGTAGGAGGTGACATCTTCTGGTAATTTTCCTGGTTTGAGGAATATTAATATTTTAGCTACTATCCAGATTTTGAGGAAAATGAAGATTTCGTTGATTACAGGAAAATTAAAGGTACGATAATAACATGAGGAATAAATATTTTCGCATTTACTCGTGTTTATTAAGTCTTAAGTATGGAAAAAAATTCCTGGCCTCATATAAACTATAAATTTTGAATGAATAAGTTATATTTCCGTTTTTAATGAGTAAATGGCTCTAACTTTATGTCTAAAATATTATATTAATCTGTACCCCTCAAACGAATATACAGCTTCATTGAATCATTATTTCTACCGACTTGTGAGAGTAGATATCCAATAGGAAAAAACCGAAACTTTTTTTCTTCCAACCTGTTATTAAAACATATGCAAAATATGTTGTATAATTATCACAGGCAATTTTGGACGTTTCATAATTAGCCTCAACCAAAATCCACAGAAAATATCTAACTAAGTGTTCCAATGAAGACAACAACATAACAACAAAACCGCCCATTAATTATATGATGCAAGTTGTAGTTCACGATAAGAAATCCATAGCCGGAGCTTGGGAAGAGTGTCTACTTCTCAAACTCAACTTTAGGTAAAGATCAGGAACACCATTTCTAATCATTAATTAGTCAAAGCCGGTGTCTCTCAAGGTTCCCCACTAGTACCAGCATTATTTTTATTCATGTCGGATATTCCCATGAAGAAAAACCGCAGCACTGGAATCCGAACAATACGACACCATCAGTGGACGTTCAGTACATACCTTTCAGAGAATAATACAAGTAAAATGTGCGGCCAACTGTTTCAATTTGTGGAGGTTAGAAATCAACCCCAGAAAAACACAGTCACAAAGACATTCGCGTTGACCAGCTAACTGCAGGCAAAGTGCCATTCACCTCGGCCTCAACTTCAACCGCCGATTTACATTGGCGACCCACATTAATAAGGCAATTATTATGCAAATTAATCAAAAGAATCATTAATCTATAATATATTATATTCATGTTATCATTATCTTTCATCTATGTTGAATCTCTATGGAAATCTCTGTGGGCCCCATTGTTTGTCAGATATACCCTCTCAGATACATCCTGAAACTGGCACACACGGGGTTCGAGAATTAGTTAAAATCCTTGTATACTCCCATATCCGTAAAACTACATCAAATCCCTGCAGGAAGCGTTAGTGTCCAATTAACTCCTCAGCACTCCCACCAAAGGCGGCGAATTCCATTTACCACCTAGGACACTCGCACCCCCAGCAGACCTCCTTTATGACGCAACAGACAACAGACTCCTCGCAAAAACAGACAACGTTAGTCTCGTATTTCGGATCCCTTTCAATAATATTAGTTCATGTCTTTTTCGGAGCTGTTATTCATAAGCTAGGTCGTCAATCCAAAAGGTCAACTTCGCCACAGAAGCCTGTCAGGAATTCGTTCACTTTTCATCCAACAGGCATGTCCAAACCATTGCAATCTGCTTCTCTGAATTTATTTTTTAATTGTGCATTGATTGTTGTATCTTAAACTAATAAGCCTATTTATAATACATGTAGAATATGCTTTAGGCATCGCATTTGAAACAACTCAGCCAGCTTACACGTATGGGAATGTAACAGTATATTGGAGCCAAGCTGGAGAATTGGGAAGATAAGCGTTCGAAAGGAGAGTATCTTTGCCTTGGCTGTAACATTTCCTGCCCTCTACACGCACCATTTTTTGAGAAGCAAACGTCCTGTAGCTTGGCCATTATGGCTTATTACTTCGGCAGTATGGTAAATGCCAATTTATTTTCCCATATTACTGATCCCCAATATCTGAACTGCTGCACTTGGTCTAAAGAGATCCCGTTGAGATTTACAATATTAGGCCATCCGTCAGTTGTCAATACTTTGATTTTGTCTTCATTCGTTCGCAAACCATATAGTTATACAGTACGAGCTATATCAGGAAGTTTGTGTTTGTAACAACATATCCAAAACCATGTCTGTCCTTAAAAATATTTCATATTACTGCATCCACTACTATGTTGAAAAGCAGTGGAGAGACTCCTTGACGAACACCGACTGAAACCTCATATGAGCATTGCGACCACCCCTACTAGAGATAGACTCATTCTCCAACAATATGGAAGTTTACTTTCTAGAGTTATTACCTGCGCTTATTAATTTACTTGCTGTTGGTGTGTTATACTGATAGTGTATCTAAAATATCATTCTCTAAAATTTTATAAAAGGTCTAAAATTTGGTAGTGTTCTTTTTATATTCATCATTTCAGTCACTCAAATTTTGGTATTTACCTTAATAAATCTCAGTTCAATTTTTTATTTATGTTTGCTTTCCGTTGATTGCACAAAACCAAATTAACTATTTGCTACTTTTATTGCATTCACTGCTTTTTCAGTTAATACTAACCTTCAAAAGATAGCTGTTAAAATTTAATAATATTCTACTTATAAGTTGGTTAGTTATTTTGCTACGAGCGACACTAATTTTGTTATTTTCAAAACAATGAATCAAACATCATTTCGTGTTTTAATTTCACACTGCTTCTTGATGAGAAAAAATACCGAGAAGCGAAGCAATGGCTTGGAAAGTGTTATAAGGACTCATGATCAGAAACAACAATGAAATGTTAGTTTGCTGACTTCAAACGTGATTGTAGAGACACCGTTGATGCAGAATGAAGTGGACGTTCCAACGAGGTGGACCAGAAAACATCAAAAAATCCACAAAATCCTTTTGAATGATCGAAAAGTGAAGTTGCGTGAGTTTGATAGCATCTTAAATATATATAAAAAAAAGTGTTGGTTTTATATTGCATGAGCATCAGACTATGAGAAAGCTATATTCAAAGCGTTTGCTTACTGTCAACCGAAAACAAGAACGTGTCGATGATTCTGAGCAGTGTATGGACATGATTAAACGTAACAAACTGGAATGTTTGCATCGATATGTGACAAGGGATGAAACGTGGATTCATCACTTCACACCGAAATCAAAACGATTATCATCTGTGTGGACAGCAACTAGTGACAAGCCTATTTTGATCCAAAAGATAAATCGTTCTACAAAAGTGATATCTAAATGTTGGAGCGGCACTGAAAGGATTGTGTGAATTTTAATGGAGATTACGTTGGTGAATAAAGCCAATTTTGAACAAAAAATAGCGCGTTTTCTTTGTTACGCCCGGGACTTTTCAGGCCATGAGTTAAATGTATTTTTATTACTGTCTCTATAGTATATTATTATTATAAATCCATATTTTTGTAATTCTTCATTACAGTCAACTTATTTATCGCTACAAATTAAGTGTTAAAAAAGCTCTTTTTTGTCAATTGATGCTGTCAAGTTTCCACTATTATCTTTAACGAATAAAAAACCGCAAAACTCCCATCGCGACCTAGTTTACAAACGCCAGCAGGATCGAAACAAGTCAAAGGGTAAATAAACTTTCGCAGTATTTGTTGCTTTGTTTGTTCGTTATTAAGACGTAGAGAAACGCTTTCCACTATTGTTGGCCCAAATTCTGCCTTAATGGTAATTAACAAGAGTAAAAGGAACAATTTAACGCGGTGCTATTCCGTTTGGTTTTCCATCACTTTCCGAATGTGGTGCGACTCGGGGTTGAGAGTCCGTATTGTGGGAGGAACATCTGGAAGACATGGGGGATTAATCGTAATTTACCCTTATCTCGGATTATAATGATACTACGGCAAAAGGCTCTTAGTCAAATTATGTACGTTTGTTCCGTGAAATATGTCTATTATTCGAGATTAAGGGTTAAACGCGGCCTTTCCAACTTGCCTCGGTTATCAATCCCCGACGAGTTTTATTAAATATCAACGTCTTCGCCCCCCAACTCCCTCCGCGACCCTCCCCCCTTTCCTTATTTCAGCAGAGGCCTCGTCTCTTGTTTTCGAACGGGCAACATTCCGAAAACTTACATTAAATTCCGCACCGTGTCAATTAGAACACCATTCAGAAGCGAAATTAATTTTAACACATCTTGGAAAACTGAACGGTGAGTGGGACTAGCGATTATAGTCAATCTGGTTGGTGAAAATATTTAAATTGTATATTTATTATTTCTGGAATATAATGGCGTCGTAATCACGTTTAATAACTAGTTAAAATGAACCAAAATGTGTTTTATTTATTTAATTGAATTGTCATTTAACTTTAATCCAATTCGAATTTGACAAAGACCAACCCTTCATAACTTTATTGATAATTGTCTTCATCTGGCATATGTACTTTTAATTTACATATAATATTAATATATCCTTTGGTAACAAGGATATATTAATGCTATTATATACTGTAATAAAGGAATTATTTTCATTAGAATACGGTATATATTACATGCGAATTCGCAAATCAGCGATATATGTTGGTGAAAATCCAAATCTTCAATATAAACAACTATTAAATACTTAACCAAACTTCATCATCTTTATTTTTAACGATATCCGGAAGGATAATTTAGTGTCAATGCAAAGAATGGATTAGACAACCAAAAACGTTCGAAGACAATTAATTGCAGGACTTATTGGACGAAAATCCAGCGGATACTCCTGAACAGTAGCAACAAACAGTATATGAATCGAAGATTGAATGATGATTGACTCTCGGTGCCAAACCAACATCGTTCTTTTTACACAGCATCGCCATATTTCCAAACAGATGAGAAAAAGTTGTAGAAAATGGTGGAAAATATATTAATTCATATTTTATTCAATACATATTGTACCCATTCTTCATTCATTATTCAAATGAAAAAATTATTATAATAAACGCGTTAATATCCCTCCGTTTGTGATCAGCCAAATCTCAATGAATGAGATAATTCTTGAAATATTATATTTAACATGACTCCATTATGCAATATGTAAAAATACTAGATAATTGAACTTTACCGACTATCCAGCTACTTTCCAGTTTATCTGAAACTTGGTCACTATTCCACCATTTGTCAATTTCTTATTCAGTATGTCAGATGCAGTTCGTTCATAAACCCGAGGTGTTATTGTAGACAATGCTTCTTTCCATATATCCAAATAGTTCTTGGTTTTATACACTTCTCGACCTGCATGTCTATTATATTAATTCTTTACCACACTACATATTGATTGGATTAGATTGAATACGCAGTGATCGAGAGGAACACGAATATTCTATGGCAATATTGATCAACCATCTGATCTATTGTGTATTGTTCTTCTACTCGATTTCTAAAAAAGTAAATTATTTAAAACGCTATTACATATTTCACTTATATTAATAATTTGAAATACTTCACTGTTTAAGATACCTTCTTCTTAATTACATTTTAATTAGTGCCTTTGACGATTCATTATGGTATAGTATATTGAATCAACTGTTGCCAAACAAATCAAATGTTGAAATGTTGAAGAACTTCGAAAATTAACTGATAACTGAATCACTGCCACACCAACATCGTTCTTTTTACACAGCATCGCCATATTTCCGAAGAGATGAGAAAAAGTTGTAGAAAATGGTGCAAAATATATTAATTCATATTTTTTTCATTACATATTGTACGCATTATTCCTCATTCATTATTCAAATGAAAAAATTATTATAATAAACGCGTTAATATCCCTCCGTTTTTGATCAGCCAAATCTCAATGAATGAGATAATTTTTGAAATATTATATTTAACATGACTCCTTTATGTAATTTGTAAAAATACTAGATAATTGAACTTTACCAGCTATCCAGCTTGTTACTTGATTTGCGTAGTAAAATAACTTTTAACAATACGATTTTCTACAGTTATTCTACATTAATTGTATGGTCAGCTTTAATTGTTTCCACTTTCATCAGCCTGTCTCGGTAATTGTCAGCATTAGATCATAATTCCACATCCAGAAAGTTTCATTCAGTGAGTGTCACTATATGAGTAACTATTCAAGTCAAAAAACTAAGCTGTTACTTTCCAGTTTATCTGAAACTTGGTCACTATTCCACCATTTGTCAATTTCTTCTTCAGTATGTCAGATGCAGTTCGTTCATAAACCCGAGGTGTTATTGTAGACAATGCTTCTTTCCATATATCCAAATGGTTCTTGGTTTTATACACTTCTCGACCTGCATGTCTATTATATTAATATTCTCCATCTCTTCTAATCTATTATATTAATTCGTTACCACACTCCATATTGATTGGATCAGATTGAATACGCAGTGATCGAGAGGAACACGGATATTCTGTGGCAATATTGATCAACCATCTGATCTATTGTGTATTGTTCTTCTAGTCGATTTCTAAAAAGTAAATTATTTAAAACGCTATTACATATTTCATTTATATTAACAATTTGAAATACTTCACTGTTTAAGATACCCTCTTCTTAATTACATTTTAATTAGTGCCTTTGACGATTCATTATGGTATAGTATATTGAATCAACTGTTGCCAAACAAATCAAATGTTGAAATGTTGAAGAAGTTCGAAAATTAACTGATGACTGAATCACTGCCAAACCAACATCGTTCTTTTTACACAGCGTCGCCATATTTCCGAACAGATGAGAAAAAGTTGTAGAAAATTGTGAAAAATATATTGATTCATATTGTATTCAATACATATTGTATCCAATACTGTACCAATTCTTCTCAGTATATGTATTTTTAAAATGAAAATGTGATGACAAGTGTAGCACTAATATCCCTCAGTTTTAATCTGCAATTAATAAATCAGCAAGTTCTAAGAATGTGCAAGTTTGTGATCAGCTAAATCTCAATGAATGAGAAAATTCTGGAAGTATTATGTTTAACATGACTTCATTAAGTATTTTATAAAAAAAATAATTGAACCTTACCTGCTATCCAGCTTGTTGCTTGATTTGCATAGCAAAATAACTTCTAGATCACATTGTTTTAATTACAAAATATCATTTACTAAAATACGATGACCTTCGAGAACACATTTTTAAACTAAAATGTTACAGTTCTTTAAAAAAAACGTTATTTCGTACAAAATCCAACAAATTTGATATAAAAGTTTATATCATTTACATATAAACTAAATAAAATATATTTTTTATAAATATTAAATAAGGAAGTATTGTTTATTGATGGAAATCACATAATGCTATATTAGACAATTTTTTAAAACGCTATTAACGAATTTCAACCCCTAATACTATCCGTATGCCACAATATTTTTATTAATTATTTCTGATATAAACTAATTCCATATATAAAAATACAAAATAACAAGTGCCAATATGCAACTGCTCGGCATGGTAGGAAAATGTATCACTAAAGCACCTGTAATATCACATTACTGTATGAATTCAGTTTTTTTCCAGAAATAACAATAAACACCTATTATACTTTTCAAAAATATTTTCATTGTTAAAGTAACCATAATGTCTTGCCGTCAGCCTCATATGACCAGTTCCAAGCATCTCTGAATATATGGTATGAAAAGTCACAGGAATAGGTCACAATCAATATATGTTGAGATGTTATTTATAATACTGCTAATGGTAGGTTTGTTTTCTTTTTATTTTGCCTAAAATGGAATGGTTTAAGCTTCTTTTTTCCATACAGGAATTTTCTAAACTACCTTGTCTTATTGAGATAACTTGACAAGTTAACACAGCGGAACCTGGTTTGTCTTGGAGAAAAAGAGGAAAGGAAAGATATCTCAAAGAAAACCAAAAAGTGGAACAAAAAATCCAGAGATAAAAATGGATGCTATGCTGAGAAAAATAGGAAAAAAAGAAAATAATTGAAAGAAACAGATAAAAGAAGGAAAAAAAATTAAAAATATATTAGAAGTACAAAAGACAGTTGTGTCTGATTGGATTAAATCTGGATACTGAAGAATCTCCGATTTTATCTTCGTGCTTCCAAAAGCGGACTCGGGCCGAGTTGGTTGTCAAGTCAATTTTTCCTTTTCTTCTAAAATATATGTTCCAAGCTAGCGTTGTCACTGAAGCCTAACAATAACGATAAAGAATATATTTAAAATGTGACTGGTGTCTGCTGGTGTAATCTTTGAGGTGAGTTCGAACAACACTTGATATATATATACAATATTTGTTTATTGAAGGTGTTAAAATTTAGGATAAAACTTAAGGGTAAAATATACTGTAGCAATATTGATCAACCATGTGATCTATTGTATATTGTTCTTCAAACCGATTTCTAAAAAAGTAAATTAATTAAAACGCTATTAAATATTTCATTTATATTAACAATTTGAAATATTGCTCTGTTCAAGATACCCTCTTCTTAATTACATTTTAATTAGTGCCTGTGACGATTCACTATGGTATAGTATACTGAATCAACTATTTCCAAACAAATCAAATGTTGAAATGTTGAAGAACTTCGAAAATTAACTCATAACTGAGTCACTGCCAAACCAACATCGTTCTTTTTACACAGCATCGCCATATTTCCGAACAGATGAGAAAAAGTTGTAAAAAATGGCGGAAAATATATTGATTCATATTTTATTCAATGCATATTGTATCCAATATTGTACCAAAGAATACATTTCAAATGTGACTGGTGTCTGCTGGTGTAATCTTTGACGTGGGTTCGAACCACAATATATATATATATATATATATATATATATATATATATATATATATATATATATATATACAATATTTGTTTATTGAAAGTGTTAAAATTTAGGGTAAAACTTAAGGGTAAAATATTTGCAATTCTTTGTAGAATATACTAGAAGACTATCTGAATAGTTTCCAACCAAATTTTGTCCATTTTTGTAACAAAACATACGCTAATTCCTTCAATGATGTTGAAGATGGAACTCCAGTACTGATTTTCAGCTCTAAAACTGACTATAACGGTTTAATTATGTTGAGGTCTAATGGTCATGTTAACCAGGAAAAATGTTGATGATATTCTCATGCCCCTCAAACTAAGAGTGAACATTTTTGGCTATGTGTATGTGAGCACTATTATTTTAGAATAAGGAAGTGTTTGACCACTATGCTAATCATTGTAGAAATTATCATTGAGGCTGTCGAGATATTCCTTTGCAATAATTCGTCCAGTGGTGTGAATGGGAGAATGAACAAAATACCACGTTATTCATTCATATTCTATAGCAACTCTCTTTACATATCTCGATCGTGTGTAGGAAATGAGACAATGATTCATTGGATCATGCCATATTGATTGAAAATCGCGAAGTGTACAGATTGCTTTTATCGAAACAGTGTCAGTCAAGTGAATGTTTAATTATGCTTACAAGACTTGAATGCAAAGATAAATGCGCGTCACATTTATTTAAACGAAAGCAGTGCTGTCAACATTTAAAAAGATGTACTATACTGTAAATTACTTTGACTTTGTAATCGATAAGTTGCATTAGTCTTTAAGAGCTGAAGATAAAATATTGTGTCACAAGTCACAATTTTATACAATAATATATGCTGTTAAATTGTTAATTATGTAAATCTAAATTACCGAAAGAGGTTTTACTGATATTCAATGCTAATTTCTATAACGCGTATCAATTCCATTTACACATCCAACGTTTCATTTTATGACACGCTCCTAAATCGCATTACAATGCACGAATAACGCCATCATTTAAATAAAATCCGCCGCATAATTGAATTATTTAAAACAAAACCAGACACGCCACACACGATCGACTGCGAATAAAATTTAAAGTGTCCGCATTTTGAGCGAGCATCAAGATCGAATATCCACAGGTCATCGTGGGACTTCATCGCCCACACTTCACTTTATGTAAATTCATCTTCCGTACATTATCCGAACGCTCGACGTCGGAAAATGGAGTTTTCCACCAGACAAAGATAAGTTTTAGTTCCATAATTTCGCGGAAAATTAGATTTTTCCGACGGACTGGAAGTTCGGGTTTGTTCTAAGTTCTCGACTAAATGAGACGGGTGCGGCGCCAGTCCGTACGACTGGAGAAATAAGTCTTTACTCGAGATATGACAAGTTTATATATCTTGTTAGATAAAGTTCCGTTCGTAGTGGGAACTAATTTTGAAATGCGATGTCACTTAAATAGTAAATTCTGATGTTGCGGTTTATTCAGGTCTTATAATAACGGAAATATTATATAATCTATGAACAAAGTATATTTATAAAAATTAACATTTAGTATACTGGTATATAACGAACATTTAATATAGTGGTACCAAATAAACAACTGAAACAGATATATGGTTTTAGGGCTCCCACTCCAACTCACGTCATCAAAATGTTTGACGTCAAAACCTCGCAATATTACTCTCATCAACTTTGACTTGTTCAGAACTCTGGTAGATCTCTAATAGATTAAATTGATGGCACTAAACAAATATGAAAAAGGAAAAGACGGAAGAGATAATTTTGATTTGCAATGTACTAAACTTTTTTGTTAATGATTTTATATATATAATATTTATATTTTGTAGATATTTTTATTTTTATTTTTATTCTCATTCAATAGAAAAGCTAACTAAAGTCATCAAAATATTTGATGTCAAAACATTGCAATATTATTCTCATCAACTTTGACTTTTAGCTCATTTTGGCTCTAACATATAACAAAACTCTAAGGTAAATAAAATAATGAAATAATAAAATATCTTTAAAAAAATTGAACCGTCTTCAAAAAATAAAAAAACAAAGGAACTCATTAAGTAGTAAAACATAATCAAACTTCAATATTTTAATACAAGAAAAAACGTTTTAAAATAAAATATGTGCATAATAATCGCTGTAATAACTAAATCAAAATAAACGAAAACCTTATTTAATCCATCAACTACACATATTTTATATTCTACTATATACACACAATTCAGCTTAATCCCTACCTAAACCTATTTATCTATTTGCAATATTATTTTAACTACTACTATCTGTTCAGTTTGAAGTCAGAACGAGCAACAAATTAGACTTATTAGAATTATATCACTTATATTTTATTTATATTTTTATATTGTTTAGGTTCGGCACTGCAAAACTCTTCAGACCTCGGGATCCGCTACCTAGCCTAGGTGGTTTCACAAATATTCCAACTAACAATAAAAAAAGTCATATACCCCGCCAGGAAGCAAACCCGCGACAAACAAACCGAACGGCTTTTGTATCCATCAACTTTCTAAAAACGCTTAAGTATACATTTTCTAAAAACTTTTCAAAACCCCTGAAGAGTATAGCGGTTCGGTCCCTGCTTCTATCATCAGCTTACCTAAATAACTTCAAAGTATACAATTACTTGTCTGTACACCCCCATAATATTTAAAGAAATATCCTCTCACTTCTAACCGTTGAGGAGTTGTCTCTTCCGTCTTTGAAATTTGCAGGGTTCCGTCGATTTCCCCAGATTCCACCATCCGATCCTGACTTGGTTCCAACGGAACCGCCTCGGAAATGCACACTTTCGAATAAAAAAGAATTTTGAAAATCGGTCCACAATTAACAGAGAAATCGCTGAAAATAAATAAAAATATATTACAGGTCAATAAAAAAGTTAGCCCTAACCCTCAAAAGATGCGTGTATAAATTTGACAGCTGTCGGATCATTAGATTGTGAATTATAGCATTTTGAGTGAAGCAACTTTAGTTATTATGAAAAAAATTGATGAAAAGGAATTTCGCGTGTTGAAAGAATATTGCTTTTTGAAAGCGAAAAATACAGCTGAAGCAAAAACTTGGCTTGATGTCAAGTTTTCGGACACTGCTCCAGAAAAATCAACAATTAAGGATTGATATGCTAAGATTAGACATGGTAAAATAAGCACCGAAGACGGTGAAGGCAGTGGATTCCCAAAAGAGGTTGTTACCGAAGAAAACATTTAAAAATCCATAAAATGATTTTGAAATAGCAGACACTCTAAAGATATCAACTGAACGTGTACATCATATTATTCACGAATATTTAGGTATGAGAAAGCTCTGTGCAAAGTGGGTGCCGCGCGAGCTCACTTTTGACCAAAAACAACGACGAGTTGATGATTCGGAGCAGTGTTTGAAGATGATCAAACGTAATAGACCCGGGATTTGCGTCGATATGTGGCATGGCTGGAATGGATGGAACATGGCTCCAGCATTTCACTCCGAAGTCCAATCGACAGTCATCCGAGTGGACTGCACACGATGAACCCGCTTGGGACGCGCATGGAATAATTTTCATTGACTACCTTGAAAAAGCAAGGACCATCAACAGCGACTATTACATAACGTTATTGAACAGTTTGAAGAACGAAATTGCCGAAAAATGGCCGCATTTGAAGAAAAAGAAATTGCTGCTTTACCAAGACAATGCACCGTGTCACAAGTCAGTGAAAACTATGACAAAAATCCATGAATTGGGCTTCGAATTGCTTCTTCATCCGTAATCTCCAGATCTGGTCCCCAGCGACTATTTTCTGTTCTCAGACCTCAAAAGCATGCTCGCTGGGAAGAAATTTTCGTTGAATGAAGCGGTGATCGCCAAAACTGAGGCCTATTTTGAATCAAAGGACAAATCGTACAGAAAAAATGCTATCGAAAAGTTGGAGGGTCGCTATAATCAGTGTATGGAATTATGTTGAATAAAAAAAACTAATTTTGTCAAAAAAAATGTGTATTACTTTGGTAGGCCGGGGACTTTTCAATTGAACTGTTACATTCGAACATAGAACATCCTCCTTTTTTGAAGTTAGTTAAAAAATAATTTATTTTAACATTCTTGTATATTTAATGCATATTTTATCGAAAGACATTTAATTATACCACTACAATAGTATGTATTTTAGAGTTCTTTTATTATATTTATGTTGAATTCTTTTCCAAACCTCCTACCTGAGGTAGTATTCTAAACGGTTTTTTTATGTAGTGGTATTCCCTGGAGGACTACGTTTAGTTTCTGTTTCCTTTATTGGAGTGTTTTCTAGTCAACTTATTTTGATATCACTGTATTGGTTTCTAACTAATATATTTGACATATCTGTAAAACAGGTAGTTCTCTCTTGATACGTTCTAAACTAATGGTCATGTAAATTCTAAATAACTACACACAAATATTTCACATTCTACAATATGATTTTCTTCAGTTATTCTATATTAATTATATACCAATATAAGCTTTATTTCTTTCTACTTTCACCACCCTGTCTCGGTAACGCATCATCATCAATAACTAAGAATGGATAATTTTTTTAATAACTATTCATAGGCTTACAGAGATATTTACTTCATTGCAAGACATTTTTATTTTTCATTATTCTTTATAATGTGCCAGACGCTTGTTAAATAATAAGCAACACTGATCAAGGAGTCCTGAAATATATATATATATATATATATATATATATATATATATATATATATATATATATATATCGATGTGGAGCCTATCAAAAGTCGTTCAAAAAAAATATCCATTTTTAATTTAAAAATTGAGTATTTTACCTGTACGGGTTCCATGCGCACTGATAAACGCAACCTCTGCGGCCAGCCAGATTTCCGAGTGCGGACCGAGAGACTGAAAGAGATGATATATCAAAAGACTAACTTACCTAAAACTCTCTCTCAAAAACGTTGCCACCTCTTAGACTAGAAAATAGAAGAAAATATATTTAAAAATCGAACGTAGTACAAGCCCTCAAAATGATTCTTAGGGCTGAAATTATTATATTAAATAAAGCATTGCCTTAAAATTGTCTTTTTGGTAATTTTGATTCCTGAATTTGAAGGCCAGATTTCCGAGTGCGGACCGAGAGACTGAAAAAGATGATATGTTAAAAGATTAACTTACCTGAAATTCTCTCTCAAAAACGTTGCCACCTCTTAGACTATAAATAGAAGAAAATATATTTAAAAATCGAACGTAGTACAAGCCCTCAACATGATTCTTAGGGTTGAATTTATTATATTAAATAAAGCATTGCCTTAAAATTGTGTTTTTTTGGTAATTTCGATTCCTGAATTTGAAGGCAATCACATCGAATGTTATTGTCCCGACCGTTGTCTTAAACAGAACAACAAATAAAAGAAAGCAAGAACGAGAATAGGAAATTCAACATCTCATTCACGAGATAAAATTAAATCTCGGAACGTTCGAATGCGAAAGATTGGCGTGATTGCTTCATAAAAATGAAACATCGTCGCCGGAAAACCTCCCGGACCAAAAAGCGCGCATCGGGCTCCTCGGGCGTACCGAACGCGAAGAATCAAACACACTCCAGTAGATTGGTTTTCGATTTCAATAAGTCCGGGCCCTACACCGGCAGCGGGGACTAATTCGTCGTCGTCGACACCTCCACGGAAACCGCCGCCGCCATAGAATGCTCAGACAAGTAACCCGTTCAATAACCCAGTCAACTTACGTCATCTAAATTTACAAATAATAATTAATAATAATCTAATACATATATTATCGATGGACTTAATTTACAGTTAATTACACAGCCACAATAACTTATAGGTTACAGTTCTAGGCACGTTTTTACGTAATGGTATTCTCTGGATGCCTAGTTCACCTAATTAACAAATGCGTATCCAAGTAATATATTGTAATTTTAATGGAGATCATATTTACCTTTCTACGTTTACCTTGTCACGTCATTTGGATAACACTATATTTCTCCTTACTTTCTGTTATCTGTGTTTCTAGCTGTGTGCATTTTTTTTATTAATTACATCTTAAATTCGATATGCTTAGTACGATCTTAATTCACAAAAAAATATATGATTCCAGCAATCGATAGTAATTCCGCACTCATTTTGTAGATTAATCCCAAATACCATAACCGGTCAAAAGCTTGTGAGACATCCAGGAATATTGCAGGGCAGTATTACTTCTCTTCGAGTGCCTTTTCAACGACCGCTGTTACTCTGAGCACTTGGTCGAATGTCGAATGGTCATTCCGAAATCCAAACTGGAAATATGGTATTTCTATAAATAGTTTAATGCGTTTTAACAGTAGCTTCTCAAATTATTTTGATATCAAAGTTAGCACCGAAATAGGCCTATAAGAACCAACTTATTCGGCCGGTTTGTCAGGTTTTTTATGCATAATTATTCGAGCAACATTAAGACATTGTGGAACATGGTTCAGTCTCAAACAGGCATTGAATGTATATGTCAACATGATGACCCACGTGAAATATCATCAATTCCAGGATCCTTTTTAGGATTGAGGTTGTTATCAATTTCTGTGGCAACTTCTATTGGAGAAATCAGATTTACAGCTACACCAGGCTGATAAACAGGATTTATATCTATTGTAAATGTTGTAAATGTTCTGCAAATACTTCAGCTTTTTCATCGTTGCGTCGAACCCATTCATTTTGATCATTTTTAATAGGCGGTACTCTAATAATTGGTCTTTTAAATCTTAGTTACTCTTCATAGCGAGTAATATTCGTCTGCTTCCGGACTTAATTAACTTACATATTTCTAGAAGCAACTCTGTCTATATTCTTTAATCTTTTAATTTGTCTGATTAATCACTACATAGTATAAAACAAAGTCGCCTTTTCTGTCCCTATATCCTTATGTGCGCTTAAATCTTTAAAACTACGCAACGGATTTTGATGCGGTTTTTTTCAATAGATAGAGTAATTCAAGAGGAAGGTTTATGTGTATAATACATGCATAATATACTAAGGCAACATTGCTAATTTTAGAGGTTTCTAACGTGATGTCGTAAATTAACCTATTTTTTTAGGCTTATTTAGCAATTAGCAAAAACGCTGCCTAACCCTACGAGTTAGATCAAATTAATGTACTACAGTATTGTACACCATAAAAAGGTCTACAAAAAAGTCCGCGATGGTATATGTTTATCTTTTAGGGATAACCCACATTAGCCATTTTTATTGTTTACTTTTTACGTGAGAAAATGGCTTATTTACGAAGCTATTTTAAGCAATACGGCATTAATCCTTATCGAATTAAGTACCTTAAATACAGTGTGTAATCAATATAGATCAATATGGTTCCTTACAGCCTGTAAATTAAACAAATATTTTCGGAAATATTACAAATTTAAAATTTGCGTTTAAAAATGTGTAATGTAATAAAAATTGTATGAATTTAGATATTCCAAAGATACCAGGAAATCTTCATAGTAAGTATAGGGGAAGAGGAATTGTTTTACTCCAAATTTAATGCGTGCAGGCCAAGGGCAGTAATGAATGAACCAAAAATACTGGATCGATTTTAATCATGTTTTCATTGAGTGACATAGGCATATATATTTTATGCCCGTGCAAAGTCGGAGCGGGCCGCTATGTTTTTATATACAACGTTCATATTTTTTCTGTAGTGTATTTAATTTAGTATCAGCGTTGCACCCGTGCGAAGCTGGGGCGGGTCGCTAGTGATTCTATAAAATATTGCTTTATCTATAGCATTTCTGGTTCTGTGCCATATTCTTCTAGCTTCTTGTCTTTCTTTTACCAATTCCCTAATTTCAAGGGGGTTATTTACCTCATATTCTGATTTATCTCTTGATGTTGGGATAGCTTCTTTTGCAGCAGATCGAATTTGTTGAGTTATATTTCAGGCTTGTAGCTCAAGATCGTCTATAGTTTTGAGTCCTAGGTTTAAACTGATTTGTTCCTGCATTATAAGCCCAAACGTATCCCAGTTAGTAAATTGATTAGTAATATTAGGCTTCTTTGCTTTTTCGGAATTATCGCGCCTAGTGTTACCAATACTGGAGTATGATTAGATAGTTCGCACAAGCTCTCGATTTGTATTTGGTTTGATGAGATGCCTTTCGTAATGTAAGAGTCCAGTGGTACTTATTACTGTCGGTGGGCCAGTAAGTGGGTTTACGCCCTCACATTTTTCTTGATAAGATTAAATTTAATCAGTACATTTTCCCCAATGCATTTATCAAATCTGCAAAATCATTAGTATTCCTTCTCTCCTGATATATTATAACCAAATACTCAGATATATTTTGAACAATTACACACATATGTTTGCACAGAGTTATTATATATTAATTATATACTTACCTTTAGTTTTTTACACTCTCATCACTCTATCTCGGCAATCGTCAGCATTAAACCATTATCTCACCAGAAAAGTTTCATTCAGTCACAGTTATATTCTGAGTCTCTATTCTAGCCAATAACTAACCTGTTTCATAGCCTGTTGTAATTTCCAATCTGTCTAACCTTTGTTCACTATTCCACCATTTTTCAATTTCTTCTTCTGCATGAAATTCATCCAAACCCAGGGTGTTATTGGAGATAATGCTTCTTTCTTAAACGTTCTTCCTTGTATGTCCTCCACGACCGACATGTCCATTGTAATAATTTTTGTAACCTTATCTTTTTTTGTTACAGTTGTTACATAAAACAGAATTAAACATTTCATTTATGATTACGGAGTAACAATTTGAAATAGTTCACACTTTGGCGTTGTTTTATTCAAAACTTACATATTCCAAGTCGTTCCTTTATTACAAACTTTGTCGATGTACTTGTTGGAATATTAGCGAACTACGGTATGACATTTCTGTATGTTTTTATACATTTCGTCAATTCAATCTGCGATAGAGCTAACAGCAAGTTGATCTTAATTTACTACTCGCTTCGTATGAGGACGGGTTCTATTATTTGGTTTATTCAAGCTTATATTGTTTTTCATTTTTTGAAATATTTTAGTCACAGTGAGCATACAATTATCCAGTGCAGCTGTAAGATACTAAAAATATTCCCAATAGAAATCACAGCAACTTAGTATTTAACAGTACCAGTACTTACCTCTCTAACGCATTTTATTGGCAAGATAGAGCCTCCATTATTTCGTCCCTGTTGGATGTAACTGATTAGAGATGTACTAACTATCTCGTGGCTTCGGTATTTTCAATCAGAGTAAAAATAAGCACGAATTTCAAATATATCAAAATATTTGTCGGTTGTATAACCTGTAATTGTTAACGTTTAAAAACCAGACGACTTTTGTAGGTTGATTCGGTTATATGTCGAACGTATCAGACAACATTGTACCATGTTCGGTAAACGTAGGTAAATCTTGGCAAATACACTCAACGATGCATATTTGAAGTTCTTTGCTGTTGCTGTAATATACACTGACAAGCAATAAATATCAAAAAAATTTTATGTAATGCATGTAGAACAGATCTGTACAAATTGTCACTAGATAAAAATGTATACTTTTTGCTTTACGTACCAATATTGCGGAGAGAATATAAAAATCTATTTTGCTATTTTTATTATGTATATAATCGGTATAAATGCATAAGGTTTGAAGAATGTATAAGTTTTATGATTATTATTTATTTTAGTTTATTAACAGTCCGGGGCAGTTAAATAACCCAGAAAAATGGAATAACATAAACAAAGAACAAGTAATCTAAGTAAGACATAGTGGAATAATAAATAACACATTTATATTTCCTACGAAAAACCAAGCGTATAATATAGAGGATTAACAGCATAAAGCACCAAGTTTTTCCACAATTGTAATAACAAAATGCCGTAATTTTGCTATTGAGACCTATCTACTAAAAAAACACTACCTTATATATTTTTATTGTTTAACCTCATTTTTCAAATCGAAGTTAGTAGGGTTATTTTCTTGTTGATTACTTACTAGTTGGTCAACAAAATGCACAACATCATGGATGTATTTGTCTTTCCTTCATTTTCCATTGCAATTTTTTAAAAATTTATTTATTACATTGTTACTAGTCGTTTCCGACTAACCTACAATTGCTCTCTACAATGACTTAAATCAAACGTACCTTAACCAAATGTACCTAGGAGAAAACATCGTACCTATCATAGTATCTGGTGTAATAATGTTTGTGTGTGTATTAACACTGATGTTGTGATTAAGTTATTTTGTATCTGTTCTGGTGTTATCTAAAAGTAGTATTTCTTCGATATTGTCCCTATCCTATTGTAATTTTCATATGGCTTCTTGGCTTTCGTCGCGAGCAACAAAAATTGCAGTGACATCAGCAAATTTAGCTATAGTTTCCACTTTTGGAATATCACATGTGTACAGTAGATAAAGAATTGGCACAGTACACTTCCTTGTAGTACAGGTGCTTTATCTTCTTTTCTTGTGGAGTAGATTTCCTCCTGTTTTATTTTATTCTAGCAATTTTTGTAGCTTATGAACAAAGCCGTTAAGTCAAACCTTATCGAAGGCTTGTGCCACATCTAAGAATTTTGGCATCATTAGATTTTTCAGTTACATCTGTTGCAGGCACCTGATCAATTGTTGAATGTTTATTAATAAAAACAAAATTGTGTGTCGATAATTTTCTTCTAAAAAATGGGAGTTCATTAGGAAATAAAATGTCATCGTCATCTTCAGCTGTTGTGGCTTTGATAGACTTCTCTTCTTGAAAAGGCATACAGCATGAATGTGTTTACATCTAGACAAACATTTAATTACCTACATCTTGCTTTTACACTTTATTAAATATTCATGACACCTTTCTTTATATATCTTCTACATTTTTCCAACCTTCTCATAGATCTGTAATATTAGAAATTTATAAATATGAACGTCTACAAATATAACCATTTTTCATTCTTATCTTTACAATAATCTAAATATTTGCTACATAGCAATACACAAAAATCGGGTGACTATATTATAAGATTTTGCTAATAATTCATACATTATACGGGTCTCGTATTGTCAGCTACTAATTTTCATTATTACGTAACAAATATTTATATAAACTTATTGAAAAATAATAGAGTAGAAGTGTTGACAGGAGTTATTCGAAATATTTGAGCATGAGCAAAAGAGTATGGAAGCGGTAAACTCTCGTATATACCACCTCCGCCACCATCGTATAATTCAGCTCATCTCCGGTGCAATCGGAACCGAGATTCGGCTCCGCAACTCCTCTCTCCCCTGCAGATAAATCATCGTCGTCGGAGCTCGATTGTTGCTCCACGTACGGAGAATACGTGACTTGAAAATCGACGTCGTATCAATCGATTTGCCGTCCTTAAATCTGGTTTTATTGGAGTTTCGTTTCGTTTTTGTTGCAGATGGCGTGCTCTCTTATAGCGCCCCGGCAGCCTACGACACCGCCCAGGGACTGTACGATAGCAGTTACGACGGACACCGGTCCCAGGGGGTGCTCTTCAACGGTCTGGGCAGGCTGGTGGACGGAGAAGTCGGGCTGGACAATTACCGACTGGACATCGGTTACGGCAAAGGTGTGTATGTTATGATATTTGAAAGAAATACTATTCTACCTCTAAGTTACGGAATGTTACCATAAGAATGCTGTTTGTTAATTAACAAATAGTTTTGATGGGTTCTCTTCGAAAGTATATATCATTACGACGAGTATTCATTATTTTATGACCATTTCTACAAAAATGTAATAAATAACTACTTATTTATCATTAAGATGCGAGGAAGTAAAAAAAAAACAGAAGTTACCTGAGCTTGTACATAAGCAAGCATTCGGTTTGTTAGAAAAAAATCAACTGGAAAGCCAGCATTTTTCTATCATTCTAACAAAAATGTTATAAAATATAATTTATTTTAACATTATCAGCCCACCCGAGCTTGCTTATTTTTACATCTAATGCATATATTATTGAAGAACTTAAACTACAATTAATTAAGCAGCCACAAGAATTAATAGGTTATGTATATTCAACTCTTTTCTAAACCACTTGGTATCCCTTGGAGGCTTATTCACCTAATTAGTAAATGTACTTCTAAGTGATGTGTTTTAATTTAAATAGAGAACATATTTACCTTTTTATGTTTAGTTCTTGTTTCTTTCGTTGGCAAATCATTCTGATATCATTGCATTTCTCCTTAGTTCCTTATATTACTACCTCTATAATATTTTTCTTGACAAAATTAAACTTAAATATTTCTGCCTAATGCATTTGCCATATCTGAAAAACAGTTGGTATTTTCTCTCTTCACACATTTTACCCAAATCATCATGGATGTTCTAAACCATAAATCTTTCACACTCTACAATACGATTTCCTACAGTTATCATAAATTAATTCTCTTCAAGTCTTAAGCTGTTAACACTAGTAATATTTGTTCACAATTCCACCTTTTGATAATTTCTCTGATGGGAGTTTATCGAAACCGAATTGTTCAAGGATCTGAATTACTGCGTATCTTTTGGTACCCATTACTAAGAAGCACATTACATAAAACACAATTGTTTAATTATTAACAATAATGTTTTAATTTATATTGGGATCTTTTTGTTGGATTCCTTTTTCTAGCGTGAAGAACAATATATCTGCAATGATATATTAAAAAATATTATAATTTTTAAAACATTTCGTAAATTTATTAATGAATAGAATAACATTAAGGTATATAGAAACTTCCTTTTCGGTAAATCCTAAACTGAATTATTTTTTTTTTAGAAATTTTAGTTATATTGTCCACTCTAATATTCAGTACGGCTGCAACATAATAAAAATATTTCCAATAAAAAACCCAGCAGCTTAATATCTAATAGCGTCAATATTTACCTCCTTAATGCTTTCTACTGGCAAAAACTGACCCCCATTACCTCGTTCTTGTTCAAAGTTATTGATTGGAAACATAATCTGTTTCTGAGTGACTATTTATTTCGCATCAGCCCGAATAATCACAAATATCAAACGTTTTCCAGTTTATAACCTCTTATCATTATTAATGTTTTGAAGAAACTTGTAGACATTTGACAACCGAAGGACTTTTGCAAGCTGGTTCGGTTTTGTTCGAATGTTCGACCGTTTCAGACAGTATTGTATCTCGTTTCAAGTGGAATAAAATGAGAAGAGAATTACTGCCTGATATTAAAACGAATTTACAAACAGCAATACGTAATACATTATGCATCTTGATGACGTTAGTTAACTACTATTTTGGATAGACTATACATAATTTGACCAAACATGTACACATATATATATAATACTATGATATTATTACCTTCTATTACAGTTGCAAATTATATAATATTAAAGATAAATTGTGGCTTATTAATGTTCTACAATTAAGGTCAAAACACTAAGAAAATTATATTTTTTCTATCAGTCATAAATAAAATCATCAATATTATACTTTTTTAATATCTTTCAGTTCATCTTGGTGAAATGCGCATGCTCGATTCCATCCAATCCCAGCTACTATAACCTATGTCCATATGAATCTATCCAAATGTCCGCTATTAGAACAGTTCAATTGTTGAAGTTTTTTTCAAAGCACCGTATGCTCCCTTTTGAATAGCGCAGTACCTTCGTATAATCATCTAATAAAATATTGACCCTCTTGCCGTTGAAAATTTGAACAATATGAAAATCATACAGCGATGAATCAACATCGTCATAAAATAGCAACATCAACAATAATGCATAGCATTAGCTGATCATGTTAGCTGCATAAAAATAGGAAAAGGAAGCGTCTCTGTCTCTTTTCTCTTCCAACATTCCACTGATTTGTTCAAACTGCATATTATTGTATTTGATTTTTATTGTATTGACTTACATGAATTCTGATTATTTTTTTCTATAACTTTATCCCATCTTTTTGGAAACACGGCGATACCATGTCGACATCACTATGAATTCAACATTTCAGAAGGCTGCCAGTCAAGTCAAGCTATGCTGCCGATTCGATCAACTAGTACTGAGTAGGCGCTATGTCTGACAACTACGCTGGGTGCAGTAAAACTTCTCATTCGAGTTTCAATAATGTGTCCTTCCCAACTCTTACAACGTATGGCCAAACATTGTCATGGAAAAGAGCAACAACTATAATAGTCACAAAGTCAGATTTTATTTCAACAACGCATCCATCGTCGATAGATATCTGCAATAAAAATTTCATTCAATTTTAGCAACTCTTAGCATATTACACAGAAATGGAAAGACAGAGAAAGACTTCATGACCATGAATATAGCACTTAAGTATCGATATAAATGATTCCCCCGAACTAAGCCATCACTTTTTAGTCCTAGGGTTGTTATAAATCCACTTTTCATTACCATACACAAGTCGTTCATTGTCAAGTGCACATGCTGAATGAATAGTGAATTAAGACAACAGGGATATAATGGATCAACATCGCTATAAGTTTCTAAAAATGTTTAATGGGCCTCGGTAGCATATATCTTCAAATAAAATAATGAAATAATGTATGTCGAAATTGCAATTTCGGGCATTCCATGATTACCATCTGCACATATATAATAAATCCATAACACAAAATGGAATACTGTTATCTTGCGGAAGGGTATTTCAAAATCATTGAATTTAACAGATAGGTTACGTTGTTTAAATTGATGCTTCGCATTTTTATCGATAGATATAGCTGATCAAAATACATGCAGGCAACATCAATGTTCTTTAGTCCTTATATCGATAAGAACTAAATAATTTGACCTCGTAAATATGGGGACGCGTGGTGAAATCTTCTAAGAAATATTGATAACAATAATAATAAATAGTTTAATGCAAGATCTCTAATGAATAAATATTCTCTAAACACAAATTAAAACTTCAATATATTTAGTTACAACGTAATTTTCGCGAAACTTCTGACAAATAAATGACTAATACAAATTTGACTAGGGACACAATGACAACTATTTCCTTTGTAATTACCGATCGTAAATTGATATACAATTATTCTAGTACATTCTCAAAGTTTAGATGATAGCTATATTACGACGACATTCAGATACACCGTTATATTCCATCATAAACTACATAGTGTACATAAATCTTGATAACAATAAATTATCATTTGAAATGGCATAACGATATACACAACAATATATGCAATATACAGCATAAAGCTTTTCAAATAAAATTAACAAATATATTGATATCTTAAAATCTGAAATAATATGACATAATATTACAACTGACAAAAATGTGCATAATTTTCAATAGTGATTTCAAATTTTTAAGTAAATTTAGTTGACATTAATATCAAATTCAATTCTTGTCTCTTCCATAGCGTCCCCAGCAACTAACTTGCCTCCTTTATATATATTCTTCTAATGGTACTAATTGAGGTATCTTCTTGCCTCTGTCTTTTCTGCTATTTGAATTTTGTTTTTATCTTGATTTTGCAGTATTCATGTCTCGCAACCGAACGTTAGAATTAATTTATATATCGTTTTGTATATTTCCGTTTTCATTTTATTCGATATATCGTTTTTGATAATATAATCATGAATAAATATTAATAATCAATAAATATAAATATCAATAAGTAATAATATATAACAATAAATTCATAATTGTTCCAGTTATGATACACATTTCCTTCTGCTAGTTCCCATAAATTTAAATTTATATTCTACTCTCTTTTATTCTACTTTACTAACTATATATTTGCATATGTTTTCTACCTTTATTTATATCTCAATGTAATATTTAGTAATTTATGTTTCCCCAGTACCGTAACTTCAATTGTAGTTTTGTTCAGTATTATTGTATATACCCATAGTACAAGATTCCATCTGCTTAAAATTTTCTAATAATGTTAAACTATCAGTTATTATTATTGATGTTTTTAAATATAATACTGTAAGAAATTTGGTAAATAGTCTAGAGCCGAGTAGAGTTTGTTTACTGGGTATTTTGCCTTTATATTTATTTTTAAGGCCTATATAAGTGGATGATGTTATTGTTGGTTGCAAATGAATATTTATATTCATATTTAATATCTATATATCGTTTTATATATTTCGGTTTTCATTTTATTCGATATCTCGTTTTTGATAATATATTTATTTTTCATTGTAAAATTGGAATGTAATATAAAACTTGTTGAATTGTTCTAACAATAGATTCATAATTGCTCCAGTTATGATACACATTTCCTTCTACTAGTTCCCATAAATTTAATTTTATATTCTACTCTCTTTTACTTTACTTTACTTACTATATATTTCCATATGTTTTCTACCTTTATTTATATCTCAATTTAATTTTTAATAATTTAGGTTTCCCCAATACCGTAACTTCAGTTTTAGTTTTGTTCAGTATTATTGTATATACCCATAGTACAAGATTCCATCTGCTTAAGGTTTTCTATTAATGTTAAACTATCAGTTATTATTATTGATGTTTTTAAATATAATACTGTAAGAAATTTGGTAAATAGTCTAGAGCCGAGTAGAGTTTGTTTACTGGGTATTTTGCCTTTATATTTATTTTTAAGGCCTATATAAGTGGATGATGTTATTGTTGGTTGCAAATGAATATTTATATTCATATTTAATATCTATATATCGTTTTATATATTTCGGTTTTCATTTTATTCGATATCTCGTTTTTGATAATATATTTATTTTTCATTGTAAAATTGGAATGTAATATAAAACTTGTTGAATTGTTCTAACAATAGATTCATAATTGCTCCAGTTATGATACACATTTCCTTCTACTAGTTCGCATAAATTTAATTTTATATTCTACTCTCTTTTACTTTACTTTACTTACTATATATTTCCATATGTTTTCTACCTTTATTTATATCTCAATTTAATTTTTAATAATTTAGGTTTCCCCAATACCGTAACTTCAGTTTTAGTTTTGTTCAGTATTATTGTATATACCCATAGTACAAGATTCCATCTGCTTAAGGTTTTCTATTAATGTTAAACTATCAGTTATTATTATTGATGTTTTTAAATATAATACTGTAAGAAATTTGGTAAATAGTCTAGAGCCGAGTAGAGTTTGTTTACTGGGTATTTTGCCTTTATATTTATTTTTAAGGCCTATATAAGTGGATGATGTTATTGTTGGTTGCAAATGAATATTTATATTCATATTTAATATCTATATATCATTTTATATATTTCGGTTTTCATTTTATTCGATATCTCGTTTTTGATAATATATTTATTTTTCATTGTGAAATTGGAATGTAATATAAAACTTGTTGAATTGTTCTAACAATAGATTCATAATTGCTCCAGTTATGATACACATTTCCTTCTACTAGTTCCCATAAATTTAAATTTATATTCTACTCTCTTTTATTCTACTTTACTAACTATATATTTGCATATGTTTTCTACCTTTATTTATATCTCAATGTAATATTTAGTAATTTATGTTTCCCCAGTACCGTAACTTCAATTGTAGTTTTGTTCAGTATTATTGTATATACCCATAGTATAAGATTCCATCTGCTTAAGGTTTTCTATTAATGTTAAACTATCAGTTATTATTATTGATGTTTTTAAATATATTACTGTAAGAAATTTGGTAAATAGTCTAGAGCCGAGTAGAGTTTGTTTACTGGGTATTTTGCCTTTATATTTATTTTTAAGGCCTATATAAGTGGATGATGTTATTGTTGGTTGCAAATGAATATTTATATTCATATTTAATATCTATATATCGTTTTATATATTTCGGTTTTCATTTTATTCGATATCTCGTTTTTGATAATATATTTATTTTTCATTGTAAAATTGGAATGTAATATAAAACTTGTTGAATTGTTCTAACAATAGATTCATAATTGCTCCAGTTATGATACACATTTCCTTCTACTAGTTCCCATAAATTTAATTTTATATTCTACTCTCTTTTACTTTACTTTACTTACTATATATTTCCATATGTTTTCTACCTTTATTTATATCTCAATTTAATTTTTAATAATTTAGGTTTCCCCAATACCGTAACTTCAGTTTTAGTTTTGTTCAGTATTATTGTATATACCCATAGTACAAGATTCCATCTGCTTAAGGTTTTCTATTAATGTTAAACTATCAGTTATTATTATTGATGTTTTTAAATATAATACTGTAAGAAATTTGGTAAATAGTCTAGAGCCGAGTAGAGTTTGTTTACTGGGTATTTTGCCTTTATATTTATTTTTAAGGCCTATATAAGTGGATGATGTTATTGTTGGTTGCAAATGAATATTTATATTCATATTTAATATCTATATATCGTTTTATATATTTCGGTTTTCATTTTATTCGATATCTCGTTTTTGATAATATATTTATTTTTCATTGTAAAATTGGAATGTAATATAAAACTTGTTGAATTGTTCTAACAATAGATTCATAATTGCTCCAGTTATGATACACATTTCCTTCTACTAGTTCCCATAAATTTAAATTTATATTCTACTCTCTTTTATTCTACTTTACTAACTATATATTTGCATATGTTTTCTACCTTTATTTATATCTCAATGTAATATTTAGTAATTTATGTTTCCCCAGTACCGTAACTTCAATTGTAGTTTTGTTCAGTATTATTGTATATACCCATAGTACAAGATTCCATCTGCTTAAGGTTTTCTATTAATGTTAAACTATCAGTTATTATTATTGATGTTTTTAAATATATTACTGTAAGAAATTTGGTAAATAGTCTAGAGCCGAGTAGAGTTTGTTTACTGGGTATTTTGCCTTTATATTTATTTTTAAGGCCTATATAAGTGGATGATGTTATTGTTGGTTGCAAATGAATATTTATATTCATATTTAATATCTATATATCGTTTTATATATTTCGGTTTTCATTTTATTCGATATCTCGTTTTTGATAATATATTTATTTTTCATTGTAAAATTGGAATGTAATATAAAACTTGTTGAATTGTTCTAACAATAGATTCATAATTGCTCCAGTTATGATACACATTTCCTTCTACTAGTTCCCATAAATTTAATTTTATATTCTACTCTCTTTTACTTTACTTTACTTACTATATATTTCCATATGTTTTCTACCTTTATTTATATCTCAATTTAATTTTTAATAATTTAGGTTTCCCCAATACCGTAACTTCAGTTTTAGTTTTGTTCAGTATTATTGTATATACCCATAGTACAAGATTCCATCTGCTTAAGGTTTTCTATTAATGTTAAAGTATCAGTTATTATTATTGATGTTTTTAAATATAATACTGTAAGAAATTTGGTAAATAGTCTAGAGCCGAGTAGAGTTTGTTTACTGGGTATTTTGCCTTTATATTTATTTTTAAGGCCTAGATAAGTGGATGATGTTATTGTTGGTTGCATATGAATCAGTAAAGATTGATGTTTTGGTTCATCATCGTACAGATAATTTTACATATATATTAATATAATTCATTCTTACTAATATATTTTTTAATTTATTAATATACTTTTACTAGTCGTTGCCGACTAATTTACAATTTGTTTGTACAGTGGCTTGTATGAAAAAGTCAATAAAACTTTACAATGCTTTTATTCTTTTGTGCAATTCACTACATAACCATAGATGTCCTCGATATAATACGAGTAATCGTAAAGTTTGACATACGTATAAAGAAAAGTTAGATTTTTTATCTAGCCTTTTGGTAGTATTAAGAAATATGTTAAGAGAAACAAGTTGTGTGTGTACAAATACGAATATAAGTAATTTATAATAATATATAATAACTAATTATAATGAATAAAGTCTATAAACAGTTAAGAACATTGTTTATTCGAGCTTGACGAACGTGTAATTTCTATGTAATTAAATATTTGGTAACCTCAAATCGCGGGTTAAAAGCCCCAACAACTATACAGATCACACTGTTTGGTGGTCTGTCTCTTAAGAGATCTCTTAAATTTGCGTCCCAGTTCAGTGCTCTCCAAGAGTTGCAAAATTTCGTTGTTAACATGGGAATGGAGTGTTTCCTCATATTTTATTGCATATCTTTTAATTTCGTCAATGACAGTTGGATTCTGTCTGTCTGGGTCTGCTGGGGCATTAATATACTTTATCTTAGTGATTGTAATTGTAAATATATTTATATGAAACCGTGAAAAATCCGACAAGGAATAACCATCCCATTCAGGCCAGTAACCAGGCTGAGTAAGGGCGGATGTCTTCTGGGATGCTCCCTAAATTTGTAAATAGTCAGTCGGTAGGCTTAATGCCGACGACCGTGGTTCGGAGCCCACGTTATACAGTTTAGATAAACTCTCAATGGTAAAAAGGAGACTAAAATACTAAAAATTATATTAATATATAATATCAAGTTTCTTCATTAATTTGGTTTCACTTCAAGTTAATCTCAATTATCTACAGTTGTTTTCAATTTTAAATAAATTTAGTTAATATTAGTACCAAAACACCTGTTGTGCCACCAAGTAATTTAAGTATGTTATATTTGGTGGCTGCGTATATGTTCCCTGTACAAATAAGTTATATCCCGTTTTATCTTTTAGGCATTCTCTTCTCACTTTGGCCGGGATTTTTCTCCTCTTCTGCAGAATCTTCCTAATATTTTTGTTCCAAGTTTGCGGATATCGTCCTCTCTTCTAACCTTGCTTCCCAAACGCTGTTAAACTGTCTTGTCTCTTTCATATAATGCGAGTAGTGCCACCTTTCTTGTTATCACCAAGTTGCTTCCTTTCTATATCTACTTTTCTAATGGTTTTATATCGATGCATTTTTGTCACCTGTGTATCTTATCCCCTCCATTCTTGTTACTCTCTGGCTCTTGTAAGATACACCATTTTCGCTGTTTGGACCTTCGCTCTGTCATTATCTGTTCATTCATTTGTTCATTCATTTCTTGTTCATCATTTTGTTCTCTATTCTGTTAATACATTCATTTTTCAATGCGAAATAAATTCATAATTGTTCCAATTGTGATACTCATTTTCTTTTCTTGGTTCCCATTAATTTCAATTTATTTTTTAAATATTTCAATGAATTTTCCTTGCTTTTTAAATTTTAATATTTATTTCTTCAAACTCTCCCATTACCATACCCTTTTGCTTCCTTTTACTTTAGTTTTTAACATATTCCATCTGTTTAGGGTTTTCTCTAAGTTGTCTGAATTATCAATTGTTATCGGTGCTATTTTTAACTGTAATATTGATATGAAAATACCCTTCCGTATAAAAAATATTTTCAAAAATTAAACATTAAAAATCAATACGAGCTTTGCATTTGATAAGAAATTATATCAATTGTACATACCCGTAATTAATTATACGAAAACAATTATCCAGGCAGAATAATTATTTGACAGTATAAAATTTGACCATCAGTTAACTCAGAACATTAATTGACTCCGCGCAGCAGTAATAATTGCTGTTATAACTATCAATTAATTAGGCCCATATTTTATTTATTGTTCGTTTACGACAGATATATATTTTAACTGATATTATGTCGTATAAATTATTCTCCGTATTATTTTTAATTAAAATATGTTAGAATTATTTTTAAATATATCATGTTGTTTTGAATAAAACGCATTCGCATTTACTCGACAATTATGTTCGACTGGCGGTAGGCTTAATGCCGACGACCGTGGTTCGGAGCCCCATTATAAAGTTTAGACAAACTCTCATTGGTAAAATACTAACAATTATATTAATATATAATATCAAGTTTCTTTATTAATTTGGTTTCACTTCAAGTTAATCTCAAATATCTACAATTGTTTTCAATTTTAAATAAATTTAGTTAATATCACTACCAAAACACCTGTTGTGCCACCAAGTAGTTTAAGTATGTTATATTTGGTGGCTGCGAATAGGTTCCCTGTACAAATAAGTTATATCCCGTTTTATCTTTTAGGTATTCTCTTCTCACTTTGGCCGGGATTTTTCTCCTCTTCAGCAGAATCTTCCTAATATCTTTGTTCCAAGTTTGCAGGATGTCATCCTCTCTTCTAACCTTGCTTCCCAAACGCTGTTAAACTGTATTGTCTCTTTCATATACGGCGAGTGGCGCCACCGTCCTTATTACCAAGTTACTCCCTTTCTATATATATTTTTCTAATAGTTTTATATCGACGTATTTTTCTCATCTCTGTGTATCTTATCCTCTCCATTGTTGTTACTTTCTCACTCTTGTAAGATATATCATTTTCGCTGTTTTGACTTTCGCTGTCATTTTCTATTCATTCATTTGTTCATTCATTTCTTGTTCATAATTTTGTTCTCTATTTTGTTAATACATTCATTTTTCAATGCGAAATATAAATTCATAATTGTTCCAATTATAATGCGCATTTTCTTTTCTTGGTTCCCATTAATTTCAATTTATTTTTTGAAATATTTCAATGAATTTTCTTTGCTTTTCAAATTTTAATATTTATTTCTTCAAACTCTCCCATGACCATACCCTTTTGCTTCCTTTTACTTTAGTTTCATATCATTACATATTCCCTTAGTAACATATTCCATCTGTTTAGGGTTTTCTCTAAGTTGTCTGAATTATTAATTATTATCGGTGCTATTTTTAACTATAATATTGATACGAAAATTCGAAAACGACAGTTATAGTGAATATAAAAAATATTTTCGAAAATTAAACATTAAAAATCAATACGAGCTTTGCATTTGATAAGAAATTATATCAACTATACATACCCGTAATTAATTATACGAAAACAATTATCCAGGCAGAATAATTATTTGACAGTATAAAATTTGACCATCCATTAACTCAGAACATTAATTGACTCGCAGCAGTAATAATTGCTGTTATAACCATCAATTAATTAGGCCCATATTTTATTTATTGTTCGTTTACGACAGATATATATTTTAACTGATATTATGTCGTATAAATTATTCTCCGTATAATTTTTAATTAAAATATGTTAAAATTATTTTTACATATACCATATTGTTTTGGATAAAGCGCATTCGTCATTTACTCGGCAATTATGTTCGACTGGCGCCTACGCCTTTTGATAAAGCTCACAAATTAATCTTAGTAACATAACATAAAATTTTATGATATTATGGTCTCTTTTATAGGTAACGGATGGGTGTCCTGGAGGAACGACTCATTTACTAGCGGCTACGTCGAATTATCATTCGAATTCGATCAAGTCCGAAACTTTTCTAGGATGAATATATTCACTAACAACCTATTTTCAAGAAATGTACAGGTAAGCATGTAAATTTAACTTATACAACGTGGGGCAAAAGTCCCGCTACCATTTCGATTGCCTATAACTTTGTTCGAAGAAAAGAGAAGTTAGTTTGGTTTTCATAAGAATTTTATTTGGCCATAATATTTTTCTCACTATGATTGAAAAATTATATTGGCTAAAGGGTGACCGCGATTCACTATGCAAAGTTCGGCTCTTTTTAAGACACTTTTCATGACTTCCCACAACATCTGAGGCTCAATTTCTCCAATTTTATGACGAATATTTTCTTTAAGATGCTGAAACCTTTGGACCAGATCTGGCTGGCCATGCTAAATCATGTCAAATCATGAAAAATGTCATTCAATAATTGAATTGTTGAACGAGCTGTGTGTTCTGTGGCCCTATCTTGCTGAAACCACATAACCTCTAGTCATTGCTCTTCCATTTTGGGTACGAGAAAATTTTAAAAATAGGGACCAATAATGTTTCCAGCATAAACACCACACCACGCAGTTGTTTCTAGTAGATGCAATGATGTTTCATGAATTAATTGAGGATTCTGTGTTCTCCAAAACCGACTGTTCTGTTTATTAACATGTCCATTAAAAGGGAAACGGGCTTCATCGCTCATAATCAATTTAGAGGAAAAATCTTCAATTTCACCAAACAGCCCTAAGATTGCATCACTGTACTAAATTCGTTGATCAGGATCTCCCGGTAGAAATTTTTGGACTAATTGAATTTTATGCTGGAACATTTTCTTCCAGAACGAGGCCTGTCTGCTGTTGTACCGTACTGTCAAAAATTCACATGTTATTGTGATTTTGTGAGGCACTGAATTATTAGGATATTTTTGACGCAACTTCCGCAAAGTGGTAATAATAGAACGATTATTTTCAATAAACATTGTCACTATTTTTGCTCGTTCTTGTGACGTATATTTATTCGTAATAAAATTTGAACGTCTGTACAACATAATGGTTAAAGCGAAACTGAGCTAAACGTCAAATAACCAACATGGAGCTCAATCGAAATGGTATCGGGACCTTTTCCCTATCTGTTACTTTGTTACTTATTAATATTATGACTAAACACATTTTTTAGGTAATTGCATGTATTCTAAGCATATTTACATTTGAAAAAGTTTCTTTATTGAAATCAATTCGTACAATATATCAAATATGTCATCTTGGCAGCTATCCAATCACCGATTAATTTCCACACTTCGGCATTTTAAAACCCTGTGCTACGTAGGCTATGCAGCACAGATCTAGACAAGCGGTAGTCAAAAAGTGCGTGTTTGGTGTGTACCGTGGATGTGGTAGAACTTTCTTTTTGAGCTGTTGAAGTGTATCCTTCATAACTCTTCACTACATAGTATAAAACAAAGTCGCCTTTTCTGTCCCTATATCCCTATGTGCGCTTAAATCTTTAAAACTACTCAACGGATTTTGATGCGGTTTTTTTCAATAGATAGAGTGATTCAAGAGGAAGGTTTATATGTATAATACATGCATAATATACTAAGGCAACATTGCTAATTTTAGAGGTTTCTAACGTGATGTCGTAAATTAACCTATTTTTTTAGGATTATTTAGCAATTAGCAAAAACGCTGCCTAACCCTACGAGTTAGATCAAATTAATGTACTACAGTATTGTACACCATAAAAAGGTCTACAAAAAAGTCCGCGATGGTATATGTTTATCTTTTAGGGATAACCCACATTAACCATTTTTATTGTTTACTTTTTACGTGAGAAAATGGCTTATTTACGAAGCTATTTTAAGCAATACGGCATTAATCCTTATCGAATTAAGTACCTTAAATACAGTGTGCAATTAATATAGATCAATATGGTTCCTTACAGCATGTAAATTAAACAAATATTTTCGGAGATATTAAAATTTAAAATTTGCGTTTAAAAATGTGTAATGTAATAAAAATTGTATGAATTTAGATATTCCAAAGATAGCAGGAAATCTTCATAGTAAGTATAGGGGAAGAGGAATTGTTTTACTCCAAATTTAATGCGTGCAGGCCAAGGGCAGTAATGAATGAACCAAAAATACTGGATCGATTTTAATCATGTTTTCATTGAGTGACATAGGCATATATATTTTATGCCCGTGCAAAGTCGGGGCGGGCCGCTATGTTTTTATATACAACGTTCATATTTTTTCTGTAGTGTATTTAATTTAGTATCAGCATTGCACCCGTGCGAAGCCGGGGCAGGTCGCTAGTGAAACATATTGCAAACTGCCATGGAATTGAATGACACACTATTGCTAATTTGCAACAATCGGTCGTTCGATTTGTTCAATTTAATCGATTTTAGCCGCTTATAACACAGTACCCTTGTTTAACATTTGACCTGAATTCTCATCCAATAAGTATTGCAATTCATTGTATTTTTTTCTAAAAGTATTTTATGGCATGCTGAGTTAGGAAGCAGATTTTTTCAAATCAAACAAAAGTAATTAATAGCGAAAATGCAGTTTTGATCATTCATTTGAGTCTATATATGCTTATTTTGCTTTGTAAAATACGTTATTTTGTGTAGTCAAAACTCTAAAACTTAGCACTTAGGTTACGTTTTCCAACAGTTGTATACATTGATATATTTTCAGCAATAGATATTGCATAACAAAATAATGGCAAGCTCCTAATATATCAGTAAGAGTCTTTAAAAAAATCTGACAGAACTACGAAAGAAAGAAACAATTGTTGAGTGTACCTCATATACCTAAGTTTGCCCAACAGCTCGATATAAACAGTTCTAGATAATTCACAAACGTTTTGATTTATGAAGTATTGTTAATTAACTCGAAATTTTACGTTTATACGTAATATAATATGTAATCAATTCAAAATAGCAGTGACACGAGTGTCAATATATGTCTGTTTAAAGTTGTAAATTGATTTTAGAGTCAGACAATATTATCCTTGTCATTTTATTATTTTAAATCGAGATAGAATTATGTTAGAGATGTTCATACATGTAACGAAATGAGCCTGTAAACGTTGTCCATTTGCCAAATGTTTGAAAATTCTTCAAAATATCATTACGGGTTATAAACCGACCAACCTTGTTTTAACGCTTTGTTTTAATAAATTTGAAATCGCCGCGGTTTTTATTGAAAACATTTTTTGCGCCTTGCAGCTGCACTGTATATTAGTAAGGACACAGTCACTAAAATATCTAAAAAAAACAATATAATCTTAAATTCGCCAAAAAGAAACCATGTTTATGCGAAACAGGTGACGAAACAAGATCAAATATACGAAACGTATAAAACAGTAAGTAATTTTTTCAATCTAAATATAAATTAATGCAATTATTTCAGAGAAAATTGTTAGTCCGGAAAATATCCACAAAAGTCCAAAAGAAATACCTCTATTTGAGAGATGTAAAACATCCGTTCGTGCATTGTTGGATAATATATTGGATTGTTTTTAATAGAATACAATTTTTAAAAACATATAACAAAATCAAAGAAGAATTATATCAATTTATATATTTAAAAGAGACATGAATATTTCAGAATCGTACATTGGCTTGCTCATGGGAAGATTATAATAAAGAGAGTGTAAAGACAACAAAGGTTCATGGAAAAAGGTAAAAATTGGAATAACTATCGATTAAGTTTTGTTAGTCGTAACATTTATTTATCGCAGACATATAGTTCTTCATGCTGGAAATAGGAATGGTTTTATTCCTGGTGCAGACTTAGTGTTTCTCTAAGTCCAAGGGTGACTACCACGAAGAAATGAACCATAACTTGTCTTTGCAGTAGTTTGAAAATCAGCTTTTAAAGAACTTGGAGGAACCAACTGTTATTGTTATGTACAATGCACCATATCTATCTTATGTATATAGTACACTGGTGAAGAAAATCCAAACAAGTTCATCAACAAAGGCTGCAATTAAGGAATGGCTTGTACTTAACTTGGCTATTACATAAAATAAGTTTCGAGGAAATCATGTTAAAAATTAACTATTTAAAATTATTACTAGGTAAATATAAATGAAATAATTAATTGCATTTTATGTAATTTACTTTTTTATAATTAAGCCTGAGGAAGGATATTGCAAAGAATTATTACAATAAATATTCAGGTCGAGGAGAATATTCAAACCAGAACGGTCTGGATTTATGGAAAGAGACATTGTCAAAAATAACACCTTCGGCTTGTATGAGCTCGATCAGACACATTGAAGAAGAAATTGTCAAATCGTATTAACTGGACTAGTATTTCTGAAAGTGACTGTGATTGAATCAAACTTTATGAATGTTGGTTTATGATTCAATGTGACGATTGCCAAGACAGGGCGATGAAGGAGGAAACCACTAAAAATCAGTATACAATTAATATACTTTAATTGTAGAGTTTGAAGGCCTTATGAGCATGTGTATTATTGTTCAGAATATACATGAACGTTTGGTTATCATGTATGAGTAGAGAAATAACACTAACTGTTTTGCAGATATGGCAAATGCATTAAAGATAATGCAGTGACTAAATATAGTTTCATCAAGAAAGTTGTATACAGATTGTAACAGGACAAACTAAAGAGAAATATAATAATATCATAATGACTTTACAAGGATACATTGCATCGAAAGAAACAAGAACTAATCGTAAAACATAAATATGCTCTAACCTATAAATTATTGTGGCTGTAAAATTAATTGTAATTTTCAGTTCTTTGATAATAAATGCATTTGATGTACTATAATGTTACAATAAATTATATTTAATAGAATATTTGTTCAATTATTTTATTTATATTAAAATTTTGTTATAAAACTTTGCTACGTTTTGACAAGTCTCCCGTGTCACTGATGGTTTTGAATTGACTATATATTATAATTTTATTTTATAATAAAGCATAGGCCATACAAACTTGCGGAAATGGTGTAACCTCCGAATAAAAGTAAATTTACGGTGACCAATGACAATATTAAAAAGTGAATGGAAATACCATCATGGCATATCACAGGAATTCGTAAATATGTTAGAAGTTAGAAGGTGTTATGGTAGACAATGCTTCTTTCCACATATCCAGGCAGCTTTTGCTTATATATCTTCCTCGACCTGTATGTCTATTGTAATAATTCTGTGCCATATCCCATATCAATTGGATTGAATTGAATATCCAGTGAAATAGAGGAAGACGTAATACTATGTGGTCATATCGTTCAGTCACCTGATGTAACATGTAAATATTTTTAGACCTATTTCTCTTAAATAAATTATATAAAACGCAATTAAAAATTTCATTTATATTTACCGAGTAACAATTTGAAACAGTTCACTCTTAAGTATGGTTTCTTCAAAACTCTATTTAAATATTGCAAGGCTTAATTAACAGCTCCTTAATTACAACCTTAATCTATGTACTTGTTTGAATATGTTCCGCTAGTATACTATGACATGGTGCATAGTCCAGAACAATAACTGATGGTTCCAAGATATTTGAAAGCTGATTTTCAAACCAAAAATCAAAAACTTATGGTTCATTTGTCCATGGTAATCGCCTCGGACTTGGAGGAACACTAACTGTACTATAGAATATATATATATATATATATATATATATATAAAACACTAGAATAAAACCATTCCTCCTTCCAGCATGAGAACCATATATCTGCAACGAATTATAAAAAAATGTTACGATTTATAAACCTAATCAAATGTTATTCTAATGTCTATCTTTTTCCATCAAGTTTTGTTGTCTTTAATAACAAAAAGCTACTCAGTGTTTTTAGATATATCATAAATTTGATCTCTGATGGAGCTAACGTCAAGATGATTTCGATTCGTCACCCGCCTCGTATGAAGACAATGTTATGATTTCAATAAACCCAAGCTTATAATGTTTTCCATTTTCAAGATACCTTAGTCAGAATTTCTATGCCAATATTCAATTTAGCTGCAACATGTTAAAACATTTCCAATGAAAACCGAAGCAACTTGGCATTTAACAATATCAATGCCTACCTCTCTAACACATTTTACTGGTTAAAGGTACTCCCCATTATCTCGTTCCTGTTTGAAGTATCGAATTAGAAACGCAATCTGTTTTTGACTAATTATTTGTTGGTTGGACATTTTCAGTGTAATCACAAATATTAAGTACCAGTTTATCAAAACAAACAAAGCGTCCAATAGAACGTTTTGAAAAATTTTGCTAATTTTTTAACTAGAATAAAATGAGGTAGAAAATGGTGTGTGATTTTAAGACGAATTTATAATCTAGGATAGGCAGTCGTGAGGACGTGCGTTCACTATTATTTTAAACAGACTATAGAAGACTCTTCTGAACAGCAACGGGCACCAGTAGTGCAACTTTAATTTATAAAATATATACTTAATAACAATATAAATACTAATTAACGTTTAAATACTGAATAAAATTTAAAAAAATATATTTAGAAACTTCACAAAAACCTTACCACTGTTACGCATTTTATTGGCAAGAGGGGGCCTCTACTATTTCGTACCTGTTCAAAGTAATTGATTACAGACGCAATATGTTTGTCTAACTCTGACTATTTAATGAAATGACTGAAATAATTTGAAATTCATCAAAACAAACAAAGTTCCATACACGGTTAACCGGTTTATAACCAGTAATTATTATCACCAATGTTTGGAAGAATATTGCGGGCGTTTTACAACCAGACAAGTTTTGTAGGCCGATTCGGTTACATGTTCGAACATATCAGACCGCATTGTATCTCTTTTTTTAACCGGAATAAAATGAGAAGGAAAATATAGTCTGATTTTAAAACAATTTTACAAATTGCAATAGCCAATACATTAAACATCTTGATGACGTGAGTTCACCATTATTTTTAATAGACTATATATCTAATAAACTGACGAATTCAATATTTTGACTGTGTAAATACTAGAATTACAATATTCCTGCGTCTGACGGTTCACTGCTTCTGTACGTACGATCGATAAACAATAAACAATTAAAATCCTTCAGATAAAATCGAGTTCTTCGTAAAATATTAAACGGTCGACTTGAGCTGGAAATTCAAAATTTTATTAGAATTCGAACGATCTATTGAATCGAAACGCGTCAACGTCGATCGAGAACCATAGCTGGAGGAGTTCTGTCCGACCTAAACCGAGGCAGCTCTGGAGAAGCAGCTTGTCGTCGACCAGAAAGGTCCAATTAACGGCTGCCACTTCGGAATTAGGTCGGAAACGGGACGTTTTTTTCTCGGTTACCGATAATTATTCCGGTAATCCGGCGAGGATTCCGATTCCTCCCCGACTGATTGAACATTGTCGAGGCATTTTCCTCTGCGAAAGTTACGGTTCTCTCTTCGAGATTCCGCATTGCAAATCGTAACCAAATTAGCTGCAATCTGTCTTTGTTCGGAGTCGAGTGATCTTTCGTAGGAATCGATCTGTTTATTTTGAATTGAAATAAGCACGAAACATGTTTATTGTACCTGGATTTCTTGGGTTTAGTGTCGAAATCGGCACTTCAATGTACTATATGCTTTATTCTGGTTAAATGTAAGCGTCTGTTAATGGTAAATCGTTTGTGCTCGGTTAGCAGAACAGTCGACATAGACTTGGACAGAAAACAGCTAAATTATTTAAGGTCTCACGTGCGATAATATCCAAGGTAACGACAGAATACACAAAATATGGTAAAACGCTAATTGCGAAGAGGAATAGTGGACGAAACCCAAAGTTAACTAACAGAATTACAGTCTTTGTTGATTCACTTGTTTGGATCTTTTCCAAACTATGGTAAAAATATGTTATGGTTCATTTCTCCATGGTAGTCGTCTTTGGACTTAGAGAAAAACATTACCTCTGCACTAGGAATAACATAGTTGCTGTTTCAATGAAGAACAATATAACTTCAAGGAATTATTAATAAATATTCTGACCTACAGAACCTAATAAAACGTTATTCTAATTTTTGACTTTTTCCATTAACTTTTCTTGTCTTTACACTACTTTTATTATCACCTTGCCATCAGTGACCTAATGTTCCATTGCGAAATATCCATGTGTCATCTAAATAGACAAAAGGAAATAACAAGTCTTCTTTGATTTTATTATCTGCTTTCCAAATTTTATTGTTTTAAAGGCAATGCATGGAATTTCTATTAGAATTCCTCGTGAGTTATCTTTACACCTTTTAAAATCCATGTTTCCCAACAGTGTATGAAAAGATGTTCTACATCCCTCAAAGAGCTGCATGTCTCTAAGTTTTCTATGGATATTTTCCAGACTAACAGTTTTCTCTGAAATAATCGTATAGAATTATATTTATATTGAAAAAACTACTCTCTGATTCTATTCATTTTATAAATTTAATCTCTGATAAAGCTAATATCACGATGATATTAATTCGTTACTATTTTAGTCATAGTATCCATACTAATATTCAGTGTAGCCGCAATACACAATGATTTTTCTAATAAATACCGCAGCAACTTTAACAGAATCAATACTTACCTCTCTAATACATTTCACTGGTAAGAGGGAGCACCCATTACATCGCTCCTGTCTGAAGTATCTGATTATAGACGCAATCTGATTCTGACTGATTATTTTTGGTTTAACAATTCCATAGTAATCACAAATATTAAGCAGCAATTTGAAACTTATCAAAATAAGCAAAGCACCCAAAACAACGTGTGCAACCATTATTGTCATTAATGTTTTGAAGAATGTTTCTAACTCTTTAACTATAATAAACTAGAATAAAATGATATGGAAAATACAGTCTTATTTAAAACGAATTTACAATCTACCATAGGAAGTATATTCGACATCTTGATGATAAACCGAGTAGTCTGTGTTATTTTGAATAGATTATAGAAATAATATATAGACTATACAATATAAAAAAATTACTAAAATATATGTTTCAGAACCACATAGCATTACAAGCGGAGGAATTTTTAAGACAAACATAAAAACACCAAAAATCTTTCCACTCTAACGTATTTTATTGGCAAGAGGGGACGTCGATTATCTTACTCCTATTAGAAGTAACCGATTATAAACGAAGTCTGTTTCTGACTCTAACTATTTAAAGGCTTCGGTGTTTTCAACCCGAATAAGAATAAGCAACGATTTGCGATCTATTAAAACAATAAAAGCGTCAAAACATTTTCCATTTTATAATCTGTAATTATTACCAGTATTATTTTGAAGAATTTTTCGGATTTTGACAAGCAGATTAGCTTTGTAAGTTACATGTTCGAACGCATTAGAGAGCACCGTATCTCTTTTTAAGTAGAATAATTTTTTTAATACTGTTAGTAGATCTACCATCCGTCCAGAGGGAAATAAGTATTTGTTACGTTTATATTATCTATACATGGCCTGTGGAAAATAATTTTATTAAGTGATGTCCTATATAAAATACTATTTTAATTAATTATTCTTATTTTTAAGCTTATTCTAAGGTCTATATATGTCCAACAATCAGATCGGATGGTGTTAGACGTTTTAGTCTACGCACTTCGCTATCACTTCGTATATTTAGCTGATTAGCGAGTACATTGACATGCACTGACACCGTTTTGAAGTACTTCACACAAACACGTTGAATTACTCTCGCTATTGGTTCTAGAGGAATATCACGTTGTATCGCTTCATTTGAAACATAGTACGGAGCATCGAAAATGGCACGTAATACATTATTTTGGAACCGTTGTTTCATGAATATGTTATACTTGCTAGAGGTTCCCCATAGTACGATTCTATATGAATGATAACTTGGAATTGAGCCCGATAAGCCACATTTGATAGAATTTAAGTTCAAGTTGTTTTCGTTTGGCGAGTATATGCTTCTTCCCGGTTAGGCGTCGATCTAGGTGCATACCAAGATATTTAGCATACTCTGCTTGCGATAGTTGGCAATTATTGATATAGACTGGCGGACGAGTTCTTCTACAGAGCGTAAAAATTATATAATATAAGAATTACATGATTTGGTTGGCTTTTATACGCTATCTTTTCAGTCACATCTGAGTTTGATTTAGGTGTGTTTGTAGGTTAATTGATACTATAACTGTATCTTAGAATAAAATAAGAAGGAAAAGTTTGTCTCATTATAAAAGGATTTTACAATTAATATGGCGATATGCAATATATTCGACATCGTGATGACGTAAGTTTAGTGTTCTTTTTCAAAATGACTATAAATGACTTTAAAGTGACTATAAATTTAGTAAAATGACAGATTGAATATTTGACTGTGTAAATACTGGAATTACAATATTCTTGCGTCTGACGTTTCATTGCTTCGGTAAGTACAATCGAATCTAATGAACAATTAAAATCCTTCCGATGAAATCGGGTTCATCGTAAAATATTAAACGGCCGACTTGAACTGTAAATTCAAAATTTTATTAGAATTCGAACAATCTATTGAATCGAAACGCGTCAGCGTCGATCGAGAACCATAACTGGAGGAGTCCTGTCCAAGCGAAACCGAGGCAGCTCTGGACAAGCAGCTCGTCGTCGACCAGAAAGGTCCAATTAACGGCTGCCACTTCGGAATTAGGTCGGAAGAGGAACGTTTTTTTCTCGGTTCCCGATAATTATTCCAGTAATCCAGCGAAGATTCCGATTCCTCCCCTACTGATTGAACATTGTCGGGGCATTTGCCTCCGCGAAAGTTACGCTTCTCTCTTCGAGATTCCGCATTGCAAATCGTAACCAAATCAGCTGCAATCTGTCTTTGTTCGGAGTCGAGTGATCTTTCGTAGGAATCGATCTGTTTATTTTAAATTGAAATAAGCACGAAACCTGTTTATTGTACCTGGATTTCTTGGGTTTAGTGTCGAAATCGGCACTTCAATGTTATCATCACACACACATCTGGTTAAATGGTCAAAACAAGCAATCGGTGGAATGTGTGGTACGTAAGACTTTGCAGGAGAGTAAATCGTTTGTGCTCGGTTGGCAGGACAGTCGACATAGACTTCGACAGAAAACAACTAAATTATTTAAGGTTTCACGTGCGGCAATATCCAAGGTAACGACAGAATACACAAAATATGGTAAAACGCTAATTGCGAAGAGGAATAGTGGACGAAACCCAAAGTTAACTAACAGAATTACAGTCTTTGTTGATTCACTTGTTGGGATCATTTCCAAACTGCGGTAAAAATATATTATGGTTTATTTCTCCATGGTAGTCGTCCTTGGACTTAGAGAAAAACATTACCTCTGTGCTAGGAATAATATAGTTGCTGTTTCCATGAAGAACAATATAACTTCAAGGAATTATTAATAAATATTCTAACCTACAGAACCTAATAAAACGTTATTCTAATTTTTGACTTTTTCCATTAACTTTTCTTATCTTTACACTACTTTTATTATCACCTTGCCATCAGTGAGCTAATATTCCATTGCGAAATATCCATGTGTCATCTAAATACACAAAAAGAAATAACAAGTCTTCTTTCATTTTATTATCTGCTTTCCGAATTTTATTATTTTAAAGGCAATATATAGAATTCTATTAGAATTCCTCGTGAGTTATCTTTACACCTTTTAAAATCCATGTTTCCCAACAGTGTATGAAAAGATGTTCTACATCACTCAAAGAGCTGCATGTCTCTAAGTTTTCTATGGATATTTTCCAGACTAACAGTTTCCTCTGAAATAATCGTATAGAATTATATTTATATTGAAAAAACTACTCTCTGTTTCTATTCATTTTATAAATTTAATCTCTGATAAAGCTAATATCACGATGATATTAATTCGTTAATATTTTAGTCATAGTATCCATACTAATATTCAGTGTAGCCGCAATACACTAATGATTTTTCTAATAAATACCGCAGCAATTTTAAGAGCATCAATACTAACCTCTCTAATACATTTCACTGGTAAGAGGGAGCCCCCATTATATCGCTCCTGTCCAAAGTATCTGATTATAGACGCAATCTGTTTCTGACTGATTATTTTTGGTTGGACAATTCAATAGTAATCACAAATATTAAGCAGCCATTTGAAACTTATCAAAATAAGCAAAGCACCTAAAACAACGTGTGCAACCATTATTGTCATTAATGTTGTGAAGAATGTTTCTAACCCTTTAACTATAATAAACTAGAATAAAATGATATGGAAAATACAGTCTTATTTAAAACGAATTTACAATCTACCATAGGAAGTATATTCGACATCTTGATGATAAACCGAGTAGTCTGTGTTATTTTGAATAGATTATAGAAATAATATATAGACTATACAATATAAAAAAAATACTAAATGATATGTTTCAGAACCACATAGCATCACAAGCGTGAGAATTTTTAAGACAAACATAAAAAACACCAACAGAACTTTCCACTCTAACGCACTTTATTGACAAGAGGGGACGTCGATTATCTTGCTCCTATTCGAAGTAACTGATTATAAACGAAATCTGTTTCATTTCCCATTTTATAATCTGTAATTATTACCAGTATTGTTTTGAAGAATTTTTCGGATTTTGACAAGCAGACTAGCTTTGTAAGTTAACGTTCGAACGTATCAGAGAGCACTGTATCTCTTTTTAAGTAGAATTATTTTTAATACCGTTTACGTTTATATTATCTATACAAGGCATGTGGAAAACAATTTTATTAAGTAATGTTCTATATAAAATACTATTTTAATTAATTATTCTTATTTTCAAGCTTATTGTAAAGCCTATATATGTCCAACAATCAGATGGGATGGTGTTACACGTTTTAGTCTACGCACTTCATTGTCACTTCGCATATTTAGCTGATTAGCGAGTACATTGAGATACACTGACACCCTTTTGAAGTACTTCAAACAAACATGTTACATTACTCTCGCTATTGGTTCTAAAGTAATATCGCGTTGTATTTGAAACATAGTACGGAGTATCACAATGGCACACAATACGTTATTTTGAAACCATTGTTTCACGGACATATTAGACTTGCTATCGGTTCCCCGTAGTTGGATTCGACATGAACGATAACTTGGATTTGCGCCCGATAAGCCAATACATATGGCAGAATTTAAGTCAAAGTTGTTTCCGTTTGGCGAGTATGTGCTTCTTCCTAGTTAGGCGTCGATTTAGGTACATACCAAGATATTTAGCATCCTCTGCTTGCGATAGTTGACAATTATTTATAGAGTTGGATATGTTCTTCTGCAGAGTGTAAAAGTTACATGACTGAATTTTGTTTTGTTGTCTTTTATACGCCATGATTTCAGTCACATCTGTATTTGATTTAAGTGTGTTTGTAGGTAATTGATACCATAACTGGATCTTAGTATAAAATAAGAAGAAAAACTTTGATTATAAAAGAATTTTACAATTAGCTATATGCAATATATTCGCCATCGTGATGATTTAAGTTTACTATTATTTTCAATACACTATATATTTAATAAAATGACAGATTGAATATTTGACTCTGTAAATACTGGAATTTCAATATTCTTGCGTCTGACGGTTCTCTGCTTCTGTACGTACGATCGAATCTAATACACAATTAAAATCCTTGCGATGAAATCGAGTTCATCCAGTAAAATATTAACCGGTCGACTTGAGCTGGAAATTCAAAATTTTATTAGAATTCGAACAATCTATTAAATCGAAACGCGTCAGCGTCGACCAAAAACCATAACTGGAGGAGTCCTGTACAAGCGAAACCGAGGCAGCTCTGGGCAAGCAGCTCGTCGTCGACCAGAAACGTCCAATTAACGGCTGCCACTTCGGAATTAGGTCGGAAGAGGAACATTTTTTTCTCGGTTCTCGATAATTATTCCAGTAATCCAGCGAGGATTCCGATTCCTCCCCGACTGATTGAACATTGTCGGGGCATTTGCCTCCGCGAAAGTTACGGTTCTCTCTTCGAGATTCCGAATTGCAAATCGTAACCAAATTAGCTGCAATCTGTCTTTGTTCAGAGTTGGCAGTCGAGTGATCTTTCGTAGGAATCGATCTGTTTATTTTAAATTGAAATAAGCACGAAACCTGTTTATTGTACCTGTATTTCTTGGGTTCAGTGTCGAAATTGCCCGTGGGATATAGAGGGTTTTTCAACTTGAGAAGGAATAGAACTCTTCCTGTCTCCAGTATGCAGAACAGTATGTCTGCAATAAATTATTAATACATGTTATGACTGACAAAACCTAATCAAAAGTTATTCTGATATGTATCTTCTTCCATCAAATGTTGATATCTTTGCACTATTATTATTAGCATTTTTCTGCTGAATCACCCAATTTTCCAAATTTTCATGTGTCATATAAATATGGAAAATGAAATAACAAGAATTGCTTAATTGAATTACAGGCTTTTAAAAATTATATTATTTTCAAAACAATATCTTAAAGTTCCATTGGACCTCTTCGTGGGTTATATTTGAACCATTTAAACCCTATGGTTTCATAACATCACGGTCGTTCGCCCCCTGATTTGTTTTGTATAGCACTTCATATTCAAGCGCTATTAATTCTTGTATTAATATTGACTGCATCTGCAATATACTAAAAATACCTTTAATAATACTGCATAAATTTAATATTTAATAGTATAAATACTTGTCTCTGTAATGCATTTTACTGGCAAGAAGGGCCCAGGTACCAGAGGGGTACATTTCTACACTTTTCGAACAAGCACTAAAAGAACGCTTGCCGGTTTAAGCTTTATTTATTATCATCAATGTATTGAATAATTTTGCAGACATATAACAACAGAGTTGACTAGTACCAACAAAAATCGAATTTTATAGACTGATACGGTTACATTTTCGGACGCATGAGACTCCATTCTGTATTCTTCAGATATCTCTCTATTGTCTATCCGGAGTAGTGCTAATTAATAATAATTAATAAGAATGTTACGTGTTCATAAACCGGATTTTGGATTTGGCATTACATTGATGACGTGCATTGACTGTTTTGTTGGAAGGGCTATACATCTACGCCGAAGTGGAATATTCATGCCTATAAACTCTAGATGTAGAAATAGTGTGATCAGCAAGATGGAGCTAAAGTAAGAGAGAATGAAACTTTTGAACAAATTGAACGATGTATTGTAACAATAAAGGCCAACAGTAGCGAGTAACGGGCGCTATTGCTGATTCGCATATATAAGAACATTCAACCACAACTGAAAACATAACTGTGAAAGATACACTATTGCATATCGAATGGGAAGTTCTATTGCACTATCCATGTGTGTTATCCCCCTGGAGGCCTAATCCACCTAATTAACAATTATATATCTGAGAAACGTATTTTACTCTCATTCGAGAGCATATTTACTTTTTACGTTTAGGTCTTGTTTCCTTCGATGTTGTGTCTACTTGTCAAGCCATCTTGGTATCACTGTATTTTTATTTCTTCCGCTACTACCTATGTACACCATTCTTGATAAAATTAATCACTGAATTCTGTCTAATGCATTTACCGTATCCACAAAACAGTTAGTATTCATTCTCTCCTCATACGTTCTAATCTTATGTTTAATTTTGAACAATTACAATCATATCTGTTCACACAAATCTTTCACGCCCTACAGTACCATTTTCCGCAGTTATATTCAATTAATTATGTGCATACCTTTAATTGTTTCCACTCTCATCATTCTGTCTCAGGAATTTCCATCATTGCACAGCATTATTACGTGTCCTGAAAGTTTCCTTCAGTCACTTTCACTTTACGAGTCACTGTCCAATTAAATCACTAAACTGTTAATTTCTTAACTGTCTAAAACATGTTCACGATTCCACCATTGATCAATTAGTTCCTTTGTATGTCTTATCGAGTTCATTCAAACCTTTTATGCATACTTTCTAGATAGGCAATTTTCTCTAAAATAATTGTTTTAAATTATGTTTATATCGATAAAATAGTTTGTGTACTTACTGTTCTTATACATTTCGTATATTTGGTCTCGAATAGAGCTAATATCAAGATGGTCAAAATTCGTCACCCACATTGTATGTAGACGGGTTTTCTTGGGTGAATCTAACGTATTATTCTTCATTTTGTAAGCGATGTTATTTACAGTACCCGCAGTAATATTTGGCACGGCAACTAAAAAACATTTTCAATAAAATTGTAGAGACTTATATTATTTAATATCATCAATAATTACCTCTCTAACGGAATTTACCGGCAATAGGGAGCCTCCGTTATCTCGTTCCTTTTCGAAATAACCTATTAAAGCCGCTATCAATTTGTGACCCTGAATATCTATTGTTTTCGGCATTTTCAAACAAAGTAATATGATATATTATGGAACGACTTAAAATTTATCAAAATAAAGAGCTAAAATAATGGTTGCCGGTTTATAACCTGTAGTAATTGTAACTAATATTTTGAATAATTTTGCATACATCTGACAATCGCACGGTTGCCAGCTGTCAGAAGTATGCAATATACTTAAAAGCAATAGTGATAAGAGATTTTAACTCTTACCTATAAATTATTGTGGCTGTATAATTTACTGTAGTTTTTAGAAATAGTAAAATATTAAAATAAATTATATTTGGTAACATTTTTCTTCAATTATTTTATTTAGATTAGAATTTTTTTGTATGTCAAAGACAAACTGAATTAAAACTCCGAGTTGATGCGGCAACATTGTAATGTTTCGACGTCAGAAATATCCGCGGCGCATTACTAAAAAAAAACTTTGAATAGACTATAGATGTTCTTAGCATCACAGTAAATAATTAGCGGGTGCCACCGTGCCTCGAGACTCATCGAAGGTGTGCCTTTTAAAAGTGCAAGATGATCAGAATACAAGCAAAACCCTATTTTTTACCTAACAAACGATATTGTTAAAACACGATATGCAAAACTTAAATCTGGATTAATTGTAATATTTTTATTTTTTCTCTTTTACAGATATTCTCCAAAGCCAAAGTATTGTTCAGCATTGGCGGCAGATTCTACAATGGGCCGACATTGTCCTACGTCCACCCACCGGACAGAGTTCAGGAAAATGCTAGAAACGTATCCATTGGCCTACATAATCGCGTAGGCCGGTTTGTCAAAGTAAGACTCTATTTTGCTGATCAGCAGCTGATGCTGAGCGAGATCGTTTTCGATTCAGGTAAATCAATTTTATTTTATTCAAAAAACATCAGTTACTCTTATGCTGCGTACAGACCGCGCCAACGAAGGACAATGAATAAGATTCGGCGTTGGATACCGAACATTCGTTAGCCTTCGATGAATTGCCTAATGGCCTTCCGTACATTAGGAGCAAACGTTCGTTGGGCGTGAATTCATAATTTTTCAACGGCGGCGGCCATTATAGTACGTCTGCCGCCCACACCGCATTCATGAATTCTATTAATTTATTTTAATATTACCGATACTCTATGGATTGCAAGCAAATGCCAACAAACCTTCATTAGCCGTCGTAAAACCGTCCAAACAGAACTAAAAATATCCCAACAAACCCATTCGTTGTCTTTCGTTGGTCCGGTCTGTACGCAGCATTATAATGAAATATTTAGAACGATTTTTATCGATATTTTCGTTAAAAAGTTTAAAAATTTGATTGAGACTATTTTGGCATGATGTTTTGCGTCGTTATATTTAAAACACCATCAACAATAATTATTTATGAATATTTTCCAGGCATCAATGATGATCGTAGCTAAATTGAAATAAAATTATTATTTTATATTGTATGTAGTCTACCTAATGTCCAAGTGAAGTCACTATAAAAACATATTGACCATCAAAACTGAGAATAATTAATCACGACTTTGCTTTATAAACACTCAATACATCAATAACATGTCCGCCTTTATACATTCTTATAATCAATGAATGCAAATACTATTTCTATCACTAAATACTATCACTACATAGTATAAAACAAAGTCGCCTTTTCTGTCCCTATATCCCTATGTCTTAAATTAAATCTTTAAAACTACGCAATGGATTTTGATGCGGTTTTTTTCAATAGATAGAGTGATTCAAGAGGAAGGTTTATATGTATAATACATGCATAATATACTAAGGCAACATTGCTAATTTTAGAGGTTTCTAACGTGATGTCGTAAATTAACCTATTTTTTTAGGATTATTTAGCAATTAGCAAAAACGCTGCCTAACCCTATGAGTTAGATCAAATTAATGTACTACAGTATTGCACACCATAAAAAGGTCTACAAAAAAGTCCGCGATGGTATATGTTTATCTTTTAGGGATAACCCACATTAACCATTTTTATTGTTTACTTTTTACGTGAGAAAATGACTTATTTACGAAGCTATTTTAAGCAATACGGCACTAATCCTTATCAAATTAAGTACCTTAAATACAGTGTGCAATTAATATAGATCAATATGGTTCCTTACAGCATGTAAATTAAACAAATATTACAAATTTAAAATTTGCGTTTAAAAATGTGTAATGTAATAAAAATTGTATGAATTTAGATATTTCAAAGATAGCAGGAAATCTTCATAGTAAGTATAGGAGAAGAGGAATTGTTTTACTCCAAATTTAATGCGTGTAGGCCAAGGGCAGTAATGAATGAACCAAAAATACTGGATCGATTTTAATCATGTTTTCATTGAGTGACATAGGCATATATATTTTATACCCGTGCAAAGTCGGAGCGGGCCGCTATGTTTTTATATACAACGTTCATATTTTTTCTGTAGTGTATTTAATTTAGTATCAGCATTGCACCCATGCGAAGCCAGGGCGGGTCGCTAGTTAAATATATACTATAAAAATAAAACAATGGAACCAATATAAACTTCAAATTGAACTTTTTTGAGGTAGACTTCTCGACGCATATTTTGTACAATCGCGTCCCCTGGGGCTAATCCACATAATTAACAAATCTTTTAATGTATTTTATTTTCATTGCAAATAAAATGTACCCTATTATGTTTAGTTCTTATTTCGTTATTCGTTGCGCTATCGTCAAGTCATTTAGATATCACGGTATTTCTATTTAGTACATAGTATTACTACCTGGATACGTTTCTCTTGATAAAATTAGATTTAGTCACATCATTCTCTTAATGCAGTTAGTATCCATTCTTTATTTATAGACTCTAACATACAACATAGCAATTACAGACAAATTTTTCACAATGTACAATACGATTTTAGTTATCCGCAGTCATCCTAAATTAATTATATACTCACTTTTTTGAGTCATAAACCGGCATCACGAAAGTCTCATTCGGTTACTGCCACTTTAACTATCTGAGTCATTGTTCTACTCAATCAGTAGTTAGTTGCTCTTGGAGTTAGAGACAGAGGACAATATCAACTCTATACTACTAATAAAACCATTATTATTTCCATCATGAAAAATGATATATCTGCAATGAATTATTTAAAAAATATTATAACTAACAAAACCTAATCAAATGTTAACCTAATATTTACATTTTCTCCATCAACTTTTGTGGTTTCACCTTACTAAGGTCTGGGAATGAGTGGCCAAATGTTTCATTTTGGAATATCTATGTTTCGTCTACATATACAAATTTAAATTATAAATTTTCCTTATTCTTGTCATATGTTCTTAAAAATTGTATTCTTATGATATATGTAACAAATCAATCGAAAAGTCTCCGGCATAACACATAGATGGCGCTACTAGAACTAAATCCATATGTTTTTTAGTTAGCCCTAACCCTCAAAAGATGCGTGTATAAATTTGGCACCTATCGGATCATTAGTTTGTGAATTAAGGCATTTTAAGTGAAGCAACTTCCGTTATTGTGAAAAAATGGATGTAAAGGAATTTGTCGTGTTGATAAAATATGTCTTTTTAAAGGTAAAAATACAGTTGAAGCAAAAACTTGGCGTGATGCCGAGTTTCTGGATACTGCCCCAGGAAAATCAACCATCAATGATTGGTATGCTAAGTTTAGACGTGGTAAAATGAGCACAGAAGACCAAAATCCATAAAATGATTTTTAATGACCGTAAATTAATTGAATTAAATAGCAGACTCTCTGAAGATATCAACTGAACGTGTACATTATCATTCGCAAATATTTGGGTATGAGAGAGCTCTATGCAAAGTGGGCACAGCGCGAGCTCACTTTTGACCAAATATACCGACGAGTTGATGATTAGGAGCAGTTTTTGAAGATGATCAAGCGCAATAAACCAGTTTTTGTTTCCATATATGACAATGGATGAAACATGGCTCCATCATTTCACTCCGAAGTCTAACTCGCTCCGAGTGGACTGCACACGATGAAGCCGCTCCAAAGCGTGGGAAAGCGCAACAGTCGGCTGACAAGGTTATGGCGTCTGTATTTTGGGATGCGCATGGAATAATTTTCATTGACTACCTTGAAAAAGTAAATACCATCAACAGCGACTATTACATAGCGTTTTTGGTTCGTTTGAGGATGAAATCGCCGACCAACGGCCGCATTTGAAGACAAAGAAAGTGCTGCTTCACCGTATTCTTCATATCTGGAAACTGATGCCTATTTTGAAGCAAAGAACAAATCCTACTATAAAAATTGTATCGAAAAGTTGGGGGGTCGCTAAAACAGTGTATCACCCTTGAAGGGAATTATGTTGAATAATATAACTAATTTTGCCAAAAAAATGCGTTTTACTATATTAGGCCAGGGACTTTTCAATTGACCTGTTATAGTTATAGTTAGACCTGTTATAGTTTTTGAAACTCTACTAGCCCTTTTGATTGGTCTAATATATTTTTACTCCTTTCAAAGCCTATATTTCCTAACAGATACACATAAAATACAACTATAAAAAAGATGAAAGGATGATTTAGTTCCTTCAAAGACCTCCATATTCTTATGAATTGTAAGAGTAATTCGCAGACTACCAGTTTTCTCTGAAATAATTGTATTAAACCATGTTTATTCGAAAAAAACTACCTTACTTTTATCATACATGTCATAAATTTGATTGCCAATAAATCTGACATCAATATGATTTTAATCCATCGCCTACTTCATATGTGGACGCATTCTATTTGGTGAATCCAAAATGAAATTGTTCTTAATTTTGTTGGGGAATTTTAGCCACAATGCCACATACTGATATTCAGTGCAGATATTCAATAAAATCCACATCAACTTAATATTTCATAGGATCAGTACTTATGTCTTCAACGAAGTTAAAATAAAGGGACGAGATTCTGCTCAAAGTAACTGATTGGAGTCGCTGGCTTATAACCTCTAATTATCAGTAATGTATCGAATATTTTTGTGGATATTGCCAACCAGTGCCAACTTAAATCGAGTGTATATCAGACAGCATTCTATTTCATTTTAACTAGAATAAAACGTAAAGGCGGTGGGCTTTGTGGGCACAGTGGCCAAGGCCACAGGATTGTACTCCTACTGTTGCGATAGTCGCGGGTTCGAATCCTGCCAGGGCATGGATGTAATTTATGTTTATAATTGTAATTTTAAATATCCTTATAGACAACAGTGGAAAATCTGACAAGGAATAACCATCCCAGTCACGCTAGTAACCAGACTGAATAAGACCGGATGTTTTCTGGTATGGTCTCTAAGTTGGTCACTGACCAATCGGTAGGCTCAATGCCGAGGACCGTGGTTCGAAGCCTACGTTAAACTGTAGGTCCAATCCAGATAAACCCTCGTTCGTAAAAAGCAAACTTAAATATTCATTATAAAAAAAACCTAAAGGCAAACTCCACTGCGGGTTCAAAATTACATTTTTACAAATTGCATTTCGCATTATATTTGACATCATCTATATCGACGTGTATCAGCTGTTTTATTGAACCAGCCATAATTATACTAGTGCCTGATGTAACATAGCATAAGTTTCCCCATCTCTAAGTTTCCGTAAATCCCTAAAAATTAATTTACGAACTTGGTATTATATTTCGCATTAAATAGTAAAATCACGAGGTAACCAGACTGAGTAAGACCGGATGTCTTCTGGGATGGTCTCTAAGTTGGTCACTGACCAGTCGGTAGGCTTAATGCCGAGGACCGTGGTTCGAAGCCTACGTTAAACTGTAGGTCCAATCCAGATAAACCCTCGTTCGTAAAAAGGAAACCTAAATATTCATTATAAAAAAAGCCTAAAGGCAAACTTCACTGCGGGTTCAAAATTACATTTTTGCATACTGCAATTCGCATAATATTCGACATCATCTATATCCACGTGCATCAGCTGTTTTATTGAACTGGCCATAATTATACCAGTGCCTGATGCAACATAGCATAAGTTTCCCCATCTCTAAGTTTCTGTAAATCCCTAAAAATTTACAAACTTGGTATTATATTTCGCATTAAATAGTAAAATCACGAGGTAACCAGACTGAGTAAGACCGGATGTCTTCTGGGATGGTCTCTAAGTTGGTCACTGACCAGTCGGTAGGCTTAATGCCGAGGACTGCGGTTCGGAGCTCACGTTAAACTGTAGGTCCAGTCGAGATAAACCCTCGTTGGTAAAAAGGAGACTTAAAATATTAAATATTGAAAAAACGTAAAAGTAAATCGACTTCGGATTCAAAACAAAATTTACATTTTTACAAACTGCATTACGCGTTATATTCGACATCATCTATATCAACGTACATCAGCTGTTTTATTGAACTGGCCATAATTATACTAGTGCCTGATGCAACATAGCATAAGTTTCCCCATCTCTAAGTTTATATAAATCCCTAAAAATTTACAAACTTGGTATTATATTTCGCATTAAATAGTAAAATCACGAGGTAACCAGACTGAGTAAGACGGATGTCTTCTGGGATGGTCTCTAAGTTGGTCACTGACCAGTCGGTAGGCTTAATGCCGAGGACCGTGGTTCGAAGCCTACGTTAAACTGTAGGTCCAATCCAGATAAACCCTCGTTCGTAAAAAGGAAACCTAAATATTCATTATAAAAAAAGCCTAAAGGCAAACTTCACTGCGGGTTCAAAATTACATTTTTGCATACTGCAATTCGCATAATATTCGACATCATCTATATCAACGTGCATCAGCTGTTTTATTGAACTGGCCATAATTATACCAGTGCCTGATGCAACATAGCATAAGTTTCCCCATCTCTAAGTTTCTGTAAATCCCTAAAAATTTACAAACTTGGTATTATATTTCGCATTAAATAGTAAAATCACGAGGTAACCAGACTGAGTAAGACCGGATGTCTTCTGGGATGGTCTCTAAGTTGGTCACTGACCAGTCGGTAGGCTTAATGCCGAGGACCGTGGTTCGAAGCCTACGTTAAACTGTAGGTCCAATCCAGATAAACCCTCGTTCGTAAAAAGGAAACCTAAATATTCATTATAAAAAAAGCCTAAAGGCAAACTTCACTGCGGGTTCAAAATTACATTTTTGCATACTGCAATTCGCATGATATTCGACATCATCTATATCCACGTGCATCAGCTGTTTTATTGAACTGGCCATAATTATACCAGTGCCTGATGCAACATAGCATAAGTTTCCCCATCTCTAAGTTTCCGTAAATCCCTAAAAATTAATTTACGAACTTGGTATTATATTTCGCATTAAATAGTAAAATCACGAGGTAACCAGACTGAGTAAGACCGGATGTCTTCTGGGATGGTCTCTAAGTTGGTCACTGACCAGTCGGTAGGCTTAATGCCGAGGACCGTGGTTCGAAGCCTACGTTAAACTGTAGGTCCAATCCAGATAAACCCTCGTTCGTAAAAAGGAAACCTAAATATTCATTATAAAAAAAGCCTAAAGGCAAACTTCACTGCGGGTTCAAAATTACATTTTTGCATACTGCAATTCGCATAATATTCGACATCATCTATATCAACGTGCATCAGCTGTTTTATTGAACTGGCCATAATTATACCAGTGCCTGATGCAACATAGCATAAGTTTCCCCATCTCTAAGTTTCTGTAAATCCCTAAAAATTTACAAACTTGGTATTATATTTCGCATTAAATAGTAAAATCACGAGGTAACCAGACTGAGTAAGACCGGATGTCTTCTGGGATGGTCTCTAAGTTGGTCACTGACCAGTCGGTAGGCTTAATGCCGAGGACCGTGGTTCGAAGCCTACGTTAAACTGTAGGTCCAATCCAGATAAACCCTCGTTCGTAAAAAGGAAACCTAAATATTCATTATAAAAAAAGCCTAAAGGCAAACTTCACTGCGGGTTCAAAATTACATTTTTGCATACTGCAATTCGCATGATATTCGACATCATCTATATCCACGTGCATCAGCTGTTTTATTGAACTGGCCATAATTATACCAGTGCCTGATGCAACATAGCATAAGTTTCCCCATCTCTAAGTTTCTGTAAATCCCTAAAAATTTACAAACTTGGTATTATATTTCGCATTAAATAGTAAAATCACGAGGTAACCAGACTGAGTAAGACCGGATGTCTTCTGGGATGGTCTCTAAGTTGGTCACTGACCAGTCGGTAGGCTTAATGCCGAGGACCGTGGTTCGAAGCCTACGTTAAACTGTAGGTCCAATCCAGATAAACCCTCGTTCGTAAAAAGGAAACCTAAATATTCATTATAAAAAAAGCCTAAAGGCAAACTTCACTGCGGGTTCAAAATTACATTTTTGCATACTGCAATTCGCATGATATTCGACATCATCTATATCCACGTGCATCAGCTGTTTTATTGAACTGGCCATAATTATACCAGTGCCTGATGCAACATAGCATAAGTTTCCCCATCTCTAAGTTTCTATAAATCCCTAAAAATTTACAAACTTGGTATTATATTTCGCATTAAATAGTAAAATCACGAGGTAACCAGACTGAGTAAGACGGATGTCTTCTGGGATGGTCTCTAAGTTGGTCACTGACCAGTCGGTAGGCTTAATGCCGAGGACCGTGGTTCGAAGCCTACGTTAAACTGTAGGTCCAATCCAGATAAACCCTCGTTCGTAAAAAGGAAACCTAAATATTCATTATAAAAAAAGCCTAAAGGCAAACTTCACTGCGGGTTCAAAATTACATTTTTGCATACTGCAATTCGCATAATATTCGACATCATCTATATCAACGTGCATCAGCTGTTTTATTGAACTGGCCATAATTATACCAGTGCCTGATGCAACATAGCATAAGTTTCCCCATCTCTAAGTTTCTGTAAATCCCTAAAAATTTACAAACTTGGTATTATATTTCGCATTAAATAGTAAAATCACGAGGTAACCAGACTGAGTAAGACCGGATGTCTTCTGGGATGGTCTCTAAGTTGGTCACTGACCAGTCGGTAGGCTTAATGCCGAGGACCGTGGTTCGAAGCCTACGTTAAACTGTAGGTCCAATCCAGATAAACCCTCGTTCGTAAAAAGGAAACCTAAATATTCATTATAAAAAAAGCCTAAAGGCAAACTTCACTGCGGGTTCAAAATTACATTTTTGCATACTGCAATTCGCATGATATTCGACATCATCTATATCCACGTGCATCAGCTGTTTTATTGAACTGGCCATAATTATACCAGTGCCTGATGCAACATAGCATAAGTTTCCCCATCTCTAAGTTTCCGTAAATCCCTAAAAATTAATTTACGAACTTGGTATTATATTTCGCATTAAATAGTAAAATCACGAGGTAACCAGACTGAGTAAGACCGGATGTCTTCTGGGATGGTCTCTAAGTTGGTCACTGACCAGTCGGTAGGCTTAATGCCGAGGACCGTGGTTCGAAGCCTACGTTAAACTGTAGGTCCAATCCAGATAAACCCTCGTTCGTAAAAAGGAAACCTAAATATTCATTATAAAAAAAGCCTAAAGGCAAACTTCACTGCGGGTTCAAAATTACATTTTTGCATACTGCAATTCGCATAATATTCGACATCATCTATATCCACGTGCATCAGCTGTTTTATTGAACTGGCCATAATTATACCAGTGCCTGATGCAACATAGCATAAGTTTCCCCATCTCTAAGTTTCTATAAATCCCTAAAAATTTACAAACTTGGTATTATATTTCGCATTAAATAGTAAAATCACGAGGTAACCAGACTGAGTAAGACGGATGTCTTCTGGGATGGTCTCTAAGTTGGTCACTGACCAGTCGGTAGGCTTAATGCCGAGGACCGTGGTTCGAAGCCTACGTTAAACTGTAGGTCCAATCCAGATAAACCCTCGTTCGTAAAAAGGAAACCTAAATATTCATTATAAAAAAAGCCTAAAGGCAAACTTCACTGCGGGTTCAAAATTACATTTTTGCATACTGCAATTCGCATAATATTCGACATCATCTATATCAACGTGCATCAGCTGTTTTATTGAACTGGCCATAATTATACCAGTGCCTGATGCAACATAGCATAAGTTTCCCCATCTCTAAGTTTCTGTAAATCCCTAAAAATTTACAAACTTGGTATTATATTTCGCATTAAATAGTAAAATCACGAGGTAACCAGACTGAGTAAGACCGGATGTCTTCTGGGATGGTCTCTAAGTTGGTCACTGACCAGTCGGTAGGCTTAATGCCGAGGACCGTGGTTCGAAGCCTACGTTAAACTGTAGGTCCAATCCAGATAAACCCTCGTTCGTAAAAAGGAAACCTAAATATTCATTATAAAAAAAGCCTAAAGGCAAACTTCACTGCGGGTTCAAAATTACATTTTTGCATACTGCAATTCGCATAATATTCGACATCATCTATATCAACGTGCATCAGCTGTTTTATTGAACTGGCCATAATTATACCAGTGCCTGATGCAACATAGCATAAGTTTCCCCATCTCTAAGTTTCTGTAAATCCCTAAAAATTTACAAACTTGGTATTATATTTCGCATTAAATAGTAAAATCACGAGGTAACCAGACTGAGTAAGACCGGATGTCTTCTGGGATGGTCTCTAAGTTGGTCACTGACCAGTCGGTAGGCTTAATGCCGAGGACTGCGGTTCGGAGCTCACGTTAAACTGTAGGTCCAGTCGAGATAAACCCTCGTTGGTAAAAAGGAGACTTAAAATATTAAATATTGAAAAAACGTAAAAGTAAATCGACTTCGGATTCAAAACAAAATTTACATTTTTACAAACTGCATTACGCGTTATATTCGACATCATCTATATCAACGTACATCAGCTGTTTTATTGAACTGGCCATAATTATACTAGTGCCTGATGCAACATAGCATAAGTTTCCCCATCTCTAAGTTTCCGTAAATCCCTAAAAATTAATTTACGAACTTGGTATTATATTTCGCATTAAATAGTAAAATCACGAGGTAACCAGACTGAGTAAGACCGGATGTCTTCTGGGATGGTCTCTAAGTTGGTCACTGACCAATCGGTAGGCTTAATGCCGAGGACTGCGGTTGGGAGCTCACGTTAAACTGTAGGTCCAGTCGAGATAAACCCTCGTTGGTAAAAAGGAGACTTAAAATATTAAATATTGAAAAAACGTAAAAGTAAATCGACTTCGGGTTCAAAACAAAATTTACATTTTTACAAACTGCATTACGCGTTATATTCGACATCATCTATATCAACGTGCATCAGCTGTTTTATTGAACTGGCCATAATTATACTAGTGCCTGATGTAACATAGCATAAGTTTCCCCATCTCTAAGTTTCCGTAAATCCCTAAAAATTAATTTACGATCTTGGTATTATATTTCGCATTAAATAGTAAAATCACGAGGTAACCAGACTGAGTAAGACCGGATGTCTTCTGGGATGGTCTCTAAGTTGGTCACTGATCAGTCTGTAGGCTTAATGCCGAGGACTGCGGTTCGGAGCTCACGTTAAACTGTAGGTCCAGTCGAGATAAACCCTCGTTGGTAAAAAGGAGACTTAAAATATTAAATATTGAAAAAACGTAAAAGTAAATCGACTTCGGGTTCAAAACAAAATTTACATTTTTACAAACTGCATTACGCGTTATATTCGACATCATCTATATCAACGTGCATCAGCTGTTTTATTGAACTGGCCATAATTATACTAGTGCCTGATGTAACATAGCATAAGTTTCCCCATCTCTAAGTTTCCGTAAATCCCTAAAAATTAATTTACGAACTTGGTATTATATTTCGCATTAAATAGTAAAATCACGAGGTAACCAGACTGAGTAAGACCGGATGTCTTCTGGGATGGTCTCTAAGTTGGTCACTGACCAATCGGTAGGCTTAATGCCGAGGACTGCGGTTCGGAGCTCACGTTAAACTGTAGGTCCAGTCGAGATAAACCCTCGTTGGTAAAAAGGAGACTTAAAATATTAAATATTGAAAAAACGTAAAAGTAAATCGACTTCGGGTTCAAAACAAAATTTACATTTTTACAAACTGCATTACGCGTTATATTCGACATCATCTATATCAACGTGATCAGCTGTTTTATTGAACTGGCCATAATTATACTAGTGCCTGATGTAACATAGCATAAGTTTCCCCATCTCTAAGTTTCCGTAAATCCCTAAAAATTAATTTACGAACTTGGTATTATATTTCGCATTAAATAGTAAAATCACGAGGTAACCAGACTGAGTAAGACCGGATGTCTTCTGGGATGGTCTCTAAGTTGGTCACTGACCAATCGGTAGGCTTAATGCCGAGGACTGCGGTTCGGAGCTCACGTCAAACTGTAGGTCCAGTCCAGATAAACCCTCGTTGGTAAAAAGGAGACTTAAAATATTAAATATTGAAAAAACGTAAAAGTAAATCGACTTCGGGTTCAAAACAAAATTTACATTTTTACAAACTGCATTACGCGTTATATTCGACATCATCTATATCAACGTGCATCAGCTGTTTTATTGAACTGGCCATAATTATACTAGTGCCTGATGTAACATAGCATAAGTTTCCCCATCTCTAAGTTTCCGTAAATCCCTAAAAATTAATTTACGAACTTGGTATTATATTTCGCATTAAATAGTAAAATCACGAGGTAACCAGACTGAGTAAGACCGGATGTCTTCTGGGATGGTCTCTAAGTTGGTCACTGACCAATCGGTAGGCTTAATGCCGAGGACTGCGGTTCGGAGCTCACGTTAAACTGTAGGTCCAGTCGAGATAAACCCTCGTTGGTAAAAAGGAGACTTAAAATATTAAATATTGAAAAAACGTAAAAGTAAATCGACTTCGGGTTCAAAACAAAATTTACATTTTTACAAACTGCATTACGCGTTATATTCGACATCATCTATATCAACGTGATCAGCTGTTTTATTGAACTGGCCATAATTATACTAGTGCCTGATGTAACATAGCATAAGTTTCCCCATCTCTAAGTTTCCGTAAATCCCTAAAAATTAATTTACGAACTTGGTATTATATTTCGCATTAAATAGTAAAATCACGAGGTAACCAGACTGAGTAAGACCGGATGTCTTCTGGGATGGTCTCTAAGTTGGTCACTGACCAATCGGTAGGCTTAATGCCGAGGACTGCGGTTCGGAGCTCACGTCAAACTGTAGGTCCAGTCCAGATAAACCCTCGTTGGTAAAAAGGAGACTTAAAATATTAAATATTGAAAAAACGTAAAAGTAAATCGACTTCGGGTTCAAAACAAAATTTACATTTTTACAAACTGCATTACGCGTTATATTCGACATCATCTATATCAACGTGCATCAGCTGTTTTATTGAACTGGCCATAATTATACTAGTGCCTGATGTAACATAGCATAAGTTTCCCCATCTCTAAGTTTCCGTAAATCCCTAAAAATTAATTTACGAACTTGGTATTATATTTCGCATTAAATAGTAAAATCACGAGGTAACCAGACTGAGTAAGACCGGATGTCTTCTGGGATGGTCTCTAAGTTGGTCACTGACCAATCGGTAGGCTTAATGCCGAGGACTGCGGTTCGGAGCTCACGTCAAACTGTAGGTCCAGTCCAGATAAACCCTCGTTGGTAAAAAGGAGACTTAAAATATTAAATATTGAAAAAACGTAAAAGTAAATCGACTTCGGGTTCAAAACAAAATTTACATTTTTACAAACTGCATTACGCGTTATATTCGACATCATCTATATCAACGTGCATCAGCTGTTTTATTGAACTGGCCATAATTATACTAGTGCCTGATGTAACATAGCATAAGTTCCATCTCTAAGTTTCCGTAAATCTTTAATAATTAATTTACAAACTTGGTATTATATGTCGCATTAAATAGTAAAATCACGAATCCTTTATTCCGGACGTGTAGTTGTAAATTGTATTTACTACTTCATCGCAATGCCTGAGTAGCTAGCGAGGAAAAATGCAAATTGTAGCTAGCCAACTTGTTCGGCTTATTTAAGTTTCGTGAAGTGCAGATCCAATTGTCGAAACGTTGGATGTATACGAGGAGGAAAAGAGATCTTTCCTCGCGGACGTCGTCGGTTTAAGAATTATTTCCGGTTCGGAACTTTCGAATTAAAAAGTTTCCGAGTTTTTGATTCAATTAAATTTTCTAGTAGTGGAGACGCTAAACTACAATGAATAACTAAGGCGTTTCAGTTTCCAATTTTACGTTATGAAATTAAACGAAAACAAAACAAACTATTAAGACTCGAAATAGTAAACATTATGACATTAAGCGAATTGCTTATATACCTATAGCGTCTATATTTTGGCAAGTAAGTGAGTTGCTATAGTCAATTCAAAACAGCAGTGAATCCACGCCACCTGTTAGAACGTCGCAATGTTGCCGGATCAACTCTGAGTTTTAGTACGATTTGACTTTGGCATATATCAACATTATATTCTAAATAAAATAATTAAACAAAATGTTATCTAATATAATTTATTTAAATATTATGGTACATCTAATGCTTATGTTATGGAAGAACTTAAAACTACGATTAAATATAGCCACATTAATTTATAGATTAAAGTTGTTTTTTATATTTACAGTGAACTTTTTTCCACAGTGATGTAGGTAGAGTTCTAGGCGCGTTTTTTTATGTAGTGGTAACCACCGAAGGCTTAATCCACCTAATTAGCAACTGTATATCTGAGTAATATATTTTACTTTCATGAGAGAGCATATTTATCTTTTACACTTAGTTCTTGTTTCCTTCGATACAATATTTCCTTGCAAAGTAATTTTGACATTACTCTATTTCTCCTTAGTTTGTTCTGTTACTACATGTATACATCTTTCTTGATAAAACTAGATTAAATAGCATTCATTATTCTTAATGCATCTGCCATATATTCAAAACAGTTAGTATTATTTCTCTTGTCATACATTTTAAGCAAACGTTCACATATATTCTGAACAATGAAACACATGAATATAAATCTTGCACACTCTAAATTACAATTTCCCATAGTTAATGTATATTAATATATACTGATCTTTAGTTGTTTCCTCTTTCATCGCCCTGTCTTGGTAATTGTCAGCTTTGAATCATAAACCAAAATTCATAAAGTTTTTTTCAATCACTGTCACTTTCAGAATCACAACTCAGGTGAATAACTAAGCTGCCTATTTTCAATCTATTAAAAACGTGTTCACGATTCCACCGTTTGTCAATTTCTTATCAATGTGTCTGATCGAGCTCGTTCAAACCGAAAGTGCTATTGTTGACAATGTTTCTTTTCATAAATCTAGACAGTTCTGGTGTGAACAGCCTTCTCGACTTGAATGTCTAACATATTGTAATAATTATTTGCAATATCAATAATTAAATATAAACAAAAGAAATACAAATAATATGCAGTGATAGGGAGGAAGATGTATTACTCTGTGGCCATACTGTTTAGCAATCTGATCTACCATGTATCTTTCCTCAGGCTTATTTCTAAAAAAGTAAATTACATAAAATACAATTAAATGTTTCATTTGTATTTACCCAGTAACAATTGCAATTAGTTTGTTCTTTACATGGTTTCTTCAAAACTTATCTTATGTATTTTAAACCATTCCTTAATTGCAGCCTTTGTTGATGAACTTTTTGGTGTCTTCTCCACCAATGTACTATGATATGGTGCATTGTCAACATTGTCATTGTATGTGCATTTCAAACCATTGCAAAAACAAGTTAAGATTCATTTCTCCGTAGTAGTCACCCTTAGACTTAGAGAAAAACACTAATTCTGCACCAAGAATAAAACCATGTTTTCAACATGAAGAACTATACGTCTGCAATGAATTATTAATAAATATTATGATTATCAGAAACTAATCGATAATATTCCATGTATATCTTTTTCCAACAACTTTTCTTGTCTCTACACTATATTTATTATCATCTTGCCATGAGTGACCCAATGCACCATTCTGAAATATCTCATGTCTCATCTAAATATACAAATTGATATAATAATACTTCCTTGATTTTGTTGTATATTCTTAAAAATATATTATTTTAAAAGCCTAGAAGTTCTATTTAATGTTATCTTATACCACTCATATCTTTCAAACAACAGTGTTTGAAGGAATGTTCTATATCCCTCAAATAGCTGCATATATTTTGGATTTTTATGGATATTTTCTAAACTAAGAATTTTCTCTGAAATATTTTTTTAATTATGTTTCGATTGAAAAACTACTTATTGTCTTTGTATATTTGATCTCTGATACAGCTAGTATCAAACTGAACTTAATTCGTTTCCTGTTTCACAGAAACACGGTTTCTTTATTATGAATTTAAGGTTATATTGTTTTTCATTTTAGTGACCTTGCCCGTACTAATATTCAGTGCAGCTACAACGAGAAAAAAGATTTTCATGTCGATTAAGTTAAACAACCTTTGCCAGTTTTAAACCTGTAGTTATAATTAATATTTTGAAGAATTTTGCAGACGTTTGACAAACGAATAACTTTTGCAGGCTCATTCGTTTACATATTCGAACTTCTCAAACAGCATTATATCTCTTTCTAAAAAGAATAAAATGAGAAGGAAACTATTGTCTGACTGTAAAATGAATTTACAACTTTCGAGAGGCACATGTTGATGACGTGAGTCACTATTGTTTTGAATAGACTATATATATATATATATATATATATATATATATATATATATATATATATATATATATATATATATATATATATATATATATATATAGTATATATATATATATATATATATATATATATATACATATATATATATATATATATATATATATATATATATATATATATATATATATACATATATATATATATATATATATATATATATATATATATATATATATATATATAGTGCGTATAAACAGAAAAATGTGTATAGAAATCGACCTGAGTCTTTTTCCTTGTCTCCAAGTTGGAAATAGAATTTAAAAAAATGTTTACATATTACATCGTTACTAGCCGTTGCTGACTAACCTTCAAACTTAACCTAAATCTATGTATATATTTAGGAAAACCCATCAGACGTTAGTATTTGTTGTAATAATGTTTATGTATTAATACTGCTGTTTTTATATTAAACGCATCTCACTACACTACACTACACAAGATCAAATGGTTTGATTCTTTTAAGTGTGTCCTGTTCTGATGTTATCCAAAAGTAATTATTCGGTGTTGACATGAGGATGAAGTCTGTCCTCAATCTCCTTGCAATTCTCTTGATTTCTGAAGTAACCGTCAGTATCTAACAGTTTCGGTGTAAGTACTGAGTCCTGTAGTATCTACGTCTACGGTATTTCTTGGGACTTTCTACTGGAAAACTTGTATTTATATTATTTGTAACGGAACATATGTACTTGCTCATATATACATACTTGAACATATATACTTGATGTTTCCATACTTGCTTGTATAACAGCAATTTGTTATATACTGATATTCATGATATTCTTTCAATTAACTCATACGTTTTCCTATATCCCTTTTATATGCCTTTATTATATGAAATGATAATATTATTTATTGTTGTTGGTGCTTGTACGCTCTGATTATATGTAAACTACACATGCACAAATTCACTTTCGTTGATTTATATTTTCCAGGTTTGGGTCCAATTATTTATTCCAATTGTCACTTGCCTGTTGTAACTTTTGTGTGGCTTCTTCGCTATTGTCAATACACTTCCTTGTGGTACACCAGCACCAGCTTATTTTATTGTAGATTATGCTTCCTCTTATTTAACTTTAAATATTCTGGCTGTAATTTAAGATTTTAATAGTTCGATATGTTATTTCCGTGAGTTTTCTGTAGCTTATGATCCGAACCGTCATACTATACCTTGTCAAATGCTCGATCTACATGTAAGAATATAACTAAATGTACATTTTCACCTTCATAGTTATTTTATGCACCTGGTCAATTATTTAATGCTTGTTAATACGCCTGAACTTGTGTGTAGTTAGCCCATCTTAGGGATGCCGAAAAATATCCATATATATTTTTTGAAAAAATTATCAATATATTTAGTCGATATCTTATTTAGCGACATATCGATATTTTTGGATAGTTTTTCAAAAAAAATTAAATGTATTTCTTAAACATTATAAAAAACCTGTTAATTATTTTTAATAAATCTTTCTACAATATCTAGAAAATATCGATATTTATTATTTTATATCGATATTTTTTGAAATATCAATATATCGATATATCGATATTTTTCTCGGCGGCAGACATCCCTAGTCTCTCTGTCGAAGTAAACATCTTAATTATATTTTTTATTATTCGTAATCTAGAAGTAAGCATCTTAGTTATATTTTTTATTATTCTTAATTATTTATTGGTCAGTTAGCCCATGTTATCAAGCAATATTATACGAGTTTTAAGAGAACGCAAGTAAGTTACGCGTAAAGAAATACTCAAAATTGGGAAAAGAGAACATACTCGTACAAACATCGTATGACCAAAAAAACTAACTTGCAACGTCAGCGGTATTTGTAGGAAGGAAAACATGCTCGAACAAACATCGTATGACCAAAAAAAACTAGTGTGCAGCATCACCGGCATTTGTAGGAAGGAAAACATGGTCGAACAAACATCGTATGACCAAAAAAAAACTAGCGTGCAACGTCACCGGCATTTGTAGGAAGGAAAACATGCTCGAACAAACATCGTATGACCAAAAAAACTAGCGTGCAACGTCACCGGCATTTAGAACAAAGAAAATGTAAACTAAACCTTCTCACTAACTTAGTGTCTCAGTTTAAATCTCTATAATTTATCAAAACAGTCACAGTAGTATGTCCTTAATATTTGTAGGAAGGAAAACAATTTCGCTTTACTTAAACAATTTTATATCAAACAGAAAATATTGTCACTTACTGAATACCGAGACCAATTTACTTTTCCCGAAATATTCGGCCAATATTAAAAGCCAATCAGAAAATAAGATGGTTCTATGGCTTAAGTAATAGGTAATAATAATATGCCTGTCAAAGTGTAGACGCTTTTTCTTCTCTAAGATGGTGCTTGTGAGTTATCACCCTATCGGAAGTGTTAATTAGTTTAATAAATACTAAAATACGACTTCTTCAATATTTAGCATGACAGGACAAGTAATTCTAAAATCTGACAAATATATCCGATTTATGTGTCTCTCTATAGTTAACTGAACGAATGTCCCACGTTGCGAAACTGACCCTTTGAGTGGAAGCAGCTTCGAAAGAGGCATGAGATGTTTTGGCTGAGAGGCTGATAATGTTTTTGATGATGATGTTTTATTTTACGGAAGAAGAGGCGACTTGCTGACACTGAGGATTTTTATCTATTAGAAAACAGACTAACCCGTCTCCTCTTTTACCATTCAGTTATATTTAGAACGGATGGCCCTTGCATATGGTCATGATGGTCAGGACCGTACCAAGCCTTACATAACATATATAGTTAAGTTTAACTAGTGAACTAAATATGTAAAATACACAAAAATCAACCACTCAAGAACACGAAATAAAAGACAATTAACGAAAATATGCCGCTGTAATAAGACACAAATACCTGAGTTGATTGAAAATACTCCTGGGTTTGTTAGACTACTTACGTAAGTTTGGCGAACGGCAGATCTAATTGTCGAATCGCAGAAAGGCTCCCGTTTCGTAAACGTCGGGCCGGTGAAGTTTTCCGAGACGCCGAGTTCGCCGGAAGTTTCCCCCCAGTTTTATTAGTTCGCAATACATCGATGTAAAACTCGAATCTTTCCTTATTTATTATTTCCTCAAGGAAATTACGGATAATTGACTGGGTCAATCAAATAACATCCGAAATCCCGACCAGTTCTGATATATTTCATCAGTAACATGATGAAGAAGTGAAAGATGTATCAAGTGGATTTAATAACGTTCTATTATTATATCATGACTCATCACAAGGATCATGAAACTGAAATTTCAAACGCTCCTGATCACGAACCAACAATCGATGCTAAGAACATGCATAATTGAGTCATTAAAATATTACTAAACCAAGACAAAAATTATCAATGTTAACAGGGAAACATTGTTTCAAGATTATTTTGTATGAAACTCCCAACAAACAAAGATTTAAAACAACAAAAATCTTTATTTTACTTCAATAACTATTTTATTTAACAGAAAGTGGCGACTTGAACGGCTATGCCAAACGAGACAGAGAGTTTTATATATATTTATATATATATATATATATATATATTCCAAAGCATAAACCTATGTCTAAACATCTCACTCATCACACCATTCTATCTTAACATAAACACGCCACCTCGTCTTCGAATGCAGAGTTTCCAGCCAGGACCGTATAAGTCAGGTGATATAACGACTCCTCCTAATGAAAGAATCAAAAAGTAGAACTAAGTATAAATTAGAAGTACGTACGTATCAAGTATCACGTGAAAACGTCAATTGGTAAAGAACTTTCAGTTTTGGTATATTTAGTTTTGATATATAACAAAAACCTAATTTAAATGAAATAACGAAACAGAAATAATGTTACCAAAAATAATTGTTTTAAACAGTATAGTACGCACCTAATACTTCTGTTATAGAAGGACTTAAACCACAGTTATACAGCCACAATATATTATATTTAATTATATATTATAGACCAATCAGTCTGTGGGACTACTCAAGGTCTATTTATAGTATCACCTATCAGTTAAAGTATACAATGTTATTACAAATATGTTGCAAGATGACAAGTAAAATATGCAAGAGTATACAGTTGCATAAATATATGAATGCTACAGTATATTGGTCGCACAACCCATAACAGTAATAAGGATACAAGACGCAAAAAATTTAAACGCACATGCATGATGTTACATGGATGTACACTATTATATTTCCAGTAGTAGTCCTCTTACCGTTAGAAAATTAATCGGCTTGTCCAGGTTCTCCACCCTAAGATACTGGTCCATTTTCTCTCCTAGGTTAACCAACCGTATTTACGTGTTGTATATTCGGCATTCGATTAGTATATATTTGGTAGACAGTGAGGAACCACATTCGACGTACAGTGGTGGACTCCTTCCTCTAATGAGGAACTCATGGGTCAGTTTGCAGTAACCAATTCTGAGACGCGAGAATAAGCTTATGTTGCGCCTGCTGATGTTAGTGGTGTTAAGGCCCTGATAATACTCTTTTTTCACCTACAGAAGTTTGTTGTTTGCTGTTATAGATCCCATCTGAGTTGGTCTAGATGTCTAAAGATTCTAGTAGAGTGGTGCTTCATATCTCTACACAAGAAGAGGAAATTTTCAGTAAGGGATCCCTCCCTTTTCTTGTCTAAGTAATCCGCTCTTTCATTTTCAATGACCCCACAGTGAAAAGGGAGATAAAAGTGATAAAAGTCATAGTTTTTCCGCAACTTTCGAATTTAGAGGTTAGTTCACGGTTAAGCACTCCTAGCGGGTGTAGAGGTAGATATGGTTGGAGGCAGTTTAAGGAGCTCATTGAATCGGAGGCCATAACGAATCGTTTGTCTTGCACATGTTGTACTGAGGTACGGAAACAGTTCAACCATCGATACACTAAATGAAACATCAAATTCCCGATGTATTCTTCCGGCATCACCGACGTAAATGCTGCCCCCACGTAGTCATTGCTCTTGAAACCGTTCGAGAATATGAAAAAGGGTTCAGGATATTTCTCAGATTAATACTGATTGAATTCGGTGCTGATGTTGCTAGAGTCAGAACTATCCTTTGGTAGACTCCTCATGGAAAGATCGACAGTCCCTTGCGACAGTTGCCATGGAGGATATTTATCCGCGGATATGTACATCCGTGGAAAAGCCAGCGCTAAGCGACTACAAATAGCATGGAATCTATGGCAAGGGCACCTGTGTTGATCTCTAGCGGGGTTGAGTTTGGTTAAAGCCACAATAGTTTCTAGGTTAGGGTGGTTTTATTATATTTACATTTAACTCTTTTCCATGCCACCTATGATTCTGTATATTTTTAGACGCACGTTTTAAGTAATAGTATCCCTTGGAGACCTCTTCTACCTAATTAACAATCGTATATTCGAGTAAAATATTTTTTTGCTTTCATTAAAGAAAATATTTACCTTTCTACTTTTAGTTCTTGTTTCCTTCGTTGCTATGTTTCCATCTCACGTTCTCTTATCAAGTTCATATATTCTAACTAAATACTTATGTATATTCTGAACAATTAAGCATATATCTTTCAGACCCTACAATATGATTTTCTTTACTTTCCTATGTTAATTTTATATTCATCTTTAGTTGTTAACACTATGGTCGCCCAGTCTTAGTAATTGCCAGCTTTTCATCATAATCAGACATCCTTAAAGTTTCATTAAGTCACTATCACTTTCTGTGTGGCTAATGGAGTTTTTCCAGACTAAAAGTGTTATTGTAGACAATGCTTCTTTCCAAATATCCATACATTTACTTGTTTTATATTCGTCTTCGCCTACATGTTCATTGTAGTAATTCTTCACTCCATATCAAATCAATTGTATTAAATATGCAGTGATGATGCAGGGTGGAAGATGTAACACTCTCTGGTGATATTATTCATCAATCCGATTTACAGTAAATCATTGCAAGTCTATTTCTCAAAAAGTTTACAAATTACATAAAACGCAATTAAACATTTCATTTATATTTAGCATTTATGTGTGGCAATGTGAAATAATTCACTATTCAATATGGTATAAACGCAACTTAATTTATGTTCTACAAGTCATTCCTTAATTACAGCCTTTGTACATCCACTTACTGGTTTCTTTTCCACCAGTGTGCTATGGTATGATGATTTTTCCATAACAAAAATTGATGGTTCCTCCAAGTTCTTTAACAGCTGGTTTTCAAGGCAAAGCAACAAAATGTTATGGGTCATTATTCCATGGCAGTCGCCCTTGGACTTGGAAGAGCTTTGCTCCAAGAATAATTCGGCAATGGATTATTAAAAATTATTATGACAAACAAAACCTAATCAACTTTTACCTTTTTCTTTCAACTTCTGTCGTCCTTACACACTTTTATTAATATCTTGCGAAGAGTGGCCCAATGTACTATTTTGAAATATACATGTCTCGTATAGATACACAAATTGAAATATATGCTTTCAAAAATTGTATTATTTTAAAAGCAGTGTCTGCAAGTTCAATTAGATCTCTTCGTGGAAAATACTTACACTACTTAGATTCTTTGTTTCCTAATATTGCATGAAGAGATGACTTACATCCCTCAAACAGCTATATCTCTAAGTTCTCTATGGGTACTTCACAGACTAACATAACAGTTCTCTCAATAATTTCATTAAATTATTTTTATGTCGAAAAACATGTGTCACTATTTTCATAAATTTCATCTCGAATAACACTAACATCAAGGTGATTCGTCGCCCACTTCGTATGTGGACACTTTCTTTTCGGGAATTCAACCTTATATTGTTTTTCATATTTTGATAAATTTTAGTCACATTCCCGTACTAATATTCAGTACAACTGCAACATGCTAACAAATATTCCTTACCTCTCTAACGCATTTTACTAGCAGGAGTGGGGGGCCATTATCGTTCCTATTGTAAGTAACTAATTAGAGAAGCAGTCTGATTCTAACTATTAATGTATTGGCTTCGGCATTTTCACATCAGAGTGTTCACAATCTCTAATTATTAGCAAACCTCTAATTATTATCATTAATTTTTCAAGAAATTTGTTAATAGACATTTAACAATCAGGATAATTTTATAGACTGATTTATTATATCAGACAGCATTATATTTCTTTATAGCTAGAATAAAATAAATAGGAAATATACTATCTGATTTTAAAACGAATTTACAAACTTCGATACGCAACAAATTCGATATCGCGATGACGTGAGTTCACTGTTATTTTGAACAGACTATAGTTGTAAAATTATTTTTGAGTATCGCCTATACGTTCGACCGCCAGTTTGGTTTTGTTGATCTTCTGAATAACACTTATTCTACCGAAATTTGTATATTATAATCTGTATGGAATGGTTTCTCGAAAGTCTCTTCGAAAGTTTTAGTGACTCCAATTTCCAATAGATTACATTAATTCAGAGAAACTTCAATTCGTCTTTGGTGACCTTGCACCCTAAACTGTGAAGCTTGTGTCCGGTATCCGCGAATTAGGGCTGTTTTTCAAAGTTTGACTGTTTCCTAATTGGAATAACCTATGCCTAGGGGTCTTTGAGCATCTTCAGTCAACGTTTTGCAACGGTAAGATGCAATAATTTTCCTGAACTCAACTACACCAAGTATTGCTTCGAGTAACTATGGAACGATTGGCAATCCAACATCAACATGTTGGAGGAACGTTCGTCTTGTCGGTCGGAATGTATGGCTGTCGACACGATTGTTTATCGAAATACGCACAACTATTTTTGTGGAAGGAATTTGCACGGGAACAGAAAACACCGGCTGAATAGAAACTTGTTTATTTCGGTATTAAATATTACATGTAATCAACGGTAGGATGGACAGAATATTAGGTTAGGTTAAGGAAGTACGGAAGCGCTATGGAAGTGGTACTGTTACAAGGGGTAGAGAAAAGGGAAAAATACGTCGTCGTGGTGGTCGTTTATAGCCGGGAACCGCATGATATCAATCCACCGGCGTTGTCAACCTTTGAACTTAATATAGATGTAATAGTGGTGTCCTAAAGGGTTATAGCAGTCGCCACAATGTCTTCTGTTGATCAATAATTTGATTCCGGTTTCGGAATTGAGTTCATTTTTCCGCTATATTAATTACTATCTGTTATGAAATATTCCTGGTTTAAAATAACATAAACTTATATCCAAGTTTGTGTTATTACTTCAAAATATATTTTATTTCACAGAGCAGCGGTATACAACGACTGGGGCTTTAAATCTATTTTAACATAAACACGTTACCTCGTATTCGTAGCCAGGATCGTATTAGTCGCGCCATATAACATACATTCATTCATATCACATTCCGTTAGTTTACAGAAAATTATTGAATGTAGAAAGAGTAAGATTATTTTTTTAATGAAAATTATCATATTGATCGTCCAGTACAATTTCTTCGCCATTTCACATGTTAAGGCTTTAAGTATTCTTTGCGATGTAGTTCCATTTCAGAACCAAATGGCTACGAATAAATGAAGAAACGATAATATAAAATTTATCGCTATTTTGTAAAATGAAGTGAATACAAAAAAGTTATTAGAAAAAAAGTAGATTCTGAACGTCGTATATTTACAAATGAACTCTTATGAAGCTCTAACATCCTTTGGGCGTGTTAAGATATCACATATGACAAATACATCACCCGAAGAAACATCAACAATGTTACCATCCATAGTAATTGTCAAGTATTCACAAAGGCAACAAATTTTACAATTAAAAAGAAGCGACAATCCCACCTACTTCCTCTACGTTATCGTTCCAAACATTTCATTTCATTACACAAAATTAAATGATCTAAAATATGTAATTACCGAATGGAATTCTAAGTACCATGGATATTCGCAACGATTTATGATTTCCTTGAATGGTACGTATTTTATGCAATGAAGAAAAATATAGAGAAAATATATAATTAAAATAAATAAAACACGCTTTTACAAATATACTAATAACACTATATTAAATTTATAAAACTTTTAGGCAATTTGACATTTTTTAACAAAAAATCTTGCTAGATATTAATGGATTTGATAATTTTTTTACGAACGAAGGCCCAATTTGTTTACCTTTGAACATAAATAACGCCGACAGTAAAAAAAGGGGTTAAAATTACTTGTTGCCATCGATAAACACGTCGAAATCGACTTTACGCTGGCTCGTTGTTTACCTTTCAAAATATTTTGAAGAAGGGAAAAAAACACGATCTAGTTTCGAGCTCGAACGAGTTGTATACGAAGTTGAATTCCTTTTTTTATAGGGTACGTGCATCGATACTTGTTTTTAGAGTCTAAAATGAGAGAATAGGGATGAAATTGTAACGAAAAATGAAATAAAAACTTTTCAGATGGAACATTTTCAAATTCGCTCAGAGATAGATTTAATTGAGAAACAGAAATATAGGGTGAACTACGTAACATTGTTTTTTAATACTTTAACTTGAAACTATACCCGTTTTCGACTAATTGTTACTTTTTCCAAAAAGATACATATCAAAATATGGAAGTGTTTTTCTGTAATAGTCGTTAGATATTAAGGAAATTTTGATTATACAGTATGCATGTTTTTACTGTATACAAAAGAATGGTGTACGATGACTTCTCCTTCGATGGCGATAGGCAATAATTGTTTTAACGAGTTTTAACGAGATTGTACTCGGTTTGGCAGACCGCCAATTGAATGTGCTCGAAATATATGAGACAGTAGGTACCTCAAAAGATGTGGGTCATATCCTGCATGAAATGTTGGGTACGAGAAAGCTGTGGGCGCGATTGATGCTGTTTAAGTCCAATCCGAAGGAGTTTCCTTTCGTAGCTTTAGATGACTTTTCTCGTACCAGTGGATCCATTTATCGTCAACAAACTTGGATCCACTGATACACACCAGAGATAGTCGTAACAGTGAACTTCACCCGGCGAAAGTACTCCGAAGAAAGCAAATACTGTCCTATCAACCGGAAAGGTGATACCATCGCTTTCTGAAATTCACAATGTATGATGGACCAGCTATATGAAAAAAGACAAAAAGGTCACAAGATTGTAGTATGTCGAATTATTATAGTCGCCTCGGAGACCCACTTTGGCCCAGACATCGCGAAAACGTGTTTTTTTTTTCAGACACTTGGAGCATCACTGGATCAAGTGTGTCGAGCTAAACAACAGGTTAATTGAAAAGTTCCCGGCCTGACACATAGATGGCGCTACTAGAATTAAATCCATATGTTTTTTAGTTAGCCCTAACCCTCAAAAGATGCGGGTATAAATTTGAAGGCTGTCGGATCATTAATTCGTGAATTATAACTTTTTGAGTGAAACAATTTTTGTTTCGTGGAAAAAATGAATAAAAAAAAATTTCGCGTGTTGATAATATATTGCTTTTTGAAGGGAAAAAATACAGTTGAAGCAAAAACTGGGACTGATGCCCAGTTTCCGGACACTGCTCCAAGAAAATAAACCATCAAGGTTTGGTATGCTAAGCTTAGACGTGGTGAAATGAGCACCAAAGTCGGTGAAAGCAGTGGACGCCCAAGAGAGGTTGTTACCGATGAAAACATTTAAAAAATACACTCACAAAATTATCTTGAATGACCGTAAATTGAAATTGAATGAAATACTCTAAAAATATCAACTAAACGTGTAGATCATGTCATTCACAAATATTTGGATATGACAAAGATCTGTGTAAAGTGACAAAGACAAATCGTGCTACAAAAATGTTGGAGGGTGACTATAATCAGTGTATCACCCTTGAATGGAATTATGTTGAATAAAAAAAACTAATTTTGGCAAAAAAATGTGTTTTACTATGGTAGGCCGGGGACTTTTCTATTGACCTGTTAAAAGAGGCTATATTGAGAAGTGAATCGCCAATTTACCAAAATTGTTTATATTCTTTTGTAGGCAAGTACTTATCGAACCACCTTCATACATAACCTAACACCTGACTGTATTTTATAATTCGTATTTTGTTATTAACATTGAAGCATTATTAGTATTAAATGGATGGGAGATAATATTTTGTAATTTGTATTTTAATTAATGTAAAGCATTTATTTTGGCCAGCTCTGTATACATGTTACATAACTGGACTGATATGAGACTGGATGTTCTAAGAAATCGGTGGTGTCTAATGACGTCACATGATCAGTGTTGTATTCATAGTCTATCCAAAGTTTTTTTATATATAAGCCATCTAAATTTTTGATGTCAATGCCATATCAACTCTGAGTTTAAAAAAAAAAATTATTTTAACATTATAGTACATCTAATACATATATTATCGAAGGACTTAAAACTACAATTAAGAACACAAGTATATAATAGTTTGTAGGTTAAATTTGTTTGGTTTACACTGAACTCTTTTCCACACCATCCATGAGGTAGAGCTTCTAGGCGCATTTTTTATGTAGTGTTATCTCCCTGGAGGCCTAATCCACCTAACTAACAATTGTATTTCTAAGAAACGTATTTTACTTTCATTCGAGAGCATATTTACTTTTTACGTTTAGTTCCTGTTTCCTTCGATGGTGTGTTTACTTGGCAAGTCATCTTGGTATCACTGTATTTTTATTTCTTATGCTACTACCTGTGAACACCACTCTTGATAAAATTAATCACTGAATTCTCTCTAATGCATTTACCATATCTACAAAACAGTTAGTATTCATTCTCTCCTCATCCGTTCTAACCTAATGCTTATGTTTAATTTTGAACAATTACAATCATATCTGTGCACACACATTTTTCACGCCCAACAATACCATTTTCTATAGTTATATTTAATTAATGATGTGCAAACATTTAGTTGTTTCCACTCTCATCACTCTGTATTAAGAATTTCCAGCACTGCACAGAATTATCACATATCCCGAAAGTTTACTTCAGTAACTTTCATTTTACTACTCACTGTCTAATTCAATCTGTCTAAAATATGCCTACGATTCCACCATTTATCAATTACTTCCTTCGTATGTCTTATCAAGTTTATCCAAACCGAAGGTGTCATGGTTGACAATGCTTCCTTCCACATATCTAAACAGTTTTTGATCGAATATACTTCAGTAATATATCTGTAATTAACTATTAATAAATATAATGACCAACAAAACCCAATTGAATGCTATTCTAACTTTTACCTTTTTCCATTAATTTTTAGTGTCTTTACACTTTTTTTGTTACTGTCTTGCCAAGAGTACCACAATGAACTATCTTGAAATATTCAAGTTTCTTATATTATTTTATGCAATTAATTGAATTATTTTTAAGGTAATGTCTGGAAGTTACATTAAACCTCCCAAAGGGTTATCTTTACACCACTTAAACCCTATGCCCTGTAAGAGTGTATGAAAGTATGTCTTACATCCTTCAAAAATCTACATGTCTCTAATTTTTTTATAATTTTTTTGTTTGCCTGGATAGTATATTTTCCACAGAGACAAACAATTTAGAATTTTCTTTAAAATAATTTTATTAAATTATATTTATATCGAAAAAACAGTTTGTGTACTTACTGTTCTTATACATTTCGTATATTTGGTCTCGAATAGAGCCAATATCAGGATAATCAAGATTCGTCACCCTCTTTATAGGTAGAGGGGTTTTCTTGGGTGAATCTAACGTATTATTCTTCATTTTGTCAGCGATGCTATTCACAGTACCGACAGTAATATTTAGCATGCCAGCAACCCGCTAAAAAACATCACTACATATTATAAAACAAAGTCACCTTTTCTGTCCCTATATCCCTATGTGCGCTTAAATCTTTAAAACTACGCAACGGATTTTGATGCGGTTTTTTTCAATAGATAGAGTGATTCAAGACGAAAGTTTATATGTATAATACATGCATAATATACTAAGGCAACATTGCTAATTTTAGAGGTTTCTAACGTGATGTCGTAAATTAACCTATTTTTTTAGGCTTATTTTATATTATTTTATTATTACGCTGCCTAACCCTACGAGTTAGATCAAATTAATGTACTACAGTATTTTACACCATAAAAAGGTCTACAAAAAAGTCCGCGATGGTATATGTTTATCTTTTAGGGATAACCCACATTAACCATTTTTATTGTTTACTTTTTACGTGAGAAAATGGCTTATTTACGAAGCTATTTTAAGCAATACGGCATTAATCCTTATCGAATTAAGTACCTTAAATACAGTGTGCAATTAATATAGATCAATATGGTTCCTTACAGCATGTAAATTAAACAAATATTTTCGGAGATATTACAAATTTAAAATTTGCGTTTAAAAATGTGTAATGTAATAAAAATTGTATGAATTTAGATATTCCAAAGATAGCAGGAAATCTTCATAGTAAGTATACGGAAAGAGGAATTGTTTTACTCCAAATTTAATGCGTGCAGGCCAAGGGCAGTAATGAATGAACCAAAAATACTGGATCGATTTTAATCATGTTTTCATTGAGTGACATAGGCATATATATTTTATGCCCGTGCAAAGTCGGAGCGAGCCGCTATGTTTTTATATACAACGTTCATATTTTTTCTGTAGTGTATTTAATTTAGTATCAGCATTGCACCCGTGCGAAGCCGGGGCGGGTCGCTAGTTTCCTATAAAATTGTAGGGAATTATATCATTTAATATCATCAATAATTACCTCTCTAACGGAATTTACCGGCAAAAGAGGGCCTCTGTTATCTCGTTCCTTTTCGAAATAATCTATTAAAGCCGCAATCAATTTGTGACCCTGAATATCTGTGTTCTCGGCATTTTCAAACAATGTAATATGATATATTACGGAGCGACTTAAAATTTATCAAAATAAAGGGCTAAAATAATGTTTGCCGGTTTATAACCTGTAATAATTATAACTAGTATTTTGAATAATTTCGCATACATCTGACAACCGGACGGCGACCAGCTTTCAGATGTATGCAAAATTCTTGAAAGCAATAGTGATAAGAGAGTTAACTTTAACCTATAAATTATTGTGGCTATATAATTAACTGTATTTTTTAGATATAGTATAATGTTAAAATAAGTTATATTTGGCATCTTTGTTCAATTAGTTTATTTAGATTAGAATTTTTTTGTATGTCAAAGCCAAACTGAATTAAAACTCAGAGTTGATGCAGCAACATTGTAATGTTTCGACGTCACAAATATCCACGACGCATTACTAAAAAAACTTTGAATAAACTATATATACTAGAATATAAAATACGTGTAATAGATAGGTTAAATAAGTTTGATTTTAAAACGTTTTTCATGATTTTTTTAGTGAGTTCTTTATTTATTTTTTGAACACGACTCAATTTTCTTGTTTAATGTACACTGTCCAAAAGGATAACTTTGCGTCTGTTACTCGCTATTTCTGTCCTTTTTGCAATAATACATCATTAAGTTTGTTCAATTGACATCAATAGATAACAGTAACAGGTTATATCATTATAATAAAATACAGCTGGCTGATAGATCGATATGCAAGAAAAATTTTATAGCCATGACTATTTCGATGAATTCTTTGATGTCACCCACATGAACTAACCCATGCTTGTTCGTTGCACTTGGGATTTTTATAGCATATCTACTTTTGATTGCCTGCCTAGCTGACAGTTCTTTGAGAGTTTGAAGTCGCTTTTCACCGGTAGATATCGCTTATCCAATCACATGGAAGCACCTAATATTTCTCGCATCAACAATCAATATCCATCGACATTTCTTCAAATTTAAACAAAAAAACAACGCTCTCTGTGCAACGCTTTTTGTGGTGCCGCTAATATTGGCAATGTCATAGGACGAGTAATATATGATTGTACATATTTAGAAGGAAGTGATAAATGTAGACAAAAGATGGTGCAATATGATTTGTACACACTGGGCACTCGTTCTTATAGTTTCGTTTAGCCATAAAAATATGTAAAGCAAATATATTCATTCAAACATCAACCATAAACTCACATTATCCATCCAGTGAAACCCAGTGCACCACTTTCGACGCATACATTATTAACGCGACGATCTGCGACCCTGCGGAAGAAGATAATAGAGAAGAACAGAGCCGCAGAGCCCGGCCAGATGGAAAAAAATGATTTACCGCCGTTCGAAGGGCCGTTATTCGACAAGAAACACATTCCGGGCAACGCGGCCGGTTATGAGCGGCGCGGAAGGGCACGCATCGTGAATGGAAAACGGTCACTAGGACGGCCGGAGAGCTCCGTCGGGCCATAAAAATAAATTCCCGAGTCGCAGGTGTTTTATTTTTATGGCGGGAGATCCGCGATTTATTCGGACGGGCCGTTATTGATGCCGCGATCTCCTGATTTATTCGCGACGATCGTTTTCGCGTTCGAGATAAATCCGCGGGACGGTATGTGCCGCCCCTAGCGTCGCCGTAGCGATCGCTATCGAGAAGGATGGGACAGGTTCTAGCTATCTCTACGACTATTTCTATTTTCACCAACTATTTCCATCCGTATCCTGTTAACCGAAAATGATATAGTTTCCTATTTTATATAAAGCGACTAGTTTTAAAATGAAAGAATATCCGAAAATAATAAAAATACGATTTGTCGAAGTCGGTCATTCTTTTTGCGATGGGGGTAAATATACTACGTTCAATAAAACAGTGAACTTGCGTCGTCTAAATTTATGATGCCAGAACGTCGCAATGTCGCCACATAAGATATTTAATTCATTTAGGGTTCGACATACAATAATATTCTAATCTAAATAAAATAACTAAACGAAAATACTAATACCACATATAATTTATTTTAAAATTATAATACATCTAATGCATATATTCGAGAGACTTGAAAATATAATTAATTATACAGTTATAACAGTTTATAGGTTAAGGTTGTGTTTTAACAAGTTAATTGAAAAGTCCCCGGTCCGACACATAGATGGCGCTACTATAATTAAATCCATATATTTTTTAGTTTGTTCTAACACTCAAAAGATGCGTGTATAAATTTGACAGCTGTCGTATCATTAGTTTGCGAATTATATCATTTTGAGTGAAGCAACTTTTGTTATTGTGGAAAGAATGGATAAAAAGGAATTTCGCGTGTTGATAAAATATTGCATTTGAAGGGAAAAAATACAGTTGAAACAAACACTGGCTTGATGCCGAGTTTCCGGACACCGCCCCAGGAAAATCAACAATCAAGGATTGGTATGCTAAGTTTATACATGATGAAGCGAGCACCGAAGACGGTGAACGCAGTGGACGCCCAAAAGAGGTTGTTACCGACAAAAACATTTAAAAAAATCCACATAATAATTTTGAATGAATAAAGATATCAACTGAATGTATACATGATATCATTCACGATTATTTGGGTATGAGAAAGTTCTGTGCAAAGTGGGTACGAGTTGATGATTCGGAGCAGTGTTTGAAGATGATCAAGACTAATAAACCCGAGTATTTGCGTCGATATGTGACAATGGATGAAATTCACTCCGAAGTCCAATCGACAGTCATCCGAGAAGACTGCACATTTTGAATGCACTTCAAAGCGTGGGAAAACGCAACAGTCGCCTCGCAAGGTTATGGCGTCTGTATTTTGGAATGCGCATGGAATAATTTTCATTGACTACCTTGAAAAAGGAAGGTCCATCAACAGCGACTATTACATAGCGTTATTGGACCGTTTGAAGGACGAAATCGGCGAAAATAGCCGTATTTGAAGAAAAAGCTTCCTCATCTACCGTATTCTATATTTCTGGCCCCCAGCGTCTATTTCCTGTTCTCAGATATCAAAAGAATGCTCGCTGGGAAGAAATTTTCGTCGAATCAAGAGGTGATCGCCGAAACTGAGGCCTATTTTGAAGCAAAGAACAAATAGTACTACAAAAATGGTATCGAAAATCTGGAGGGTCGCTATAATCAGTGTAATAAAATGTGTTTTACTATGGTAGGCCGGGGACTTTTCAATTTACCTGTTATACTACATTCAATAAAACAGTGAACTTACGTCGTCTAAATGTATGATGCCAAAACGTTGCAATGTCGCTTACTTAAAACTACAATTAATTAAACAGTTATAATAGTTTCTAGGTTAGAGTTGTGTTATATTATATTTACATTTAAGTCTCTTCCACGCCAACTATGAAGTAAACTTCTAGGTGCTTTTTTTATGTAGTGATATCCCCTGAAAGCACAATCTACCTAATTAACAATTGTATATTCAATAGTAAGCAGATTTACATTTTACGCGTACTTCTTGTTTTACTCGGTACAGTGTTTCGTTGTAAAGTCATTTTGTTATCACTATATTTTCAAACCAACAACATAGAATGGACATTAGAGATAATAGCGGTAAGTGATAGCAATTATAAACTGTGCCAGGATGAAGTACGACATGTGCACATGGTACGAAGGGAAGGTAATGCACTACGTACCAGCTTATTTGTACTACATTTGTACCATATATATTCAGAAGGATCTATAATTTTTTTAAATGGTAAATGTCTTTAACTGTGTCTTAGGAAAAAAAATATATGGAGAAAATAGAAACAAATAAAACTTACCTACTAGATATCTAACAACATCAACTCTCTTCAATCAATACCTTTTGTTCAACCAATTGTTACATAATTTTTTACATTTTTTTAATCACTCGTGATCCCCAAAATTTGCCCAATAGGCATTAAGTATTTATTATGTATATATATATATATATATATATATATATATATATATATATATATATATATATATATATATACATGATATGCATACAATAACTTCATTAAGTGATCTGTATAAAATGCTATCTTAATTAATTAGTCTTATTCTAAAGTGTATATAGGTCCAATAATCAGATCAGATGGTGCTAAAAGTTTTAGTCCACTCAATTCACTATCACGTCACATATTTAGCTGATTAGCGAGTACATTGGGATGCACTGACACTCTTTCGAAATATTTCACACAAACACGTTAAGTTACATTCGTTATAGGTTCTAGAAGAATATCGCGTTGTATCACTTCATTTGAAACATAGTACGGAGCATCAACAATGACACGCAATACTTTATTTTTGAACCGTTGATTGACGGATATATTAGACTTACTAGCGGTACCCATATGACCTGTCATTGGATTCCATATGACCAAATAGGCTTGAGAATAGACTCATACAGCAATACCTTATTATCTAATGATAACTTGGATTTGCGCCCGATAAGCCAATACATTTGATATAATTCAAGTCCAAGTTGTTTTCGCTTAACGAGTATGTGCTTCTTCCAGCTTAGACGTCGATCTAAATGCATACAATTATATTTAACATCCTCTCCTTGGGGAAGTGACCAATGATTGATATTCACTGGCGGTGGGTGGATTTTGTTTCATTGGCTTTAATGCGCCATGTCTTCAACCACATTTGCATTTGCTCCAGGTAGGTTTGTTGGTTCATTGATGCTGTGACTGCATCTTCGTGAGATGCTGAGATGCCTGTGTCGTCTGTGTATGTTGCCACAGTAGTTATTTTTGTGGTGGGTAGATCGGCGGTATATAGAAGATATAGTACTGGACCCAGTACACTATATTGCGGATCTCCTGAATATATTGGATGTACTCTTTCACAATAAAGTCTGGAATTTCGATAATAAAAAAAAATAATTCACAATCCTTCCAGGCGAAAAAAAAATCAGACTAACAGAAACAAATAGACCTGCGACACAGTCACATCCGTCAAACCGACCCCATAAATCCCGCCGTTAAAACTTCCGAATCGTCGAGGGCAGAAAAAAAAGAACGCGAAAAGATAAAGTCCCCGTGGGGTGACAAAAACAGACGCGGAGACCCCACAGGATAGAACGGCACAGGGCTCGTCACTTTGTACGTGTCCTATCGCCGATCGGGATCTGCCGCCTCGACATATTCCCGCACGCTCGACAGCGTTTTACATGCCGCCACATCCTCAAACATGGCGAAACGAATTAAATCTAATATTTCGCAACGTGTGTGTGTGTATGTGTGTTGATTTTGGCGCCCGGTCCTCATTCCCCACCTGTCTTCGGTCGACGCTGCTGACGAGGAAGGAAGAGGGACATTGTACGGTGGCGGGAACATGCGCCAGTCTCTGTCGCTTGAATACTAATGGATACTAGAACGGTTCGTGCTTAATGGCGGGGTTTGTTACTGATATGTAACCCGGTATTAGTATTAGCCAGGGGGCGGTGAATGTAAATTTTCGGAAAATTTCATTTTTCTAAATATACCCAAAGCAAACGTGACCCTTTTAATTAATTTAATTGTTAGAGTATGTATTTTGTGTTATTGCGAATCTTGCTGAAATATAATTACACACAATGGAATATAACCGGGGATATTTCAAGATAACTAAATATAATTTAGCTTCAGTTACCACGGTTGGGTGTACTTAAATATAGCAAGTTAAACGAGTATTATTACTCCAGAATTGAATTCATTATTACGTAGAAAACGTAGTTAATTCATAATATATCAGAGATTTGTCGTCACGCTGGCGATTTTATTTTCTCAGACGTTATACAGGGGATAGACACCATGTAATATAGTGCAATTTGTTACATGTTGGCAACACTGCCTCCGTGTAACGCATCACATTACACTCGCATGTACTGCTCAGTTTACATGTAAAGTCTTGTAGGTTATATTTCGGTGTATTAAACACTTTGCTCTGCAACTGTTAAAACAAGCAATCGGTGAAATTCGTGATCTTTCAGACTTCGAAAGATGGCAAATCATCAATGTTCGGTTAACAGGAGCGCCTGTGACGAAAATTGTTCACTTATTTAACAGCATAAATAAAACAAGGTAAAGAAACATCAGCAGCAAAGAAGAATAGTGAGCGAAACCCAAAATGAACTGACAGAAAACGACAAACATTAAAAAGAATAGGATACAGCAAAAACCATCGTGGTCCAGAGATTCTGTTACTTTCGGCACTATTCGTATATCGGTCGGCGCAATATACTCGCGGCAAGCCGAAATACTAAAAGTCGATGTTGCCAAATTTACCGTTAGATTATTTGCTTTATGCATGTAGTTTATTTTAGGAAAAATCATTTATTTAACAAGACTTTCTGACATTAACTTTTATATTTTTTTTTTCAACCAAAAATAAAATCAGAGTAGATACTTTTTTACTATTTAGTACAATAAATAGTTCTTACCTTTAGATTTGGCAACACTGCAGAATACTGCAAGCTAATCACATAGAAGACAGAAATAGTCTCTCTATAAAAGAAATGGCGATAAACGGTATGGCTCTGATTTAATGTTAGTAAATTTTAATTTGTTTAACTATTAAACCGTTTGATATGGCTTTTTAAAAAATAATTGATTGACGTTCTTTCTTACTTAAAATGAAAGTCTTTTAAGAATTTATAGCATTCTCAATATTCTAGCAAGTATATGTAGCCAATATGAATCTCAGAATAGTATAAAACAAACCAATTTTAACAAAGTAATAGGAACAGTCGTATGATTTGTTGATAAGGAAGAGTAATCTGCTAAAATATAAATGAAGAGAAAATCAGATCTAAAAAGATATAATAGAAAATACTTGAAAAGAATATCTGTAATATACTAAAAAAACACAAAATATTAACATCATTGAGTTTTGGTACTTGAGTCCTTGATTTCATTAAATGAGTAATTGAGTAATTTATAATATATGAGTATACATACATATATATATATATATATATATATATATATATTACCATTTATTTTAAAAAAATAATACAGAGTAATACAATACTGAGTATATTCAAATATTCACATCCTAACCCATGCGACGCGCGCACCTGTTCTGTATATGCAATCTACCGGACCACGATGATTTTTGATATATCCTAAAAAGAATTGTGAAATAGCGGACCCCGGGGCCAGAAGCGTTCCCTATTTTCAATCATTGTTTCTTTATTCCTATTCTTCGTCAAACGGACTGCACTTTTATTTGGCCTACCAATTGTAATATTTAGTAAAATAACTACTTAATTTATTGAGTAATTATCTTTATTTAACCTATCTACTACATGTAATTTATATTCTACTATATACACACAATTTAGCTTAATACCTACTTAAACCTATTTATCGATTTACAATATTATTTTAACTACTACCAAGTGGTCAGTGGGTAGTAGTCGTTGGTAGTAGTAAGTCGGTGAAGAACTCAAACAATACAAAAATAATAACACAATTTTGTTTCTTATAAACAAAATTAAATTGCAAACAAAACAAATTAAATTTAATATAACTTTTACTCGTCGACTAATTTACTTTGAATCGGCAACAAAGCAATCTAATTTGTTGCTCGTACCGACTTCAAACTGATCAGTTGACAGTAGTTAAAATAATATTGTAAATAGATAAATAAGTTTAAGTAGGTATTAAGCTAAATTGTGTGTATATAGTAGAATATAAATTACATGTAGTAGATAGGTTAAATAAAGATAATTACTCAATAAACTAAGTAGTTATTTTACTAAATATAACAATTGGTATATTGGTAGGCCAAATAAAAGTGCAGTCCGTACAACGAAAAATAGGAATAAAGAAACAGTGAATGAAAATAGGGAAGGCTTCGGGCCCCGGGGTGCGCTATTTAGCCTAGGTAATTTGACAACTGTTCTAACCAAACTAGAGGAACAACTGAAGGACGTTGCCCCCGCCGGAAATATAACCCGCGGTCTCCGAGTATGAGCTGAACGTTATAAATACTAGATCATTGAAGCAGTTGCCGGCAACATTCTAAGACTTTCCATATGTGAAATGTATAAAAAAGTCAGTAGTTTTTTCAATCCAAACATAATTTAATACAATTATTTCAGAGAAAACTGTTAGTCTGAAAAGTATTCATAGAAAACTTAGATAAATGCAGCTCATTGAGATGTAGAACATCTCTTCATACATTTGTGGGTAATATGATTTAAATGGTATAAATATATAAACTACGAAGAGCTCTATATAATATATGAGTATATATATATATATATATATATATATACAGATATATATATATATATATATATATATATATATAGATATATATATATATATAGATATATATATATATATATATATAATATAAAACTTATGAACATTACCATTTATTTTTAAAAAATAATACAGAGTAATACAATACTGAGTATATTCAAATATTCACATCCTAACCCATGCGACGCGCGCGCCTGTTCTGTATATGCAATCTACCGGACCACGATGATTTTTGATATATCCTAAAAAGAATTGTGGCTAGATAACATAAAACTGCCGCAACAAAAGTGACAGCAAAGCTCAACTCCAGAATGATATGAGTAATACCGTTTCGACAAAAAGAATATGCCGAGGGCTTACGAAGCCAACGGTAAACTGCGAAAGAAGTGGTACAACGATCATAAAACCTGGACACTTCATGATTGGAAGAATGTGGTATAGTCCGATGAATAATTGTTTACGCTAGTGATTGCCCACAATTTATAAAGTTAATCATATTTTTCTCATAATAGAGTAAAAGGAATAATTTTAAAATGATATAGTTCTAAAAATTGTTTTCATAGTATTTTCAATGTAAGACCAGAAATTTATTTGGTACAAAACATTTATTATAATAATAAATGGCTGTATATTATAACATATTAAATGTATGCAAACTATATCAATAACTAATACTCTCTAAACTTTTTTAAATTACATCTAATTAAATCTAATTCCCATGAAGTTTCACTAATCAACAAAATGTTGATAAGTTTAAATTACTGCACCACTGAACATTATAACATAAGTATTATAAGTAAGATTATTTTCAGAACTATAATATCTGCAGTCCATCAAATATAAGTATAATGAATAAAAGATAAATGAAGAAATACATGTTTGTATGTCAAAATAGAGAATACA